>NW_022987469.1:1061626-1774318 GCF_902827165.1 Trematomus bernacchii
TCAAAATGGCCGAAGCCCTGGATTTAGATAAGAAGGTGGATGCTATTGAGACTTGCGAAGAAGAAACACCTGCTGTAAGGTGTCTGTTATTGTGTGTTTATCAGAGCTGTCAACTCTCCAACATTAAGAGACAAAACGTACGTGGTAGGTGACACTTTAAATTCACACATTTCTCTTTGTTGTACAATGAGAACAAATAATAACTGATAACGCCGAGGCGCAAGCGGAAGACACGGAGGAACGGAGAATCACTGTGAAAGATAACACCTAATTCAGTTTAAGCAAACTGCTTCTTCAGTATTCAATTCATTGCCGGCATGGATTCAAATTAATATGTTTGCAAATAACATTGTGCACTGTGTGTGTGTGTGTGTGTGTGTGGTGTGTGTGTGTGTGTGTGTGTGTGTGGGGTGTGTGTGTGTGTGTGTGTGTGTGTGTGTGTGGTGTGTGTGTGTGTGTGAGATCTGATACTAACCCTGCAGTTACTGAGCTCCTCGGCTGTGAAGATGATGCTTCCACATTTCTTCCCAGGTATCCCACTGAGAGAGAGAGATAGAGAGGGATCATTAATAGTTTTCAGGTCAAGTCTAACTCTTGAAAAAGTTGGAAAGCCTTTATCATCCACTTTATAATTCCTTGTAGCTCTCCGAATCACTCCACCTTACAACACGACTCAGGGATTTTGTCCGTCCCGTTGAAGCCGTTCTGTTATGCGGTGTTATGATATGTCTGTATCAGTTTTGTTTTATGAATTGTGGACAGACATGAGTCTGCTTTAGGCAAGGGTCAAAACTGATGTCACTCCTTTCGGGTGTTTGTTGCCTTTGACTGTTATTAACAGCTGTGTGAGATATATAGTTAGACTCTGGGAGCTGGATTGACCCGCCATGAGGAAGACACTAGGTTGAGAACATTTGGGGCTAAAAAAAACGTTTATCTCATGTTTTTATATGTACAAACTGCTGGGGCACGAACAACTTAGATATTGAGATATAGCCTAATTGTATATAGGCTGTAGGCTATCCATGGTTCTGACGGCAACAGCTAGCTGATCGTTTCATACGAAGAGGAGAGCGAGCGGAGAGGGGGGGGGGGGGGCGGCCTGTTGTGATTGTGTGAGAGAGGGAGAGATGTGAGCGACAAATGGCATACTGTCGGAAGCAGTGAATTAACGACACAGATTAAAACTGTCGGTGCATACATTTACTTTACCTCCAGTTTTTCTAAGTAATCGTCTCAAATTTGAGCTCCAGATGGTCAACTTCATTCATTTCTTTTTTATTATTTACTGCTGGCGCTGGTTATGTAAAAAACAGCCTGCATCCCAGCTCTCTATAGGGTTCATGTATTTGCTAGAAAAGGTGTTGGCAGCTCATTCCTAAAAGCAAAGCCTCAGATTGATTATAATAAGGGAAAATAAGAAGGGTATACTTCAAGACTTGTATGCAAATCGTTTGTTTATCAACTAAGATTTGTTAGAACAAGTTTTCAACTTGAATTGACTGAATTTATTTGAAAAGTGGGCTTATTAACACATGAATACTACTGTATAATGTATGTCTACATATATATTTAGGACGTACAACATTTTACATTTGTTAGCAAGGGACTGACTGGCACTGTAAAACAGACCTGGACTCTGAGCCAGCCCAGCCAACTATTGGTGTCATCGCCATGGATACTCAAGAGCTGCAGAAGGGGTCTTAAAATGCCTTAATCTTTCAAAAAGATATCTTTACCTGGCAAGTAAGAACCAAACATTTGCAATAGGGCTGTCGACCTTTGTTGCATGTCAGTGTACAACTTGAAATGTCATGTTTAATTCAATGAAAAACCAACAGGTCTGATGATCTGTACCCGAGGAGACGCTCGACCCCAGTGAGCTGGTCAGGGGCCAAATCAGTGCTGCGAGTCAACAGAACCTTCCCCACCAGACAGGAATGGTTTTATTCGCCCAGAGGAAGTCTAGTTACATTTTGCCGTCTAATGCAACGTTACAGTATAAAGGCACTTACGGGCTTGCAGGCCATCCAGGCTTCAGGATCTATTACAAACTGGGTTTAGCACTGAAGCCTAAAAAACATCCTGAAGCTGTGTTGGGATTAACATGCCTGCTTGGATTCATGGGTTTTTCGGCATCTGTGACACATGAAGGCACAAACACACCTATGACACATGAAGGCACAAACACACCTATGACACATGAAGGCACAAACACACCTGTGACACATGAAGGCACAAACACACCTATGACACATGAAGGCACAAACACACCTATGACACATGAAGGCACAAACACACCTATGACACATGAAGGCACAAACACACCTATGACACATGCACACAATCCCTTATGCTGAAGGGATGATACTATTGCACAAACACACTATATATTCTCCTGGGGAGGCTGTTTGCTGAAACCTTGACCCATGGCTTCACCTCAGTCAGTCACTTTATTATCCATTCCAATAAGCAAAGCTCCTCACATGAACAATAATGAATTCCTACACCTCTAACTTCCTCTCAGTTTGGTTTTCTTTTTAATCAATCTCTGCTGAACCTCCAATAAAGAACAATGCTAACAATGATGAATGAGCGTGTGCATGCTGCCATCCCCGCCCATAATGACCATAATGGTCTTGTGGGGAGATGGCAATATGTGCGTACACACACACGCACGCACGCACGCAGGCACGCACGCACGCATGCACGCACACACACACACACACACACTCTAAAAACGAATTCAGGGGACCTTTCACCTCCACTTAATTAAATGCATGGTTCTTTCAGGAAGACTGGGTGCATATACATTCACTCCGCAGCTGCATATAATCAGCTCATCACAGGCGTTCTCTTTAACCTATTACATTTCACCTCATTCTCCAGCAGCCAATCACTGTGCTGCAGCCAAACTATAAAATGGTTCTCCTCTCTCCTGCAGTCAACTGTGATTTCAGGTGTTCATGTACCTTATCATATGGCATGTGTCAATAAATGTTCAAACAAAATGAATTCTCTCCTGATTGAAACATCATGTGTTGAAATAAACAACTGCAGTTCAAAATAAAAAGTGAATTGCCTAATATTTTTGTTGTGGACTCAATTAATTTCTTTCTTTAAAGGCAAAAACATGAAAAAGCTAAAAAAAAAAACGATTGAATACAATATATTTGGAGCAACTTAATTTATAAATGGTTGTCAACTTAAAAACGTGTGTTCACATTGATGGTAATTAAGTACATACAACTTAAAATTCCTTTTAAATCATGTGGTAAAACTAGTCGGAACAACTTAATCTTTTGAGTAATCAACTTAAAAACTTGTGTTTATGCTACCAATTATTAAGTAAGTGATAATTAAAAACACCTCTGATTGTAGAGGAAAAGCCTTCTCTCCTAACTCAAATAACTTTGTTGCTTTAAGACAATTTCATTAGAAGTTGTCTTAACTCAATAAACATCGATGCAAACTGTTGCGTTGATTTTCTTTGTTGAGCCAAGGCACACACACACACACACACACACAGTCCTATTCACATTCCTTCTGCAACACTACTACTAACACTCAGTGCTGATAAAGCTGCAGCTACAGGAGCATGATGGTAGAAATCAATAAAACAAAGATGAGAAAAAGAACTTAAGGATGCCGGTCACCGAGGAAAATCAAGTCAGGAGTTTTCCCACACATTTCTTATCATCCTTCCACATCTACCACGCTCAAACATACACGGATGTGCACACATAAAAATATATTTTCAAGACATGAAGGAAAAAATAAACACTCAGATAATAGAAGTTGTACTTCTAAGTTTGTTTTTTATACATTTTACATGTGTGCTTCTTTTGATTTCTTTCTTTAAACATTTTATCATATGAAAAATTGTTCTTTGTGTTATTTAAATCTTCGACATCGACTATTATTCCAGTATCGTCTAATTTAGAGTTTGTTCAAATATTTGATTGTATCTTGTATTTGGTTGGATGATTTGACGTCCTAATGTGGCTCTGCATGGTTACAAAGATGGGCAGATGGTCACTGATCATTAACTATACTACTTTTACGAGAGACATGCTGTATTTTGAATTCTGCATTTATATAACTTCTACAAATTCTGCAGATGTTGCTTTCAGGGACTTGTTCATAAAATAATTAGATTAGATTAAATATACTTTATTAATCCCATATTGATATTGATTTATTGTCACAGCAACACATTACCAAAAAATATATAATAAAATAAATAATAGAAAAAGATATATCAATCTAAAAACACACAATATAAAATAAGCAGAATAAGTTAGAATACTCTATATTAGACCAATCTGCAACATAAATATAAAAAAATAGGATACTATATACATTATAAAAATCTGCAAATACTACAGTTGTCAAGAAAACTGCCAAAAGGTAGACTGTTCAGAAAACTCGAAAGCTTCTACTTTTACTACACCAAAGAACATGAGTCCCTCCGGTGCCTCCGGTGCCTCCGAGAGTATTGAACTCTATTTCATCAGACATCTCTAACAGTCACTCCACTGCTGTAGTAAATCTATTGGGAATATCAGATGATGTGGAGTTATGCAAAGCTGAGTCTCTGGAGTTACATGCATATTATATAACCTCTTTGTGGCCACGTACATCAAGTACTTGTACACATGAGTAAGCAGGGCTCTCACCAGAGAACGTGGGCAGAAAGCCTTCGGTCTCCTGACCACGCGCTCAGTGCTGGGGATCCCTGTCACTACTAGAGATAAATGCACTGTGGATCAGGGGATCTGATGGCTCCTTTGGCTGCCTGTAATAGATGATGGTGCACAGTGTCTTTGATGGGGGGGGGGGGGTGTGACTACTGTGACTATATTGGGCTGTGACTACTGTGTGAGATGGTCAAAGGATGTATTCATCCACAAATACCTAAATAATCTATTTACTGGGAACTACACAGATTTGTCCCTTTTAAGTGTACTCTTGTAACAGGAATTCCACTGTGAAAACTCTGTAATATGTCTTTGTGTGGCTCTGGAGGAGCTTTGTTGAGTCTGAGAAAATAGAGTCTGTCCCTGCTTGGGCATGGATAGACTCTAAAGTCTAAAGAAAAAAGGAAAGCCGGCATTACAAACTGTGGTGCAGAAAGATGTGCGTACCAGGCACACAGGGACCAATAGGACATCATGGAGCTGCATTATGGGAAAAGTAGGCTCCAGAAGTTTTGAAGCCTTTCCTTTTTCAATCTGTCTATACTGTTTTACTGGTATTTTGATGAATAAATGTTAAATGGACTGTACTTATATATCGCTTTATCCAATCTCTACGACCCCTCAAAGCGCTTTACATACTACCATTCATCATTCACACCTCATTCATGCAGAGCAATATGCCACTTTTTGCTCATGAAAGCTAACATTCATACAACACATTCTTACACCATTGGCCAAGCCGTCGAGAGCCACTCAGGTTTAAGTATCTTGCCTAATGATAAATTGACAACCCACAACCTTCTGATTGAAAACCGACTTCACTCCCTCGTAGCCAAAGTCATGAATAGTTTAAAGAATATAGTTCACTACATGTATAGTATATGTCTTCTGATGTTACTAATCACCATACTCTACTAATGAAAGGTGTTTTGACTTTAGTAGCTCTTGCCATCATTTTTATTGAGATCTGCTGCTCTCTGGGAACACAGCAACACGGCAAAATACATGTAGTCGAGTACCAGGTTCCTAAGGACAGTACGACTTGTTTAAATTCCCAAAGAATGAAAGTACTTTTAAATAACTTTACACTGAAGTGCAGGTCACAAAACATATTCAATACTTATTTTTTTAATCAGATCCATGGCTTTATGACAAAAAAATACGGGCTTTTATCTGAGGAAACTGAACTCTGTGCGTCTTAAGACTTTTAAGCCTAAACTGCTCAAATCATTTCAATGACACTTAAAATTCATTTGGCAAATATACAATTATTTGAATAAAGTACAACTTGAAGTTTTACTTTAGTTTTGAGGGAAACTGTTATAGTGTTTAAAAGATAACTTTGACTTTGGCTCTTCCCTTAATATTATTTTCTAAAGGGTTGTATGACTCCTTTTTCTACACTAAAGTTATCATATTACTGATGTACTGTGCTTCAATAAGCTAAGATATTCTTGATTCTACTTTTAATAATGTTAATCAAAGGCATCATGAGAGAATTTACATTCATTTATTGCCTTCATTCCTCCCCAGATAGTCCCAGTAAGATTTTAAAAAGCATTTTAGCGAAAACCAGGTCACGACAGCAGCATCACCATATTCATTTTGATGAGCACCAAAATAAAATAGAGGTCAAAGTGACACGGAAAAGCCGAGCAGCAGCACTAGTTTAATACATGTATCTGATGTTGGGTTGGGGTTCTGGTTAGAGCAAGTCTGGTTGGTAACATGTATTCATGACAATAACAAACAATCCATCTATTCATATTTATAAAAACCTAAATAGGTGTTAATACCTATGAAAACTATTTATTTTTCATTATATTTAATATAATTATTAATTACAATAATAAGTATGACCTCATTTACATCAAGTCACCTGGATGACCATGCTACCCCTGAGTCGCAGCCGCCCACAATGTTAGCTGTTAGCTAAAACAATCAATTAAGCTTAGCAATAAAACCAAATCAACACATGTAAAAAATATTTACAACAGTATATTTGTTATATGCTTACTGAGTAATGTAAAGTTAATGTATATTAAATAATATACTATGTCCAGTAGATGTTCAGTCCCTGATCGCAAATGCTACTGCTGATAGCTTGTTAGCTTAGCTAGCGAATCCTTTGTGATTAAGAAAACAGGCTGCTGTCTTTTTTGATGCGGCGTGCTGGTTGTTGAGTCTTTTTGTTGTGCCAATACATGTAAGCTGTGTTCATGGCCGAGGAGACCAGTCGCTATATCTGTTAGCTCCCCGCTAACTACAGTAGCCTACTTGTTGCTCCTATTGTGAAATCTAGCTAGTTGTGGTAAGCCACTGCAAGCATTAAACTTGATTATTGTGATTAGCATTGCTGGCAAACTGGAAGTTCTTTAGGCAAGTGCTTGCATTAGGTCATAATTATTATTGCATTTCTACTATTGTTTTTTTTCTACTACTAAAGAAAATAATTCCAGCCGTCAAAAAAAACATCATAGTTTCATGTTGACAGCCACAGCATAAAACAGAGAATGCTTTGCAGAGTACATTAACACTAACCAACTCTTAACCCCTTAGAGAACCAAACTAAACATGGATGGTGTGATTATTCTACAGCCATTAAAATATTCACATCATCCATGGCTTGCTGCTGTACAACTTAAATGTTTTATTTTTAGATATTATAAGTGCCTGCAGGTCCTCTGAATCTCTCTGAAGCACAAGTGTTCTTTAACATCAGTGTTTGCTCGGCTGCAGTAGATTATAAACCTCAAACTGAAAGGTGTCACAGCTTTCTTTTTTATTTGAACTTCATTGTATCCTCATATTTTTTTACTTTGATTTATTCTTCTCCAAACCCATTGTGAAATTATATACATTAAAATGACTGGATGAACAGGAAACAGATACATTTAGAACTAGCAAATCACAAGAAGACTAAAACCATTCTGCCCGGCAACACCGATTTACTGCTGCTCATGGAGAAGTGAACATGAAGGAGAGATGCAAGAGTACATTGGTGTTTGAGTGTGTGTACACATGAATATGCATGCAGCTATGAGTGTACAGCATCACAGGTGTGCGTCCAGGTCCATATTCTGACAGTGTGTGAGGTTGTCCCTCTGTCAAAGTATCCCTCCCCATGGGGCTTTCTGCATGGGAGATGCGCTGATGTTCATTTGGATTACAAGGCAGGGGATATGCGTGGAAGGGGGGAAGGGTAAATGGTAACGCTGGCCTCTTCCAAACACACACACCGTCCCTTTCCCTCCTGTCACCCACTGATGGGGAAGACAGGGTGGCAGCTCAGTCAATTACACTCTCTGATGAAAAGCTTTCATGTTCTCCAGAGAGCAGAGGACGGAGGGAAGCAGCGAGGAGAGAAGGGAAGTGGTTTGGGAATAGAGGGAATGTGAATCAGAGTAACGTTAAGTGAGAAGCACAGAAGCGACTTCTTTTCAGGATACAACAAGTGCATGTTCACAAAAAGTGTCTTGTTGCTAGTCAAAACATATTCAATTTAATTTTGAATTGTTTACTTCTGATATTTAGTTTGCTAGGCGAGGACAGAGCAATAGCATTGCATAGTCCTCTACGCTTCTACGCTTAAAAACAGTGGAATAATAGAGCAGTGTCTTGGATCATGCTCAATTACGTCTTCCCAAGCTTGAATTTGCATTTGTTTCAGTATTAGAAAAGCTACACAGCTATGTTTATAGGAATAAAGGAATATTTGACTAATACACTAACCATACAATAGCAGACCTTTTCAATATTTCAAACTATTTTTTATAAAAGTGGAGGTCTAACTACACGAACAGTAAACAAGGCAAAAAAATCAGCTTATCACTCACTGATTAGGTTATCACTCACTGATTAGGTTATTCTAAATTACAGAGGAAGTACAATTACTGGGGATTAAACATTAGCAGTGACAGCCATCATTACAGAACAGACACATTTTCCAACAGCACCAAAAACTAAACTGACATTGAGAAAAAACAAACAAAAAACTGATATAGGGTAACTGCTCAAAGACAAAAAAGAGGGTCATGTGATTAATTGCTTTAATCAACTTATTGTCTACATTGCACTGGCATCAGCTTCTCTGTTTTGTTCGTATGTGGGTTACTAGTAAATGGGGGAAAAAATGTAAAGGGTAGAGTAAAGGGATTCAAGTAGGTTAAATCCATGGGTTAAATCATAACCCCCCCAGAGACAGTAATGAAAGATAAAACACGTCTATTGGCCTTTTTCATGGAAAGGAGGACGATTCATTATGCATGTTTGTGTTTCTTGCTTCACGCTCCCTCCTGCAAAAATGTCTAAAGACATTTTTCACAGGATGAGTAGAGAGCTTTTAATCAGCAGTGAGTAGGCACTGATGGTAATTATCTTTGCACTGGTACTTAAGTGGATTATTGAGGAGTTGTAGAGCAATAAGCAACAGGAAGTAGAAGCTTTTTAGTTTTGTGCTGGTTTGGCCTACATTCTTAACGTTCCATGAAAAGAAACCCTGGAAAAAGTTTGGAATCAAACCAGTCAGTCAGACACTTTTCAATTCGATTAACATGCATGTAGATTTAGCTGCTGTGTAAAATAAATTGTTGTGATTATCAAATGTTCATGCAATCAATATAGTGTCATCATTACAGTTGCCCAAAAGGAGAAACACCTACCCAATTTGTGCATCCTAAAGCAGCGACCCTTCCTTTTTGTCAGGAAAAAGGAATCTCGCTCCACGTTACATCTCAGTTCCGACAAACTAGCTTTGCTTCAAATAGCTGATTTAAAAAAGGGCGCTCTTTTATAGCTAAGCTGAATAAATGTGCTAAAAAAGACAGGATAGCTGTGTAGGGTTCAACTTGCCCTTTTGTGAAACCAGTGATGCTGGTGAGTGAAAATGTTAAATGTATTATGGAGCATTCATAACAGGACACAAAGCTAATTTTTCACGCCTTGTCATTACATTTTAAATCAATGCAGATAGACATTTTATTTATGTCTGTATGATGTTATTGTGAGAGTGGACGTACTGTAGCAGCTACAATGGTATTTTAACCTAGCCTATTCGATCCAATCTTCATTACAGAGGATGCCATGGTCATACTGCACTGACCCACCATGTGAGGATCCTCTTTATAGACGTTAGTTCTGTTAGTTCTGCCTTCAACACAGTCATCCCAGGCAGACTGGTTTAAAAACTAAGCCCCATCCTCTACTCACTCTACACTCACGTCTGTGCCCCCCCCCCCCCATCCCACCAACACCATCATTAAGTTTGCGGACGACACGACTGTCGTTGGACTCATCTCAGGAGGAGATGAGACAGCCGACAGAGATGAAATCCAGAAACTGTGATCTTGCCCTCAACTCCCCAAAAACGAAATAACTCATAAACTTTTTCGTGAAATTAGCCTGTTTTCCTGAGACCCACAGGGCCGTATACGATCCCAAATATCACGTTGTGTTCAAAGTGTCATAACTTCTCAGCTGTTTGAGCCAGAGACATGCCGTGTTTTTCCTCTTAAACTACAGAAACGGCAATAAACAACTCTATTCAGTTTTTCATTGAGAGGCGTTTACTTATTTCGGTGAAACGGATGTGCGTAAAGTTTTAAAAGATGCGGATAGTCTCACCTTGATTCTGGCTCATTGTTTATCGTTTTGTATGTTTCATAGGTCTATTCTCATCTACCATCTTTGTTTGTGACGTAAAGAGTGTAAGAGTCACGTTTCTGAATCGGACACTCTTGAGTGGATGCAGTCACAGCCAATCGGAGTCTGATTCAGAGTAGTGATGGGAATTCCGGCTCTTCTTGGTGAGCCGGATCATTTGGCTCGGCTCACCAAGAAGAGCTCTTTCGGCTCCCAAGCGGCTCTTCAGTTTACCACATATTATACCTTTTATAATTCAATCAAATAGCCCTGTTTTGACTAATGATTTATATGTGTACACATATCACTTAAATTATTCAATACATCCTTTGTACTGAAGTATTCAAAAGTAAAAATTACATGTTTAATATCAATTATTTGCTGCATGTGGCCAATTGTTTTCATTGCATTTACAGACCCTTGTATCTCTCTGATACCACCCAATGAATGCACTGACTTGCTTGTAGAACCACGCTACACAAAGCAGATAGCAACACCTATAAAAACTTAAGCATAGACATTTAAAAGAAGGCATTTTAAAATTATATTTAAAGAAAAGGCCCTGACAAAACAGCAGGGCTCTATTTCAGTATTAACTATAGAAAAAAAGACAGCAAAGCTGACATCAAATCTTTGCTGAGCCCAAGGATAATCATAAATAAATAACATAGTGAAAATAAATATATTGCAATGCTCAGTACAGCAGCATCCAACAGTCTCTAATCCTTGGATATTACATGTCCCTGCATGCATGCACGGAGCAGCTGTAGCGCAGAGATCATCATATAATTCTGTCTTGTATTACTTAACAAAAAAAAAAAAAAAAAAAAAAAAAACGGCTCCCGTCGTTCACTTAAAAGAGCCGACACATCACTAATATATACGGTCTATGGTCGCTGCACATTATCCCTTACGTAGTTCCTTTCCACAATACATGGCATGCTGAGAAGATTAGTCTTAATTTTCATCAACATCGTCCCCTTGAAAAATCAGCTCCAAAGCTTCAGCTGTAGTAAACTTCCTTGCCATACCTCAGTTTACTTTCAAAACACTAAAAGAACTATTCCAACTTTTATTTTGTTTTCGCGCGTGGAATTATACCGGCTCTCGTTTCAGTACACATAACAACGGAACTGACAGGCAACCCTCTGAATTAGTGATGTGTCGGTCGCGGGAGCCGGCTCGCACCCGCGAACGAGCCGTTTTTTTTTGTTGCAAGTCAGTGCATTCATTGGGTGGTATCAGAGAGATACAAGGGTCTGTAAATGCAATGAAAACAATTGGCCACAGCAAATAATTGATATTAAACATGTAATTTTTACTTTTGAATACTTCAGTACAAAGGATGTATTGAATAATTTAAGTGATATGTGTACACATATAAATCATTAGTCAAAACAGGGCTATTTGATTGAATTATAAAAGGTATAATATGTGGTAAACTGAAGAGCCGTTTGGGAGCCGAAAGAGCCGGCTCTTCTTGGTGAGCCGAGCCAAATGATCCGGCTCACCA
This sequence comes from Trematomus bernacchii, assembly GCF_902827165.1. NCBI lineage: Eukaryota > Metazoa > Chordata > Actinopteri > Perciformes > Nototheniidae > Trematomus > Trematomus bernacchii. Next base: position 1,073,480 of record NW_022987469.1, read on the forward strand.
AGAAGAGCCGGAATTCCCATCACTAGTATATATAAAGGCAGCGACGCGGTCATTATGGGGAAAAGAACACCGACAGGCAGATCAGGAGCCCGACGCGAAGCGGAGGGATCTAGATCTGCATGAAGGTGTTACCTGCACATTATCCCACTTATTACATGGCCACATTCTCAACAAAGTAACGATATGACTCCCAATATTAATTGAAATGCTTTTATGGATTTAGAAAATGATTTTATTGATTTAAAAAATAGTTGTATGTATTGATTTAAATTGACATGCATCCGCTAAGAAAAATAGTCTGTTGTTACCGTTTGAAAAACGTAGCAACGGCAGGAAGGCGGAGCTTTTTGATTACAGATTTGAAAACATCGTTGCTTGCTTTAAAAGTAGCACAATTCATTATGTCAAACCTTGGAAAGTATCTAGATATCCCTGCCCTAATGCCAAAGTAACTGGCAACTGAATATGTGTTGCCGTTTGATGTCTATGTCTGGACCGCTGCGTAAAAAGGAGGGTTTCTGCCCGTTACTGTTTTCTTGTCGCTCTTGTCTTGTCCGTTAGAAAAGCAAACTGCATGCAGTTTGCTTTTCGGCCAAACTGTATACAGTTAAATCGAACGGACTTCTTTGTGCAGATGTGAGCGTCCTTAACAACGGTCAATAAGTCCTTGACAGCGGTCTGTCTGTTCTGGATTAACAACGTGTCACGTGTTCTGAATTGACCAATCAGAATCGAGTATTCAACTAAACCATGTAATAATTAAGCAATAGCTCACGACAGGCCGTGGTATATGCTCATTATATCACAGCTAAGGCGCGTGGTTCGGCCCGACGCGAAGCTGGTAAAACGGTTACCAAGTGTGGCAATATGAAAGAAAAATACACACTCTAATTTAAATAGTTTTTATTAGTAAATAATCATGTTCAAAATAAAATAGTCCCTCCGTTGCCTTCTGCACGAAACAGTGTGAGGTGGTTGCTATGCAACAACACTAACAGCTAGCGAACATTAGACAGAGAGCGTTGATCCATTATTTGGCTATTTATTTACATTAATTTGTATGTTGCCGTTTATTGTGCACCCACTGAAAAACTGTCCAGCATCAGTAGAATGGCTTACGTGGTTACTTGTATAGGTTAAGGTTGTAAATAATGTATGGACTGTATAGTGTACGCTGTTGCTTGCCATGGCGAGAATATTGCTCCACTTTCTCCGGCCCCCAAGATTCGGCTTCCAGTAGCTCTGGAGAGAGCTTTCGCACCTGTGGCCACTAACGGTCATAATTTCTCTGCTTTGTTTCAAGACCCGCATCAGAAAGCTTTTGAATGGTGGTACTTTTCCAGTTGGTCTAACCGCTCTTCACGTAGCTCTGCATGTCGTCGTTTAGGTGCTTTTTGTTCTGGAGATAGGCACTCCTCAATCCACTCCTCCATAGTAAGACCCCCCCGGAGGTCGAAGTTAATCTTAACTGTTTCCATCTTATGCTTTGTAAGTTTGTTTCGTAGCGGAAGAAATGTAAATATATTTATAAAACGGACAAGTCAAATCAAGCAATCTGATTGGTCGATAGCGTTTTTGCTGACCTTTTTGATTACAGATTTGAAAACATCGTTGCTTGCTTTAAAAGTAGCACAATTCATTATGTCAAACCTTGGAAAGTATCTAAATATCCTTGCCCTAATGCCAAAGGAACTACACACTGAATATGTTTTGCCGTTTGATGTCTATGTCTGGACCGCTGCGTAAAAAGGAGGGTTTCTGCCCCGTTACTTCTCCGCTGTTTTCTTGTCCCAGTTTAAAAAGCAAACTGCAGGCAGTTTGCTTTTCAGCCCAACTGTATACAGCTTTTCTCAGACGCGGAGGGATACTGACTTGTTGTGAAAAGTAACTACAATTCTACCCATGGTATACGCTCAGTATATCACGGCTAAGAACCAATCAGATTGCTTGATTTGACTTGTCCGTTTTATAACATCATATATATATATCATAGTCTTGACAAAAAAAAAGACAATTCCTGGCAAAAAAACACCCATGGACACTGCCCAAAAGAATGGGCATAACTAATGAACAGAAGGAGTTAGAATCTTCTAATCAGTTCTGATACAATGATAATAAATGTGTGCAATTGTCTGTGTTGAATGTTTTTTTCAATGTTATGGTTAGCAGTTATTTTTTAAGAAATAAGTAAAAGATTCAAGCTCCGTTTAAAAAAAAGAAAATGTTTATTGGCAAATATCCCATATTATATTGTATATAAGTCTCTAATGAGTGGCATATATCATTAGCTGAGGTTGTGCTGATTTCTGGGATGGAAAACTTTATTATACTGTAAAGAAATGACAATTTATAAAGCAAAACACAAAAATATACAAAAACGGAAATGTCCTATGTGGGTTTCAGAGGGTTCAAGTGTAACAGATTGATGCTTCTCCACAGATTGTTGTTAAAAAACTGTAAAAACTAGGGCCACCAAACAGCATCTTGCATAGGGCCCCCAAAAAGCTAGAAACGGCCCTGAGTGGCACAGTACAAAATGTCTTGCATATCCAAATCAAATATTTTTTATTAAATATTGGAGGCTTTACAGACATACAGCATACACACCCTCTGTCTTTAGACCCTTGCAGCTTGCAAGGTAAAAATCCCAAAGAAATGCCACAATTAAGAGTGCAGCATCCACATTGCAATATGCATGGTGTCACTTCAGATCCAGAGTGGGTGGTATGTACAGAGCACTGGTTAAGACAGACCTATCTAGGTTAGACCCACAGCCTAGCTATTAGGTTGCCTTTAATAAATAATGGCCAGTAGGATTTAGGTTGAGCGTCTAGGAGGAGATGTGAAATACTGAGGAACTTGTTCATTAGTGAGTTGTGCAATCCCTGCCGTACTTATTACCCCTCATTACACTAAAGGAAAGTGCTAATAGCGATGGCTGCAAGCATAAGACTGAGTTGAGAAAAGGAGCACGGAGGTGTAATTTCTGTCCTGAAGGGGGAAGCTGGTGATATTTGAGATCATTTGAATTCTCAGTCAGGCTCAGCTTATTGAATATTTACTCTGACTGCTCTAGGATATCTCAATTAGGAGAGGCAGGAACATGACTTCTGAATGTAATATAATATCGCAGTTGGGTTCTCACCGATTATTAAATAATGTATGGACTGTATAGTGTACATGCTAACTGGGTTATAAGAAGTGCTGGTCTGTAGCTGAGAAAGAGACAGAAATCAATCTCCAGAGACACTCTGACCTCTTTCTGATGCTCAAGTGAGGGGGTTGATGGAAAGAGTGACGGAGGGAAATACAGAACAGGGTTTCCCATTGCTAACCCAGTGTGAGGCACATTGGATGTCATTCTAAACTTAAAAGAAAATGGATTCAAAACACTCCAGCAGCATAGTCTCAAACCTGTTAAGCCCCATAGCCCCCGAAGGCGGGGGCTATGGGCTTTTTTTCTTCACGAAACTGTGTCTCAGGGCTTCTTAACATTTAACAACCTATTAATGTGTCATACCCACTTAACGGGAAGAAACTCAGCTAACTGACGATTTGAACCCTTTTTAGCTAAACGAAACACAAGGGTATTACCAAGCCTCTGAATTAGCCCTGAGCGAAAAAATGCTAACGCACAGAACTCACGGTAGAAATACTTTATTACTTATCGGATCTTCACAAACAAGATATCAGATTAAAGCTGAGATACCACAGATTCTAGAGGTATAAGTATCATCACTGTGCGACCAAAACTCGCGGCAGCTCAGGCAAACCCAGACAACACAACGTAGCTTTACGGAGCCAAAACGGCAAATACGTCTTACCTTTGCTGTTTTCTGATCAAAAGTTGTGTTCAATGGCATTAAAACGATAGAAACGCTGCTGAAGGTTAATCCAATGTGTCTGTGTCACTTTGAAATGATTACTGATAATCCATCATTCCGTTTTTGTCAAAAACTGAGATTTCATATTAGCTGCTATGAGAGCTATGAGCAGCTTCCGGTTTTGGGCAAACTGCGTGCGCATCACTCTCACTCATCAATGGTAATGTTTAGATGGATTTTAGGAACTTCCCCTCGATTCTATTGGCTCTAACGGTTCAAAAGAGGTGTCAATCAGCAAAATCGACGGAGGGGGGCCAGTGATATGGCAAATCCACCCAAATGACCCCAGAAGTGTTTTTTCTTTGCTAAACCTCTCTGAAAAGGTCAAATGTCACTTGTTTTGCATCAATCTTGATACAGGGTACTTATTATATGTTATAGTTTGGATTCCTAAAGCTTTTAGTCTACTATCCCATCATTCAAGGGTGGTTTTCACTATAAGTAATGTTTCTTTTTTGGACGGACACTATAATTTAATTTTTTTTACTATGTTCAATCTGAATTTACTTTAAAATAAAAAAGTTCTATATTGATTCTGACTTTTCTACATCCAACTCACAGGTTTATCATTGCTTTGAGAAAAAAGATTATTAATTTACCCCTTTTAGAAGTGAAGTTATAGTCATTTGTACTGGGAATGTTTTTCGAGCCTGAGACCTGAAAAACAGGCTTGGGGCTTAACAGGTTAAAAAGATCGCTTTGTATGCCTATCTGCTCAATATACTTTTCCATTGTGAGAAGTGGTAGCTAGCTATGGAGGATTTGTGATAATAATATATTTTATTATCTAGTATTATTATACTTTCATATTCACATTGAACCATTTTGATGTTTACTTATGTGTCAGGTGACTAACAAATGATTATTAACGATATATATATATATTGATTGATTGATTGATTGGTTGATTGATTGGACTTATTTGATGACTAAATAACAAAAAGATGCATTGCAAAAACACAATAAAGCTTGAAGGCTTATTTCCATTATGCTTCTCTTGTATTACACTTAATACATCATCTGATAAAGCCACATTAACACAGTCAATAAAATCAGCTTATAAGAAAAGTATAAAATCAATAGGCAGTGTGGGAACATCAACATGCTGTTATTATTGTCATCATAAGAGGTTTTACTTTGTAACAATGTATTTAGGGCCATTTTGAACATGCCTTTTGAAATGCTCAGTTTCAGTGTGTTCAGTGTACTGCTGCACTAGAAAAATGTGTTTTTACCCTTTAGGCTATTTTATCGAAAGGGTATGAAGTCTGTCAAGTTACCTCTAGTCAAGTAGCTAGGATTTTCTCTTAGAAGTAACAATTAAGGACTAACGTAATGTAAACCCAAAAATGTGGCTTCCTGTATTGCTTAAATTGTGGGGATCATTTATTATCTTCGAGCCACTTACTTACATTTTGAAAAACCTTACTGGCAGTATTCGAAACCACTGCATTGTATTCATGTGCTACAAAAAAAACCTGCATTGTCAGCATATAAAGAAAGATTACATGAGGGTTTAAAAAAGAAAAATTAAAGTAAAAAAGATGGCCCCAAGATACTACCCTGTGGCACCACACATCCCATTGCATTGTTCTTGAGTCTAAAAAGTGTCCCATTGTATCAACCATTTCACCATTTGTTGGTTTGACTGGACCGAATAAAGGCAACCCACTTAAACCCATCATTTCATTAAAAAAGTGCTGTAATCTATTATTTGAAATGTTTTTTTTAATATTATCATTATTTATTAGGTTTAGGATTATTTTAATAGGCCGCCTTTTACCTTTCATGTTGCAGTCACATTGGAAAAACCTATATGGCTGTAATTTACTTTACGTGTATTAGCTTGTCCAGATTGATGGGTCTCAGAGTCAGACATCAGTTGACTTGGTTATAGACGCAGTAGTCTGATAAACGCAGATAGGGGAGTAGACATAAGTAGTAACATCACATAGGGATGGTAAAATACGCACACAATACATTTCAATTAGAGGGGATTATATTAACAATTATATACTGTCTAGTTTACGAATTTCTTTCTGCTTCTGCAAGATATACCAATTATATTACTGCAAAACTGACTGGCTAGTTGACATAACAAGTCATGGGTCACAGGGATACACACTCGTCACCTTTTGGTAATGCACTTGTTAAAAGTATGGTTATAACTTCAAGTGCATGGGCTAATTGTTGTTTTTGAAGGCATAATCTTATTTTGTAGTCTTCAGGTTTTCGGGGGCGCTAGGTCGCTGTGCTGTCATCAAAGAAGGTCAGTGATGCACATGTTAACCTCTCAACAGAGCTTAGAACTAACTCACATCTTGGTTACTTCCCTCATCATCTTGGAGAAAAAAACATTGTGTTTTTTCCAGACTGAAGCTGATAATAACAGGTGAGCTATGTGGCATCCTTCTCAGCTCTGTTGAGAGATTCACATGCAGGCAGGATGTCCAAGTCTGTGTTTCCCAATCCTGTCAGTACTTCAAATTCAGGGCTGTTTCCCACTTGCATTCCACTTTTTTAAAAAGGGCATTAAGGCTTGACAAAACATTTTGCACCTCTGTTAGAAATGTGCCATGGCTTAAAAATCCTCCCAGATTGATTAGAGGACCATATTTGAAAACTATGTGAATTTTGGAAACCCACATTTTGAATTGTCACTGCTCTCAGAACAGAAATGTAATCATCGCAATACTGTAAACAAGTACTGCAAACATTGCATAGTGAAACGATATTGGAGTGGTGGAATTACAATGTTCACATCAAACTGCCAACAGTTCCTTTTCACTTTTCTAACGGCCTCCTGCCTGGGATGACAAGCGATTCAGTCAGCCTTTTAGTCATGAATAACAACCCATTACTAGAACTACATCAGAGTCAAAAACAAAAACAAAGAAAAACATGAATACACAAACTTTATCTGTGTGATCAGATACATCTTTTGTTCTGATGTTCTGAGGTTTAGAGAGAAGAGACAGGAAACAGCTTGCGGGAAAGAGAAATATCACTTTGCACAACAGAAACTTGAAGGTCTTCAAGAACTCTCTTTAAAAAGTATTTTTATTCCTTTGTCTGATGCTTGTCTTTGATTTCACACAAATCGTTTTCCTTCATTGCTATTCATTCTTGCTCCTGCTATTTCGTTCTGCTTTAGTCATCCATTCTTCACTCTGATTCCACCGCTGCTCAAAAGCTTAGACATTCATTCCCAGCAGCATGAACTTCTCGGGTCAGAATCCTCCTGTTAATTAAATCTGTCTTTATCTTGTCAGTCAAGGATCAAATGTTCTAACTGCTTCACCCCAGTATTAAAAAACATTGGCAGGTTGGATATTGATCTCGACATGACCGGAGAGGGACTTCTAAATATTAAGTCCCAGCCCCTAGACTTGCATAGAAAAAAAAAGATGTCGGACCTTTGCATCCAAGTTAATGTTTGTCTATTATGTAGCATGTGTAGGACTACATGGATGCCATCCAACATGTCTCACTTGCAATCCAATTACTTGATTTGTCACCTCCTTAAAATGATTGTGTATTGATCTCTAATTAAGCTTAGGGGCTGTAAGCTCATGCTAACAGTGAGAGGGACATTCAACACTATCATCATTGGGACTACAGTGTAAAAAATCAGGAAGTTAGCTGAAAATAATAATATTACGTTGAACCTAAAACTTTTTATTTAAACTTGATATAATTGCTTTCACCTAGCCCAATACAGATATATGAAATCTGTTGACATAATACATTTAATTAAAGTCAACGTTTCAGTTTTTTGAACTTATGAGCTCCGTGGAGACTCTTCACCTTCATATCTTTATTAGGCATACATTTGTTGATAGTCCAAGTTGTTTTTATAAATAATTATAACAAGCAGTATTTTATTCCTGTGTATTTTGTCATTTTGCATTATCTCTTTCAACCTTACACGTAGAGTTAACTCTAGTTAACTATTCCTTCATTTTGCATGCACAATTATTTAAATTTGCACAATTTTATCGCACTATTGTATGTCTCTTTCTTTTCATCTTAAGTCAATTGTCTGTTGCAATTATGGAGGAGCCTGGGACTTAAGATTTTCATCGCCAAGAACTACGCTTTAACTGTTGTTCAAAAGACAATAAAGCCTTTGGATCTTAAATCTTTGAATTCAGAACATTCTTGCCATCTTAATGATTGATTGGCTGATGGAAAGGTACCATATTTTTGGGGCAGGTGACTCAGAACTACACTTTGCACGTATGAAAACACACCAATGAGCCCCACTGTTGCAATGGATGAGATGTTCCTTTAATGAACACGAATACTTTACTTTATTGCGAAACAAGACTAAAGACACATTCAGACATAATCAGACAGGATCAACATTACAAGTTGAGGGCATCAATAATAATTGTAATCCTCTGTGTTTAAATCGTGATTGTGATCAACCATCAGAAAAATGTGAGATGTGATTTGTTTCAAAACTGGAAATGTCTCTGGACAAAGCCAAGGGAGAGAGTCAAAAGTCTCACAGTATTTTCAGAAAATCACTGCTGTACGATCTTTCTGCGATTATCTGCTTCTGCTGAATTTGCATTGGTAGTTCAGGCTTCTGATCAGGACGCCTCCTGGACACCTCTTTGATGTTCTCCAAACATGAACATTTGAGGACAAGAAGGTCATACTTCCACCCCTAGGCCTCTGCTCTCCAGTATGAATGTGTGTGAGTGGGTGAATGCTGACTCGTACATGTAAAAGTGCTTTGAGGGGTTGAAAAGACTGGAAAAGTGATATATAGATGCAGCCCATTTACCATGATGACTGGGGAAAAGCCTGCCACCATGACCTTGCAAACAGGGTATACCGGAGATAGAGAATGCATGGATTAATGGATGGATCGTTTGGTGAACTTTTGTCCCCCAGAAGAAAAAAATGTCTATCTTCCAAACCAAAGATACAAAAATACAACAAGGAACACTCTGAATGCCACACAGTCAGTCAGTTAGTGAGCCTCAATAAATATGCTGATCACCTGCAGGGTAAATGCTGCTATTAATAACCCCAGCCAGCAAAATCCTCCACACAAAAACCCTGCAGAAACCCCTCAGAACCGCTCCGCCAGCGCCTCCTCTCAGCACCTCTGAGACAGGAAGACAGTGGGTGGCTTTAGCATCTCTAGCTAATTATCTATTTGGACAAGCATCAAACATCCTACTGTGAAAATTATGTTCATTGTTTATTAAAGTCGGAGCATTCAATGTGCCAACAAGTTTGCTTATGGAGTGGAGAAAAGCCAGGAGAAAAAGGCGGTGTAGCAAGGTGTAAAAATACTTTTATACACAATATATAACAAACGCTCAAGATAAAGTGTGCTCACACTAGCTGTCAACAAATCAGGCCTCAAGTTAGCCAGTGGGGAAATATATTGTTTTAGTCCTTTTGCACAATTGTTTTATCCTTGCAGCGTTAATGGGAACATTTTATTTAGCTGTCTGTTCTAATAAAAGTGCACCACGGCAAACATTACAGAGGAAATAAAAAAACAAGTAAAAGGCTCAATTAATTAATTAAAATGCCATTAAATGTAAAACAAAATATATTACAAATCAATGTAGGCATTAATATTGATTAAATGTGACATAAATTGATCTCTATGTCTTTATGTACCTTTGCAATAATTCCCCTTTTTATATACGCTTCTATTCCTGCATTCATTTCCTTTTACATTTTCCACCAGTTTATTTCAACCAACTTGTTTATTGCTGTTTTTTTTTTCTTAAGCGACTTATTAGTGCACTCACTGTTTAGAACAGCAATACCGTATTTTCCGGACTTTCCTAGTTTTTTTTACCTGTCTGGCTGGTCCTGCGACTTATACTCCGAAACGACTTATATATTGAATTTTGTCTGACTGTGTTCAAACTCCGGCCAATAGATGGCACTGTATACAATCGTAACTGCTGTACCACCGAAGAAGAAAAAAGTCACGGCAACTGGGAGGATGCGTCACGTAACTTTCCAGGATGTTGTGGGATGAATCGACACAGCATGGGCTTCAGTGACGACAGACACCATCCTGTCGGGATTCAGAAAGGTCTAATCGGAGCTGATTCTGATGGTGAGTCTGAGGACAGCCCGGAGCGGGACATGCTGCTTCATCGACACCGATAACAGCGACTGTATAAATACAGTGAGAATTCCGAGTGGCTAAGCTAATTAGCGGCTAGGCTAATTAGTGTATCAGTATTATGCATGGATGTATAATAAGGACTGGATACAGCGTGGGAGGCGGGGTCTCGTTCTTTCCTATGAGAGCTGCTCATTGGCGCATGAAGGCAAAATGGCCCAACTTTTGAGAGAGCGAAACGTCAGATTACCCGTCATGCCTGGCTGTCAGAGCAGAAGAACCCGTATGTGTGCTCACAGAGCACAAGCCCCTTAAGCCCCGCCCCCCGAGCTCCCACTCTCGGCTCACTAAAATGAATGGAGAGAGAAAATAAATCTAGATTCTGCTTTTAGTGCATTTTACAACTTTAAGGACTTAATGATTATAATAAGGGCTATAAAATAGTTCATACTGGGTAGTTTATTTTTATTTTTTTTAATTATCCGCTGATTTACAGACGTCTCTTTCCCCATGTTAGTCAATGGGAAAAAGTCTTTCTGGGCCGGGTGACGTCACAGACTGATACGGAAGTTGCAGTACCGCCGTTTGGACACTACGAATTTTGGGCAGAGAGTCCGGCGCACTTCCTGGGGGCTTGGTATTATGGGCCGTAGCTCATTGTGTGGATTATTTTGTTTATTCAGCTCGTCAGTCGGGCAGTTAATAACAGTGTGCCATGTCTGTATTGTGTTTACAGTTTCACCAATTCATTAAACTTCAGTAAAGCTGACATCTGTGCCGGAGTTTCTTTGAAAGTGTTTAACTGGATGGATAGCTAGCTCGCGACTTATACACCGAAGCGACTTATATATGTTTTTTTTCTCTAACGACACGTTTTTTTACAAAAGCGATTTATAATCAGGTACGACTTGTAGTCCGGAAAATACGGTATATGAAATGGAAGCAAATCAGGGAGGGGACACTTTATAGTGTAATAGGTGATTATTTTTCTTGAAGTACATGCAGTTTTCAAAATAAACTCAGTGATTGTAAAAGTTAATACTTGGCTGTGATTGGAGCACTGGTGGAACTGGGCGGGGCTTACTGAATGATCTGTAAGTACTTCCTATCTCAGTTGAATTATTTTCTTAAAGTTTTCCAAACTCCTCCAGTTGTCCTCCTGTCACCTCCCCAGTTGTATCCACTTTCCTCTCTGGCTTCCTGTGTTTTATTATTTATGATGAAAGTCATCATTCAAAATTAAACTGAGTCCTAAATGGTGCAGACTACAGTTGGGTGTCTTAATGTCTGAGAGACGCACCTTTTTGTGCAGTATTGCATTTAGTAATAGAGTTGGAGAGAACAGAGAGCAGGAAATGAACGTTTCCTCCACATTGACATTTATAAGGTCTTCTACTAAATTTGGAGGGTACGTTTGAATTGATTGTTGAAGCCAGCGGTCAGTGAGGAGATGTAGGAAAGGCTGAGGGGGAGGAAGATATGAACGAGGAAAAACATATTTCACCTGAATGTTAATTTATCAGGGATAAAAGGCGCTCACTATGTGGAATATAATTACAGGAATTTAAGAGGCAGCAAGTCTCCACAAAGCCGCTCTGCACGTCTAACTGAGAGCAGGAGAGGAAGGACAAAGAAGCTAATAAAACACCAGACATTTTAAATCAGACTATTGTGCCCAGAAGTGATTCACCTGTCTGTCTCAGTCTGTCAGAGTAATAACTTTCTGAAAGGCTTCAGTCCAGCGCTGCATTATTAATTTAACTGACCATCTACATGAATGAGCTGAATAAGACCAAAGCATACAGAGTTCAAATAAAAAAATGACAATGAAACAGAAACAGAGATATTAAAAAGCGTAATCATTTGTTCAGGTTATTCTCATATTGTAGCAGTTCTAATAAAGCATTGTTGAAACACAGTGGTAGTAGGCGGGTGGATTGGGTGGTGGTGATGGTGTATCCTGTCACCTTCCTCCTCCTCTGATTTAGGTGGGAACCCCCGGCTCATACATCTCAATAAAGCCCCTCGACAGCTTCTTCCTGCTGTAAATTGATGTTTGCTGGATTTAATCTATTTTTGGAATGTGGCTCTATCTTCTGTACTGGGAGAGATTTAATTATGCATGTATATGAAATAAATTGTTAGAGCCGGGGTAGCAATTTCATGGTGGCACAGTGACCTATTGATGGACTTGGAGATATTGAAACAGAGGGAGGGAGAAAAGATTCATATGAAAGTAAAATACTCCATGATGGAAACTAGCAGAGCAAACATGGTCTTAGTGATATTGCACAGAAGCTGGAGGAGAATAGAGTGGTGCATTTATGATGTCTTTTTGTAGACGTACGAGGAAGTTAGTATTGCAAGGGCTCTCTTGATATAAAGCGACGAAGAGTATAAGATTCTTGGCAAAAACATGTTGTTTTGTTCAAAAGGATACACTCCACATCATGATTTTTGAAGTTCAAATGTAATCAACAGATGTAAAAAGCTAACATTAGGCTACAGTATGAACAAACAACATCACATGGCTGCGCATAACCACCGCTAAGCTAAAGGCAGCTAACGTGCAGCTAACTTGTTAGAAGGCGTAAAATGTAAAAATCTCTTCAGCTTGTGTTAACCACAGATATCATTTCCGGCTACTAACCAAAAACATGTTCAAAAAACATTTGAGACGAGGGAACGGACGTAGTAAAATGCTAATTTCCGGGTTTTAGGACCCATCCTGCACCACTCTTTTACACGTTTTATTTTCTATGACTCTCTGTTATATGTTCTATGACTCACTATACTGACTCACTAATAATTGGATCCAGAAAATGACAGACTAGAAGTTGTGCATGTGTGACTTTGAATGTAAACTCCAGTGGGATTTGGGATAGAATAAATGGCCAGCGTGTGTGTCTGTGAATGAGAGCGTCATCTCATGGTGGGCTGAGACGTTTTGCATGACCCTAACTCAAAGATTACAGATACATACAGAAATAGACTCATTTATACTCTCATTTCAAGTGCTCCACATCCAGGTAAACCAAGATTAGATTTGAATTTAAAATTAGCCACATGGCGCTCTGATGGCCAGATCATAAAAAACATCCATCTGGGCCTCCCCGGGCTGAATGCAAATCACATTGGCCCGCCTCATGAAGCTCTATCTATGAACACTAACTAATTACTTTATATATGGACGAAGTTGGAGCTACTCCCTCACCCATATATATCATCTAATGAAGCGACCAGGATCAGATAAATGCTGCAGAAGCATGTTACACTTTCTGTAAGAAATCTGTGGAGCTACTTACTACTCGTCTCTTTAATGGGATGCTTCGCATAATTAATATGTCCACTTGTGGGTTGTGTTGCTTTAGTTTAAAGAGGTCCTATTCTGCATGTTGGAGGTTTCCCTTTCCTGTATAGCTTTTTGAGCATGTAAATGGTCTGGAAAGGCTGTATTCCCTCCATTGGGAGTTTCTGTCCCCACACACTCCCTCCCCCCCCTGCCTGAAGCACCTCCATTGGACTCTTTTGTTTACTTCCATAACATAGTGACATCACTAACACTTGGCCTCTTTTGGCTAGTGCTCCAACAAATAGAACATGATAGGCTAAGTGGGCGGGACATCTCTAAGCGGTTGACCAATCACACCAGAGCCAGCCAGCTAACCAATAAGAGCAGACTGGACTCTGGTTTCAGACAGAGGGTGAAAAGAGGTGCTGCAGCACAGGCAGTATGAGAAAAATAAAGTGCTTTTTGAACATTAAAGCATGGAGACATGTCACAGTAGAGACACAACATACTGATATAACCATAAGCATAATAGGGCCTCTTTTACTTGTGTTTCTGCTTTGAGAAGACTGATGCTGTGGATACGTCTTTAACCGACAAAGAAAATACCCTCTTAAGCTCTATATCTATCTGGGAGTAACATAGCAGCTGGACAATATGGCAAAATGCAAAACAGAAAATATGGTAAAGAAATTAGAAACCTGGTCTCAGCCTTTTAGAAGTTCATCAGCACCCTGAAACCATTTCCCACATAATCTACTCCCAAGAGTCCCGACAGGCAGAATGTAAAGCGCATCTTATTTCCATGGCCCTGAGGAGTTGCTCCATCACAAACTCCAGGCAGCAGTGTGTGAACACAGGGACACATTCTCTCTCCACAGCAGCACCGTTTCTGAACAGCTCAAAATAAATAGGAGTCAGACAGGCACAAGGACAACATTCAGATCATAACACAAACTTCCTGCTTTGTCGAAACTCATCCAACATATCAAAGGCAGAGCTACACGCTTTGATGCTACTTTTAGATTGTAATGAGAAGCTTACAGAGGGAAGGGAATCGTCAGGTTCATGTCAGAAGATCTGATGTTAAACACCGGGTGGGCCAAAAACAGTGATGCCATGGAGTGACAAATGCATGTCTGTTAGCAGGCAGGAATCATGGGATTGATCAAAGAGCTGAGCTCATGCCAGTCTGATGTATCAGTGGCAAAACATCAAGCATCCTTCTACATATGGCTTTTTAATATTTAATCAGACGGACTGCCAATAGAAAGAGATTTACATCTGTGAGGCAAAGTCCTAATTAAGCACAAAAGTTAATAAAGTGTACCAGCTGCTCATTAATAACCCGTTTGTGAAGCCTCAGATGAATATACTGTGTGAAGTGTTTGGCTTTGCATGGATTAATGGCACAACTTATGTCAACAGATATCTGCAGAGCCACAGCACACAGTGCAGGAGGGCAGAGAGCAAATCAAATACAGCACCGCCCCCCCCCCCCAACATGCACCCCTTCACATCTGAGAGCACAGAGAGCTTCACACTCGCTGCAGTGTAAATGCCAGGCTGGGGTCTCTCCACATATTCATGTGTGATGTGTGAGGCAGCGGAGGAGAGAACAGAAGTCACTTCTCGATGAAAGTAGGTTGCGGGTAGTTGGAAAAATAATGAAGGGGAAAATGTAAGTCATGCATATATTTATGTGCAATCTTTTGTATATTTAATCTGACTCTGTCTGACCGCCGAGAGTACAATTGGAGTAATACTAGTGTGAAAAGCAACCCGCTGCGAGTGTTTCACTGACAGATGTATAATATAGATATATTTATATATATATAAAATAGTATTATTGCACTTCTTCTTCTGCGTTATAGACACCTGCTTTGCTGGTGGACCCGATGATGCTGGTTGCCATAGATACCATTCAATCATTGCAGGCCACGGCTCTCTGATACTTCTCTTGATGTCAGCAGGCGGCACAGTAAAAATAGCAACTGAGAAATGAATCTGTCCACTGGGTTTTGTTGAGGTCTCCATATTAGGTTGAATACTTAAAACGAAAGTTAATTATAATCAAATTTATATAATCAATTATATTCTTGTATATCCCAAAATGAAAATGCTTCATATTTTATGGTTTCCTATATTTACAGTATAAACAAAACACAAGTGGTTTGTTAAGTTGAGTAAGGCCTATAATGGTTTATGGGTGTCACTGATAAGAGAGAGGAGACAGTTTATTCCCTCTTCCTACAGCGGTGCACAAGGAGGGGGCTCCTGACTTAGTGGAAAAAAACTGAGGCCCCAAAAAGGTGTTTTTGCCATAGCCGAGAATAATATTTTCCAGTTCTGCACATTAGAGGTCATGACCTTTTTTTACATAAGCATGAGAAGGTGTGTCTTGGGTTTTCTGTCCTGTTTTCAGCATAAAAACACTGGGTGAGAGAGGGAAAGCTTCAGAGCTGGGTTTTCTCTCGGTAAGGTTCTCTCAAACTTGGTAAATATCTCTCGAATTTCTTTGTTGAATGCGGAGTGAATTGATGTGTGTTGAAAGTTTAGCACCCTGCCACCTGTGAGGAAGGTCCTCCGAATTCATGCGGGACTAGATGTGTATACGAAATGATTTGTTGAAAGTTGAATGAATTGATTTGTTGAAAGTTTAGCACCCTGCTACCTGTGAGGAAGGTCCTCCGAATTCATGTGGGACTAGATGTATATATGAATTGATTTGTTGAATGAAAGTTTGAATGTTCTTTTTATTATCACCAGTCATTTATGAGGAGATGTCTCTAAATTCTGTCGGACGATTTGAAATGTCAAAACTGAATTGGGCAGTTGAAGTTACAATTTAGTGTAATAAATGTAAAACTGTGAATTGAGGTTTCATATTAGAACATGACCACAGAATGATATGTTTTATATGATTATAATGTTGTAACGAGAAGGTAAAACCCTGTTCAAGTGTGGACCAATTTTTCTTCAAATAAACTGATCCCACCTTTTGGATTGGGACAACTTAAAAGACATC
This sequence comes from Trematomus bernacchii, assembly GCF_902827165.1. Taxonomy (NCBI): domain Eukaryota; kingdom Metazoa; phylum Chordata; class Actinopteri; order Perciformes; family Nototheniidae; genus Trematomus; species Trematomus bernacchii. Next base: position 1,089,790 of record NW_022987469.1, read on the forward strand.
TGCGCTCTCCTCTCCTGCTTGAAAGGTAAGATTGCACCCTGCCACACTGACACGTAGTATAGGGCCACACCTCATTACTGATATCAAAATCCTTCGGGATCGCTTAAACAGATTTAGAGGGTCGTCTGAATTGAAACATCAGTTAATTGAACCTGGTTCTTCAGAGAGTTAATAGAGGTGAAATCTTGCTGACATTGGTGGATCTGAGCCAAGCAGCAAACGTACATAGACTCAATAACTTCGGTTAGGTCAATTAGTAGGTCTGAGTAATTTGCCGGAATAAATTAACAGGCCTCCCGACTCCAACAGTTTGTTATGATAGGTTCATATATGTATATATATATGATTTTTGTACATCTAAAACGTATATGTTTTTTTTTCTGAAACTAATATAAAACTTTTATTATGGTTAATTTAGTCATGAATTAAAAACAAACAAACTCTATCAATTAAATTAGTATAAAGACTTTAGTGTCTCCAGAGGGAGTCTTATAAAGTGATGAGTTCACTTTAGAGTGGACTCATCTGGAGAATACAGGTTAGAAAGAAAATTCACTTTGATTTCATCTGTATCTGTGTGTATCTGTGTTCCTATGCTGTATCTCTGTACCGACAGTGTATATGTGTACCTGTGCTGTATATTCAGCTCGGGAAAGAATTAAGAGACCACTCCAAATTCTTCTTAAAGGTCACCTATTATGCAAAATGCACTTTTTGATGTCTTTTATACATAAATATGTGTCCCTGGTGTGTAAGGAGACTCACAAAGTGTCATCAAATACAAAACTCTCTCTCGTCATATGTGACGAGTTTTGGAAGTAATATGGTCTGTGTTTACATTAGCAAGCATTGGTATTTTGAGCAAAAACCTTCAGAGACATGTTTTGTATAGATATGGCCCTATAATATTTTGTTTGAATATAGTATAATGGGACCTTTAAATCTGAATCTCTACATGTATGGCAGCGATTCCATTCCAGTGTCTGTTTAATTCAAACACAGAAAAATGTTGTCTGTAGTTTTTATTTTACTCAAAAACATTCCTATAAATACTGAAACCAGAGAAACTGATAACGCTGCAGTGGTCTCTTCATCTTTTCCAGAACTCTATGTCGGTATACCTTTACTGTCTGTATGCCCCTGCTGTCCATATAATACAGGCTGGGATTGACTTTTCAGTCGATTAAAGGTTTATTTTACAAAACACAGAAGGGCATCAGAGCCAAGTCATTTATGGGTAATTGGTGTTCTAACATCCATGTCAACCCAAGGCGGGTATATTATGGTCTGTTTTCCAGTGAGTCTTGGTTATGTATCACAGCAGCCATAGTGCATGCAGAGCCTGATGGTCGAGTACATTACCAAGGCACAAGAGGCGGTGCAGGTCAGGTCAGCAGGCGGTGAATAATGTGACAGACCCACTCTTCAGCCTGCGAGGACTCACAAAATGCCTAAACACAGTGTGAGTCGTGACTTTGTAACTCATAAGGTGGGTTTCCCTGGTAATCCTGTCCTCCACGCACTAAATGCCAAAGGGCTTCCTCTCCCCACCCAACGTATGAAAATAGATCCATGCTGTGGTTCTGATGTCATCTTGAGCACAGGAGAATAGAGCAGCATGGAGGCAATGGCTCACCCAGCTGGATATTTCAGCAGTACAGAGGATGAAGTACACTTCAAGCTCTCAGTTGCCTTGGAAACTCGTCCATGCTTTAAACTTGAACTTCTTCCAGTACATCACGTTGTGTGCTGGGTATCCTCCTGTCTTAGTTATCATTCTTCTCAGCGTTTCTGATATAAACCAAGTTTTAGATGTTTGTGTGTGCATGGCAAACTTTGTATACAGTACACACACACAAACACACACCATTTTGTAGAGGAGAGTGCACTTACTCCAATTTATTTGTTCATGGCAAAGCCTTGAAAAGCAATTAACGAAGACGCACAACTTTCACCTTGGAGCATCATCCACCTCTTAAGGCTTTTTGGACCAATTTCAAATGGATGTGCTAAATCTGCAATGAGCAGCTCATAAAAGTACACAACCTGTAACTTCCTGTTGCCAGGTTAGGTGTGAGCTATGACTTCAAGTCAATATTGGCGTGTGGATGTCTTCACGCTCTGACTCTAAACTCTCCAGTTACAACAACTCTCTGTTTTTGGAGGAAGTGCCCGTGACTGCAATGCCACTGACATGATGTCAAATCACTTTGAGTGTTCACAAGACTGGACAGGTGCTATATAAAATGCAGACCAATCTTTTAAGACAAAATTTGAAGTCTGTCGGAATAAATCAGTAGGATGAGCTTCTTTAAGTACAGCCCACTTCAATGCTAAAAAAAGAAATTGCTGTTAAATGGCCAACTTCCTGTCGGGTCTACGGCAGGGGTCGGCAACCCCAGGTACCGTAACCAGTGGCACACTAGGAATAAGTGGAATAAGTGTGCAAAATATTTAAATTGTACTTTCGGATCCTGAACGAGACCACCGTCAGAGCGCGTCTCCCCGTTACCTGCAGAAGGAAGCCATGCACGCAGCGCAGCGCAGAAGGACAACTTCTAGGCCCCGCTCTATTTAACTCCAGTCGACTTTCTGGTGCTTTCCTCCGTGGTGAAACGATCAGGGGTGTAATGCTGCCGGAGTGCACCGGAACGCCGCGCCGGCACTTCACAAATTGCAGTACCCATAAGGAGCCGTACACATGCCGCAGTTTTTGCGTGGCTGTGTCTTTAGTTGAAAGCCCAGTGGCGATCTGCTCATCTGTCATACTGATCATACAAAAACGCCATTGAATAAATAATATGCTACAGTACAGTACAACTACTTCTGGGTCTCTGTGTGTCATTCAAGCTCGGCTCTGTGTGTGTGGCACGAGCGCATTGTGTGTGAGTGAGCAAGAGAGGCTCAAATAACCTCAGCTCAGGTGAAGTAAAGGCACACCTTTACATGATCATTATAGTTATAAAGAAATAAGAGAATAAATGAAAAACAGGTATATGACAGAAAAACAAGAATACAGTTTAAAAGGGGAGTGATTGTAAAATATCCATAAAGAAAAAGAAAATCTGTTTCATATGGGTGTTGAGAGATGTATCCATAGATCTATTAATGTTGCTCTCAAAGTGCACCAGATTGATGCTTTTAACTTCAATATTTAAAAAAAAGCCTGCCTGTTGTGTGATAAATCGGATGTGGATGTTTTCATATGGATGGGAGCATACTTGGTGCTCATGTTTCTGTTTGTTACATTTCATTCACCCGTTTTGACATTTGCTGTTAACACATTGCAAGTGTATTGCTGAAGATTGGTGCTTAATCATCATTGGTGATTAGTGATTTCAACTCAGATGTGAATGTGTTCATAAGGATGGCTGCTTTCTTTGAAATGTTGCTATGCACTTGATCCGTTGGAAATGTTGATGTGATATCATAATTGCAATTCATGATAATCTTAATGTGGATTAGGCACACTGATCACATTTTTTTTTTTTTAAATGGCACTTCATATCAAAAAGGTTGCTAACCCCTGGTCTACGGTATACCTCGAATAGACTTTTTTGTACATCTCTACTTACAAAGTTTCGTACATGTGAATTATAGGGTTGCATTTGAGCCATTTTAACAAGCCCATGCGCTAGATGCACATTTTACCTAATTATTCTCCATTTCTGAATTTTGTGGTAATAATAATTCAAATCAAAAGCAACTTTAGATCGCCAGAAATTCCAACAATTAAGGTCCTACCTACGTTACCTTGCTCAGACCCTTGATATAAACTTGAATTAAAGGTCAAAGGTTGGTTGAAGGGTCTCGAACATAACGTCTTCATTGACTGTAATGTAAGGTTAAATGTCTCTGAATTTCATACACATGCAAAACATTGATTTCAATCTTTTAATCTACCTCAGTTAAGATGGCAAACAGACAGCCAACACAATAATATAACTGTCATGTTTTTATGTTTGTCTCACTGATAAGATTCAGCATGTCTGTCCATAGAGCGTGTTGTGGCTTTGAAGTGAACCCTAGCTGCTGTTATATATGTAGCTGTGGGTCCAGATTGAAGTCTCCTGTAATCAGTACCGCTCCTGACCCCACTTTGCTTCTTAAGTTCTTCATACAGCTTCACTTGACGAGAACCAGGCAACAAAACGTTAACTTTAATTAAATGTACTACGTCAACAAATTACACATAATTGTAAAAGTTCAATTTAATATTATTGCTTTCAACTAACCTAATACAATTATGTGTGATTTGTTGATGTATTACATTTAATTCAAGTCAAAGTTGAACTTTTTCAGTGAACCCTCTTCACACACATACACCAAAGTTGCCAGAATCCAGCACTTGCGCCCCAGAGCCTTTGCTCACATTGACAGGCTGTCTGACGAAGGAAACGCTCAACAAAGATTGATTAATGTGTTACGAAGGAGAAACCCAATCTGCTTTAAAAGGAGGGGCTCAAATTGGGAATATGATGAATACGTGGCCCATCATTAAGAGTGTTCCATGACTGTTGAGTTAATTTAGTTTTTCATTTTACCTGTTGGTTTTTTACAGATGAATTATATTCATATTTAGGATACATGCAGTAATTACCGGAAAATGTAATATTACACAAAATAGTCTTTCATCAGTTTTCAGCAGTGTGAGTCAAAAATGTAATTGTTACCATCAAATCAGAGGTACAGGGTCCCACGATTCAATGCACGTAGACAGAAGAACTCTCATGTGCACCAGTCAATCCTCAAATCAAACACAGAGTTAAATCCAGGTCAGATGTACGCTAGAGGGTCTTGAAAAAGTTATTGATTAAGCGATCCTAATGTTATGGTAAATGTCTGTTTCCTTGTATCGTGTCTTAATATTTGTTTGATTTGATTTAGCAAATGAAGCTACTTTGCTGCAAGAAACATTTCAAACTGAATCTGACAATAAAGTATCATCTTATTGTATTCTATTGCAAATAACCTGGCAAAGATTATTCCAAATGTACCAAAAACGACCAAAATCAGCCCACAGAGAGTATACATATTGGCATGTTTCTGGTTACTATAAATGACTGACTTTTTTGGAGATAAATCTCAACTTGGAATAATAATACAACAGGATTATATGATGGACATGATATTTAAACCTGCAACAAGCTCAGATGCATGCTGAATCCATCTAAACTGCCAAACAAAAAAATTAAAACAATGAGTTGCATGTTTGAAACTCAGACTTAGCATGTGGCTTGAACTTTGGGATTTTAGTCTTTGCAAACCATTTACATGCAAACAAACCTATAGAACACACTACAGGAAGTGGGAACAACCCAAAAAGCAGAATAGGGCCTCTTTCAGATCAATGTCCTGCACAGACCTCCCAGAGGTCCCTGGTGCAGGTTGATATAGTTGTACTTACGAGAGTGTCCGCTCCAGCCTGCTGCCCGTCGATCCGATGATCTCCCCCAGCGTGCAGAACATCTGACCCAGGAAGTCCTTCACAGAGGAGAGCAGCAGCACACAGTCAGTACTGCACATCAGTACAACTGGAGGACAAGGGTCATTTGGGGCAAATACGCTAGAATTTGCTATTGCTATCTTATCAGAGAAGAGACTGTTTTGCTTCACATGTCTGAAGGGGATGGTACCAGGATCAGATTAGATAGATAGATTGTGTTTTGAGAGAACAGTCACAGTCTCAGAGATTAGCGGTTCCATTTACAAGCCCAGATGATGTTTAATCTGTGGAACAGTGAAGATGCTGTATTTTGAAACCAGCTGCAGGAACAGCATGACAAGTCTTCAGGCTATATGTTTAACACAAAGACTTCAGAGAGAAATTCCCTTAAGGTAAAGTGCGTAATGTCAGCTTACCTTCTGCTCATCCAGGAGGGTATGCAGTAAGAAAAGTCAGACACAAGTTAGAGTAAAAGCTGTAAGACACAATAAAAACATCATTAAGTTAATAATAACAAATAACTTCCAAAGCGAAAGGTATAATGCCTTCATTTTTCAGATAAAGGCATTATACCTTTGACTGCTTCTTGTCTTTTTCAGGTCTCAATACCAGCTTGCATAAAATAACATATTCACATCTTGAAAGCTGCTTACATGTTTTGAAAGGTTGGAGCTCCTGGTATCCACATTATACCTGCAATTTAACAAAGAAAAAAGGAATTTGAGGTATTTTCATTTGGAATACGCACTGCTATACCTTACAGTATTGTAACAAAAAAATACAGTCTTAATGAAAAAAACAACCTTATTTGAACCTATATTCTTTGACAGGCAGCACAGAGATAATGTGCAGCCCTCCTGGAGTGTGCTGATGAAATACTTAGACATGCTGCGCAGAGAAGAGTGATGAAGGATAAACGTATGGATCTGGAGCAGCCACTTCCTCTCTGCAGCTTCTTTCTCTTTCGCACCTCCTCTTAAGAGCTTTCATCTTTGAAAAGGCTTTTGCTCATGTTTGACAAAGGAAATCTTCTGGTGTGTCGAGTGACATTTCACTCATATCATGTATTCTTCAGCTCCTCATCGCTGCGGATCTCTGCGCTCTTCTGCCGTCAGCATCTTTCTAAGGAGAAGACACTGAGCGCTGAAACCTGCTGCATCTTTACACCAGTTTTTTCCTCCTTCTCCAATTCATTTACACCTAACGTATGACATGAATGAACATCTACTAAAGGAGCTCCAAGCATGGACGCACATGAGGTATGCAAAGGGAGTTCTTAATGGACTCAGAGTGTGTGATACTGTACTGAGCTAGCTGCTTTAACTTCACTATGAAGATGATGTGAACATCTCAGAAGTGTTTCTCAGGGGAGCAGGCAGGCATGAATAAGATGAGTGAGAGCTGTAATATAGTATGTGTGTGCAGGAGCTCAGGGACTGCCTGCTTCCCTGTTAGCCGCTGGTAAAAAAAGACAAAAGCCAAGACAATAAATTATTGCTGTAGGAGTCTTCGATGTCTAGAACACGTTAAACAGCACAGACATGTGGAAGTTACTGAGGATTTGTACACACTAGCATGTCTGGACCTTCAAAGTGTTTTTCTGAATGTGTAATGTTTGCACTTTCAACCTTTTCTTTCGTTTTTTTCACAAGAAAAAGTACCCATCCTTGAAACTTAAATGATGACATTTCATGTCAAATAAAGTTGATTGATTGATTTTCATCACATTTGGTTTACACATAATTGATTTTACTGTACTTCTAGCATGACCCTTGGGTCAAATGTGTCCCAATTCTTTACCTACAATACCGATAATCAATCAATCAATCAATCAATCAATCAATCAATCAATCAATGTTTATTTATATAGCCCAATATCACAAATGTTACATTTGTCTCAGTGGACTTCACAGTTTGTACAGAATATCAGTATGACAATACGACACCCTCTGTCCTTAGACCCTCACATCGTACAAGGAAACACTTCCAGAGAAACCCCACAGTTTAAAGGGGAACATGGGAGAAACCTCAGGGAGAGCAACAGAGGAGGGATCCCTCTCCCAGGACGGACACACGTGCAATAGATGCCGTGTGTAAATCGAAGAGATAATACATTTCACAGTATAGGTAGACCAAATGTTTGGAAATGTATGTGTCTATAATAAGAAGATGAATCCACGAGGATGTCAACAATCCTGTGGGAGCCATTAGGGAAGTAGTATGATGAGAGTCAGGCAGGACCACAGTGACAGGTTCAGCCACGACTCGAAGTCCAGGACTCAGATCAGGACTCAGGATGGAGGATCCAGGACTCAGGATCCAGGACTCAGGATCCAGGACTCAGGATCCAGGACTCAGGATCCAGGACTCAGGACCACAGCAACAGGATAAGCCACGACTCAGGATCCCGGCGTAGATAGACACCAAAAAGACATTTGGGGAAGCTGGGTTATTGGGAACATGAGAGTACACAGGTACAGACAGACAGAAGGAAGAAGTAAGGTGTCCCCCGACAGTCTAAGCCAGGGGTGGGCAATTATTTTTTACAAGGGGCCACTTCAGAAACTCGAGCTGTGTTGGGGGGCCGAATCAAAAATAAGTTGAACTTAATTCTGCTCAATATACCAATACTGAAAAGGTGTTTTACAGTATGTTAAAGATAAGAAATGAATCAGCTTTATACAAAAAGAAATTAGTGCTTTTGATTTTTGTTTTTCAGTTAATTTTACTTGTTCAGTGAGAAAAATCCAGTCTGTCTTGGGCTTGAACAAGTGCACGGAAATCTGGTTCAATGTCTGAGGTGGATATGCGAAGGACAGCTGAGAGGTGATCATCAGTGATAGAGGATCTGTATCTGGATTTGTTGAACTTCATCACTGAGAATGTCTGTTCACATATGTAGGTAGATCCAAAGAGGACCATCATCTTCTGAGCACGTCTCCTGATGTGTGGAAAGTTCTCCTCTTTCAGGGAAGAGTAAAACTCAGGCAGTGAGACTGACCTAAAGTGCTCTGACAGAAGTGTGTCAGACTGCAGGTCAATGAGTTCAAGCTGAACATCACTGGGTGCATCATCCACATGGCATGTAAATGGGGAAAAGATCATGTTCATTTCATTCTCAACTGTTTTGAAGTCTTTAAATCGCCTTGAAAACTCACCATGCAGTGCTTCTAACATGGATGAGTACCTCTGGAGGTGATCAGCTGATGGTGTGGCTTCCTTCAGTGTTGGCAAGTGCGTGAGAATGTTGTCCTCCATTTGGCTTGAGAGAAGCTGCAGCTTTCTCATGAAAGCCTTCACTGCACTGTACATGTCATGCACAAAAAGGCCCTTGCCTTGCAGTTTGACATTTAGTTCACTCATTAGTGCAGTCACATCTACAGCAAAACCAAGGTCTGCCATCCAGTCTGCATCTGAAAGCTGTGGGATGTCGTTTCCTTTCTTCACACAGAAGTCTTGAATCTCTTCTCTCAGGTCCCATACTCTTTTCAGCACTTTGCCCAGGCTGAGCCACCTGACAGCTGCATGGTAGGGTATGTCACGATGTTCAGTCTCACTTTCCTCCAAAAGTGCAACAAACTGTCTGTGATTCAATGCTCTTGCCCTGATGAAGTTAACTATTTTAGTTACAACATCAACAACATGGTTAATTTTTAACACTGACTTACACAACACTTCCTGATGTATAATACAATGCAAAAATACCTATTTCTGCTCAGGGTTAATTTCTGTCACTTTATCCTGCATTCTCTTCAATAGTCCAACATTTTTCCCTGTCAGATTTGGACAACCATCCGTTGTCACGCCTGCCAGCTTGTCCCATTTCAGTCCCAACTTTTCCACACATGCATTTACCTCCGTGAACAAATCACTCCCTGTTGTTGTACCTTTCATTGACTGCATGGCTGCCAGCTCCTCCGTGATTTTGAAGTCTGTAGTTATCCCACGTAGGAAGATGAGTAGCTGGGCAGTGTCACGTACATCGCAGCTCTCATCCAAAGCCAAGGAAAAAAAGTCAAAGTTGACCGCTCTGTTCTGCAGCTGAAGCTCCAGATTTCCCGCGATGTCCTCAATTCTCCTCGTAACAGTGCGTCGGGAGAGCGGCACTTTCTCAAATGCCTCCTTTTTCTCCGGGCATATTAGTGTCCAACAAACACTCCTTAATGAACTCTTCGTCCGAAAACGGTTAACTTTTAAGACATAACTCGTCTTGACAGCTGCATCTCTGGATGTGGAATGTTTTGTGGAAATGTGTTGTTGGCTTTGCAGCTTAGCTAGCAAAGCATCCGACCCCTTTGCCCGCTCTTCCTCAGACAGGTTCTTGTATTTATCTGCGTGTTTGGTAGCATAGTGGCGACTCAAATTGTACTCCTTGAACACAGCGACCTGCGCACCACAAACTAAACACACAGCTTTACCTTTCACTTCTGTAAATAAATACTTAGCGGTCCATGTCTTGTTGAAAATACGGCATTCAGTATCGATCTTTCTTTTTTTGCCCTTAGCGGACATTTCGAGGACTAGCCGGCCAGCATCACTCGTAGCTGTTACGGCATGCGCGTTTACGTAAATAAATAAAAAAAACAGCAGCTTCCTTTTCAAAATAAAAGCAACACAGTTAGAAAAGTATTTACGCCATGCAAGCAATACAGCTGTGTTGCTTTTATTTTGAAAAGGTTGCTGTTTTTTTTCATTATGTTATAATTTATGATCAACCTCACACGGGCCGGCCAAGGCCGGCCAACGGGCCGGATGTGGCCCGCGGGCCGTAAAATGCCCACCCCTGGACTCTAAGCCATTATATTTATATAACTAACTAATGACAATCACCTCAGCCTCAGCTGTGCATTTTCTTTAGTTCTATATGTAGCAGAAAAGTGATAAGCATTGCCTTTTTGTGTTATATATTTCTTGTGAAACAAATACTACATCTCAAGGGTTTCCTCTAAAATATATATGATTTGTTATGCGACACCTCTTTAGTTTATGGGCTATGTAGTAAAAAAAACAAAAAGGGTAGTTATTACTCATGGTTTCCTCTAGCACATTCCTCAGCACAGGTAGCTGTGACAGGTGAGGGCTGTGCAAAGTGAGAAAACAAATAAGTGTGACAGGACTGACAACTGTGTGACGGACTGACCAACACAGCCAGCATCAGGAACATGTGTTAGTCCTCCACACTACACCAACTTAGAGGGTTCACAATTATGGGCTTATTTTGGGAAATGAATATAACCATAGCACCCACTTAGTTAATCACTTAGATTTATTTCTCTTCTGTTTACATGTGTCATAAACCGCCAACAGTCTATGTAGGCTGGCCAAAAGGGCAAAATGCAGTGCTCTTAAACAGTCCTTCGACACACTTTCATTACATTTCTATCCTCTTTATTTCTATGCTCACAACTCGTCTTCAATCTCTCCCCTCCTTGCCCTCCATTTCAACAGAAATCTCCCTCACCCCCCACCTCAACACGTCCCCATCTCCAACGATGTCACATTGAGCTCTGTGTGGAGTTTGGGTGGGATCAGATGAAATTACCTCACGGTATGATAAGCCTGTGAGGGATGCTGAATTAGATTTGAGTGTGGAGGAGTAATATAGTTGCAAAAAAAATAAATCGAATGACCTTGATTACCATTGCAGGCGTCGGGGGAGCTGGAGGGCTTTTAATAACAAATTATGGAAAACAGTGAAAATATGTCGCCTTCATATTTTGCCATATCTCTCCTTTCTTCCTGCTTTTGTATTTCTTTGTGCAAACCACATAGGTTTCAGATCACACAGTGTTCAACTACAGGGGTCTTTTGTGAATGAGATCCACACGCCTGATCCTCATCACTTAGAGTCTTCCTCAGGGATTCATGGCATCATTTTCACCAGAGACCGCTGAGTTTGTGTTTATTGAAAAGGATTTCCTCCTCTTCAGAGCCTAATGCCAACACATTCACGCAGGAAACTCAGCAGTAAGAGCGTTACACTGTGCAAAATGTGGAGTAAATCATTTAGGCTGATTCATTTAGTCACCATGGGGGTGATTAGTGCAGTGAAATCACATTACTGTTATGTAAGTGTCAGCCGGTGAAAACCAACACTGTAATGAGAGATATCTTTTTAAATCCATCATGATCCGCCATGAGGAGGCAAAATACATCAAAAAAGGCTGAACCAAGTAAAGGTGCAGCTCAAATGTTCCTCCTACTCTGATGTGACCTTAAAGAAATGAAATGTGTTGATTCTCCTCTCTGTAATACAATAATGTGCTTCAGTTTGGATCATTCTGCTTGTCTGTCCTTTCATGTGACAATGAGAGGAGGTTGACTCAGACTGGCATCCTTTCAGATCCATTTTAGGATTGATATATTTACCTTCTTTGTTTACTGTCTATGACTTTAGCCCTTAAGGCAGAACTTAAAGTGCATGCACTGTTATGGTGAATTACAGTGAGGAGCCGCTTTTAAAAATAGAAAATTAATATTCATATATATAAAAAAAAAAATGATTTAGCTAGAACATGGCTGTTATGCAAACAACGTATTCAGCCAGTATTCATATTATTGCCACAATCCTTTGGATGATTTTTTGTAATCTTTGGCGACTTTGTTTTGAGACCAAAGATGTTCTGATAACTCATTATTAGCTATTATTTTGTAAACCTATTTTTTTGAAATAATACTTGCCTACGACTGAAGTGTCTGGGTCCCTATTCCTCAATCTGCATATAGCTTATCAGGGTATTACATATCTCTATTTATTCTTAAAATTGGACTTGAATTTTGGAATACACTGAAATGATTGATTGGTTGATTGGTTGATTGGCTGATTTATTGATTGACTGATTGCCTGATTGATCTAAGCCTTGCATCAGATGCAGCTAAAAGAAGAATATTTCACTGTTTTGTAGAAATGTGGTACACACGTATGCATGCACCGTCGCCACTGATTTGCTACTGATATTCATGTCTCATCTCATTGTTTTTGTTTACCATTATCATCAGCCTGCTTTTCCCTCTCTTTGTTATGGTTTCAGAGCCAGGTCGTCACAAGACTTGAAGCCTTAATGTGAGAAATCCTCCTCTCTTCACAACCACTCAGGGATTCTCCACAGAGAATACACACAGAGTCCAGAGAGAATACGTGTCGTAGGTGCAGAAGAACTGGACATTGGACATGGGAGTATCGGGTCAGTAATGATTTTCCCACCCTGAGGAACATTACGTCACAACCAGTCAAACATGTTGACATGAGATTGTAAAACCTCTTGTGGCAAATTAGGTGATTTGTGATATTGGGTTGTAGAAAATAAAATGTTCTTGCCTTGAATTGAGAAATTATATATATATGGCAGGACATTATAATTACTTTGTTACAGTGTCATTAAACTTTAATGACATTTTAAAATCCCAGACCATGGACAGTGTTATAAAAATCACATGACCCATTTCAAACCTTTTCTCATTTGAGGAATTCCCACTGTACTTTATATATTTATAACTATGTAAACATTGTATACTTGCCTTGCATACACTTCATTGAATTTGGTCTGTAGAAGCTCATGATAATTGAAGCTGTGTATGGAAATGTGAGGTTTTGCGTGATGTGATGTACATATTTAGTTTGCATCATGGATGAGGCGTCTCTTAATCACAGTCTCGGTCTGAAACTGCAGTGTGAATATAAAACCTCATTACACACCACTGCACGCTGTGTTAGCTCGGATTCATTCCTTTAGGGTGCAGAAACAAAATGTATACCAGTCTTAATGACGTGTTTTCAACAATAAGTTGAAGTGTGATGGAAATATATGCTATCAGCACTCATGGCTAGATGTTTGTATTTGTTTGTCTGGGTATTTGCTTGCTTTGCATTGTACATTGGCGCGTTTCAGGTCCGTAAAGACATAAGCTGATAAACTAATTTAACAAGCTGTATGGAAATGTGAGGGCAGGCATGATGAGATTTACATATATTTACATAGTATTTCAGAGACCTTGGTCATTACTTAAATCAAATGTGCATAAAGCACAAGTAAACAATTGATTTGGAAAATGATTAGTTTCCTTTTCACTGAAGTGAAAACATGTTATATAAAGTAACGGCACAGTAACGCAAGATGCTGCCATTTGTGAAGGAAAGGCATTCATGATGCACTTCACTTGACAGAGTGTATGTGTGTTGTCGCTGTGTGGGTTATATGTTGCATTACTTCATAATTCAGCATTAATGATTGACTTTGTCAGGAGATTAAGACTAAGCGTGCAGCCGTCCCAGGGGAGGAGGCTCCATCCCAATGCTCAATGAACTGAATATTGAGGACTCTTATGCAGATGGTAGACCAACTGAGGTTCTGAATGAGTTTCCAGCTCATTATTTTTCCTCATTCATTACGATAGCTCTAGGAACAGTACAGCATTATTTTAAATGAATATGTACAGACCTGTTTGTCATTGTATAAGTCAGGCTATGCATTTGTCTCTCCGCAGCTCAAAATCTGTCTCAGTTTGGTTTACTGTGAACACTTATGCAGTGCAGGAATTTCGACTGTATTGTTATCTCAAATCGCTGAAAGCTGCTGTGCCCTCAACGGAAATAGTATCACCGCAGTTAACTAGCTAGCTAGCCAGTTATTTATCATCGACATATTGTTACAGACTGCTCGATTAAACATAAGAAACAGCACCAGAATATTGGCACATGACTTAAAAAGTGAACTAGAAAACCCACATTCCTAACTTTCTTTGCATAGTGCTGTGTGTACCGTAGCAACCTGGGGCTGGTCGTGGGACTTCCGAGTATAGAGCAGCTCTGATCAATAGGAGGGGTGTGATAGCCTCTTCTTTAACCTGGCCCCTCGCTGGTCTCTGCTCTGACCCCCCTCTAGGTCTTCGATTCTATGAAAGAATGAAGGCGGTGAAGTTCTAAGTTTGCCCTATCGTGTCTTTCTTTACCTGCAGCCTCCTCTGTGAGTCTCTTCACATTAAAGTGTAACTTCACACTTAGATCCAAGCCTAAATGACTCCAGTCATTTAGAAAAATAATAAAATGTGGGAAAGGGCTGAGAGGGGGGCAAGAGGGGATGTAGCGGAATGTGTGAGGCAGGAGCTGCTCAGTAAATAATATATTGGTTTAGGACAAACTTTTCTCACTCAGGGCCTCATACAGTACAGAAAAACATACGAAGGGCTGGGCCAATCACTAGCGATGAGGTTTATTGTCTCATAAGATAAACATTTGCACATTTGCATCGTATAGGTACATTATTCTTGATAATTGAATATGCTTTATGAAAAGAAAACACAATACAGCTCCCCATAGGGATTCATTTATTTTGTTACTAAAAGTGTTGGCAGCTCCTTCTCCCTTCACAGCCCTGTAGCAAAGGGTATATTTCAAACTGGTTTGTCATGTGTGGGCCATAATCCATTATCATTTTTAGAATTTGCTGCGGGCCAATTAAAAATGGACCACGTGCAGCAGTTGGTTTAAGAAAATGCTAAAATCAAGTACTTCCAAACGGAATCCTCTGATAACATTGAACTCATCAGACCTTTATGGAGCGAAGCTGACGCAGTAAGTACACATGACCTCATGTTGAATTTAGATCACAAAGCTATATTGATTCCCTTTCACCCCAAAGATGGTCTTTAATCCAGTATCTGCAGTGGATGTGGTGATATGGAACCATAAGAGCAGTGTTTAGTTACTGATGAACACACCCGAAAAAAAGTGGCCAATAAATCATGAGATGATTCCAGAAAAGAGAACAATTGCATTTGTGTTTTTAGACTTTGTACTTTCGGAATTAATTTTCCCCTTCTCTTTTCCCCTTAAAAATGCCTCAGTAATTACACTGGATAAATATATACATTTTCTTAAGTTATTAATGTTACTATAAATGTCCATTCAAGAAAGAAAAAAAACTACAACAATGTTTTAGTTATACTGACAGTGTATAAAGATATTATTTATAGATTATTTTGTCTAGTTTTCCATTTCATAATGTTTTAGGACTTTTTCAATGGTAACCCAAAGATATGAAGACATTGCTAACATACTGTGTGAGTATGCATATTTACTGTCTAACAATGACATGAGAATATGTTTCTATGGTAATCAGCTCTGACTGGAGGCATGTAAACATTGTTGGTATGAGTCAGCAATCCAATATAAGGCAGACTTGATTGACGTCATCCTCTGGTATAACACAATAAAAGAGAAGTTGGTGCTGTCGAGGGAAGAAAAATAGATGTTCCAACTTACACATCAAAGCGAAGGTTCTGCTTCTCTTCAAAGAAGAAATCAAGGACAAACTTCCTCACAAAGTCTGGGTTCAGTGTGTTATCGATCACTTCTGTCCGACCAAACTGGTAAAAAGAAATGAGAGATGAAGGAGAGAGTCAACAACTTACATATACACTGATCAATCTTTACATTTATAAGAGAGAAAAGTAACTAACAGTGCAGAAGGGTAACTCCTGTTCTGTTGCTTCTTTTAAACCTCTTGGCTCAATGTTGCATCACAATCTACTGAACCAGCAGTGACAGCATCGGACTGGGAGCAGGCTAACACAGGCTAACAGGGCAGCAGGGTAAGCAGCAGGCTAACAGGGCAGCAGGCTAACAGGGCAGCAGGCTAAGCAGCAGGCTAACAGGGCAGCATGCTAACAGGCTAACAGGGCAGCAGGCTAACAGGGCAGCAGGACTACAGAGTGTGAGCCTCCTGCTGGAACAGGCTGGCAGTCAAAAAGAGTAATTGCAGCAAGACAGAGAAAGGCCCAGGTCTGGTGGAAACACTTTACTCAGGCCAAGACCAAGCATGGTGGCGGCCTAACTAATATGATGTTTACATGAACTGTTACCGTTTATGTGTGAATCGCTGAGATCCAACAAACATGTTAAATGCTCTTCCTACCCCATAAAATACGTGGATTTCTTTAGAATTGAAATCCCAATGTGTTAACATCCATGTGTATGTGCCAGAAGTAGGAGGTTAAGCTTATAAAAGGGAAAATTACTTTTCAAAATCATATTATTTTTGCCAAGAGTCAGACGCTATTATACAGTATTTCACCTTAAAGCTGTTACAAATGTATTGTACACATGTAGACTATGCATGGATGTATAAATGGCACACAGATTGACCACAGTCTCAGTCCTGCGCTGTGCCAGTCATTAGATAGAACACTTTTTATTAGAGAAAGCTTCATCTCATAATGCAATGTGACTCTGGGGAGTCTACCTACAATTTCAAATACGTCACATGGCCTGATTAAACCAAAGCATATTTTTCATAGTTTTTGATGGTAGTGTGGAAATTGAGAAGAACGAACATGTCTTTGTTGAGTTTTTGATAAACTCAGCTATAGTTTCATGTATGTTTAAACGATTGGGAAAGTACCCGATTGGATCCGTTTTTTATAAAACATTGATTAGTACAGCTCTGCATGTTTAAATAATTGACAGAAATGAGCTGAGGCACCTGAACAGAGTACACACGTTCAGTTCATGTGGGGCCCCTGGTGGCCCTTAGCAGCTGCTTTGTTTATGTCACGCCTCGGGGAAGCTCTGCACTTTCTTCCCCCAATAAAAAGCAGGAGATACTATAGTTATACACAATCTATGACCACACTGCATTTACATCAGTTCATTTTCTTTCCTTATATTCAATTGATGTGGATACACACTAACCAACCTCTACATTATTTCACAGACTTAAAATGCCACAAACCTTTATTACATGGTGAAGAAGAAGAAGCTGGGGCCCTGAGAACTTCGACAATGTCACTGGTCATTAAAAAGACAAGAAATGGGTGGATGCTGTTTTATGATAAAGAACTGCTACCTCAATGAAGTAAGTAATACTTTCTAAAATAAAAAAATAGGGAGGAGTGTTGTAGGTTTGGGTAACAAGTCCAACACTGACAGACATGAGGGAGAAAGTACTGTAGGACACTGGTTTCAAATAATGAGATACACATACACACCAACTGACAAGTATCTTTAATAAACTCTGTTTTCGACAGCTTCTCTTTTTGTTTGGTATGATTTCAGTGCAGGTTGTTCTCTGTCACCCACCAGATAGTTGGCAGATCTTTTATTATTATTTCTCCACATTAATTTTTAAACTAGATTTTCTGCTAATTGCATCAAAAAGTGCCTGGAGCCAAATCCTCCAATGTGTTCCGACAGCCCACACAGTACAAGCTGCTGACAGTACCGTGTCGCAGGGAGGAAGCTTGTTTCCTCTGCTTGTGGACAGACAGCTACGCCAGAGTCCAGGCAGACGGAGGAGGAAGGGGGCGGCTGAGTGGGACCTGCAACCATATGGAAGATCTCCAACAGTGGCTGCACCCCAAACTGGCAACCCAGGCCTAAAGAAAGCTCCTCTGTCTTCAATCAGCTCGGATTATTCAAAAATAAAGAGCAGTGGTAAACACAGTCACAGCCAAACCACATGGCTCTGTTTCTGCTGTAACAAACAGTTAAAGGGAAGCCGCTAAAATAGAGAGGCAGCGAGATAAATAAGGTTTAGGATGCTCCCAGATAAACTTTTATCTGCTTAGAGAAGCAGAAGCGTGCTATGATATTTTCCAACTGTGCTTGGATGGAGGCTTTAGAGTTTATCTAGCACAGTTTCTAAATCTGTGATAGGATTTTTGCTCTATCGCTCCCAGCAACTTAAATGTTCACAGCAACTCACTCAGAAGCTCAAAACGGTATATTCCCTCTATGAGCATAGCAGAAACCGGTTTAAGTCAAAAGTAAATGCTAAATAATGTTTTGTGAAAATGGACAAACTGTAGCTGGAAACTCCAGCTGTTCTTGTTCATTGTCAATTTATACTACACAGACATTTAAGCACCACTAAATAAAAAGGGTAAAATAAGTTCTTACCAAATGTGTGTGCCCACTTCCTAGAGGTCATGATTGTTGAGCTAAATGAACTAACAAAGCTAACGTTAGCTTGCTAATATTTCTCCTTTGGTTGAAGGCGTAAAATGATAAGTTAAGATAAGATAACTGAGATAAGGTAAGACAAGCCTCTATTAAAATAATAAGTAAAATCAGTTTTCCACTGGTATTGTCTGCACACTTTACACAATACACACATGCATACAGATTAGTCTGAATACACATATGCACAAACACATTTATATTGAGGTGCCAGAGCGAAGAGGCTGCCAGGTTGTCCGGCGCCAGGGAGCAGTTGGGGGTTCGGTGCCTTGCTTAAGGTCCAAGGACTTGAACCGGCAACCCTTCAGTTCCCAAGCAAAGTCCCCCCACAAACACAATGCAATATCCTTTTCAATTTCAAAGAACACACATTGGGTTATTTACAGGTGTTGTTTTGTGTGGTAGAGGGTCGCTTTCATTGATGCGTTTTGCACCCCGGGCCGTTGTTTTGATATTCCGCTGAAGTATACGCTGTGACGTAATAACTATTTTTTCTTTTTTTTTTTCGAGAGAAGGGGTGGGGGTCAGAGGGGGTATAAAAGCCACGGCTCGCCACTGGATCATCAGAACTCTTTAGTTCTGATGATCTAAAGAGCAGATCGCGTTCACACCGGAATACGTCCCTGAGGGAGGATTAGGCAAATGAAGCCGCTGACGTCACTTCTTCTTCTTCTGCTTTGGGTTTACTGGCAGGCCGCAAACAACTTCACGGCGTATACCGCCACCCGAAGTCCCCGGCCGGAAGTCCCCGGAGTTGGGGACTGGCTTCAGTAGAAGCTGCTGGGACTCCCAGCAGCTTCTACTGAAGCCTTCCGAGTAAATCGCCAGAACGCCGACACCTCATCACTCCACCGCTTTTTTGTGTTGCCATAAATTAGCCCTACTCCGTTGGTGCGCTGGGCTAATGCTAATAATGCTAATGCCAGCAAATACAATGGCGGCTTCACAAAACCTTTCCGAGTTTTACGGGGCGTGGTTTGCAATCCGCCCAGCCAATCAGAAATGGGAACCTTTTTCTCCCATGAAAGTACCTGCTCTCTAGCAGGGACTAAAAAGGGGGTGAAAAGGTTCTCATTAACTAAGTTCTAGTTCCAGATTTTTTTGGTGTGAACGCAACATTTCAAGAACTATCGGAACTATACTGGGAAAAGTACTCCGGTGTGAAAGCGCCTAATGGTTGAAACATGGTTTTGTTTACATTGTGACTGGCTACATCACACTAGCTGTGATCTCATTGGTTGCACACCGTATGGTCAGCGGCAATCAAGGTCCACATTTTTATGGAAATCTTCCGTTTTACCCCCCATTAACTGCAGGGTTTTTCTGGGAGTTGTGTTGGTTCCTTGTTGGTTGTGAGGAACTAATGACAGAGGGTGTCATATTCATATTCATATTATGTATAAACTGTAAAGTCCACTGAGACAAATGTAAACGTTGTGATATTGGGCTATATAAATACACTTTGATTGATTTATTGATGCATCAAAGTTATGGTTTACTGTTAGTTGTTGTCAACTAACAGTAAACCACTTCTTAAATGGTGACATACAATGGTGTATGTCACCATTTAAGAAGGTGACATACACCTTCTTAAATGGTGTATGTCATTTGTGGCAGAGTTCTGAAGTGTCCTGGAGAGTTTTTTGCTTGCTTTTGTTTGGCCTTGCCTTGTCCTGCTATACTGACTAAAAGTATTTTTCTGTTTATATTTTTGTACGTTCTGCATTTGGGTCCACCCTGCTCTGCACTCAATCATGACAAATGTTAAAGATGCCGGCCATATATTGTGCCCATAAAAATGTTTTTTTCTTTGTGTACATTCATGCTGTAGCAAATTCAAAAACTACAGCAATGCACAACTACTACTGTTTTTGTTCTGTCCTGACATGTTTTTCACGTGGAACATGATGGACTATAGGAACCAGCAAAACAATGCAATGCAGATATTTAATATAACATTGCGCTACAACTCTCTCTACCGTGCTGCGACTTTAACCTGATGCATCACACTCTACAAGCTTCAAACAACTCAATATGTTCTTGTTTGGCCCTTACAGTGTGCCTCCTCTCCCGTGAGGCTGATTGAGGCTCCCTGAGATCTATATGTATGTGTTTGGACCCCCACTGAGGCAGGACTGATTTTCTGTGATAGCACAGAGCAGAAATGACTCTGTGAGAGAGAGTGAGACTCTGAGGCAGAGAGCAACACATCGTTCCAGGCCGACCTCCCAACGCGTCTCAGTTGGTTTTCCAATTGATGAATTCCTATATTTGGATGCTCAGGCTTCACAGAAGGGCTTAGCTTTTTATTACGCTCTGTTTGCTGTAAAGCAGTGTGATCACTGTGACCGTCACAGGACACTTTGCTTCACGGCTACTTAGACGCTCTTTAGTTGTGACCTTATTGGAGGAAAGCAAAGGCCATTTTTTACATTTTGTAATCTCAACTATGCTAAGAATGATAAATGCTTTTTAAAGGATTGCAGTTATTGTTAACCTTGACCTTGTTTTCTTAGACTCTTTGCCATTTTGAAGACTGATTTGTGTGCTTTTCCTGCTTTCCATTTCCCACAAAGAACAGTCTGTGAACTTAACTAAAATTAACAGAACGCATTACTCTTTTAAGTAGAATGTATTACTGCAATGTGTGTACTGTTCACACAATGCAGTAATACATTCTACTTAAAAGAGTAATGGCAGGTGGCAGTTATTGGTGCAGCCTAAAATCTTTTCTAATACCCAACACAGGAAGGCTGGAGTGTTAAGGCCGCTACACACCAACCTGAGACCAAAGAACGCGTACCGAAGGCGTCCCAACTTTTACGTCCGCTACGTCGCCTGCGTCGGCTACGCCGCCCGCCTACGAACACACCGCAAAGACTTCAGTCGACGAGTGGCAATAACTGTCCTTACCAGCAAGCAGTGGCGGCTCCAGAGTGTTTTTGTTGGGTAATCTATGGTAGGGCTAACCCATACAGTGGTGGGGCTCAAGTCAGTATTTGCAATGTAATTACATACACGCTATATCGCCCCCCTTGACAGTGAAACGCCACGCGTGAGGTTTAGATTATTTCCCTGTCTCAA
Source organism: Trematomus bernacchii (assembly GCF_902827165.1). Lineage (NCBI taxonomy): Eukaryota > Metazoa > Chordata > Actinopteri > Perciformes > Nototheniidae > Trematomus > Trematomus bernacchii. The sequence continues at coordinate 1,111,275 of NW_022987469.1, forward strand.
TCAAAATTGAACTTTATGAAATAAAACGGCACATTTGTCTTGTAGTAAATAAAAAGGCATCACTGTGAACGTGACGTATGATAGTACACGTTGAAGATCCAATGGGGATACTGAATGGCGGTTCCGACGGATCTCTTCAGTAATGCATGACGCAGACCCAACGTTTTGTTGCTCTGATTGGCTGTAGCCTACCCCAGCCATACCCTGGCGCCACCACTGCCAGCAGGCAGCGGTAGTGTGTATTCGTCATTCAAAAGAGGCAACAACCAGAAGACAGACTGCGTTATACACCGAGAGAAGAAGAACAGACTGCGTGATATAAACAAACAACAAATAGCGTCTGGGTTCCATTTTCACTCTCTCTCATCGATCGAAAACATGTATCGTACGGTACTGGCGTTATCAGCAATTGGAGTGTTGCTTGCGGCTGCAGAGATTAAGAAGCGGAAGCAAAAAATCAGGAGAAACCGCACTAAATGGGTGAAAACATGGATACTACAGCGAGAAGCTCAGGGGGCTTTCCCGAACCTGTGTCGAGAACTGTCCCAGGAAGATGGAGACAAGACCCTGAACTACGGCTGGCCACCCTGCCACACGGCACCAATATTCCAGCTCGAGCCAAGTAGCACAGGGATGAACTATGCCAATATTTTAACAGTGTCGGTGCAGTGCCTTTTCAGTGGGATAAGGTATAGCAAATATGTCTAAAGAACTGTGCAATGTAAACAATCGACAAAAATACAATACGATAAAAATAGTGTGTAATACAATAAAAAAAAGAATTTGCCAAATATGTCTAATGCTGTGTTATCAATGGCTGTAGTATCAAGGTACGAAATAAAGTTTTGTATTGCCTATCCTGCTATTTGTGTTTATTCTTTTAATCACACAGCGTTAATAAAAAATAAAAAATGTGCCTACATAACTGTCAGTTGCAGCCGTACATTATTATTGGTTTAACCTACTAACAGTATATTTTTAACACATTTTAAAATGACCATCTTGAACAGCTACAAGGTTAAAATACTTCTAGGCAGATTGTGGAGGATAATGGGAGAAAGAATAGAGGGGCAGACAGAAACTCCCATCTGAATAATGGCCATTTCTTGCAAAATGTACATTTCCATGTGATGCTCACAATAGGTAAATGAACAATGAACAGTGGTAGACTCTGGGTGTTTCTCAATCTCGAGTACGCTTGCTTGGTAGCACATGTCTTCCGAGCGTCTTACTACAGAAGCGAGGCAAGAATACTTCCTAGCCTCGGAAAACGAAAAGTGGAACAGGCGAGCAAGTGTACGTCATATGAGAGGCCCCCGCCTTACATTTTCCGCCACAGATTTGGGGAAATTGGTCCGTGCGCAAAGCATTGTGGGGATTTTAAGACCGCGGAGTCTACACATGTGCAGCCTCGAAATTTCTCCAAACGAAGTACGCCGGGCTCGGTAGAATTCCAAGTATCCTGGACATTGGAACAGTACTTCGGCGGCACTCGATGACGTAGTATGCTTGAAATAGTGGCTCTGGAGCAGCTTTACTCGAGATTGAGAAACACCCAGTAGCTCTGTCTGTCTGTGTGTGCCTTCTTGATCGTTTGTTTTGGTCCCTCACTTCCGCTTCGCTTCTCATGCACTGATTCGCTAAGCTGAACAGCCAATCAGAGTGATTTCTTTGGCCGACTTTCTTTGGCCAACTGTCGCGGGAGGTGTGAAAATTTGCCGTAAAGAGACGACGGTGCGGGACACACCAACCTGAGTAGGGCGCCGCGAATGCCCGACTGCCTCTGACGGCCTCTGACTCCCAGAATCGGGTTGGTGTGTCAGGGCCTTAAAGGCCATGGAGATTGTATAGCAGGGGTAGCCAACACGGTGCCCGCGGGCACTTAGTCGCCCGCAGGGGCAACGTGAGTCGCCCGCAGGGGCAACGTGAGTCGCCCGCAGGGGCAACGTGAGTCGCCCGCAGGGGCAACGTGAGTCGCCCGCGGGGCATGTTCTAAAAATAGCTTGCCAAGCAAATCCAAAATGTATAAAATACACAAAACAAAAAAGGAAATGTAAATAAAAGAATCTACCCTATGCATAAACGAAACCTCAATCATAGCGAACTCTATCTACTTACTACAACTCTATATCTATCTAACACCCCTCCTCCCCCCACCCCCACAATGAATATCGACCAATCACGTTCTTGCTTGATTTGCGGGACCAGCGTTGCAGTCTGGAAGAAAAGCAAATGTGGAGTGGCAGCTCACCGCTGATTTTCCTTCTGGCAGAATCTACACAACACATCAGCCCCATTGAACAGCCTATCATGCAGCCTATACAACACATGGGGGGCAGAGTTTTACTCTGTGTGTTGCAACTTGCATATATATGTATTGCACTTGACGCACACACACGCATGACGTAATTTCCACCTGGGAGAGGGGGGAAATGTCCCCCGCTCTTTTCGAAATCCCGTTTGTGTCCCCCCACTTTACAAATATGTTTATTATTATTTTTTAACGCAAGCCGTCATCGACACGGAGGAGCACACAGCCTCTGTGAGCGAGAGAGACAGAGGGAGAGAGAGAGGGGGGGGAGGAGAGAGAGAGAGAGAGAGCGAGAGAGAGAGAAAGAAAGAGAGGGAGAGAGAGAGAGCGAGAGAGAGAGGGGGGGAGAGAGAGAGAGCGAGCGAGGGAGCTAGGGAGAGCACACCTTTATCTATTTAATATAGATAAAGTAAGAAATCATTCCAATGTGTATAGGACAGTAAAAAAAAAAAAAAAAACAGTTTGAAAGGGGAGTGATTAGTAAAATAAGCATAAATAAAATAAGCTAACATAAGATAAGAATAAACCAGTTTAAATGATTTGTTATTGGTTGTGATCATATTCTAAAGATGTTTGGATTATTGAAAAGTATACAGCTCCCTTTCATCTGAGTGTTGAGAGCTGTATCCATACATTCATGTTGTGCTCAAAGTGCACCAGATTGATGCATTTCACTTCAACATTTAAAAATAATCTTCACGGGGGTGCATGCCCCCGGACCCCCCTAGAGGAGGTGAGGCCCGTCCACCCCCAAATAAAGCAGGTTAAAATAATTAAATTGCATACATGTTCTTTTAGTAAACACTGAAAACGGGTCCCACAGACCCAAACAGCACACAAAGGTTAAAGGTAAGCATATCATAATGTTAAAATGTGCTAAATATATACACTGCAAAAAACAAAAACAACAAAAGGGGTAAAAGAAGCCCCCGACTTGTTTTATTTTTTTAAAGTAGCCCTCACCCTAAAAAAGGTTGGTGACCCCTGTTGTATAGGTTGTAGGCTTCAAAGAATTTTAACTAAAGCTCACCAGTGAAGATTATCAGTATAATACATGTTTGAAAATGTAATTATTTTGAAAAAATAATACATATTTAGAAATGACATACAGTATGGATAAACCTTTATAAACCAGTGTCCAATCAATAAACTGCTACAGATCACTGCTAGCACTGATACAATGTCTGTACTACCAGAGGTGGAAGAAGTACTCAAATGATCTACTTAAGTAAGAGTATCAAAACTATAGTGTAAAATACTTAGTTACAAGAAAATGTCAAATTAAATAAAAAAAGTATTAGCATCAAAATATTCTTTAAGTGTCTAAGCATTTTATCACCATAAATCTTTGTATACAATTATCCTATTATAATTATTGATTTAATGTGTTCATCACTTCAGTGTTGCACTTGGTAAAGGTGGGGTTCATTTAAATAACTTTATACACTACTCGGTAGCTTAACCTATCAAAATATATCATAATGTATTAGTTCATTTATATTTTATATTAATGATCTAAATCTGCAAAGTTGCTATTAACTAAATCTGTCAGAAAAAATCGACTGAGTAAAAAGTATAAAGTAGCATAATGTGAAAATACTCAAGTAAAGTACAAGTACCTCAATTATTTAAATAAGGTACTTGAGTATTTGTACTTAGTTAAATTCCACCACTGAGTACCTCTACTGCTCCTACTAACGGTACCATTACATGTCACATGTCTAAATATGCGAGCAGCTTATTACCACCCATCTGATCTTTCCACAAAGCACAAACTTTGATCAGCCTAGTTATAATTTTAATCTTTAAATCTCACAGGTTGATTAATTGAATTTTGAAAAGCATTTCATTCACTCACCTCTCTCCACTCCTTGGTCCCCAGGCCTTGTATGTACAACACCACCACTGAGGATAGAAAATATATGCATACTGTCATGAAAGCAGTTAAGCACAGGTTCAGTACTAAACTGTTCGCAAAATGTTCACTAAATAAGCTCTCCTCTTGCAGAATTCTAAGAAAACATTGAGTAGCAGAATAGCAGGAAACATCTGCGGGAGCATTGTGAGAGAGAGGCATACACAGAGACACTACTCACATAGACAAGACACAGCTGGAGAGGGCGGACAAAAACACATTACATTACATTACATTACATTGCATTTAGCTGACGCTTTTATCCAAAGCGACTTACAATAAGTGCATTAGACCAAGAAGATACAAACTTGAAGAAAACAGAATCATATAAGTACATCAGGTTTCCAACCCGGTATCACGGCAAGACGTGAACATGTGACGATCTACCATGCTGGTTTCGTCCCTTCAAACGTGACAGTTACACGGTATTGTTAACATGGCCCAACCAGTGGACAAATACCCGGAAGTGCCAAACAAATGCTCTACCAAGACTATTGGTGGGTTTTTATTGTCAAAATTAGATGTTTTTAATTTATTTTTTAATCGTCACACTCGATTTCACCGATTTTCTTGTTGCCCTAGCTGGTCGACACCTCTTTTAGCAGAAACAAAGGCTACATTAATGTATTAAATCGATGTTAATCCATGTGTGTGGATGTGGAATTAACGGACGTGACGTTGTGCGATTGCGTTGCCAGGCAACAGCTTCGGTTCATGTTAATTTACAAACTCTTCAACTAGAACCGTAGTTATATTTAAAAACATTTTAGAAGGCCTCACGAAATACTTTAATGTAAATTTAAATTTAAATGTGAAGGAATGTGTGTATAACAAAATACATCCGTCATAAAAAATACCGGAAACAGACGTAGGCAAGGTCCTCAGCTCGGTGATTCGATGGTTTAGCCGCAATGCACGTTGGGAAATGGTGTTTATGCGATGTGAAATCCGAAAACATTTTTTAAAAATAAAATAATACTTTACCGAGTGTGCTTGCTTTTCTCTTTGGAAGTCATCACATAACGGCATTGTAATACACGGTTCGGCTGCATTAAATATTACATATCTGCCGTAGTTCTCTATTTATAGAGCCCTGATGAGAAGACTTCTGGACAAACAGGAAGAACTGCCACCAAAACTGAAAACGTGACGTGGATCATAAATATATCAGCAATTAAACAACATCTTACATTTCTTTTCACACAATACGTCTCCTTGCAGTATCAATAATAATTCGGCTGACTTTTATATTTGATCCAATTGGTAGATAGGCTGTATTTACACCATAACGGTGCACAGCTGATAGAAAGGCACATCTAGTGGTTGAAGCACGTTATTGCCTGGCAACGCAATCGCACAACGTCACGTCCGTTAATTCCACATCCACACACATGGATTAACATCGATTTAATACATTAATGTAGCCTTTGTTTCTGCTAAAAGAGGTGTCGACCAGCTAGGGCAACAAGAAAATCGGTGAAATCGAGTGTGACGATTACAAAATAAATCATTATTATATTAATATTGACAATAACAACCGACCGTCGGGGTAGCATTTGCTTGGCACTTCCGGGTATTTCTCCACTGGTTGGGCCATGTTAACAATACCGTGTAACTGTCACGTTTGAAGGGACGAAATTGTGACATCTTCACGTCTCCCAGCACATTTCAAGTGCTACTCAACTGGCTTTAGATAAGCCAGTCCTTTTTTGGTATATAAGTGCTTTGTTAGTAATTCTATCGCTCGAAGTGGAGTCGAAAGAGATGAGTTTTCAGTCTGCGCCGGACGATGTGTAAGCTTTCTGCTGTCCTGATGTCAATGGGGAGCTCATTCCACAATTTTGGAGCCAGGATAGCAAACCGACAAACACAAATGCAGCAGTGAATATACCCAGGTGGAAAAATACAGGGCGGGGCAGACAATCAAAGGCGGGAAAACACAAAGACAATATGTAGCGAGTAGGAGTATATAGCAAATATAGATATCATCTTAATCATAAGAAATATATTCTCTGACGGTCATTTTTGTTTTGGCAGTACAGTGCAGAAGCACCACAACAATGGACCGAGACCACATTACACACACACGAGGAATGCTCTTTTAAGTGTCAGCAGACGACGTTGCTCTCCTTTAACTTGTCACTATGAAGTAAATGTGGCCTGCCCAGATGAATGACTGCTGAATAATGACATTTAGCTTGCTCCCCCTTTCACCCTCAATTTCCATAATGCAATAATGTCTTTCTCTGGATCGCGTTTTTCCAAGACAATTAGGGCTCCATTTACAGCACTAAGCTAACTCAAATATAGCATTATATACAGTAATCAAATGACAACATATTCTGAACCCTGAAATCGCTGCTTGTAATAAAGCTTTTTGAAAAGAGGAAACTCAACAACATTTCATCAACTCAACAACATATCTTACAAAACATATCTTTCTTGATTTGGATGGTATAGACTTCTAGCAGTTGTAATTTGGGCTTTTCCCCAATAACATCCGATATAATCAATGCTTTTTGGGGTAGTGTGTTATATAGGTTTGTGTGCATGTAAACGGTCTGCAAAGGCTCAAATCCCTGATTTCCCTCCAGAGGAAGTTTCTCTCATCAGTGGACGGAACTGTCATCACTGTGATTACTGTTTCCAATCTTTGCTAATCACAGAGACTGTAAGAGACTGGCCTGAGGGACAGGTCAGCTGCTGTCACCCCCCAGCTGTGCCATTGGGGGGTGTTTATGCTCTGTGGGGGTATATTTGGAGAGCTGTTCATTTATGAGTGCTGTGTTTGTTTTCAGATAGTTTTTCCTCAAGTGATGAGATACAATGGTTAGGGTTATCTGCCGTCTCCTACAATAGATTCATAAAGGTACATTTACAAATGTCTCCTCTCCTCATCCCCTCTCCTTCCCTCTCATCTCCTCCCCCCTTCTCCCCTCTCCTCTCTAAAGCAGGGCATGGTAATGGAAGGCAGTGCATCCTGATTCTCTCTATCTGTTCTCCTCCTCAAAGAAGGAAAAAAGGAAAGGGGACAGGCCAGGAAAGGAAAACAGGGTCAAGCTAAATAAATAAATACCGAAACAGAGGGGGGGGGGGGGGGGGGGGGGGGGGGGGGGCAAGAGGCTGAGGGTTTAGGGACGGTTGGCTAACTGATTCCATTTGGGAGAAAAGGAAAGGGAGTGTGTGTGTGTGTGTGTGTGTGTGTGTGTGTGTGTGTGTGTGTGTGTGTGTGTGTGTGTGTGTGTGTGTGTGTGTGTGTGTGTGTGTGTGTGTGTGTGTGTGTGTGTGTGTGTGTGTGTGTGTGTGTGTGTGCTGTCGAGGTTACATGTTGGCACTGAAGTGTGAGGACATCACATCAGAATCAGGGGGGCCGATTGGGTTTTGTTACAGTTGCTTTAATTTATAATAAAATCACATAAAAATATATATAGAAACATAAGAGGTTAACTTTCAAATGTGCAATACAATGAAGTAGACTAGAAATATATATATACAAATAAAATAAAAACAATTATAAAGTAAGTTTGGTAATTTGGGATTTATTGTATGTCATATTGGGGACATTGTACATTATACTGTATGTATTTAATAATTAGTCATAATCACCTACATCCAAGGTGTTACTGCTAATAGTTATAAATAGTTATACAGCTAAATGTATGCACATCTGAAACTGCTCTGCATATTAAACCTTTTTAGATAGTCAATCCAAACATTCTTTTACATGGTCCCAAAAACTATAGTTTTTTGTTTCAAAGTGACCAAACGACATGCAAACGCAAATGAGAAATAAAAAAAACTGTTATTGGGAAATGTTGCTGCAATTATTAATCATTGCAAATTATTTATTATTGTATGAGCTTCAATTGTGTCCCAATATACGTTAAAAAATTCTCCCACTTGTACAAATTAGCAACCACTGAGTGTTAAAATCGTCATTATAATGTGTTTATAGCGTACGCATTTTAATCAGAAAGTATTCCACCACAAAAATACTTTACACTATGCAGGGGCAGAGAGAGAGAGGTGGGGGTTACAAGGGCCCCACACTCATATTAACCCAGCAGTCACGTCTGAGCACCAGGGAAAATGTTAAGAGCTGCACTTCCTGAAGAAATCAAAGGAACATGAATGTATATGTTGACGACTGGCAGACAGCAGAACAAGCTGTTAACTTGATGTTGATTGAAATGAGGTTTAACAAGAGCACCAAAACCCTTACACTAAACAGTGTGTTCTGTGAGTCCATCACTGCATGAGACTAGGGCTGGGCATCCCATAAACAAAATATCAATATTGTCATATGAGACTACATATCGTCTTGAATTTTCAATTTCTTAATATCACATAACTGTCTTTCCCTGGTTTTATAGACTCGGGTACAGTGAATTGATGTAACTTTTCAAGCTGTTCAATTATTTGCATTACCCACTTAGCTATTATATCGATATATTTATATACCGAAGACAATTTATAAAAAATCTTAATGTGTAAATATTTTGTAAAAGCACCAAATTGTCAGCCCTGCAATTTTGTCAGAATATCGATATTGGATTATTGATCTGAGATATTGTGATATTTGATTCTCTCCATATCACCCTGCCTGAATGTGACTCCTGTCACATAGAGCTATGGTCAATATTTAAATATAGATAAGTTCAGTATTAACTAAAGTTAATGGACACATTCAGCTTGTTCAGGCAGTCAACTCGAGCACCAATGATATATTTACACGTGACGCGCCTCGTCCCTCTTACAACCAACCAACCAATCACATTCTCCTAAACTTCGCTCTATTCAAGCTGCCAGATCTGATATGATATTTTTGGAAAAGATTGATCATTAAAGTTCTGAGAAGATATACACTTTATCTATTAAGAATAAATCACATTGTCCCAAGTTGCTTAACTGCGGCTCTGAACCTCAGTGACCTCGCAGCGAGGGTCCACCTGTGGAACGCTGCGTGACATCATCAGGACGCATCGACCCGGTCCTGTGGAGCCGGACGCCGGGCTCAGAGAGAGGCTCAGCGGGGTCACAGAGGGTCCAGCTCCCCTCTCCAACCCAGCGGGGAGGGGGCTTTGAAGTTCAGGACCCCTGTGACACAATCATTACCCTGCATCATGGTTCCCCACCTCCACCACCAACAGGAAGAAAGACTCATCTATGGGATGTGTCAATAACTGACCTGGCCTGCTCACTGCTGCGCATGATCCAACTGTCCCTACCCAACATGAAGCACATACTGTCCAAAATCTGCAGATCTTTCTGATTCAAATGCTATATTACCAATGTATAGCTATTTAATAAATGCAGATGTAATATAGTGGTAGATAATACTCAAATTGTTGTCTAGTGGTGGTACCCTTGTAAGGTAATAACACCTATGATGTGCATAGAGGAAGTTAATCATAAAACCGAGTTATGAGGCAGGACTAAGCATATTGTCAGAATCTTTCATGTTCTGCTATTTAGATCAGGATTATATGCAGATGTTAATACTGACTGATAAACACAGTAGGAATGGTCCTTTTTGCCTTTTCAAACCCAAAAACTCTATGTAAAATTATTTAGTTAACTATTCTCTTTATCAATACTGAAGCTGTCCATGAACGAGATCCAAATCTACTGCCATTCCATAATTAAGCATCTATCACTCTTCCTGCCTCGCACACCGCCAGTCATTAAACCATAATGTAAGTTTTAGCCAGTTTACTATAAATCATATAAAAAAGAGGGATATCAATTTGGAAGAGCAGGCAACTTCGTTTTGTATTATTGCGGGTGTTCCACTATCCAAGATGTCAGTGATGCAATACCACTATTGAACTTCCCTGTTTTTTCCAGTTGGGGACTCATTGCCTGTTTCTCTCCCCCTGTTTCCTGTGAGCCTCTCTCTGCAGCAGAGGGGAATCCCAGTGCTTCCAGGATGCTTAGAACTCACTAAAGAGGAGCTCATCAGAGAGGCACGCAATGAAAATACTATGACAGGCCTTTGCCAATGCTTACAGTTCCATACCCCATAAAATAGTGGATATTGCATATGAGCGACACTACGTCCTGAGTAACACAATCACAAAAGACCTCTGATCTCGGCCTGCTATGTGTATGCAATGCCAATGTCACAGCGTGACACACAACCCACTAAACTTCTAATAACCACAGGTTCTATCACTAAAGGTATGTCCAAGTGCATCTCTAGATGTATGCAGTAGGGATGTTAAGATTCACCGATTCGCATCGGTGCACCGGCATAAACGTTCAAGATGCGAGTGCACCGGTTGAAAGAGTGCACATCTACAGCTTGGGTTGAACTCGCGATGCATTGATTGTAGCGTCTTTGCATCGGTAAAAAAACGATTCATTCATATAATATCCTCTCATCCTGTCAGCACTCAGCAGAGACGATCTTTGATCTTTGCTTCGCACTACGGAGGCCGAGAGTCTCAGTTATCAACACACATGGAAGTCGAGGAGAAAGAGAAACACAGCGCACCGAAAAATACCTACAAATCAAACGTTTGGCAACACTTCGAATTTTTCAAGAAAGACGGACAACTTGAAAAATCGCTCGCAAATTGTAAGCGATACCGTGCGGCTTTAAAGTACACAAGTAGGCTAGTACGACGTGGGGTCTGCGTCTGAAAAGAAAAACCTGAAAGTTAGACATATGAGTTAAATCACTCAGTGAGGTGTTCTGTCAGTGAGAGTGGTGTTTAGTTTACAGCAGACTGTGACTGCCAATAATAGTTTAAATGTCTTCCTTACAATTGTAAGCAGTTATGAAATACCTGTTTGTGAAAGGTTATTTGTATTCTTTATTGTTCATATAGAAACCACTGCTTTCTGCTCACTGGTGAGTTAGCCTATGAATGAGTGTCAAGCACATCAGGCTGGCAGTTGTATGGGCATTGCACTATGGTAGTTGTTATTTGCACATTGTTAATCCTGGGCAAAGCATCCTTAAACTGTTTAACTGTGAGGTGTTATACAATTGCACTGTACTCTGGAGACAGAGAACAGTACAACACTTGTGAAAAGGCCAGTTTGTGAAAGGTCCAATTGTTTGGTTTTTTTAAGGTGAAAAAGAAACAGCATGATGGGATGCGCAGTACTAGTAGAGAGAACCAAATATGTAAAGCACTTTTTTGTTAAGTTATGATTTGCTGCATATAAGGAATAAAACAAATTCCTCTGTCGTACCATATTGAATTGTATCATTATTTTGCATCGTGTTGAATCGCATCGTATCGCCCCGAATCGCATAATGTTGAATCAAATCGTATCAAACTGTATCGCAACAGGGGTGAATCGTATCGTATTGTATCGCATCGCCTTGTGCTTCAAGTGTATCGTTAATGTATCGTATCGTTGGCAACGTATCGAGATGTGCATCGCATCAGCCTCAGTGATGGAGATGCACATCCCTAGTATGCACATTTTCTGTCTGCCTCTGAATGGACAAAGTTACTTTCCACTTGTTGGCTTTTTAACTTGTCTATTCTGTATTAAACAACCAATCACTGTTTGGTTAGCACACAACTTGTCAAACTCTTTAGATACAGGTTCTTCGTGTGTTAGTAGAGACACAAAGTCTTGTTGACAGGCAAAAATAGCACTAACTGTAGAAGCTAACAGCAACGTTACTATCACAGTGACAGTACCAAGATAGACAGACAAAACGCGGCTTCTTAGACAAAGAGCTCAGCAGCAGTTTCTGTTTGTTGCACCATTTGTTTGGCTGAGTATAGGAAGCAGCCAGGAAAGAGGCAGAATGTTTGACACTGGATTGTTTATAACGCCAACTGCAGCTAAAGCTGGTAATGTGGCATGAGACTTAACCTGAAGTATTGGTTATCTTATGTCAGTTGTTCTTCATGTGCTACAACACTTGGCAAGCAACCATTATCACCATCCCAACCATACACCACCGACAAGTCATCAGGTTCAGCAGCAAAGAAAATAATATTGAAGAAGCAGAAACGAGAGTTAGCATTGGCGTGCCGTTCTACTGGAGACAGCTGTTGGCGAGTCAAAAGACGAGCTTTGATTCTGAGTTTCTTCAGTGCAACTAATGACAACTAAAACCGTACGGAAAACGCCAGCGTATTTTATAAATTGATTCGAATGAGAACAGAGCGCATGCCGTCTGCAGTGGACGTCTCCAGAAAAACCGAAGCACCCAGCGTATTTTTTCCGAACGTCCGTCGTATTTGTGCGGCCGCTTAGAGCGCACCGTGGTGAAAATATTTCGACTTTTCAGAAAAGCGCCGGTGACGTCACTGTAGAAATTGGCGGCTTGTTTTTGGTCGTGTCTGTCGTACATCATCATAACATCATAACAAAGATGGAAAGCCTGTTTGTTGGAGCAGATCGGCCGGGTGGACACCGGATGTTGCTGCCGGTGAGTGTGTGAGTTTTATCGTCCTGTTCCCTCGCTCTGGCTCTGGGTGACAAACCCATTCATACAAAGTGTGAGAGCCAGAATCTTGGTGGGGGGCTTATGGTTAAAAAGCAATGTAAAAACAATGTATAATAGCACAAACAATGTAATAAATCCATGCTACTTTGCCTTACAAATATGACATATGGTTGTCATAGAAACAATAAAAGAGCGCTGGGAGTTTTTTTGATGAAGCGCTGGGAGCAGGCGTTCATCAGCACCCTGCCAGCGCCTTCCTGCCAGAAAAAGGATTGTATGTGGACACAGGTCCTTAAACACTACATAGAAACACTCTGATTCCTGCCTCCCTAACTAGACTAAAAGTGTCACAATTATTTTTTCAATCACTTTCACCCCTTCATCCATTTGCAGTATCCCTAAAAGAGCCTTCAATAGGCGCTTTCACACGTAGTACTTTTCCCAGGAATAGTTCCGATAGTTCTTGGGATTTTGCTTTCACACCAAAAAGATCTGGAACTAGAACCTAGTTCATGCAAACCTCAATGCATTAGCATTATTAGCATTAGCCCAGCGCACCAACGGAGAGAGACTAACTTATGGCAACACAAAATAAAACGTGGGAGCGGTGGAGTGATGAGGAGGTGTCAGCGCTTCTGGCGATTTACCCGGGACTTCGGGTGGCAGTATACACCGTGAAGTTGTTTGCGGCCTGCCAGTAAACCCAAAGCAGAAGAAGAAGAAGTGACGTCAGCGGCTTCATTTGCGTAATCCTCCCTCAGGGAACTTATTCCGGTGTGAACGCGATTTACTAGGAGAGTTCCGGGACTAAAGAGTTCGGCGGGACTAAGTACTGGGAACTAAGTACGGCAAAGTACTTGGTGTGAAAGCGGCTATTGCTTTTCCGTGCAGAAGGTTCTTGTGTCATAAAGCTATCTCACACAATTCCCTCTGCACATCTGTTACACAATAGACCACAAAGCACCTTCACCTGAGGGGGGTAACAGTCAGAGAGCCTGCTCTGGGATTTGTTTTGACTTCTTGTTGTGTCAAGCAGAAAGCAGCTAAAGCTCACACATGATTTGTTGGGTTGTAGTGCACGACTCGTGTTCAAAGATAATTTATTTTCTTTTGGTGATAGCACTGTGAGCTTTGACACCGAGATCTGAGGCGCCTTCATCTGTGAGAAACACTCACTGAAGAATACACAAGCCAACAGCACTTACATACACACTCACTATCACACACACACAAACCTTAGGCAAATAGGGCACTGTAAGCACCAACAGGCAGAGTACTGTATATTGCACACACTCACTTTGAACACTCTATGTCACATTCAATGTTCAGCCCTTAAGATCTGTTTCTAAAGCATGCAGTCTCATGTATCTGAATGATTGATGTCTTCAAGTAAACCCTGCTATTTTTCAACCTCTGTATTGTTGTTATAATTGGGTCACTCTTTCACTGCCCTCTCCCCTCCGCTGTGCACATCCTGCTCACTTGGCAGTTGCAATTCAAGTTTTATTGAAAGACGATGGCAGGGCTTTAAAAAAATGATAAAAGACAAATTAAGACATGGGGAGCAAGAACAAAAAATATGCACATGGCTCTGTAGCTGGATGACAGGCTGTAGACGATATGGCTGGTCTATGGAAGGTTGGGTTGTATGGATGGCTAAACCAAACCTCAGACTGCTTTTATGTCCTGTTTCCTACCAGCGGTGCACGTTTTTTGGAGCATGACCACCATTGTTTATTCTATAACGTCAACGTTACAAACTAGCCCAAACCACAGTGTTTCCTTAAACCTTACAAAACAATAACTATTGTCACATCATTACACATTAATTTCCAAACCGTGATTTGTCATAACTATTGTGGGCCGACTTTTGAGGTAGACCAGCTATATAGAAGTGGAAGAAGTATTCAGATCTTTTACTTCGGTAAAAGTAGCAATAGTACATTTTTTGAAATACACTGTTCCATGTTAAAGGCTTGCTCAACGGTTTAGTACCAAAATTCAAAGTAATCTTTTTTGGGTAATACATTTGAAATGTTCGACACCGCGACAGGCACACTGGTATGGTCCATATATATATACACTTGTTTTGCGGTAGCATGCAATATTCTAAGGGGAACAGGGATGATATCACAGCCTGGTATGTAACCTCACAGTGCAGAAATCAAAGATCCCTGGCCTGGTACAGACTGCCATTAAAATGATGGGGGTTTCAAAAATATCCATCCCCCAAAACATTTGTGAGGAGTCAATCATTAGACCAGTGGCGAGCCGTCAGGGCCCTCTAGGCCCTCTCTCAAATGACAGTACAATTGACCAATCATATCTTCCCTCTAAATGGGTGGGCTTTATTTTCGCGGACTTTATGACAAGTTCTGCCCGCTGTGAAGTTTATGCATGTGTGTTATATAGTGGTGCAGTGACGCGTCCTAAAACCCGGAAGTAAGCTGCGCATGGGTTCCATCGACAAAAAAGCAATGGGATTTCTCCATAGGATTTTGGAAAATAGCTCGAAATAAGGTCTGTGGAAAACGAACCTGTTAGATGAATGCACGTTTTGTTCAGCCGGATAATATCCACATGTCTACCCTACTTTTATAATTTTTGAATCATAAATCTAATAGATTTATGATTAGCATAAGTTCGTTCATGATGGCTCATGTCAGTGATAGTGATGACATCGTTGCGAAATTATTAACCGAGTCATTTTCAAGATTGAGTTACAATGATAAATTGGAGTGGCAAAGGATCAGCTGCATGACCCCGCCATCAAGTGCTTCATCCAAAAGGACAGGAGGATGGACTTTGTGTTTAAGTGATATGATCTGTGGGCATCGTGTCGGATGAACACATGCTCCGCTGAGCGAAGCCCCACGGGAACCCGGGACACCGGAGTGCCGTGCTGAGCAGTGGGGATCGGAGCAAAGGCTTTAGCGGTGTCCTGCATGACGGCGCACAGGGTGGTCACCAACCAGGGGGCCGATGTGTTGGCGAGGAAATCCCCTGGAAACCGCAGCGGCTGACCGTAGACCATCTCAGCCGTGGAGCACTGCAGATCCTCCTTAGGCACGGTCCTATGGCCCAGCATAACCCAAGGCAGCTTGTCGATCCAATTACCGTCCAGGCTGGCCCTGAGGTGAACTGCGAACCACGGTCTGAGGAAATGTCCGATGGGGTGCCGAAACGACACACCCATGTCGCAATGAAGGCCCGGGCTATGTCAGCCGCCGCTGTTGATGCGAGTGGGATCGCCTCCAGCCAGCAGGTCGTCCTGTCCACCATAGTTAGGAGGTAGGTGAAACCTTGAGAGGAGGGAAATGGGCCAACCAGATTGATGTTGACGTGGTCAAACCTCCTCTCAGACACGAGGAATTGCTCCAGGGCGGCCTTCGCGTGGTGCTACATTTTGGCACGCTGGCAAGCCACGCACGTGCCGGCCCGCGCACGTGCCGGCCCGCACACGTGCCGGCCCGCACAGACGGCTTCCCGCCGGGGTGCGACAGGTCGTGCACCACCTCGAACACGGAGCGCCTCAAGCTGGTGGGAACAAAATCCACATCCTCCAGACGCAATCCCACGTCAGCCCCCTTCAGGGCCTGGACGCTGGGGTCCATGATCTGGTCCGCTGTCATGCGGGTATAGTCTTAGTCTTAGGGTATAATCTTAGGCTCTCTGTGAGGGCCTAAGATATAATATTTAAAAACATTTTAAAAATATTTTTTTTTTTTAAATATATATTTTCTTAATATTATTTTTGTTATATTTTTCATTAGTTTTACCGAAAAAAAACTTGATTTAATTGTATTTAAAATAACATTTCCAAAGAAATAAATCCTTCGAATCTGCCTGTTCAGTCTCTGTTGAATGTGAAGGGTTACATGAAAGAAGCTCGTCTGGCCCTCTCTGCGATTCACAGAGGGCCCGCTATAGTAACTGAACGAGAGAGTAATGTCAAATGACAGTACAATTGACCAATCATATCTTCCCTCTAAATGGGTGGGTTTTATTATCGCGGACTTTATGACAAGTTCCGCCCGCTGTGAAACTTTTCTTGTTTCCATAGCAACAACAACTTCCTGTCAACAGCGTGAACTCGCCTTCAAAATAAAAGCATGCCAAATTACACTTAAGACATACAACTGCAACGAAAGTAACAAACACAATGCAATATCCTTTTCAATGTCAAAGAACACAAATTGGGTTCACAGGTGTTGTTTTGTGTGGTAGAGGGTCGCTGTCGTTGATGCGTTTTGCACCCTGGGCCGTTGTTTTGATATTCCGCTGTGACGTAATAACTATTTTTTTTTCTTTTTTTCGAGGGAAGGGGTGGGGGTCAGAGGGCCTAGGTATAAAGCTCACGGCTCGCCACTGGTCGAGGCCCAACTGGACAGCCCCGATGACGAGGTGTCAGCTGAATAAGGCGAGTGGTTGCCAGGCGCCCTCCACCCATTATTAGTAGTAAGGGAAGAGGCTGACGGATGCGCCAACAGGGCCGCCTGAGCCAGCGTGGTCTTGACCTCCTTGAAAGCCTCCGTCTTCCAGCTGATCTCCTGGATGGGGGCCTTACACTTCAATGCCTCGTACAGCAGCTGCATAACGTGGGCGGCCCGGGCGATGAAACGGTGGTAAAAGGTCACCATCCCGAGGAACACACTGAGCAACCGGGCCATGTGCGGGCGAGGGAAAGCCGCGACACCTTCAACCTTTCGCCGGCAGGGATGCCGCCCTGCCCTTGGTGACGCGGTGCCCAAGGAAGAGTTGATTATTAACCCGTGTTGGCTGAGCCTCGTAAAAAGGGCGCGGAGGTGGGACAGGTGTTCTTCTTCCGAAGTGCTGGCGACAAGTATGTCATCCAGGTAGACAAACACAAACGGCAAGTCCCGCAGCACCGAATCCATCAGGCGCTGGAATGTTTGAGCGGAGTTGAGCCCGAAAGGCATCATTGACTTTAATGAAATGTATTATGTCAACAGATTTCACATAACTCTATTATGTTAGTTGAAAGCTGAAATATCAAGTTTAAATAACACATATTAGGTTCAATTTAAGATTATTGCTTTCTACTAACCTAATACAGTTATTTGTTGACGTAATACATTTCATTAAAGTCAATGTTTCCGTTTTTGCAGTGTTCTTTCTGTCCTTCTTAGCAGCAGTAATCACAGTAACTGTCCACCGCTCACTGCTGTTCATACTGTACCTCCTGCTATGTGGCAAACAAAGCTATGTGTCAATCATCCTGCAGTAGGTAGTTGCTCTAATAACAAACTAGATTGAAAGTCTGCCAGTTGACCCCTGGGACAGAGCTTTTCATCAATGGGCTGCTGTATGGTGTGTGTGATGCTCTCGCTGTGTTACTGCTCACTGATGCTTGCTGTGCACTGATAAGGTGCATGAAGAGGAGATTTAATAATCACTGCATGAAATTGAACTTCTGTAAATGGTATTGGGGATTTCAAATCACTGTTGAGCTGAAATTAAAGACATGAAAGTTGAATTTGATTAAAGAATAAATGAGAAAATTACCTGGATCTGACTTAGAGAAGGTGTCCATGTCCAACAGGTTTCTGCAATAAAAGGAAAGAAGCTGTTAAAGACTCATTAAAGAGACCTCATACAGTCATATTTAATATACAGTGTCAGTCATTCCAAATCGTTGCGATGCACCATCACCATGTCGTGGAAAAATGACAGGCACGTCAACCAGCTGTTGATTAAATGTCTCAGAAGGCGTCACTGAAAGGGATCTCTATGTGGCCAGTACGGAAATGAAAAGGAATTACAGTGATCAAGGACATTTTAAAGTTAATGTGAGTATTGTATCAAACTTGAATGTGGTCCTTTCCTTAAAAGAGGACAA
The DNA here is from genome assembly GCF_902827165.1 of Trematomus bernacchii. Classification (NCBI taxonomy): domain Eukaryota; kingdom Metazoa; phylum Chordata; class Actinopteri; order Perciformes; family Nototheniidae; genus Trematomus; species Trematomus bernacchii. Next base: position 1,129,783 of record NW_022987469.1, read on the forward strand.
TAGGCGCGTTCACACCGGAGTACTTTTACCCGTACTTTTCCCGTTTAGTTCCGATAGTGCCTGGAATTTTGCGTTCACACCAAAAGGAGTACTTAGTTCCGAGAACTTTTACCCCCATTTTTAGTGCCTGCTAGAGAGGTGGTACTATCCTGGGGAGAAAAAAGTACCAATTTCGATTGGCTGGGCGAATTGCAAACCACGCCCCGTAAAACTCTGAAAAGTTTTGTGAAGCCGCCATTGTATTTGCTGGCATTAGCATTATTAGCATTAGCTGCTGGGAGTCCCAGCAGCTTCTACTGAAGCCAGTCCCCAACTCCGGGGACTTCCGGCCGGGGACTTCCGGTGGCAGTATACGCCGTGAAGTGGTTTGCGGCCTGCCAGTAAACCCAAAGCAGAAGAAGAAAAAGTTACGTCTCCGGCTTCATTTGCATAATCTTCCCTCAGGGAACTTATTCTGGTGTGAACGCGATCTGTACTTAGTTCCATGGGGGTACTAAGTGCTGGCACTAAGTGCTGGGCACTAAGTACAGCAAAGTAGTTGGTGTGAAAGCGGCTATACTATGCTCATTTTCAGGTTCATCAGGGGAGAACACAGAGATCTTTGCCTTTACAGACCATTTGCATGCACAAAAACCTAAAGAACACACTACAGGAGAGGAAAAAACCCAAACAATAAGAATAAGAATACATAGTATTTTAGCGTTTTTCCTGGTTCTCTTTAATAATAGGGCCCCTTTAAAATATAATTAAGCACAAATCCAGCCTTCATTTTGTAGTTTTAGCTGTTGTATCCATCAGTTATGATCAATGATACCTTTCAAATTCAATACAAAAAAACTGTAATAAAAACGTCCGTCAGTCAGTCAGTGGTGTGTGTCATTTTATATTTTGTCATCACGTATTGGAGGCATTGGAATTTCTCAACTGCCAACAGAAAGATAAAGGGGAATAACATAAGTCAAGGTTCAAACTGTTATATCCTTGCCAATAATATGAAAGTAGAAACATCATTGAGTCATTTTGTTGCCCCATCAAGGGAGAATCATACACACACAAACACAAAGAGCATCATTGCAAACACACATCAAATCAGTGCCAGGATAACGACCCAGTTTCTCGTCACAACTTGACACATTAGTGAGCGGTGAGTGATCACAAACACAGATCTGAAGCTGAGCAGTGACTGACAGGCTGATCTCCAGAGGGCTCCGAGCTGTCAAGGTGACGAGGGGCCACCGCGGGGGGCCCCTAGTGAGCATCCTCATATGTTCATGCCCTGCTCGTGTCGACATGCAATATATTCATATTCATATTCATGCAGCGACCTGAGAACAGAAGCCCTCCCCTCCCAACAGAGCAACAGTTGTATTGCTAAAACACGGCCATATGGCTCCCCCCCACATGCATATCATACAGGATTTACTGTGTTTTTAACACTATAACTGCCATCGGGTCAACCGTGTTGTACATTTTTCATCTCACTCTAAAAAATAGACAAATCAGAGTCAAAGAGACCTTGCTTAACAGGATTTCATTTTCTATTTTTAGGTATGGTACACTTTAATTTAATGTTTTTTTATTCAGTATTTCTGCAGTCTTTAATGAACACAATGTCTCACAGGACAGACACAGGCTGGCCAAACTGCATCTCCAATCATTGCTCTAACAATAGCACACTTCTTACTTTAAAAAAAGGATAATCCTGAGAGAATATAAATTGGTGAATATGAAGAGTGAGAAGAGGACATGCTACAATGACATAAACATACTTAAATCATTTTATGGGAGCTGTGATTGTTTGCCTGCTTAAAAATCAATTGTTTGACTTTGTTTTTTGACTAGTTTAACAGTAGATTTGCAGAAAAAATAAATAGGACTAATTATATTGCATTACAGAAGCTAGAGGAGTAGCATGTAGCTGCATTGGGACTGGGACTTTTGAACAGCTTCCACAAAACATCATCTCCAGTATAAAAAGGTGTAGCCACTTCAACTACATGGTCCAACAAGTTCGAGTTGGCTAATTTATAAAGATTATTTGGTGAATTCTATATAAAAGAGATGTGTAATGTGTAGAATCTGAGTAAAAAAATGGCCTCCAAGAATGTGTGTTTGTTATTGGGTGCTCAGGATCTCTCTGCCTGTTTGTAACATTGTTCGTTTAAAGAATATCAATGTATCCATATCTTTCAGTTAATTAGTTTTAATCCATATAAACACAACATATCAGTTTATTGGTGCCATGTTGCTGTTATAAATAGCCTTACAGAGGAGAGTATTCCTGTGAGCCTCAGACTGCTGGCTGCTACACACTGTGTGTCTGCAGGGTAACGGAGACATTTCCTGAGGCTCTGCTGCCTTTTTAATGCATAATCTCATGTTTGGACATGTTTAAAACATGATGTGTGATATTAAAAATATTAAAAAATTCAATATAAATACTTTATTATGTATAAAATAAACAAATGGATCCGTTGAATATTGAGGCCAAGATTCCAGTTTTTCATACTTTAATCATTTCACCAATTCTTTGGGAGAAGGGATTTTTAGGGTTTCCTTTAAATCCCAAATACATTTTTAAAAAAAAAGAAGCAATAGAGTGCCACAGTGACGCGTCCTAAAACCCGGAAGTAAGTTAGCATTTTACCACTTCCGGTTCCTTCGACAAAAAGCAATACAATTTCTCCATAGGATTTTGAAAAATAGCTGGAAATAAGGTCTGTGGTTGAGACATTGAAGAGACAGATCACGTTTTGTTCTACGACATTAAATACATCAGCATTGACCCCACTGGTGATTTCTGAAGAGTTTACATGTCTGAAAAACGATGGTTGTTAACAAGTAGCTGAATAGGACTACAGAAGTTGTGGAGGACGTTGTATGTGTTACGAACTCAGACACTTAGGATGTAGGAACCAATTGCACGACCCGGGAGACAGAGGTAAAGTATTAGTAAGATACTTTATTTTCCAAAATACAGCAATGAACAACAAAAAAGGTAACTATCAAATCTCTAACCGAGATGACAAAAATAGAGGAACAAAATGAAAGCGCTCACGTAGTGAGGAATCAAACTTTACAAGAGTACAAAGAGCATAGACCTGACCATAGCAAGAGACAATACGAACTGACAAAGAACACTTGGGAGACAGGGGAATATAAGCACAGGGTAACTAGACACAGGTGGGACCAATCCGGGGCGGGGCTGACATTGATGAGCACAGGAGACACAGGTGAAAATAATCAGGAAGCCTGGAATGAGAGAAAGCAAACGTAAATAACATGCATCTCTCTAGCATTTCTGTCGGTGCACAACAGTACCCCCCCCTCTAGGGCCAACTCCTGATGGCCCAGGCTGATTGTAAAAATCGTGGATAAGCGTCTTGTCTACGATAAATGACGCAGCTACCCAGCTTCTAGCCTCAGGACCGTAACCCTTCCAGTCTACCAGGAATTGCTTCCCCCTCCCCCTATTACGGACCTCCAGTAGCTTACGGACCTTGTAAACCTCACCCCCTTCAAAGAACTCGGGCGGTGGAGGGGGCTTGGAGGCGGGAACAAGTGTGCTCTCGCACACCGGCTTGATTTTACCGACGTGAAACGTCGGATGTACTCTCATAGTTCTGGGGAGTTGCAAGCGTACAGACACCGGGTTGATGACTCTGGACACCGGGAAAGGACCCACAAATCTCGGAGCCAGTTTCTTTGAGGCGACATGGAGTGGTAAGTCCTTAGTGGAAAGCCAAACATTTTGGCCTGGTCTGTAGGAGGGAGCGACCCTGCGATGGACGTCTGCAACAGCCTTCATCCGAGCTGAACTTCGGAGAAGAGCCTGGCGAGCACCAGCCCAAACTCGTCGACAACGTCTGATCATGGCATGAGCCGATGGAACCCTCACCTCTTCCTCGTTGTTAGGGAAAAATGGAGGCTGGAAACCATTGACACAATGGAATGGAGAGAGACCTGTGGCTGCCGTAGGAAGAGTATTGTGGGCAAACTCGACCCATGTGAGGTGGTCACTCCAGGTAGTCTGGTTCCGGGAGACGAGACAACGTAGCGTAGTCTCTAGTTCCTGGTTCAGACGCTCCGACTGTCCATTTGACTGAGGATGATATCCTGATGACAAGCTGACGGTGGCACCTATGAGTCGACAAAACTCCTTCCAGAAAACGGAAATGAATTGTGGACCCCTGTCGGAAACAATGTCATCAGGGAATCCATGGATCCTGAATATGTGATTCATCATGACCTCTGCGGTGACTTTGGCAGAGGGAAGCTTGGTCAATGGGATGAAGTGAGCCATCTTTGAAAATCGATCCACCACTGTTAGGACCGTAGTCTTGCCTCTGGATGAAGGAAATCCTGTCACAAAATCCATTGAAATGTGTGACCAAGGACGTTGGGGAATCGGCAGGGGCTGGAGCAAGCCCATCTTGACTTGTGATGAGGTCTTATTACACGCACACACCGGACAAGCCGCTACGTACTCTGCCACATCTTTCTTCATGGCTGGCCACCAGAAACGTTGTTGTATCCTGAACATTGTCCTTGTTACCCCCGGATGGCACGAAAGCACAGATGAGTGAGCCCAGTGGATGACCTTGGAGTGAAGAGCCTCAGGAACAAACAGCAGATTGTTGGGACACTCGCTAGGTGCTGGATTCTTGACATTCGCCTTTTTTACGTCCGACTCCACTTGCCAGGAAAAGGCTCCGATCACACGGTTAAGTGGAAGGATGGTCTTGGGCTCTACCGCAAGTGGTTCCGGATCATAAAGACGAGACAAAGCATCGGGTTTTTGATTCTGAGACCCGGGACGAAAAGAGAGGGTGAAATTGAACCTACTAAAGAATAGTGTCCACCTGGCCTGACGGGAGTTGAGACGCTTAGCCTTTCTTATATATTCCAGATTCTTGTGATCTGTCCAGACTAAAAACGGCTGCTCTGCACCCTCTAACCAGTGTCTCCATTCCTCGAGGGCAGCTTTTACAGCTAACAGTTCCTTGTTCCCCACGTCGTAATTCCGCTCTGCCGTTGTCAGTTTCCGCGACAGGTAAGCACATGGATGCATCTTGTTGTCTTCTGCAGAACGTTGAGACAGTACTCCTCCAATTCCCTCATTGGAAGCATCAACCTCGACCATAAACTGGCGCTGGGGATCTGGAATGGTGAGTATGGGGGCTGATGTGAATCTCTCTCTGAGACGTTGGAAAGCGAAGTCCGCCTGGGGAGTCCACTTGAAAGGAACCTTAGGAGAAGTCAGAACATGTAGAGGGGCAGCAACAGAACTGAAATTCCTAATAAACTTCCTATAGAAGTTTGCAAACCCTAGAAACTGTTGGACCTTCTTCCTGGAGTCTGGTGTAGGCCACTGGGATACTGCACTGATTTTAGCCGGATGCATTTGCATATGATTAGGTGAGATTATGTATCCTAAGAAGGATACCTCTTTTGTGTGGAACTCACACTTCTCTGCCTTGACATATAACTGATTCTCTAGCAGTTTCTGCAAAACCTGACGGACATGGTTAACATGAGACTTAGTGTCTGGGGAGAAAATCAGAATATCATCCAGATACACAAACACTGAAATATTCAAAAATTCCCGTAAAACCTCATTCACAAGAGCTTGAAACACAGCCGGTGCATTGCATAGTCCAAAGGGCATTACTAGATACTCATAGTGACCACTCTGAGTGTTGAATCCTGTCTTCCACTCATCCCCTTTTCTTATTCTAACCAAGTGATATGCATTTCTTAAATCTAACTTGGTGAATATTTTGGCAGTTTGAAGTAGTTCAAAGGCAGATGTCATGAGTGGCAGAGGATAGCGGTTCTTCACCGTAATGTCATTTAGTGGACTGTAGTCTATGCAAGGTCTCAGAGACCCGTCTTTCTTTCCCACAAAGAAAAATCCCGCTCCGGCTGGAGAAGATGAAGGACGGATAATTCCTGATTTGAGTGAAGAGGAAATGTATTCGTCCATTGCTGCTCTCTCAGGTCTCGAAATCGAATAAAGTTTCCCCTTGGGAATGGGGGCTCCCGGTAAGAGATCAATGGGACAGTCAAAATCTCGGTGAGGAGGTAGCGACATGCTTTGGATTTGTTAAAGGCTTCCTTTAAATCATGGTAACAGGAAGGTACCTTCTGTAGATCAGGATAGTCGGGGTGATCTATAATGATTTTACGAGAGTCTGTTGGTGCATTAACAGGTTGTGAAAGTTTACACCTGCCCATACAATCCTCTCCCCATTCCTTAATTTTCCCTGAACGCCAGTCAATGTGAGGATTGTGGATCTTTAGCCATGGAAACCCCAAAATAATCGGGTGCTGAGCCGACTCAAAAATATGGAATTGCATGCTCTCGGTATGGTCCTTATTCACAGTAATCTGAATGGGCTCAGTGCAATGGGTGACTGTGAACAACAAGCGGCCGTCTAAGGCACTGGCATTAATAGGATGAGATAGCGGAACAGTCTTTATTTCTAGCTGATTTACTACGCCCCAGTCCATAAGACTTTCGTCAGCCCCTGAGTCTATTAACACACCCTGGTCAATGGTTTGATTGTTAATACAAATGTTTACCTGCGTAACAGGTCGAGGAGGAAAGTCTGCGGGAAACTTGCTCACCAGCGCCCTCCTTTTGACTGGTGAGCACGATCTTTTCCCGGGCATGAAGCGAGTTGATGATCCGACTGGCCGCAGTAGAAACAACAACCCTCCCGTAGACGGCGCTGCCTCTCCTCCAGAGAAAGCCTGGTTCTGCCCAGCTGCATGGGTTCCCCGGAGTCATTCGGAAGTGTAATCCTCTGACGGTGTGGTAACATGGGCTGGACATCCTCGGCTGGCGGCGCGACCCACCAAGATGCATTCTGGGAGCTGGGAATAACGTCTCGGTTGCGTCGACGCTCCCTCTCTCTTTCCCGAAGACGGTTATCGATCCGGATGGCCACGGCGATGAGAGATTCCAGATCCCGGGGTGTCTCCAGTGGAGCCAGCTGGTCTTTTATCGGTTCCGAAAGTCCCGTCATGAAGGCGTCACGAAGAGCCGGAACATTCCATCCGCTGTCCGCTGCTGCTGTGCGAAACTCGATGGCGTAATCAACCACCTGGCGGTTGAGCTGGCGTATATGAAAAAGTTTTCTGCTGGCCTCTGTAGCAGGCGATGAGTGGTCAAAAATACGACTCATCGTCTCTATGAAATCGGTCAATGAGTAACATAGTTCAGTTTCTCTTGACCATTCTGCAGTAGCCCAGGCTGCAGCTCTTCCCGTTAAATGAGACACAATAAACGCCACTTTACCATGGTCCGATGAAAAGGCTCCTGGGTTGTGTTGAAAATGCAGATCGCACTGTACCAAAAAGGCTCTGCAATTAGAAGAATCTCCGGAAAATCTCTCCGGAAGAGCCAGCCGTAAAGGGGAAGAAACAGCCTGACTTGGGAAATCAGCTGGAGCATTGACAGGCAACCTCTCAGTTGTGGATGACGTCACCGGAGGAGCAGTCTGTTGGTGAGTGAAAAAATGATTCATTTGGACAGCCAGTTGTTGCATCTGTGTGGATAATGCTTCCTGAATCCCGGCCTGGCGTTCTCTTAGTTCTTGCATTTCCTGGTTGACTAGGCCCAGCTGTTCCTCGTGATGAAAGATCTTCACGCCCTGTGCTGACAGCGCTGCGTGAAGCGTTCTTGGGTCGGCTGGGTCCATAATGGTCAGTTCGTTCTGTTACGAACTCAGACACTTAGGATGTAGGACCCAATTGCACGACCCGGGAGACAGAGGTAAAGTATTAGTAAGATACTTTATTTTCCAAAATACAGCAATGAACAACAAAAAAGGTAACTATCAAATCTCTAACCGAGATGACAAAAATAGAGGAACAAAATGAAAGCGCTCACGTAGTGAGGAATCAAACTTTACAAGAGTACAAAGAGCATAGACCTGACCATAGCAAGAGACAATACGAACTGACAAAGAACACTTGGGAGACAGGGGAATATAAGCACAGGGTAACTAGACACAGGTGGGACCAATCAGGGGCGGGGCTGACATTGATGAGCACAGGAGACACAGGTGAAAATAATCAGGAAGCCTGGAATGAGAGAAAGCAAACGTAAATAACATGCATCTCTCTAGCATTTCTGTCGGTGCACAACAGTATGTCATTACACCGAACACGTAAAACACTCCCGCTAAGTTTGTTTGCCCTGTTCTGCTTGAAAGCAAGTACCTGCCTGCCTCCTGCAAACTGTTCAAACAAACGCTTCAACTCGTACCATTTTGAATCTGTATTTTTGAATATGGATCTTAAGTTGGCGTGACGTTGAAGTCGTGCGACCCTGCAGTACTCGGCTGTAGTTCGTTTATAGCATAACGTTAGCATTTTGCTTCTGGCGACTAGATTTATGATTAGAAAATTATAAAAGTAGGGTAGACATGTGGATATTATCCGGCTGAACAAAACGTGATCCGTCTCTTAAATGTGTGTCAACCACAGACCTTATTTCGAGCTATTTTCCAAAATCCTATGGAGAAATTGCATTGCTTTTTTGTCGAAGGAACTGGAAGGAGTTTACTTCCGGGTTTTAGGACGCGTCACTGTGGCACTCTATAAACCAACAACAAGCTTGACATTTTTACCTAAAATCATCAGATGTGCATAAGGCTGTTCTTTTGAAGGGTTTTGATTGGTGATGCTTTTTTCTTTGAAGCTTAACTTCTGTTAGACACTAATCTAATTTAGCTGACAAAGGTTTCTGCTTGTAATGTGTCCTTATGCATGAGACCTTCAGGACAAGATATGAGGGAAGCTGGGCATCCAATCAGAGCCCTCCCCTGCTGTGATTGACATTCTCCCACTGAGGAGTCCTGGCTCCCTGTGCTCACTGACCTGCCTGCATTTCACTGTCAAACAGCAGCAACGTCACTTTTCAGTATCAGACCTGGGCCCCGCTGAGCAGCAGTCACAGTGCAGAGGCCTTTAAACCCTCGCTGCATTTATGGAGAACACCTTATGGGTTTCACTCAACCTTTAATCTAGTTGAACACCGGACTCCTTTATCCCCACTGAAAAATCTATAATGTGCAAAATAGTTTTTATTTCGAAAGTTTGGATGCTTTTTGTTTCCTACTTTACTGCTTCTGTTGAGGCAAAAACACCTGCTGCATCTTTGGGTGAAATATGACTATAAGATCCTGTCAGTGTCTGTCTGTACACCTGATGGCCCTGTATGATCATTGGTCCATAGGAACTTAATATGAAAGACAACTGACATCAAGTTTTTTTTATTTTAATTGTACCAAATTATAACAGAATTTATATTTAAAGTTCACCTATTATGCAAAAATGCCCCCTCTCTTTTTGTGATCCATCAATATAAAAACCGGTCTCAAATGAGCTGATCAGATTTTGGTCACTTTGTGATGTCACAATGGTTTTTTGGGTTGTGTAACCATTAGCCAATCACCAACCAAGATAGATTGAATGTGTGTGGTGTTTTGCAATAGGTGTGGGTCCGAGAATGTTCTTATAGTTGTGTAGATTTGGGCTTTGCAATTTAAGTGTCAGTTTCAACAATTGTGCTCACAAATGTATCATTGTGGTGCAGTTGAATGTTGAACCTATACCATAAATGAATGTTGAATGGTAAATAATAAATGGTCTGCATTTTATGGAGCTTTATCAAGTCTCTGTGACCCCTCAAAGCGCTTTTACATTTACAATTCACCATTGACACCACTCATATAGAGGTAGATGCTGCCATAAAAGATTCTACCTGCTCAAGGAGATTGGGTTAAAAGTATCTTGCCCAAGAAAACATAGACATGAGGACTGCTGGATGGAACACACAACCTTTTGATTGAAAGACAACAGTTCTACCTCACAGCCACTCGGTTCATTTCATCAACAGTGAGCTAGAGATTGGGTTATTAGGTGCTTTGCTACCTGGAGAGCAGATGTCATGTATTTGTCTCATGTAACAGTCCTGTGGCAGCGGTAATCAATGCAGACTGAAGGCTGGCTTAAACTCCTATCAGACAGAGGAAACCCCCCGCTTCCTTTCACACTGTCTGACTGCCTGTCTCACACACACTGAGATTCATCTCAAAGCTGCTCTGTAAGGTGGAGCCTTCACTTTGTCATTGGTGAGTGATCAAATCAGAGCAGTCTATCTTCACTTCCTGTCCTTACTGAACTATTTAACAGCAAAATACACAGTCTGACAGCTCTGGATGCAGCAATAAGCCTCTAAATGTAGAGAATACTTTGTCACATCCTCTGTTACTGAGGAGAAGGCTGTCTTTAATACCGCCTGTAACCACTCCTGTAAACACATATTACAACTGTAGACAACAGCTTCCACCAAAGACTCGCCTATTGTAGGAGTGTGGTGGCCACTAGAAAGAACATTAGGGAATATTGGACAAACCTGTGTTGTTCAATCTTTTGCAGTCAGAAAAAGGGTATACTCTCATGTAAATAAGGCCCTTAATCCCAACACTAAGGGAAACATGTGTGGTAGTGGGTTGGACTGAAGTAAGACTAAAGGTGTAACACAGAATGTATTGACAATTTATACCATATGCTTTAAATGACAGTCAAACCAAGCAAGATCCTTTTTTACCCCAGAGAACAAAGGCGTTTTTTAAATCGCTATTCAAACGCACGACACACCCCAAGCAGGGAAGCAGCCTTCCGGTGTGTTCCATTTCAAATGCGTTTGTTTCCGAACACGCGGGAAAGTTTTTGGCCAGCAGATGACAACATACTTCTCATCTAAACAGTCGGATGTTCGTTAAGAGAATGTCCGTCGCGACTTGAGTCATGGGACAACCTTTGGCATCTGTATTTATGTCTCCCATCACAATGTAATAAGTAAAACAATAAGTAGTAAATACAACCCCCAATATTAATGTGAGTTGAAAAAGTAAAGCATTGATCTAGAGGAGAAGCATAACCTCTGTGTGAGAGGCCTGCTATCACTGCTTGTTTTAATTGTGCATTGTAGATGGAGCATCATTGCAGGACCCCCACCCACAGCTCTCTGCTCCACCAGGGACCCCACCAGGAAGGAAAGGCCAGCTCAAAGAGAGGCTCCAATGTGCGTGGACAGAGAGGAAGACAGATCATTAATTATTGAAAAATGTTGTGACGGATGTTACTAGGGATGTGATAAGTGTATGATATGAGATTAAATATATACAAATTATTGTCTTCTGTTTGGATAATTACAAATACTTTCTACACACTCAAAATTGCAACATTTCCATGTTGGAAAGAACCAAGTGGTTAAACTGTTTTGGTCCACCTTAGCACATTAGCTAGCAAAATTAGCATTGTATGACTATCCCGAAGATTCATATAAAGTATATTCTAAGTGTTTGACCCCTGTACGGTCACTTTCAGATGGCTCGTTTTGCAAATTGAATGTCCAACTTTTACAACAACTCCCTGGTCATTTTGTAGTTATGCACCCATTTTTCACACTACTGATTTGGGGCACTTTATTGTCAGATATGAGCCTGTGATGTCACTCCTTCTGAAATATTTACAGCTCCTCTTCTCACTGCTTCAGGTGAGTGTCACGACACACACACACACACACACACACACACACACACACACACACACACACACACACACACACACACACACACACACACACACACACACACACACACACACACACACACACACACACACACACACACACACACACACACACACACACACACACACACACACACACACACGACTCACCCAAGGGGAAAGGATTTCTCCACACACACAAAAACAACTCTACTAGCAACAGTCATTTCCACAGAGCAACACTGCAGGAATCACTGTGTACTTATACTCATTAACATGGGACGTTATCTAACCCCTGTTGTGGTGGAGCCAAATGTGCTGATTTTAAAGCCACTATGTGAGAATGTGTAGTAGTAAAATCAAAAAAGGCTATGGCAGAACGGTAAGATGGATACACTGAATACAACAAATAGGCTGCAATGATTTTTCCCATGATTTTTCCAATCTTATTCCATCAGAATAATGTGGAAGATGCAAACAATAACAATTGTAGGAGCTTCAATGTATTTACACACTTCCTGATTCATTATTTTTTCATCAGTGCGACATCTCTGTGTTTTCCCTTCCATGAAGTGTGTTACATAGGTCTTCGTGAAAGAATGAATGGTCTGCAAAGAGAAGCCTGTGACATAAGATTTTCAACTGCATAATTACTCTGTAGCTATGTCAGATTGACAATAAAGAACCTTGAACCTTGAACCTTGAAGGCTGAAATCCCTCTCCTCTCAATGCACCTGTTCTAGTTGTAATTAACAATGACTGCCCTCCTTTTGTCTCCTTTTCACAACGTGACTTAAAACCGCCTCACGTACGAAACACTTAAAGCAGATCTGAGGTGCAGCTGCCTGCCTGTCTTCACTTTAATGAAGTCATTATGTGCAGGGACATGAATCTGGGCTCTCCCCTCATTCTCATTTCCCTTTTCCACGTGTGACTTATCCGTTTGAACAGTAAACTCTGTGTCAGGCATCTTAACCTGAGTGGAGAAAGCAATCCAGCTCATTACCACCTGCAGGGGCTCCGGGCTGCAGCAGCACAGCTGATGAAACCCTTAATGGAAAAAAGAGACGGCAGAGAATTGGCTGAGGCATCGAGTGTGTGGAGACAGACCCTTTTTTTTTTCTGCAGGCAAATCCTCCTCATATTGCAAAACAAGCTGAGATTTAAAAAGTTAGGAATAAGGGAGAAGTCACAGAGGCTTTTAGAAATAAAGTATTTCACCTCCAGATAACCTCCCCTGACAATACTGCAACGTTCATGCAATAACGACACAGTGTGGCTACATGAGAGAACCATCAAATGTCACGACACATCAGGCACGTCCTCTCAGACAGGATGATGCAGGAAGGTGAGCGAGGAGGGTGAGGGAGGAAGTGGGTGATGAGGGAGGCAGCAGGTGTTCTGAGGAGCACCACGCAGCATCATCTACACACAGCCCTGCTTCTGTCTGCAGAGAACTTTGTCAATCATCGTCAATTTCAGAACTCTATAACGTCTTATGTATCTCACTCACAGCAAAATGACTCTCAGCAACCACTTAGAAATCCACAATGTTGTGAATTGGAGTGTTACTGAGAAGCTATCCTTCAGGTGGGCTGACTGTGGCTGAGGTGGTCTACAAATAAGAAGGTCATGTTTTAATCCCCATCCCCCTGCAGTCAACATGTATCCCTGGGCAAGATACTTTAGCCCTGATTGATCCATAATGCATTGCCCACGGTGTGTGAGTGTATGTGAATGTTACTCCCTGAGCCTCTGAATGAATGTGTGTATATTAATTGTGCAAAAAAGGAATTTTTTCTTGGGGGGAAAAGTCCTATTGTTTTTTCCCATGACAGTTTTTTGGTTGCTAGAATTTTATGCTTGTTATAACAATTCGAGCCAATGTGTTTGAAAATGTGTTTTAAAAATATTTTGGGTGCTGTTTTTGCAGTTTGAGTACCTAATAACAACAAAGTCACCTGTGACCCACGTGACGACGGCTACATAGGCCGGCGTCATTAGCAGATCGGTTCCCAGAATCTTCTCGCGAGCACACAAGAATTCTGAGTGACAGGAAACTCTGGCGGTCATCCGGGACTCATAGAACCGTAGTTACAGCCGTAACTATCGTTCTATTTCGTCCCTACTGACCGCCAGAGGCGGTGCTTTAGCACTGGATGACTTATACCAACCATGTCATGAAGAATCCAAGCCCTTGCTCACTACTGGAAGCAGCGGAGCTCGGCAAAAGGACCACGCCCAAAGAATGGGGAGTGGCGACATTAACCCGATAACAACTGGAGAATGTGCAGATGGTCTCCAGGGGCACCCCTCTCAGGGCAGCCCAAGATGTTGAGATGCTCCTTGTAGAGTGGCATCTCAGCCCTGATGGCAGGGGGCGGCCACTGGCCCCGTAGGCATGTGAGATGGTATCGACAACCCAGTGAGGCAGCCGCTGGTTAGAGGGCACAACCTCCTTTAGTGCCGCCATGGCAAAATCAAGAGCTGCTCCGACTGCCGTATACAGGCAGTAGCCTCGATATACGCCCTTTGGGCACCCACAGGACACAGCAACTTCGACGTGCTGTTCTCCTGAATGTCAAAGCGTGCCAGCTGGGCAGGCTGATTGAAGTGGGTTTGTGGAAGCACCCTGGGCAGGAATGCCACATTTGCCCAAAGGGCAACACCTGAGAGTCCCACCTCGGTCATGTATCGTTTATGGAGAGGACATGCAACTCCCCAACTCGCTTCCCTGAGGCTATGGCAAGCAGAAATGCTGCCTTCGTGGGCAGCCACCTAAGCCCCACCTGGGCCAGGGGCTTGAAGGGAGGAGATGATAGGGCATCCGGCAGCAGGGGCAGGTCCCAAGCCGGAGCCCTCGGGGTGCTAGGGGGACGCTGCCGTAAAGCCCCTCTTCAGGAAGAGGGACACCGACCTGTGGCACCCCGCCGTGGCGCCGTCGACCCGAACATGTCAGGCACAAATAGCAGCCGCATAAACTCTGAGTGGAGTGAGAACGTCCACTATCTAGAAGGGACTGCTGTATGGGCAACAGTGTACATGCTGTCCCAAGGAACAAGCACATGCTTGCCCCCCAGTTGGCGTAGAAAGTGCGTGAGTGCAAGCTGCACAGCCCGAAGCTCTAGCACGTTGACATGGCGTGCACCCTCCTGGGCAGACCACTGACCCTGAACAGTCCTGCCCTGCCCTGCTGCACTCCACCCCACCCTGATAGACATGCACCTATGGTGACGGTCTCCTGGCGGGATGGGATGGCGCCCATGGGCACGCCCATCAGGAGATAGGCCCTGCCCCTCCAGCGTGACAGAGAGTGGAGGCAACGCTGCGACACCCTGACTTTCCTGTGCCTGTGCCACTTGGCGTCCAAGTGAAGGCTATTCAGCCACATCTGCATGGGGCGCAACGACAGCGGGCCTAAGGGCCCAACGGCCGAGGCAGCCGTCAGTCTGACCAAGGGCCGGAGGAACTGAATATAAGGCACCATCTTGCCCGGCCCACGTGGAAGTAGGCATCCCTCAAGTCCACGGTTGCGAACCACTCCCCCTGTGCATGTGCTGTGGTCAGCATATGGAATGGCAGCACCTTCAGGAATCTGTTGATTCCTCTGAGGTCCAAGATCAGGCATGGCAGCAGAGTGGGAGAGGGCCCTGGTGGCTCAAGAGAAGCCATACAGGCGCTACATGAATGAGCCATTCTGTAGGAACACAGCCTTCCCCAGCTACCTGCTGAACGGAAAGAGTAGAGCAATGCTCCTACTCGCCGAACACAAAGAGGGATGTAACTACACCCACGTTACCGGTAGAAGGAGCGGGAGCGAGAGCACTGCCTTCACCTAGCTGGATTAAATAAAGAAGTTTAACAGGACAGCTTAGCCGGGCGGCTGCTGCTAGAATCAAGCACACGTCTACCAGGAGCGGGGGCGAAAAAACACTGCCTTCACTGGATGAGTTAAACAATGAAGCTCAACAGAACACGCCAGATGTTAGCCAAGCGGCCGCTGCTAATAATCAGAGCAATACGTTACAGGGAGCGGGAGCGAGAGCACTGCCTTCACCAGCTGAGTTAAATAAAGAAGCTTTAACAAAACATGCATGATGTTAGCCAAGCGGCTGCTGCTAACAATCAAAACAATACGTTACCGGGAGCGGGAGCGAGAGCACTGCCTTCACCAGCTGAGTTAAATAATGAAGCTTAACAGTACACGCAAGACGTTAGCCAAGTGGCTGCTGCTAACAATCAAGCGAGATCAAGTCAAATAACACAAATGTTTAAGACCAGATAACTAGCTTCTAAAGAAGACAACAGCACAGAGCCGTAGTTACAGTAGTAACCATGGCCAGTGCTTACACGGCATAGAACCGTAGTTACAGTAATAATAAATAATAAATGTAATTTATATAGCGCTTCTCATCTGCCAAGACAAATCTCGAAGCGCTTCACAGCAAAGGACACTGATACAATTTGAGAGATTAAACAAATAATAATAATACAAATTAAAAATTAAAACAAAATTAAATAAAAATTAAAAATTAAATATAAAATTAAATAAAAATAAATAAATAAAATAAAAGTCGGAGATAGCGATAAAAATGGCAATACTCCAGGTGTACCATGCTCAAAGTTTATTGGAAGGCCTGCCGAAAGAAGAGGGTCTTAAGACCGGTTTTGAAGACCTCGGTGGAAGGGGCAGATCTCATGATGATCCCAGCTGATCTGGGAGGGAGTTCCAGAGGCGCGGGGCGAATGAGCAGAAGGCTCGGTCTCCCATTGTTCGGAGACGTGTGCGGGGGATGTAAAGAAGAGGAGCGTGGCTGGAGCGTAGAGAGCGAGTAGATGTCTGGGTACGGATGAGGTCACAGAGGTATTTTGGGCTTTGTCCATTCAGGGCTTTGTAAGTGAGGAGCAGAACCTTAAACTGGATCATGTAGTGGACTGGGAGCCAGTTGTGCAAGTATGGGGGTTATGTGTGCGGACCTTTTTGTACCGGTGAGAACTCTGGCTGTACTGTTCTGGACAAGTTGCAGGCGGTTGATGGATTTGGCTGGGAGACCGGAGAGGAGTGCATTGCAATAATCTAGTCTTGAGAAGACGAGTGCATGAACCAGTTTTTTGGTGTCATCAGTTGAGAGTAGTAACTATGGCCAGTACTTACACGGCTTAGAACCGTAGTTACAGTAGTAACTATGGCCAGTACTTACACGGCTTAGAACCGTAGTTACAGTAGTAACTATGGCCAGTACTTAGACGGCTTAGAACCGTAGTTACAGTAGTAACTATGGCCAGTACTTACACGGCATAGAACCGTAGTTACAGTAGTAACTATGGCCAGTACTTACACGGCTTAGAACCGTAGTTACAGTAGTAACTATGGCCAGTACTTACACGGCTTAGAACCGTAGTTACAGTAGTAACTATGGCCAGTACTTACACGGCTTAGAACCGTAGTTACAGTAGTAACTATGGCCAGTACTTACACGGCATAGAACCGTAGTTACAGTAGTAACTATGGCCAGTACTTACACAGCATATAACCGTAGTTACAGTAGTAACTATGGCCAGTACTTAGACGGCTTAGAACTGTAGTTACAGTAGTAACTATGGCCAGTACTTACACGGCATAGAACCATAGTTACAGTAGTAACTATGGCCAGTACTTACACGGCTTAGAACCGTAGTTACAGTAGTAACTATGGCCAGTACTTACACGGCTTAGAACCGTAGTTACAGTAGTAACTATGGCCAGTACTTACACGGCATAGAACCGTAGTTACAGTAGTAACCATGGCCAGTACTTACACTGCTTAGAACCGTAGCTACAAAAGTAACCGTGGCCGGTGCTTAAAAGTGTCAGCCAAACGGCTGCACACTAGATAATATAATATTGGGAGGATGAAATCCTCTTTAATGGCCACACATGCAGAGCACACGGCACACACCGGCGCAGTTAAATAATGAAGCTTAACAGTACATGCAAGGTGTTAGCCAAGCGGCTGCGGCTAACAATCAAGTGAGACCAAGTCAAAACACAAATGTTAAGACCAGATAATTAGCTTCTAAAGAATAGAACAGCCCGCATAGAACCGTAGGCCATGGTCACAGTAGTAACCATGGCCAGTGCTTACATGGCCTAGGACCTTAGTTACAGTAGTAACTATGGCCAGTACTTACCTTACTCTCTGCATCTAAACAAAAAACGGGCAAAATATGGCACCCTGGGCTTTCCATACTAAATTGAATGAGAGACGCAGCTAAAGCTGGGAACTGAAATGCTAATGATAGCTCGGGCACAACGCCACAAGCAGAACTTTCAATAAGGGCAACTTTATGGGAGCGGAAGCGGGAACACTGTCGTCACCAGAAAGTCTAAGCCAAACAATAAACAAGACAGCAATCAGGACAACTTAGCTTGGAGAGGGTGCGGGGACACAACCATCACAAACAACAAGTTGACAAAAACCTGTCCGTCGAGGCTCTGCGCAGCGCACAGCCGGCCACAGCTCCTGGAGGACGCGTTAACAACCCGTAGCTCCAACTGTCAGTCGCGAAGCTGCATGCGGCCAGCTGCATGCAGAGAAATCCCTCAGATCAAACGTTCAAACCTGAACGCTGTAGGCTACAAGAA
Source organism: Trematomus bernacchii (assembly GCF_902827165.1). Classification (NCBI taxonomy): domain Eukaryota; kingdom Metazoa; phylum Chordata; class Actinopteri; order Perciformes; family Nototheniidae; genus Trematomus; species Trematomus bernacchii. The sequence continues at coordinate 1,147,997 of NW_022987469.1, forward strand.
TGTAGCCGCTGTACTCTCGCACAGCGAGATGATGAAAAGGAACCGATCTGCTAATGACGCCGGCCTATGTAGCTGTCGTCACGTGGGTCACAGGTGACTTTGTTGTTATTAGGTACTCGAACTGCGCATGCGTGCGATGGATATATCCAGTGCTAAAGCACCGCCTCTGGTGGTCAGTAGGGACGAAATATAACCTAGGCTTCAGTTCTGAAGAGGATCCTAATGTGTAACATAACTGACCCTCTTTGAGAGAGTTTCCCAGATGTTAGGCGGACATTCTGTCAAAAATCAAGTGAATCCATAGGCGGAGTTTGACATTTTTTTACTGACGTCAGTACACAGTCCCAACTATTGCGTTGGGTGCTACGGATACAGTAGCAATAAAGCCAGCGTTCACCACACTGAGTATGACTTTTCCACATAGGAACACAACTCGTCCCGTCATGCACGCCTCATGCCCGGCGTACACACACACTCATATGGAAGGGGTGGTCTCTCCCGCCAACAACAGTGCATTACATAACTGTAAAACTTATCATAACTGTGTACATCTTGTACTTATTTGATAACTACTATATCCCTTGGTTACTTGAACACGCTACAATATTATTAACCAGTGTCCTACCTTAGTGCAGAAGTAGACGCCTTTTTTTACGTTCCGCATATATGTCCACTATCCCCTCAGGTGACAGCTGTGCGGTTATGTCGTCCTCAATGTGAAGAACCGCAAGTGAGGAAAATCTTGTTCCTCCCATCGTTGACCGCAGCCAGTTCCGAATTCTCCTCATTGCAGAAAAACTTCTCTCAGAGGTGGCAGATCCGATAGGCAGAGTCAGTGCCAACTGGAGCATCTTGTATACATTTGGATAGCTGTCCTTTTTAACAGCCTTTCGAAGATGCTCAAGTGCAACAGGTGCGACAGCAGAGGCTTTAACAAGGTCCATCTCTGCTCCAAGAAGGAGAGGGTGCATTTTGAGCGGCTGTGCGAGAGGTTCAATTCCATTTTTGTCACATTTAAACACTGCAAGGAAGAGATTCCACCAATACTTAACTCGATAGCATGTCTGTATGTAAGGGAGGAAACATATACAAAATGTACACCACCCCAAATTGATCATGTTGTTGATAGTGCTACAGATGCGCTGCGAATACAATTAGACTATGTTGCTCCTTTGAAAAAGAAGAAAATAAAACAACATAGACTAGCTCCATGGCATAATGCCGAAACCCGCAAAATAAAGCAAAAGTCGAGACAACTTGAAAGGATATGGCGTTCCATTAAACTTGAAGAATCTCGTTTAATTTGGCATATTACTCTCAATGAATATAAGAAAGCACTGCGTAAAGCGAGAGCAGCTTACTACTTTTCATTAATAGATGAGAATAAGAATAATGCAAGATTTCTTTTCAGCACTGTAGCCAGGCTGACAGAGAGCCACAGCTCTATTGAGCCTTCTATTTCCATAGCACTCAGTAGTAATGATTTGATGTGCTTTTTTAATGATAAAATTGTTACTCTTAGAAACAAAATCAATGACCTCTTGCCTTTGACCAGTATAGTGTTATCAACAGCTCCCGGAAATGTAAGTTCTAATATTACACTAGATAGTAAATTAGAATGCTTTTCAGCCATAAACCTTGAACAATTGAATTCAATGATTCTTCCTTCTAAACCATCAACGTGTATCTTAGACCCGATTCCAACTAAGCTGTTAAATGAAGTTTTTCCATTAATTAACACTTCTTTATTAAATATTATGAATATGTCTTTATTATCAGGCTATGTTCCACAATCATTTAAAGTAGCAGTGATAAAAACCTCTTCTTAAAAAGCACAACCTCGATCCAGAGGTTTTAGCCAACTATAGACCTATTTCTAATCTTCCGTTCCTCTCAAAAATTCTTGAGAAAGCAGTCGCAAAACAGTTGTGTGATTACTTAAAAAACAATGATTTTGGCTTTAGAACACATCATAGCACAGAGACAGCTCTGGTTAAAGTCACAAATGACCTTCTCATAGCCTTAGACAAAGGACTTGTCTCTATTCTTGTCTTGCTCGATCTCAGTGCTGCATTTGATACTATCAACCATGAAGTCCTATTGCAAAGACTAGAGCACTTAGTTGGCATAAAGGGAACTGCTTTAGGCTGGTTTAGGTCCTATCTATCTGAACGGTCTCAGTTTGTGTGTGTCAACGATGAATCTTCCATGCAAACCAAAGTGAGCCATGGAGTGCCACAGGGCTCAGTGCTTGGACCTATTTTGTTCACATTTATGCTTCCGTTAGGCAATATTATAAGGAATCACTCTGTACATTTTCATTGTTATGCGGATGATACTCAACTATATTTATCAATCAAGCCTGATGAAACCAATCATCTAAATAAAATTCAAGACTGCCTCAAGGACTTAAAAACGTGGATGACCTTAAATATTTTTATGTTAAACACGGCCAAAACTGAAGTTATTGTACTCGGCCCAAAGAATCTACGAAACAAGCTACCTAAAGATATATTAACTATGGATGGCATTAATTTGGCCTCCAGTGAGACTGTAAGGAATCTTGGTGTTATATTTGATAAGGATTTATCTTTTAACGCCCACATAAAATCAATCTCAAGGACCGCCTTCTTTCATCTACGTAACATTGCAAAAATCAGGCATATCTTGCCTCAAAACGATGCAGAAAAACTAGTCCATGCATTTGTTACTTCAAGGCTGGATTATTGTAACTCTTTATTATCAGGGTGTACCAAAAAGTTAGTTCAGCTGATTCAAAATGCTGCAGCGCGTGTACTAACCAGAGTTCAGAAAAGGGACCACATTACTCCTGTTTTGGCTGCCTGGAGGTGGGCGTATCTGAGGCTTGGGGATTTTTTTGCGATCAACCAATCACATGAATCTCCCGCCCGCGACATACGAAGCCAAAAAGCCCGAAGTAAACTGGATATAAACTCCCCAAAACAGGCGAAAACATACTCTTTGTGTGATAATGGCTGAATTTACCAGCACTTTTCAAAAACGCCAGTACAAATGTTGTGTTTTTTTACTGTTTACTCCGCCAGGAACATAGGAATTTTCTTTTTTATTATTTATAAAGCTGCATTTAGATGTTTTAGGCTTTCAAATGAAATTGAATCTGCATATTATGTTCCCTGAGCAAGTTACAGCTATTTATTCTATATTATCCTAGGATAATATGGAATAATGAAAACGAAATGTATTTCCATATTTAAATGACTGATCATGTTTCTTCTGTCAAAAAAAGGTTGAGAGAGTAAAAAAAAAAATATTAAACCATAACAGATGACATTGCAAAATAAAAAACTTGTTTCAGAGAAATATATTATCATTTGAACATTTAAATACAAACACAAACAGTGAAACAAATTCCAAGTGCTGGAGATACAAAGTGCAAATGAACAAAGTGCAAATTATATTGAAACTATAAACAAAGTATTAGGAATATCTAGAAAGTGCAAATTATCTTCAAACTATAAACAAAATATTAGAAAAATATACAAAGAGCAAAGGAAATGTATCAACATTTTTTAAATTATTTACATTAAATTACAATCAGACTTGATTCAGTCAATCGAAAGGTTTTACGTGCGGCTGCTATGCCACTTGCTGAAGCAATTTCTGTGAGCCACAAGACACAGTGTCCCATCACCCTGCGCACACTTCCAGATGGAACGTTTTTTGCAGAGCACACATTTTCGCCAACCTTTTGTTGCCGTGTGTCCTGACCTCCGTCTCGCAAATGAGTCAATTCCCTCTTCCTCCTCCTCCTCCTCCTCCTCCTCCTCCTCCTCCTCCTCGTCTGCACAGGACATTGACTCTGGCAAGCACTGTGCCCCTCTGGGTGGCACAAAGCTGCCAATTGGGACTCCACACAGCTCTGCAGACAGCTCCTCCATGAACTGAGCGTGGGACATGCCACTGACCCTGAGGACAGACACATCTCCTTGTGCAGAATATAGCTGTTGGTTGCAGCAATGTCTATAAAGTGGTACAGCAGTGTCCTGTACCACCTGTTGGACCTCTTGTGCACTGAATAGTATTGGATGAGCTGGTCAGACAAGTCCACCCAACCCATGTATTTATTATATTCAACCACACAACGAGGTGCCATGATGTTTTCTTTTTGCCATTTCCCCGTTTCCTTAGCATACACATTCCTGGTGACAGTGTCTCCATTGAAGGCTTGGTGTATTGTAGAGCACACTGACACCTCTCTCGTATCCATCCACTTCACAAACAAAAGCTCCTTCTCTCTGAGCCATCGGATTGAGCCCCTGGGGCTCTTTGAGGTTAGCGCATTCAATTTTGATTTAGGCACGTTCTTCCGATTGTCGCGGAATGTACCACATGCCACAAAACCCCTTGCAAATAGGTCAGTAAAAAGTTTTGGGCTGGTGTAGAAATTGTCTACAAAAAGATGGTAACCTCTCCCCAAGTAGGAATTATCCATTAGGCCGCTGACAACATCATAGGAGAGACCCTGCCCTGAAATGAAGCGGCTCTTTCCAGTATAGATGGAAAAATGTATGGTATACCCATTGCTGGAGTCTGCTAACACAAACAGCTTCACACCCCACTTAGTTGGCTTGGCCTTCATGTACTGCCTCAGTCCAATTTTGGCTTTTGTGGCCACCATCCGTTCATCAATTGAAAATTCTTTCCTAGGCTGCCACATTGCCTTGCATGCCTCTTTTATGGTGGCTTGAAGTGGTTTTAGGCGATGGAGTGGATTGTACTCTGGGGTGTCCTTTTTCCGGTCATTTGCCAAATCATGGTCTGGGTCGCTCAGGTGTACAGCTCTGCTGATTGCCATGAACCTGTCTCTTGTCATGACAGAAGCAGGAAAGAGAACACTTAGGTGTGATCCCTTCCTCCAGTAGTCTCTTACTTTTGGCAGTTTTAGAAGTGCCATGAACATCATAAGGCCGAAATACATGAGGAATTTTACCGGCTTTAGCTCTTCCCAAACAAACTTTTTCCCCTTAGCCTGCTGGCTTAGCTCCTGGCTCTTCTGGGGTCAGAGATGTTTTTTTCCCTTTTCCTCTTCCTCTCCCTTTCACTGTCAGGGGGGCTGGCATTGGTTTGGCCTTTTTTCTGGATGCTGCACCCTCCTGGCCACATTCTTTTCCCTCTCGGTTTGAAGGAGGCCTACTGATGGGGACAGTGGCTTGAGCATCCCTTCTCTCATCCTCTGGACTAAAATAAAAGGGAGGAAAATATACAGATATAAATGTCTGAATTTATTTTATTTCCTTTATTGCTTTTATTTCTCCAGTGTCATCCTATCTATTTTCTAAACACAGTCTCAACTTTTGATTTGATACACACTTTAACCCTCTGCTAACATTACTAGTTGATGGAATCAGTAACTGAATTGTAATGCAATGAATATAATAACATTAGACCTTATAACAAACAACCAAAGAGGGCAAGCGGAATGAGGCAATAAATGAAAGGTATTGCCTGACGTTTTTTTACTGAAATAAATAGTAGCCTCTATTGATAGTGAATCTTGAGCTCAGGACTTCACTTTATGACACAATTACGGCAAATGGCCATCCATTATAAAAACTCTTAGGACAAATTATTTCCGGCGTTATACAGAAATAGCAACCGATAAATGCAACACAAACAATAAGAAATAAGCAAAGTTACTCACTTTTTATCTTCGAAGGGATCAATCCCGTGATCATACTCCTCTTCATCACGCCAGCTGTCATAAATAAATTCTACGGCTTCTTCCTAGTGTAACGCCGTTTTGACATGTTGGTTTGAATTTGTCTTGGGATGTGTGTGTGTGTGTGTGTGTGTGTGTGTGTGTGTGTGTGTGTGTGTGTGTGTGTGTGTGTGTGTGTGTGTGTGTGTGTATGTATGTGTATGTGTGTGTGACTGTATCTAGATATCTCGTGTTGTATTTATTTCTCTTACGCTGGCAAAATTACTCTTCTTTGGTATTACTCTCTCGTCTCTCTGTTTCTCTTTGTTTATCTCCCGCCGCCAAAAACATACACAGCAACCTATGTTGATTGGTCGAGAAGATGGTAGCATGGGCAGAGGTTTGCCTGGACCTTTACATTTTAAACCTATCCGGACACAGGGGGGTGGGCCTTAGTCTAAAATCTTTGCTGTTTCATTTCATTTCAAATCTTTATTTAACCAGATTGGTCCCTTGAGATCATAGATCTCTTTTTCAAGGGAGACCTGCAGCATATAGGTTCCACATGAAACATAAAACAACATAAAACAATAAAGGACATCATACATTATATTTACAGGCTACATTTACATAGTTATCGACATTTACAAATACCCATGGTATCAACGAGCATTTCACTTAGCCTAGCTTTAAAAACATGCAGAGGAATGAGATTGCTCAGTTTCAATTCTTGCTGAAGATTGTTCCAAGCAAGTGGAGCTGCGCACATAAAAGCTGTCTTACCTAAGACAGTCCTTGCTCTTGGCACATCTAACAAGACTACATCATGCAATGTCAGACAATAGCTGCTTGCAACTCTCTGTGTTATCAGAGAGCAGATATAATACGGGAGTTTACCCAACAAAGCTTTATAAATGTAACGTGTACCAATGACTGAGCCTCCGTACAGTAAGTGATGGCAAACCTGCCTTGGCATACAGGGTACAGTGATGTGTAAGTGCTTTACAATTTGTGACAAATCTCAGTGCATTGTGATAGGCGGCATCTAACTTGTTCAGGCAATGGGCAGGTGCATTCATATAGACCAGATCACCATAGTCCAGCACAGGTAAAAAGGTCACAGTGACTAGCCTTTTCCTGGCTTCAAAAGAGAAACAGGACTTGTTCCTGTAAAAGAAACCTAGTCTAACCCTCAGCTTTTTAAGCAGGTTATTGACCTGAAGTTTAAAAGTGAGACAATCATCAAGCCAGATACCTAGGTATTTATAACAGGCAACCACTTCTAGTACTTGTCCTTGCATAGTAACAATATCTAAAACAGGCTCTGATGTCTTTTTAGCTTTTGAAAAAAGCATTACCTTGGTTTTATCAACATTTAAAAGAAGCTTTAGTTCAGAGAGCTGAATAATGTTAAAAACAGCCTGTAATTTAACAACCGCCTCCTTAATGGAGTGACCTGCACAGTACATCACGCTATCATCCGCATAAAAATGTAAAGTAGCTTCATCCACATTTTCACCTAAACTATTGATATATATGGAGAATAAAAGTGGACCTAAAACAGAACCTTGAGGAACACCATTAGCAATGTTTAACCACTCAGAAGACAGCCCATCAAAGTGAACACATTGGGATTGTTTGGCTCAGACGGAGGGGCCGCGTGGGTCTCCTTGACGAATCAAGGCTGTACAATGTGATAACGTTGCCCCGATCATGTCGGAGCCTCTGAATCCCGGAAAAGGACATAGTGATACCAGCGAAAAGCCTAGAATCGCCGCTTTACCTCACTTTTTAAATCAGATGGATAGGATTAGCGGTTAAAAGTTATTAAGCATTTTAGAACGCTACCTCTTTGAAGCCGCGGGCGGCTCGCTCGGTCTTTAAGGGTTAATGGGCAGGCGCCATCTTACCTTAAAGAACTCATTATGCCCTACTGTCCTACTCGGGCATTGCGTTCCAAGAATGCAGGTTTGTTGGTTGTTCCTAGAGTCTCTAATGGCGCATTTCCACCACACGGTCGGCCTCGGCCTCACTCGGTACTGCTAGGCCGCGTTGGGCCTTGTTAGGGCCGGCTCACTTCATGCTGCGCTTCCATTACAGTTTAGGAACTGGGGTAGTTACTATAGTAACGCAGTGTAGGCGGAGCCGTGACGTCATCTTCAATGAGAACCCCAGAAAAACAACACAGCCGTTAGCTGTTAGCACTCAGAGCTCACAGCTCCTTATATATGTTCAGTAACTAGACTAAAGTTAAACAAGTACACACCACAGACTGCCTGTGTCATGGTGAATACACTCACTGCTTTATTTATGTCTGTATAGGCCGTTGTTGTGAGTGTGGACGGTCGGAGCATATATTGAGTTAGTTTAGCCAATCTCCATCTAGAAAACACGCATTTTAAAAGGTTTTTCACCTGCCGTCTGTCTGCAAACTTGCCAAAGCATTAATTAAAAGCATTAATTAATAATTAATTAATTCACCTGCAGGATCAATAAACTGATCAGGAAAGCTGGGTCAGTCATCGGCATCAAGCTGGAACCCTTTGAAGCTGTGGTGGAGAGGAGGACACTGAACAGGCTGTTGTCCATCATGGATAACCCCACCCATCCTCTCCACCTGCAGCTGGACAGTCAACGGAGCTCCTTCTCCAACAGACTGCTGCAGCTCCCCTGTCACAAGGACAGATACTGGAAAACATTCCTGCCCACTGCAATAACTCTGTACAACAAATCACCTCTGGCTGGAAGAGAACTCTCTGCTCCATAGTTTCTCTAGAAATAAAACCACCTTGTACATTTTACTCACACATAATCTGTTTCATATTTAATACTCCATAATTCCATATATTTTGAATATATATATATTTGTATATATATATAATATCTGTATGTATATTTTCTATTTTGTATTTTGACATGTATATTTTATATTTTATTTTATATTTTATTTTATTTTATTTCTATTCTTGTATATTTTGTTTTATTGTAAAATGCCTTTTATGCTGCTGTAACAAAAACAATTTCCCAATTTGGGATCAATAAAGTACGATCTATCTATCTATCTATCTATCTATCTAATTCATGGTTTTTACTAACCGGTATCAGTATGTTGTTACTTCGGCATCATTTTGAAACGTGTATTACAATTAAATCACGGTCAAATATGTTCATCTTGTTGTAGTTGTAGCCTCCTTGCCAGCGATTCTCTCTCTAGTTTAGCATACTCAGCCCGACTCAGCCCTGTTTGTTGGCCCCGATAGAACCACGATTTTGTCGGGCCAGAAAAGAGGTGAAAAAGTACCCCCGGGCCGGAACTAGGCCTAGTGGAAGCGCAACCAAAAACGGGCCCGGCACGACACGGCACGCTTAAACCGCGCTCCGCGCCATGGTGGAAATGCCCCATAAAAGTACAATGGGAGCCAGAGCCTTTTCTTATCAAGCTCCACTTTTGTGGAATCAGCTTCCAGTTTGTGTTCGGGCGGCAGACAGCCTATCCGTTTTTAAGAGTGCGCTTAAGACCTTCCTTTTTGATAAAGCTTATAGTTGATCAAAGAATCTAATAAGAGTGCATTGACATAGACACGTTGTGCCTCTTCACCTATACTCTTTTCCCTCACTGATGGTATAGATGTAATTTGGTTGTGTGTGTAGATCAGGGGTGGGGAACCTCCGGCCCCCGGGCCGTATACGGCCCGCAAGACCATTTGGTACGGCCCTCGAGGTAATTTACACGCAAAAAAGAAAAACATTTAAGAAATCTAGACCGCAAAAAAATTAAACAAGCGAGTGCCTGTTTTTCCTGGGTTAGGTCAGGGTCCTTGAACACAACACGAGCCTAACGTGTCATCTAGTGATGGGAATTCCGGCTCTTCTTGGTGAGCCGGATCATTTGGCTCGGCTCACCAAGAAGAGCCGGCTCTTTCGGCTCCCAAACGGCTCTTCAGTTTACCACATATTATACCTTTTATAATTCAATCAAATGTACAGTGGCGACTGGTCATTAGGGGCAGGTGGGGCACAGCCCCACCTAGTGTCAGCAGAAAGTATTACAAATAATGATTACAAAAATGCAAAAACAAAAATAAAAAAAAAAATATATATTATAATGTTTAATCATCTGATTCGTCTGTACATTGCTGTTTTAGTCTGTGTTCTTCTAATTAGTGTGTCTACAGTCACAGTGTGTGCCTATTGAGCTGTTTAGAGCCATGTGGGACAAAACCTGATTATGCCCCTTCCTCTCGCTGTGAAGTGAACGGTGACTGTAAAAACTACACTGCGCATGCTCAGAGTATTTTTCTATGTAATGTGTGTGGCAAAAGAATAATGACCAGAGGGGCACGGAGCTTCCATCCCCACCATACGTCATCTCAAATCATTCAGAGCTGATTGGCTGTAAGTACGTGTGCCGCGAAAAGTGTGGTGCTTGAAGAGGAGACGAGAGAGCTGCAGTGGCGCGTCCTAAAACCAGGAAGTAAGCACAAAAAAGCAATGAGATTTCTCCAGAGGATTTTAGAAAATAGCTCTACCCTACTTTTATAATTTTTTTTATCATAAATCTATCGATTAGATTTATGATAGACTTTTGAAACTACAAGAAGATAAGGAGGACTTTTACAAAAAAGTAATAGAAATGTTTGTCCAGAAGGATAGGCAAATGGACTTCATCTTCAAGTCAAGGTAAGACCGCCATTTTATTGAAAATGGGATCTTACTAAGAGAGAACAATTCAATATTTAAATGATAAAATTACATTTTTTGGGTATCCTTTTGTTGAACTGTCTGTTTAAAATTAATCGAAGCATCAGACAAAAAAAGCTTTTGAAAATAATATTATATTTTGGTTTAGGTCAAAATATAATATTTGTAAACCTGAAGAGTCAGTGCCAGTGCCTCACCAGCCATGAACCTCACTGCACGTCACTGCAGAAGCTTATATATAGACATCTAAGTTTTTTGTGCCCCACCACTTTTGTACATATAAAAACGCCACTGCAAATGTAGCCCTGTTTTGACTAATGATTTATATGTGTACACATATCACTTAAATTATTCAATACATCCTTTGTACTGAAGTATTCAAAAGTAAAAATTACATGTTTAATATCAATTATTTGCTGTGGCCAATTGCCGGATTTAAATGCAAGCGCGTCGGAAAAAGTCAAGACATTTGCGAAAACCGAAAAAAGGAGCAGCTTCTGGCTGCATTAAAATGATATTGGAGAAAGCAAAGCTGAGTGCAGGATTTGTAAAATGAAAATAACCTTCAGAGCAGGGTTTTTTTTTTGGTAACCACTCAGGATTTATTGCCAGAAGTTCAGATCTTGTACTTGAGTAACAGTACCAGAGTGTAGGAATACTCGGTTACAATAAAAGATCCTGCATTCAAAATGTTACAAGTAAAAGTAAAAAAGTATTATCATCAAAATATAGTGAAAGTACCACCTGCAGAGGGATCTAGATGCAGGTGTTCTTTTCCCCATAGAGACGCCTCGCTGCACATTATCCCTTGCATAAAGATAGATTGTGGGTCCCTTATAACATGCTGTACACAGTGGAAATAAACATTCTGGTCACCTCAACATCAGGGATCTTATACATTAAACTCCTTCTGAATCAAACCGTCACGGCAGCCTTACCTTACTGATCCTTCTTACAATAGAAGAAAAACACGTTACTTTACCAGCAGAGAGAAAATGGATTATTAAATTATTAATGTGACTAATAAAGAGCAGTTTGATTATTAAGTATTATTCTGTTGATCGATGTCATTACATTTGTTGAAAAGCACATAAGGACTTGTTTAAGACTTGTTTTGTCAAAGTTTAGGACTTGGACTTGACTTGAACTTTCCCATCCTGACTTGAGACTTGACTTGGACTTGAGCGCAAAGACTTGAGACTTGACTCGGACTTGCAAAACAATGACTTGGTCCCACCTCTGTCCAACAGTCTCTAATCCTTGGATATTACATGTCACTGCATGCATGCACGGAGCAGCTGTAGCGCGAAGATCATCATATCATTCTGTCTTGTATTACTTAACAAAAAATAACAAAAACAAAAAAACGGCTCGTTCGCGGGCGCGAGCCGGCTCCCGTCGTTCACTTAAAAGAGCCGGCTCGTTCGCGACCGACACATCACTAGTGTCATCACGTGGTATATGTCCCGCCTGACAGGGGTGCAGTTCTGCAGGAGAGCACCAGAACGCCGCTCCGCTCCGCCACTTCACAAATGTCAGTAGCCTACCCATAAGGAGCCGTACACATGCCGCAGTTTTTGCGTGGCTGTGTCTTAGTTGAAAGCCCAGTGGCAATCTGTTCATCTGTCATACTGATCATACAGTCAATAACTTTGTTGTTATTAGCATCTGGTTAGCTAACTATGCTAACGAATATAAGAAGCTTTTTCTCCAACCAGTGAGGTAAAGGCACATCTTTATATGATCATTATAGTTATAAAAAAATAAGAGAATAAAGTAAACAGGTATAAAATACTATATGACAGTAAAACAAAGTTATTAATAAACAAGAATACAGTTTAAAAGGGGAGTGATTTGTAAAATATCCATAAAGAAAATCTGCTTCCAGTTCTGTTTCAAATGGGTGTTGAGAGATGTATCCATAGATCTCTCCATGTTGCTCTCAAAGTGCACCAGATTGATGCTTTTAACTTCAATATTTAAAAAAAAATCTTCCCAGGGGAGCATGCCCCCGGACCCCCCTAGAGGAGGTGATGACCCCCCTAGATGATGTTAGGCCGTCCACCCCCCCACTTAAAAAAATAGCACTTTACCCCTGTTTACACCTATATGCCATGAGCTGATTATCGAGCCTTCATTGTAACAGTCGCGGGTGTACTGTGTGCGTGTGGGGAGTGTTGCAGTAGAAAATTCCACTGTAGCGCCCGGTACCTTAATGGGAAACCCTACATGTTTGAGCACCCTCTATGAAACGTCAAGCTACCCCACAGCACCCTCAAAAGAAAATCTCTGGCGCCGCCACTGATCCTTCTTCACAGTGAGAACATGATCCACGCACTGTGATCTCTGAGTCTCTCCGGAGCTCTCCAAGACACTCAGAATAGTTGCTGCACCCCCACACACATCTACACCCACAGCACATGCAAATCCCTCCTCAGGATACAGAAGAGTTGCTCCATGCACTTTAAAGAACCAAAACGCTGATTTAAAGCGAGAGGAACAATCTGAGCTTCATAGAAAACGCCAGGAAATTACGCACAAGAGTATGATAATCTCAGAGATTATATTTCCCACCAAGCATCCAGGATGTGGGAGTGTGAGATGACAGATGAGTGTTTGCAGGTGTGTGTGAACGCTGTTACCTGCAGGAGACGGTGATCTCTATCTTGGTCGCAGGTACGGTGGAGTTGAGCGGGTCGAAGTCCCCTATTGTCGCCATGACTGAGGCTTTAATCACTTCCTCTGGATCCTCCAAGTTCTCACTTCTATCACAGCGCGAGTTCTCCTGTGGCTCTGATGGGTTTCATCCAGAGAGAGTCACTGAGACGCGGAGGGAATCTGCTCCGGCTGAAGAAGTGTTCCTGCGGACGGCTGGAGCGCAGCGGAGGGAGAGGAGGCATACCTGAGGAAGAGCTCCATTCATAGAGAGGAGGAGAGAGAGAGAGAGCGAGAGAGAGCGAGAGAGAGAGAGAGAGCTCCTCCTTTCTCTCCATCCATCGGTGGAGGCAGAGACCCTCCAGTAGGTTCGGCTGTCTGGTGGCACATTCTCAACTGTTTAACACAGTTGACAGTTCACATATCTATAACAATATCCGTCTGATTTTCAGAATTGTCCTGTTTTAGTTTTGTTGGTTGAAGAAGAGTTCACGAAGAAGATTTTCTCCATTCCTTTTACAGCATCATTAAAGGTGGGGTAGGTAAGTTTGAGAAACCCGCTCGAGATACACTTTTTGTTATATTCCATGGAATGCTCTTAACATCCCGATAGCAATGAATATCTTAAGTGCTTTGAAAAAAAATCCATAAAAAAATGTCATCTGTGGAAGCCGTAATAATAATAATAAAGCCGGCCCGGCTAAAATAACTGGATGGCCCACCTGCCTGTCAGCCTTCCATCTGTGCACAAACTTATCTCGTGCCCTCATTGGTCATGTGCGCGTTCGTGTGTGTTGGAGGAGGGGCTCTGTAAGGAAGTGGCAGATTTTTTCCGGTTGTGTATTTTCAAATTCTTGCGCACTCGAGGTGGTTTCTCCAAAATTACCTACCCCACCTTTAAGGTCTGAGTACAGACAGCATTGGGTTGAAGGACTCAAAAATAATTTGATTTTTTTCCGCCCCAAATGAATCCCATTTTACAGCGCCTAAACATTCTTCAAAAGAGGTTTCCTTTTTCAAACCTGTTCGAATGTGATATTGCTAACACATCACTAACTGTGTAAGCATGTGTGTACTTAAGTGAACATAAACGCAAATCATCACATTCAACTACTAGAGAATCTGCTCTCTCAGGTTAGGTAAGAAAAAATCTGTAATACATTTTTATGGTCAGAAAATTCACATTACAGTTCGGTCAGTGTATGTTTTGGTCATTGGATTTTCTTTTCACAAATGGAAATTCAAAAACAAAAAACGACTGGATATTTGATTTTCGTTTTCAAATTGAAAAACCAAAATTGAAATACAAGGCGTTTTTCTTTATCACGGTCAAAAAGGGATTTACTAAACTTAAAAAACGGGATGATTTTCATTTTCTACTTCTCAAAACAAAAAATAAAATCACTAGAAAACAGAAACAAAAAAAAACCCCGTTTTTTCATATTCTGCTACCGGAAGTTACCTTACAAAATAAGAGCGCAGACGAAACTCACGGAAGTGATTTCAAAACAAAAGCACTCGTCGGCTATGCTAAAATCACACTTTGAATCACTACAGTATCCTGTTGAAGGAACTGTGATTATTATAAACAAGGGGAATTTAGCGATCACAATGAAAACGGCCAAGACACACTTTGAGCCCAGAAAATGAATGTTATAAAGGGCTGTAAATATAATAGGCCTATTTCTAAAATGGACAACATTGTTAGGAGATTTCAACTATACAGCGATTATGCACTGCGGTCAACTCAGCCGTCTGGGTGACCAGATGTCCCGCTTTGTGCGGTATTGCACAGCATTTTCACGACTTTTGGTGGGTCCCGCAAATTGAGACGATGTCCCGCATATTTCATTTTGATTGGCTAAAACGCTTTTCTAAAATCTGATTTATGACATGAATCAGATGCGGAGAAAGGCCGGCTCGGTTCGCTGACGGCCGGCACCGCCCTTTATTATTATATGTTTTAAACTTTACATATATAGTCTATGGTTTTAAACGGCATCATGTAAGTTGCGCTGACAGCGACAGAGGTTCACAGTGTACCCCCCGCTGACAGTTCACGAGCGTCCATGTCTCTCCACCCCCCGTTGACAGTTCACGCGTCGACATTGCATTTACATGTCCCACGGGCCACATTGTCCCACACAAACATACTCTAGAGCAGAAGTGGCTTGATTTTGTTCTCAGCAGGGGACTTTGACAGAGGATTTCTCAAAAAGTAAAGAGTAAAATTACTTCAATGTATTGTAGTAGTAGGCTAACTAATACAAAGTCAAACAGTATCAATTTCATTAAGAACTAATGGTAAAATTGTCTTTTTATCACTCATCAAAGATAGCAGATAAACATGTATAATGTAGGCTACTATGGAGGGGACTCTGACAGAGGATTACTCAAAAAGTACACAGTAAAAGTACTTCATTTCATTTCTGGTAGCAGTCAAACTAGTACCGAGTCCAACAGTGTCAGTTTTATTAAGAACTTTTGGTAAAAAACTCTAGAGTATATTTGTGCCACAAGTGGGACAGAGCTCTGTCCCACTTGTGGCTTTCTGGCACCTGGTCACCTCAGCCGTCTCTCGAGTTTGATTTTTCAAATCAGCTGCTCTTCATTTTTTTCCCTGCTATATTCAATGAGTGATACAAATCTTTTTGTCCACAAGTTCTTAATAAAACTGACACTGTTGGACTCTGTACTAATTTGACTGCTACTGTTACACCACTCAGACCGCAAGGGTATTATAGGTGTAGAAAACGTTCATTTATTAACTTCCACAAGGCACATGTGCAAGATGTCAGCATCTCAAACGATCTCAAAGCACAACACACAGACACACTTCTGTTCATCTCCAGCATAAAACAATGATGAACCATCAGGTGATCTGCCCCCTTGTGGTATAAACATGCATGTGCAGGTAGACAACCTCAACCTTATGGGTGCTACACTACCAGAAATGAAATGAAGTACTTTTACTGTGTACTTTGTGAGTAATCCTCTGTCAGAGTCCCCTCCATAGTAGCCTATCCAGGCCAGTCTCTAAAGAAGTTCCAAGGTGTAAAAATGCTGCTGCCGGAGTACTGACTGGAAGTATTGCTGATATCATACCATCCTCTTAAAATACTCTGTCCAACAATATCAGTCTCAGGAAGAAATGTTTTTTAACGCTTATTAAAAGAAAAACATGCATTCTTGTACTCAGGAGGGGACATTGACAGAGGATTACTGGAAAAGTACACAGTAAGTACTTCATAGTAGCTACTTGTGGGGGTAGTTTCAGTAGTACTGAGTCCAACAGGATCAATCTCACAAAGAACTAATGGCAACAAAAAATAATTCCCTCATCAAACTTAGCAGAAGTGGCTTGATTTTGTTATCAGCAGGGGATTTTGACAGAGGATTTCTCAAAAAGTACACAGTAAAATTACTTCAATGTATTGTTAGTAGTAATATCCTTCAGCAAAGTAACACACTCTGTCACTCTGGTTGCCCTCTTATGATGCTGCTGTCTTTTAATATATAACTATTTCTCAGCCGCTAATGTGTTCCTCGCAGATTCTTCAGTCTCATCAGCCTCATCCTTCCATCAGTCCCAGTCAACGCCTCCAGCACACTTCCAGTGTCTGACTCCATATGATATTGTCCTGATGCTGTAAGGGTGATGCCCCATGATCACAAAATGTGTGCCAAGGACCTCATATTATGTCTGTCATTAATGTTACATCACCCATGTAACCCATGAAGTTTTCTTTCATTTTTTCTCTTCTCTTAACTGAATAGTCCTGTCTTTAAGTATAATACAATGTAAAGTCCTTTTCCTGCACCATTTTAAGGCTTCAAAAACAGCCATTTTTACTGTATGAGTTTGGAGAAATGACACAATCAATGGCCCAGAATTGTACTTTATAAACTATGAATCTTGTGGTGCTTGAAGAAATACACACTGGCTAAGCCGGCCAGGATATATGCCTTTTTTGGAGCCCTTTTTTGCAATATTTATTAAAATGTCACTAGTTATTTAAACAAACCCCTATCTGAGGATAATACACGCAACCATAAAACGCCCTTTATCCTTCCACAAATCTTTTCAACTGCTGTATTAATAAAGCTGCCACGTGTTTTCAAATTCAAGTTAAGGCACTATCTGTGCAGAACATTACAAATATTCTTAATTTGCAGTATTTTATTTAAAAAGTGTTCAGAAAGACTGCATCAAATATGCTATATCTATATATCTATATAATATCAATATTGTTATTAACTTCAATCAAAGTCAATTTAAATAGCGGGCAAGACTTTCCAAGGGGTAAAAATGCTGCTGCCGGACTACTGACTGGAAGTATTGCTGATATCATGTCTACCATATCCTCTTAAAATACTCTGTCCAACAATATCAGTCTCATGAAGAAAGGTGTTTTAACGCTGATTCAAAATAGCAGAGAAACATGCATTCTTGTTCTCAGGAGGGGACATTGACAGAGGATTACTCAAAAAGTACACAGTAAGTACTTCATAGTACTTGTGGGAGTAGTTTCACTACTAGCCTATTGAGTCCAACAGGATCGATCTCACGAAGAACTAATGGCAGAAAAAATTATAACAAACTCGAGAGACGGCTGAGCAGTGCAGTGCAGTGCAGTGCAGAATCGCTGTATAGTTTAAATCTAACAATGTTGTCCATTTTAGACATAGGCCTATTATATTTACAGCCCTTAATAACATTCATTTTCTGGGCTCAATGTGTCTTGGCTGTTTTCGTTGTGAAAACAAATGGACCGTCGATACACGGATTGACCGTCCTCATCTGCGCTCTTATTTTGAAAGACAACTTCCGGTAGCAGAATATGAAAAAACGGGGGTTTTTTTGGTTTCTGTTTTTTAGTGATTTTATTTTTTGTTTTGAGAAGTAGAAAATGAAAATCATCCCGTTTTTTAAGTTTAATTAATCCCTTTTTGACCGTGATAAAGAAAAACGCCTTGTATTTCAATTTTGGTTTTTCAATTTGAAAACGAAAATCAAATATCCAGTCGTTTTTTGTTTTTGAATTTCCATTTGTGAAAAGAAAATCCAATGACCAAAACATACACTGACCCAGTTACTAGTGTAGCATAAACGTTATGCTTTGCCTTGCTGTATGTCTTTTGCGAGGTTGTTGCTCTCACTGTACTGCTCATTATATTCAGTGTTGTCTGGCTCTTTGCCCACTCCTGCTTTAAAAGAAGATTTATACGAAATCGAAGCTGTATACATAATTCTCTACATGTGTTGTTGCCACATTTGTTTGTTTGAGTGAGATCAACAACCCCCCTTCGTCCACCATCAATAGAAGCACTGAAGACACTATAACTAAGCAAGCTATGTGCTAAGAAACCATAGTTAATTCATGAGTTGGCCATCAACATTCTTTGCTTCATATTTGGGACATTTAATCCATCTTTATGTACAAACCAACCCATACTGGAGACTTTTATATCAATACTGTTGTTTGCAAATAGCACACTATGAAAATCAGCCTGTACTGCTAGTATAGGTTTCAATTACAGCCAATCATATGAATGCTGATCATGGTTTGAATTTTGCCTTTATTTAAAAATAAAAGTGCACTGTGTGGTGTCTAGACATTTATGTTAAGTTAATTCATTTAGTTCAATCCTTTGTCTTTTGCCTTGTCTTGTGACTTCCTGTTATATTTTTGTAGTAACCTTTCCCTCTCGTTTCAGAGCCTTTCCTGCCCTTGTGTTTTCCCTCCAGTGTGATTGTCAGCCCCTCCCTTAATTGTTGCCACCTGTGTCCCCTTACCTAGTGTGTATATATAGGGTGTTTCTCAATCGCGAGTACGCTTGCTTGGTAGCACATGTCTGCCGAGCATCTTGCTTCAGAAGCGAGGCAAGAATACTTCCTGCCATTCGGAAAACGAAGTGTGGAACACGCTAGCAAGTGTGCAGGTGTGCGTCATATGAGAGGCCCCGCCTTACATCTTCCGCCACAGATTTGGGGAAATTGGTCCGTGCGCAAAGCATTGTGGGGATTTTAAGGCCGCGGAGTCTACTCATGTGCAGACTCGATATTTCTCCAAACGGAGTACGCCGGGCTCGGTAGATTTCCAAGTATGCTGGAGATTGGAACAGTACTTCGGCGGCACTCGATGACGTAGTATGCTTGAAATAGTGGCTCTGAAGCAGCTTTACTCGCGATTGAGAAACACCCATAGTCTGCATCTCCCCTTGTCCTGTGCCAGTTCGTCTTGTCTCACCAAGTCTGCCAGTCATCCCTTGACCTTGCTAAGTCTATTTTTGATAGACTCTTTGTGTTACGTTTTTTGATAATCCAAGTAGATGTTTAGTTAGCGTTTTTGATCTTATGGTTTCTCAGTTTTGATCCGAGTGAGCGTTTTGTGTTTTTGCCTTTTATTAAATACTTTGTTAATCCTGACCTGCTTCTGGTGTCGTGCATTTGGGGCCTGAGCCTTGTGACATTCATAACACACTGTAATTTAATAGAACTTAATTCAGTTTGAAAATCAATCATCAAAATGCTTCCAGAAAAACAAATGACCTGGATGAAAATAAACCGGATTTCTTAAGCCTGACAGTAGCATGTCAGCGTGAACTACTAAAGCCATCTGAAACAGAACAGGCTGACCTTTGCTCTCCGACAGCTCTACAGACGAGCTTCTTCCTCTGAATGGGCATCTCTATCACATGCTCCCATTACACAAAGGTGGGAGAATACTCCACTCTTAGTACTAATACTACACTCTTAGTACTAATACTCCACCTAATACTCCACTCTTAGTACTAATACTACACCTAATACTCCACTCTTAGTACTAATACTCCACTCTTAGTACTAATACTCCACTCCTAGTACTAATACTCCACTCCTAGTACTAATACTACACTCTTAGTACTAATACTCTTAGTACTAATACTACAATGTAGCGATACTAAGCAATGTAAGTCCTGCATTCATGTTGTTTTACTGAATGACAAATACAAAAGTATAAGAATCATATATACTTACCAAATACTTAGCGAAGTACCAAAACTAAAAGTACAGATCATGCATAGTTCATCATTTAAAGGTTTTTACAATTTTGAACATTTAAGTAATATGAAGATGCAGAAAAGTAGAAACTGCAAAGAGGAGAGGGAAAAGAGAGTGAAGTGAACGAGGCGGAGCCGCTCCCCCCACACTGATCAGCTCTCACACATTGAATCCTAAGTGTTTGCACATCTGAAATCAGCAAGAATAATTTAGTGCCATCCACATGATACATCTTTTATAAATAAATAATGAATGAGCCACTCAAACACTCCAGTGTTTACACCTCTGAGGCAGCGGGACAAGAGGACAGCTTCAGTGTGGGCCGACCTCTGACCTCAGAACCTCTTCTTCTTTCTCCCATTACCATATTCTTGCTTAACATAGTTATATTTGCTTTGAATTTCAGCAGAACTACCAAGTGGGAATTTGACACATCGGTTATATAACTGCTTCTCCTTTTCCAAACTGCACTTAGTTTGGAAAAGTGTGTTAAGAACCAGCACTTAGCGTCGGCTCGGCCACTAAGGGACGTCGAGTAAATAGTTCATATGTCTCACCAACCATGCATGAAGATGAATATATTGGAAGCTACTGAGGTTATCTGATAAAGCAAATCTATTTCAACAAGAAATAAATAATTAAAGTCACAAAAAAATACAAATGTAAACTCAATCATGGAATTATCTAAATTTAAGGCGTTCAAAAAATGGATTGCAAAGAACATTTATTTAACTTTATTATTGCCACAAAAGATCTAAAAGTGGCACACCACAAGATGAAATGGAAAACACGGCATGTTGCGTGTGTGTTTCTGGTTGTTGGATGTATTGAGCGGTCAACCTGGTTATCTGAAGTGTTGAAGTCATCCTACTGACTGTTTATTTTGTCTATAATAATTGTTTGTTTTGTTCCTTTTGTTATTTTGAATGAATGTTAATACTGTTAATTTGTTATTGTATTTTACTTTGTGTCCTTGTTTGTGTCCTCTGGCCTGTACTAAATACATACATTTAAAAAAAACAATGAGCTGAAGCCAATTACACAAAAAAAAGTTACAAAGATATTCATTTTTTTGTTGTTTATTCACAATTGCCACCTGCTGCTCAGTTCACCTTTTATTGTAGCCTGTCGCCGGCCGACAGTTAAGAGACATGTATAACAAAAACGAAAAGGGAGAGTTATTTAAAAATGCATCAACTGTACAGAGATAACTCTACAGAGAGAACATCAGGACGAGTGCAATGCAGCGTTTTAAAGAGATTCTGAAATCAAATAAAAAATAAAAGTCATTTGTCAAACAAATAAAAAACATTATATTCCGCAGTTGAGATACACTCGGAGGATGTCATGCAAAACCAGTGAGTGAAAAGAGTATCTGTAGTAACAAAGTATAAGAACTGTTCAACATGTTGAAAATGACTATGTGACTGTGATGCAGACAGACAGTAGAAAGGATGGCAGAATACAAACAACCGATATGAAACCTCAACTGAATCAAAACTCCTTTACAGGAAGGGTATCTTAAAAAGAAAGCTTAAAACCAGACCGGGGAGGAGACCGCGCCTGAAAGTCTCAAGTAAAGCTGTACAAAATAAACACTTAAGACAGCCCATGCAGAAACTCATAAATGTAGCCATACAAACCAAATGCTCTCAAATCACTTAATGCCAAGAATAAAGAAATACACATTTCTTGCTTCAGATCAGCTCAGCAGAATGTAGTTCAGAATCAGAACACCACATGTAGAAAGAACATTTGAAAATGATGAGATTGAGATGTGAAAATCGATTCCACTTTCATGTCTGTGTGTTAAGTACAGACCTCAGAGACAGGAAGTGATTAGTCTAGCTTAGCATAAGACTAGAAAAAGGGAACTGGAAGGGCGAATGACCTGGCCTATCTCACAAAGTACAACAATATTTGATTCCAACCTTTGAGTTGGATCAATAATGGTTTGCTCTTTGGTTCAAGCTACACTTCCTACCAAGTTTTATAGGTAGTAGTTCTGTACCCCGATCACAGACAAACCAAACTGAAAACATCACCTCTCTGGCAGAGTACCTCTAATCTGAAAAATATCCCGAACCCAAGCCGTAAACCGACTGATTTGTTTACCCATGCTCCGTTTTAACAGACTACATAGTAGATGGGAATCGAGGTTTATGGATGTTGTTATCACATTTTGTTTGACTTTAAAGCTAATCTTTAGGCTAATATAGACCATATGCATCCTTGCTCTAGCGCTGTATTTAAAACACCGACATTGGTGTCAATCATCTCACATCACCGATAAAAATAAAGTGAATAAAGGTATTTCCCAGAATTCCTACAACAATTATTCCTAAAATCAATAAAATCCTCTTCTCTTACCGTCCTTTTCAAAGGCAGAGGTGAAAATCTTACTATTCCTGGGCTGACTGACCGAAATCCCATCCCAACCTCCTCGGGGGTGTCCATCAGACTCAACAGATTTGTTAAATGAAAACAAAACGACAGAATGAGCAATCAACGGGACACCCCAAAAGCTTTATGCAAAGCTAACGCTGCTAATGCTAATGCAGTCAACTCCCCAAGCTCTTAAAGCCATTTCAAAAGAGAAAAGGACCCGAAGCTGGAGCAGCAGTGGAGGTGTGATCCAGTGTTACTGAAGATAAAAAGGCACAACAAAAAGGTCCTGAGGTTCAGCAGCGGCACCAACAAGCTCGTCTCAAATGAAAACTCAACAGATTTCTCTTAAGAAAATTACTTAAAAGTGTACATCTAACCAAAAGGTAGAAATGTCCTTCCCAGTGCGACCTGGAAGAGGACGCACATGTTTTGGAACAACCTCTGTGATTTATCAGCTGGGCAGGGGTCTGCGCTGAGTCTGTCGGGAAAGAGCTCTGAAAGGCCTTGGGTTCACAGATCTGCTACCACGATGCTCAGTGCCTCTTGTGCTACCGTGTCAGTGCTACTGAAGAAGAACAAGTGATGAATATGGACTTTAGGAGGATATGGAGACAGTGGCGAGGTGAAACGGTAGCTTGGATAAACTTCATTTCTTGGGTTACGATCTTCTCTTTTTATCTCATCTACTTAAAAGGATCAGAGCCTATTTGACTAAGACTGTCTTCCTCCCATGCAGTACGCACGCTGAAGAGTCGCTGTTATCATCCCGTCTGTCCAGAGGCTGCCTCCAGGTCGGACCATTGGTAACAGCTCCAGACGTGGTACAAACTGCTTCGAGTACTTCAGTTGAAGCACAATGAGGCTCAAAGTTTCAGAACGTTTAAAAAAAAGTGCTTGTGGGATCACCGAACAGCGTAGGGAGATTTAGTTCCCCAACTCGCACCAACCCTTCACTGCCAGGGAGGACAGATGGCATTATTACAGTAACTCTTTCAGCGTTCATATGGCTGGTGAGTTTTGCATTAAAACAGACTGTAATATTTACCTTTAAATCTAGACCCTAGGCTGTAAATAGATTAGATATTTAGATCCTCTCCTGGGCCAAATAAGAAACAGAAAAACATTTCTGTCTGAACACTAAGTGCTGTATTTATCTTTAAAACGCACCTGGACAAAACAACATTCTCTGCTTGCATCAGAAATGAATAGCAGCACGAAACAAGAGAACACATATCGCTGCCTGTACATGGGACGGTCACTGCAGGGACCCTGAAGCATAAAAACATGTATGAACGGAACAGAGGAAGTAAGACATGTGTGTGTCCTGCCTGTCACAGACACACACACCCTGTTCTCACACATTCACATTTCAGCAGCTACAGAGCCTTCCTAATATCCCTTTTTGATTCTGTGGCTGAAATATTTCCCTCCCTGAAAGCGACTGAACATGGAAGATTAAAGTCCAGAGAAAAGTTGGAAATCAAAAGGAGGAGGAAGACGAGTGCTTCCCCTGATGAGCAGAGATGTTTGGCACTTTATTCTACGGAGTCCAGGCGTGTTGCACGGGCTCTGGCTGGGTAGATGGAAGCGGGGGGGGGGTCACATTGAGAGGGTTCAGACGATGGCGTTGGTGCCCCGGAGGCCAACCCCCCGGGCAAACTGCTCCAGCAGGCCCGTGATGGCTGTGGAGGGGCTGGGGGCCGAGGACTTGAGGCCCACGGTGGAGCTGTAGGCTGCCAGGAAGACCTCCCGCACCGCCTCCAGACGGGATTGACGCTCCGAGGGGAAGGGACACCTGGGGGAGGCAAGGGGGAGAGAGGTGAGACAGGGAGGAAAGGGTTAGGGAGAGAAACTCTGCAGCAGTAGCTCAGGCTGTAGTGACTTGGATTGGGATCCTTAAGGTCATAGGCTCAAGGCCGTGAACAGACCAAGGCACTGCTGTGAGAAAACAATGTCCGAACTTGGGACGAATAAAGTATATACCTAGACTGCCCACTGCTACCAATACTTGTATGGGTAAACTGCAGAGACTACATTTCACTGTGTGTGACAGTTTCCATTTGAAATCCCCAAAAAGTTCTAAAAGTGCTATATTCAATAATAAGAAACAAGAGGAAGTCCACAAAGAATTCCGAAGAGAAGAAGAATTCCTGGGAGGGATCCTCCTCTGTCAATCTCCCCATCTCCCCCCCTTAATTGTGGGGTTAGGATTCTCTCCTTGTTAGTGCGTGTGTAGGGACAGTGTTGTCGGCTGTTCTCACTGTAAAGCCCCAGAGTCACGTGTAATCTAAGATATTTGGCTATATGAATATTGATTCAACAGAATGATGCAGGCGGAAGCAGGATGGATTAACCCCATCATTTACTTATCATGAATCATCACACAGCTCACTTTTCATTATCATCATCATTATGATCATCATCGTCAGCATTATCATCTTCATCATCATCATTATCATCATCAGGCCTGCAGGATTTAGAGAAATTCACAAGATTGGGGGGAATGATCATTTTTCATTATTCTCATCATCATTAAAAGTATACATTTAAAATGATATAGGGTGGACTTGACCAAATAAAGATATTTCATAAAGTCTGTGGAATGGATGTCCAACAAAGACTGTTTATCAGTATGCCGGCACTCTACTTGTTATCATTTTTCATTTCAGTTGTTTCAGTCAACAGTATTCTATCACTGATTATATTCTTTTTTGCATAGTAATCAGCAGCGAACCGCTTCAACGCGTGTATTTCCGTTTATTCACGGCATTCATTTTGTTATTCTACAGTATTGTTATTTTATAGTTCTTTGTTAATGTAAATAACCCAATTTGTGTTCTTTGAAATTGAAAAGGATATCGCATTGTGTTTGTTACTTTCGTTGCAGTTATATATGTCTTAAGTGTAATTTGGCTTGGCTTCCTATTTTGTATGGTCATGCTTTTATTTTGAAGGAGAGTTAGCGCTGTTGACAGGAAGTTGTTGTTGCTATGGAAACAACGTGACGGAGATTAACGGAGAAAAGTCATATCTACATATAAAGACGGAGAAAGTAAACGATAAAGTTTATGGTTAAGTGTTAGCACCCCCCGAAGAGGCACAAGCTCTTACGTTGGTATTGGAGATTTCAATAAATTCAATTTGGCAGCCGCAGTGCAGGAAACCAATGTGTACCAACATGCAACCTGATGGCTTATTTTCCAGTTATCTAAACAAAAGAAACACACCATAACTTGCTACTAAAAATGACAAGTGGTTCCTTTCAATATAAATGGATGGCTTAACATCCCCGATCTGTAGTGCAAAGTAGTTATAAGCTGCTAATTTGATCTAAACATTGACCCTTTCATTTATCAGGGGGAGCTCATTTTTCTTAATACAAACAGAAAGATAAGGTTGGTAAATTATTGACAATCCCACCCGTTAAACCAGGCATGGGCAAACTATGGCCCGCGGGCCATATACGGCCCGTCGGGCTTTTTAATCCGGCCCGCCGAATATTGGTACTAAAATTGTCCAAATTATAGTAAAGACCGCATTCATTTTGCCTTTTTCCTGCAATACCCGGCATTTCAGTCGATCCCACTAGATGGCGCACTCTAGACACAATTGACCGTTGCTGTAGTCTGGTCTATTCAGCAGGCCCCACTCGGCAACCCGGCAAGATCCAATACGTCACGCTTACATTGGAGGAGGTCGAGATTAACCTGAGCAGTAACAGTTCATGGCGAGTACAGCGAATACAAGTTGTAACAAGCAGTAGCGCTGAGCAAAGTGACTAGAACGCGACCACACACTTATAAAAATCACTTATATAAAGTCAGGCAACACTAACCAGGCTGAGTGTGATTCTGTTTATTTGACCTTACTTAAATGACCATCCGTTCGCTGTCATTGATCATTGTGGAGAGCAGGCAGACGTTTTGTTTTGTATTATTGCAGCTATCGGATGGAATCAATACATGGGCTACATGTGGCCATCAAAAGTAAAATCATAACGAAAACTAAGGCCGGTAAAATATGCGTTTAGAAAACGGCTTATGCCACAATATGATAGCAACAAGTAGTCAAGATAGTCTGATTAGCTTCGGTTGCTATGCTAACATCACCTGTAGAATGCCAGAGAAACTTTCATAACAGCGTTGTGATGCCAAACAGCGTCAATTCAGACTGACACACATTCACTTATGGGGAACTGGGGATATTTATCAGCTGCTTGTGTGACAGTCAGACAGTGAATACCTTAGAGCGGCCGCTGCCGTGAGTTAACGGGAGAATAAACTCCGGTGGACGAGCAGCGCTGCAGCGGGCGGTAATGCCGCTGATCCACATTAATAAACAATGCACCACGGCACTCAGGAGAAAATTATAAAGTTGGAGAAGTAGTTCTTTAATTTAACCTGGCTTTGTATAATTAAAAACGACCCGACGTAGTTCTCTATTGATGTTGTTGTGAGCGGTGTTTCGGAGAAAATCAGCGACGTAAAACGCTGTGTGGGTCATAAGAAGACACGTAAACGGTTACGTCATGATGCAAACGATGATGCAATGACGCAATAATTCACCTTTGAACCTAATTCACCTTTGAACCTGCATCTGTAACAATGAGTGGACCAAAGAAAAGAAAAGTCGACAATGAGTGCCGAGTGTTTAATGAGGAGTGGACAGCTAAATATTTTTTCACCGATCTGCTACTGGCCCGGCCCGTCTGTTAAATTTTAAAACTCATAGTGGCCCCCGAGCAAAGAAGTTTGCCCACCCCTGGTTTAAACTGACCTACCTTTTCTAACAGCATTGTAAAAGAAAGCTGGACAGGTGCGTGTTACTTACATTCGTCCACTGGGTCCTTCATCCTGAAAACTGAAGGGCAGGGGGGAGTCGTAGGGAGCAGCCACAGCAGACGAGGTGGAGGAGGCTGAGGTCAGAGGGGGGGGGAAGTGAGCGTGGTCATGGATGCTGCCACAACCAGAAACGATCTGCCAACTGCCATACTCCGTGGAGAGGGAGGAGCCGGACCGAGGGTAGTCTGCGGCCAACCTGAGAGACAGCGAGGTCAAAGAATAAAAGACAGAAGGACACAGACTTGTATTTTGAAGGCAGCTTCCGGCACAGGGAGGTTTGATATTTATGGAGACAGGTGGAGGAGTGATTGCGCACAGGAAAGGCAGATATGTTTATACCAGGGAAAGAGAGGAGGTAAAACCCATTGTTTTCCCGTCAGGTTTTTGTCAAAACTGAACATCATTGGATTTAATCCCGGCGTATGATTTGCTTCCTGGTGCCTCAGCAGCAGTTTCATTTTGAGGTGTTTTTTTGCTCAGTTGTTTTTTTGTTAGAGGACCAAGTGTTGTTACCTTGACAAAAACACACGCTTTGGTTGAGCACTTGGACACGGGTGAATAACTCTCCAAAACTCCACAAACTAGTCCCACCCACACAGGTTATAATATCTCTGGTTCGGCTACAGCCTGCCTCCACCTGTGTGTGAACGCTTGCTGAACTGCAGCGAGGTAGAACACTGTGCCTCTGGTGATCAACCAACATTGCTGAACACACACACTTTAAAGGGCTGAGTTGTATAGACTCACTGACCTTCTTCCAGGGACAGCCAGTGGGCTGCTGCCAGTGCGTGTGATGGCGTGTTCTGACTGGTTGGAGGAGGAGGAGCTGGAAGACCTGGCCTCACTGAGAGGATGGGAGAGATGCTCGTCAGGAGGGGTGGGTTTATTCCAAACCACCATCTGAGGGGAGGAGGCGGGGCCTTTTCTCCTGGGGAGGGAAACAATACATTAGCATCACAGTGGAGCAGCAGCTCGTGATGACATTTCAAAGGATAAAACTCAAATGAAGAAATCATAAAAAAGTGCTTTAAATAGATCAAAGTTAATTTTGGCTGTTCTGAAAGGAAATATCTGTTAAATTGTTCAAACTTGTTTTTCACTCAAATGCGACCACCACATCTGGGGAAACAATAATGAACCTGGCGGATTTTGCTACGATGTCATTCAACACACTATGTTGGAAAGTGCACATTCCTGGACTAACAGAGAGTTTGTTAAAGACTGTGAGTCCTTCAGTATGGACATTGGAACTTGGCCAGTGATTGGCACTGTGATAACTTCCCCCAGTTGGAAGTTGCTGTGCCGTTTTCCCTTTAAACTCACAGATCTGTTGCTCAAACTGGACTTTGATTGTATTTCATCGCCTCACTGGCAGTTGAATAACCACAGTGTCTTAACACGGGCTTACATTTAAGAGCAGGCTGACGACCTTCCTCTCAGATAAAGCTTATAGTTAGGGCTGGCTCAGGCTTGCCTTGGACCAGTTCCTAGTTAAGCTGCTTTAGGCTTAGACTGTCGGGGACTAACAGCTCTCTTCTCCTACTGCTCTTTCTCTTTATATGTATGTCCTGTAAATGCACTTTAATAACTCAGCGGCTGGACCATCATCCCTTGGCTTTTTGTGTCTCTCATTTGGCTGCACTTTTGATATCCTCCTGGATCCAACGAAACAAAAAATACATTTTGTGAGCCTATACTGACCAGCTGGAGGCCTGGGGCTGGCTGGAGAACAGGTCCACGGTGTCGGGGTTGAGGCTGGAGGCTCCGCCCCCCTCCTCAGTGATGAGGGAGAAGTCACTGCTCAGACTGGTCACACTGCCGCGGTCCCTCGACTCTGAAGTAAACACACAGCAGGGCAGTCAGTTCATTCATAAATCAACACGTGCACATTTTAATCAGACCAGGAGCTGAAGGGAAAGCAGAACATTCAGGTTCTGTCACAGACCTCAGAAACCCCTTTCGTAAATCCAAAAGATTTTGTAAGCATAGTTATAACTTCAGTCTTAGAGCAGACGTAGTACCGAAGATTACTGTACAGACATTCCCGAATCAGAAGCCCTGGATAAACGGCGAGGTGCGCGGCAAGCTAAAAGCACGCACTATAGCGCACAGAGGTGGAGATTTGGAGGAGTACAAGAAGTCCAGGTATGAACTCCGGAGAGTTATTAGCAGTGCAAAGAGACAGTACAGAGAAAAAGTGGAGTCTGACTTCAAAGGCTGTAACACCCGGAACATGTGGGCGGGACTAAGAACTATGACAGATTACAAAGGAGCAGCGGGTGGTGCTGCGGGAGTGTCTGCGTGCGCATCTCTCCCAGATGAGCTGAACAGTTCTTTTGCATGCTTTGAGAGCAGCCGGGCTGTGGAGGTACAGAGGGACCAGGAGCTAGAGCCCTGCCCTTTTGTTTTAAACAGGGCAGATGTGTGCAAATCCTTTAAAAGGGTTAACCCACACAAGGCTCCTGGACCTGATGGCATCCCTGGCCGTGTCCTCAGGGTGTGTGCAGTTCAGCTGGCAGAGGTGTTCACAGACATCTTCAACAGGTCCCTGCTGCAGTCTGTAGTCCCCACATGTTTCAAACACTCCACTATCGTTCCTGTCCCCAAAAAGACTAAAACCACCAGCCTAAAGACTACCGCCCAGCAGCACTCACCTCCATCATTATGAAGTGCTTTGAGCGGTTAGTCAAAACCTTCATCACCTCCTCCCTCCCTGAATCTCTGGACCCCCTGCAGTTTGCCTACAGAGCAAACAGGTCCACAGACGACGCCATAGCCCTCACCCTCCACACTGCCCTCTCACACCTGGACCAGAGGAACAGGAACACATATGTGAGAATGCTGTTCATTGATTACAGTTCAGCCTTCAACACCATTGTGCCCTCCAAGCTGGCCATCAAGCTCAGAGAGCTCGGGCTCAACAGCGCCCTCTGTGACTGGATCCTGAACTTCCTGACGGGCAGACCCCAGGCAGTGCGGGTGGGAAACATCACATCCTCCACCCTGATCCTCAACACCGGTGCCCCTCAAGGCTGCGTGCTCAGCCCTCTCCTCTACTCCCTGTTCACTCACGACTGCGTGGCCACACACAGCTCCAACACCATCGTGAAGTTTGCTGATGACACGACTGTCATCGGCCTGATCACCGACGGTGACGAGACGGCGTACAGAGAGGAGGTCAGCACCCTGATATCTTGGTGCCAGGATAACAACCTCCATCTCAACATCAGCAAAACAAAGGAGCTGATTGTGGATTACAGGAAGCAGCAGAGAGAGGGACACGCCCCCATCGCCATCAACGGGACTACGGTGAGAGAGTCAGCAGCTTCAGGTTCCTCGGTGTCCACATCACTGAGGACCTGACATGGACTCTTCACACCAACACCATCACCAAGAAAGCTCAACAGCGGCTCTTTTTCCTCCGCAGGCTGAGGAGGTTCAATATGGACTCCAGGATACTCTGCAACTTCTACAGGTGCACCATAGAGAGGATCCTGACCTTCTACAGGTGCACCATAGAGAGGATCCTGACCTTCTACAGGTGCACCACAGAGAGGATCCTGACCTTCTACAGGTGCACCATAGAGAGCATCCTGACCTTCTACAGGTGCACCATAGAGAGCATCCTGACCTTCTACAGGTGCACCATAGAGAGGATCCTGACCTTCTACAGGTGCACCACAGAGAGGATCCTGACCTTCTACAGGTGCACCATAGAGAGCATCCTGACCTTCTACAGGTGCACCATAGCTACAGGTGCACCATAGAGAGGATCCTGACCTTCTACAGGTGCACCATAGAGAGGATCCTGACCTTCTACAGGTGCACCATAGAGAGGATCCTGACCTTCTACAGGTGCACCATAGAGAGGATCCTGACCTTCTACAGGTGCACCATAGAGAGGATCCTGACCTTCTACAGGTGCACCATAGAGAGTATCCTGACTGGCTGCATCACGGCCTGGTACGGCAGCTGCACCGCCCTTAATTGTAAGACTTTACAGAGGGGGGTGAAAACTGCACAGAACATCACCAGGACGGAGCTGCCATCCGCTCAGGAAGAAAGCCCTCAGGATTATAAAAGACCCCCATCACCCCAGCCACAAACTGTTCTGTCTGCTGCCGTCTGGCAGGCGGTACCGCAGCATCAGGACTAAAACCACCAGATTCAGGGACAGTTTCATCCCACAGGCCAGAAGACTATTAAACACCTGAACTTTTGAAAGAACATCCACAACATTAAGTTGTTTGCAACTTATATATATCAATATTCCAATTACTTGTATATAGACTATTCTGCACTATTTCTATTATATTATATTTTATTTTATTTACCTGCACTATTATCTGTTATTGTGTTGCACTGTTGGATAAGCCTGTGACCTAAGATTTTCATTGTCATAACTACACTGTAGCTATGTACAAATGACAATAAAAGCCTTGAATCTTGAGAGCCTTTCTCACAGTGTGTGGCTTGCTTCAGATGTTTAGATGAAGATATGCCACAAGGTTTGATTCCTATTTCTGCTTTCAGCCTTTAACCTGACCCTGTTTCTTTCCAGGTAAATGGCTTGACAGGAGGAACTCGGGGGGGGTCGCCTTTAGATCGGACAGTAAGAAAACCAGCATCACAGTTGCATTGTAGACATCAGAGATTAAACGTCCCACGTCATGGCCATTTCTACTGATCATAATTCCATAGTTGAGGTCTACTAGAATAGATTTATATTGTGACATTTTCCAAACTCACATTGGTTTCTCATACAGCATCTCTGTATAGTATGTGTATTCACTCTGTCCTAAACGCCTTGTTGGAGCTCCTGCCCCCCCCCCTCCCTGTGAGCCCACTGTGCTCTGATGAGTCCACCACCGTTACAGCGGAACATCAGTGTTTATGTGTTACAATGGCATTAGTTAGCAACCAGAAAATGAGAGCAGTAATGACAAACAGATGAGAATGCTGCGTGGGGTCTGGGTGCCGTGTTGGCGGGACGTTGCGCGGCTCGCTGCTGCGAGGAGCGGACATTTCCTGCTTGCTGCGTGGGATCTGCGAGACAGCGAGACATCGCGAATGGACGCGGGAAGGGGGGGATGCTGAGGGGGCTGCAGCACCCCCATCTGCGAGGCTCCACTAGCACCAGCAACCTTCATAACACACAAGGGGACGGGTAATAACCGGAAAAGCATGACATGGGACCTTTAAATAAATAAGGACTTTGGAGAGACTGTTTGTCAATTCTATACTTTATCTAGAAAAAAAACATGAACCAAGTTAAGATGACTTGACTACCCACGATGCAACACTTCTAGATATTTCATAGGGTCTATAGTTTATTCTGTATATATGAATCAATGCTTTTTGAACAGGAACTACTTTAGTGGAGTCTATATTTTCTTTCTAAATAAGGTCAGAAATGCCGAATGAAACGAAATGCAGAACAGAGAGGAACCAGTTCCACCAGAAGTGGTTTACAATATAAATCTAAAGCCACTTCTTGTTGTGACATAAAGCTGGATACTGATGCAAATACAAGACTCCTTTGCAGGTTAAAAGTCTTAGGAAATAAAGGTTTGTGACGCAAGACGTTTTGGAATTAAGCCTGTGGTTTTGTAAATAGACGAAGGCTGTGTTATCCCCAGAGACTCATTGCTGTCTCCGGCCGACACGCTCTGCTCGCAGCCCTCTGTTATTCCTCATTGCATCAGACAGGAGGAAGGTGGCAGGAGCTCCTAATGCTGCCTGAAGTTTCTCAACAAAAAATAATGAGATGCTATCATTCGGATTGGAGATAAAACATAATGACGAATTTAACAGTTTTCCTCCCGTTTGTAACTTATAAGGACAAATGTATGGAGCTGGAAAGGAAAGCTCTCTGTTATACTGCTACCTGAGCACCTAGTTGACCAAACAAAGAAAGACACACTACTCCATTTAAACATTATTAAAATACAATATCATTTGTTGAATGGCGGCTGAGAGGAATGGCGGAGACACACTGACTTACTTAACTGGCCGAGATCTTCCACAGTGAAATCACTGTCTTTGAAGTGGGAGTTCTTCCTTCTGTCAGAAAAAAGGATCAAATAATATTAGAGATCAAAAGTAGAGATATAACACTAGAGTGGAATCAAACGGATGATGTGTGTCTACAGAAACTGGATCTTCACTGAGTTTCACAACAGATAACTATAGCTTCATTAGAATGAACCTCACACACATGAAGAGTAATGAACCCACCTCTGTTTCTTAACAGCTGAGAACTTCTCTGAGACAATGTGCTTCAAAAAATTGAAGCAAAAGAAGAAAATCTGATGGAGAAAAAACATGTTAGATCAGAAGGGAATCAGAAGGGAATCCCTAAAGAGAGAAGTTCCCACAATTAGCAAAAGCGTGATACTTGTACCTATACCAACAAGCGGACTAGTTTTAGTCATTGTTCTACGGAGATGACTCTTGGTTAAGATGTTGACATTTCTTCCACTGATAGATTTCTCCCTCAGTGATTATGGGCTATTGATATAAAATTACTATTAAAAAAGAAACCCTGTCTTTTCTCTTACAATAATTGCACATAATTATAATGCTATTGTTTGTTATGGTAATTGTTGTTGAATAACCTCTGGTCTAATACTAGACTCTTTAGACCAACATTAGGGGATAGTACTGAAGAATATGATATATTGATTTTTTTATTTGACATAAACACATCACTATATGGTTATGTTATGGATCTCCTATATATATATAGATATTTTTTTTTTAAAGAATTGCAAACACACATTTTACAACAGGACATCTAACGTGTAAAATAAATCAGCTAGGGCTCTGTGGTGGGCGAACTGTGGATGGTGTCATATCTTAGACTTCTGTAGTGAAATATCGTGTTACTTCTAGACTGACATGTATGCCAGGCCATGAGATAAGTCAGCCAATCATTGGTCTGTTGGGCTCTGCAGAAAATATTGTTGACTCAATTATTTTAATGAGAATATTTGAATCTAAAATGTATTTAGAATGTTTTCAGTATTTAAAAAAACAAAAACAAATGCTAATTTAAATCAAACACATAGCTATAAATAGTAAAACCACAGAAACAATAACAGTAGTTCACAATAATTCCTTATTTTCTTCTGAAGCGGTTTGTGCAGGTCATATACAATGGAAACTATTTTCAGCCACAATAATTGTGAAATGTGACTCTTGGTGAAAATACAAAGGAAAAACAGCTCTGCTATGAGAGCATTTTTAGCATCTACTGCCTCCAGCCTTTCTTTCAAGAGGCAACCCTTTTTCTGGCTGCCCTCTGAAGAGATGACACAACTTCATCCTTAAAACTGTAACTTCCTGTAGAGTTAGCTCACTCGCTTAACTGGGTTTCCTTTAACCGCTAATTACAGTGTTTGACAAGAAAAAATGAACTCTATATGAACACTGTTCCGAGACACTTATTTGGAATTTCAAACCAAGGGATCACATTGTGTTTGCCTATCCATTTCATTTGTGCTATCATATGCTAATGTCATAATATCTCTATCATAACTTCCTGTCTTCAAAAACTGACTGATGACAACTGTTTGTTAACATGCAAAGAATACTTTTGAAAGTTGTGGTACTAATATCTCTGTGTTTCTGCCAGTATTCTTTCTGTAAATACAAGCTTTATAAGAGAAAATAAAAAAACATCATTTGGATAAACGTACCTCCTCCCCTTTGGAGAGTCGATCTGGCAGCATATGACTGGAAATAGAGAGAGGAAAATGTTATATTCCAGCTGCATCTTATCCAGGTCAAAAACACCACCCCATGTTGTGCAGGTGAAGATGCATGCATAAAGTTTCAACATGAATGAATCTTTGAAATGAAACCTGTAATAGTAGAGAAGTGAGCTCCTATGAGGATTCAAGACTCATTTCTACTAAAGGAATGGTTCCAGTAAGTTTGACTCCTCTGTGGTACCCAGAGTGACGTGCCCTTGTTAAATGGAACACTTTTTTCTAATATAATTTTTCAGAGTATTGGTAGAATATTGGGGCGGCAAAGCAGGTTTCAGAAGTTGGTATCTTTAAACGTCAGCATGTAAATCAAAACTCTCTGAAAGAAAGGAGAGGAGAACTAACCCTTTGTTTCAGCCACTCAAGGCATTAGTCAAGGAGATCACTGGGTGTGCTTAAGGGAATTCTAGAAACAAGATTAATTTGTTCCTCTTTATCATAAGACTACTTGGTACGCGCTTCCTCTTTCTTGTGTTCTGTCTCCTCTCCGCTCCTTTTGGTGAGGCACTGCCCTCATTTCCCATATTTAAAGGAACTGAGTGGAAGGAAGCCATCTCTCTTTGCTGTCCTGACTATCACAACTCAGTTGGTTTTTATTTAAGTTACTTTTCCCTATATTTTGGACTTGTTTACAAATCTTGTTTTTTTTTCTTGTGGCCGTAACACTGCTGATCAAATGAATTGTTCAGAAAGTGCCCGCGCAGAATCTGCTAGACTCTCTTGAGAGTGATTTTGTTACAGTGATTACAGATATTTGGTGCCACAGAACGTATTTATGGGCAACACAATTATTGGACTACACCTGGCTTTCAAATATGATTCAGTTGTGACTGATGAGAAGAAGAGCACTCACTTCAGCTCTCTTACACACCTTCTGCTGTACAAATGTCTCCAGGGGCCAGCCTCGGATGTATCACTGCATGGTCGAGATGGCAGAGAGGGCTTTCTACAAGAATGCCTACGATGAGCTCTAATTGGTCATATCACACCATTAATTATGAAAGGAGAAGCCCAAGAGAGGGTGGTTGCCAGAGTCGTCTTAATGTCACATGTTGTCCCCCCCTCCCTCTCTCACTGCTCCATTAACCTCTTTTCAATGATGCGTTACAGAAAATAAACGGACGTCACAGATAGTTGCAAATGCACCTCTAAAGTATTTATAGCGGCTAATGTGCCGACTTATGGCTCACCATGAACTCATGAAATTATGATAGTGTTATTGTAAATTATTATTTTACCCGAAGAGGAACCAGTCGTAAGCGATGGTCAGATACAGGATCTCTGCCGGCTGCAGGCTGGCGTGCACCGCGCCGTCCTGCGGAAATAACATCACGACAATGAGTCAAAGTCTCAAACATCTTGTGTTAAATTAAACCCCAGGAGCCAATCATGCACATGCAGCTCCGACAAGCAAACTGCAGTTATTATTCTGTGTGAAAAGGACTCCGTATGTGGTCTGCGGTTTCATCAGAAGATCCAAGTACGGACCCTTCTCCAGAAAGGCATTAAATATTTATGACATAAGGGTTCTATTTTTAATAAAGATGAATACAGAGGAGGCTAATTAAAGCGCATGTTTGAAATGTTAAACTAGTTGTATGTGAAGAGGAGTGAATGAGGAGGGGTGCTGAGAGGGGGGGGGTTCTGTCACTGACTGTTGGAGCTGCTGGGTGACACCGGGGGAGAATGAAGAGATGAAAAGACAGAAGGAGGACAGAAGGAGGACTTACTGCCCACAGGGAGAGCCTGAGCAGGGACACAAACAGAGGCGTCCGGTCCCAGCCTGATATGCAGTGCACCAGGAGGCCGCTCTCATCTGAAACACACAGCGGCATCATCATGAAGCTTTACAATAGACACTAAAGTGGAGTGGACATGGACATTATAGGACTGCTCTGTGTGAGTGCAATTGTTACGTTTTGGTTCTTATTAGTGTTGCTTCTTTCCTCACTCTTTATGCAGTTCATGGTTGGTTTTCATAACATTCATTATGTTTGCATGTTACTATCCTCATTTAATAAAGATACTTTAAAAACAGACTTACTGTTACATTTTCATGGGTTATAGTATTATATATGTATCATTTGCACTGATTTATCAGTTCATTTATTCATCATTCCTAGGTTGGGGGAAGAGTGTGGGAGAGAAACACAAGGTCTTTAGCCTTTACAGACCATTTACATGCACAAAAACCTATAGAACACACTAGAGGAGGGAAAACCCCAAAAAGCAGAATAGGGCCTCTTTTTAAATACTTTTTGATGCCACTGTGAAAATTGAACCAAGAACAATTCCACAAGCTGTTTTCCTGCTATGCAGATCTGCGTGGCGTTAGAGGAAGGCGCATTTGGTTAATTATTTTCAGAAAATACATGTTATCAACTATTTTGAGATTTTATATTACAATATTACTAAAGAAAGTTTCATAAAATCCTCCTTCCTAAGTCCAAAGCCTTTTTAAGACTTATTGAAAGACTGATGTTAGACATCAGACAGTCATTAGTGCGAATGCTGTTGCACAGTATAGTTCTTCTGTTTCTTTAATCATCTTCTTCTTATTATTATTTCAACCAATATTTTGCCGTCAAATAACTTCAGCCTACTTTCAGCTACAGAAACCATTGAAATATCAAAATATTCAGCCTTTTCAGCACATGATGGGAAACTCTAAACTTTTTCAAAATATTTTATACTTTTCGAAATATTCAGCTTTTTAAACTCTTTTTTTAACATGTAACTCAATGGGAGGATCCTTCAAATCCTCTTTTACCTACACCGTGCGCCAAATGCTACTCCTTCCACATACTTTCAGCTACAGAAACCATTGAAATATTAGAATGTTCAGCTCCTTCAGGACATGTGTGCTATGACTTTTCTTGATTATGACATTTAAACTTTTGGAAATATTAGTTTGGATCTTGGTAAAGAGGCCTTCTTCAGATTTTAACATTAGTGTGTATTGCGCAGCTCGTTAAGTCTAGAGTGCTTTGATCTCAAAACAGAGTGGAGGAGAGCTTGAAAAACATTTTTTAAACCTGCCATAACTCCCAAACCCTACACTCCTTGGACATCATTTTTCATGAAAAACGTAGGAAAACCTCTCCTACGTTGAAAAATTAAACAAAAAGCCTCTTGAGGGCATGAAGTGACAAAAACGTTCAACATGTCTCCATTAAGGCCCATTGTAAATTCAGCCTGATCTTTCCTCACAGCACCAGCTGCACACCTATAGTAAATCTGTCAAAGATGCCACATTATTGACCCGAAAGTACACAAAAAGCACACTTCAGATGCTCGGGGTCCTTGACATGCTTCAGGCGTTGACATTTTACCGAAAGCAGCTACCGTTTTTAAACTATAGTTAGAAATGTAAGAGGTTTATTTCTCATTCAGAACAATGGAAAGGCTCTCCTTTCACAGCACATCTCCATGGAAATCTTTGATCTCTGGGCTCACGTACACATGTGTTTGATAACGTCGTCACCATGGTAACCTCAAACACAAACGAACAAACTGGAGTTTAAAGACTGTCTCAGCTGAGACTCAGCATATTATTTTCTGTCTGATGGAGACTTCATACTGACTTCAACACGTTCCACATATTTTATACATTATTGTGACGTATGGTTTTAGTTCAAAAGTTTGCAGTTAAAATATTCTGATGCTTTTCAAAGCGTTTTTACTTTCTTTTCTCTTCTTAATACACATTCATTCACTACTAATTACATTTAATATGTAACTCCAATTAACTTATTCAGCTATTTCAGGACATTGAGGCTATACATGTTGTTTATACTTTTTTTTAAACCTTTTCTTTTAAATATTAAGCTTCTTCACTATTTTTCCTACTCTTCCAGTTTCACATTTCACTTTCAAGTTTTCAACAAAGTCATTGCAATGCATTTGAGCTCTAACAATTTGGATTAAAATCATTTCACTTTTCTGCATTTCTCCGCTAAATTCAGCAACACACTTACTTGGTCTCTGTAGCTAAAAGCAGCTACAGAAACCATCCAGCTAATCAAATATTCAGCTTTTTCTGCATTTTCAGCTAAATTCAGCAACAAATGTACACGGTTTACAGCATTCGCACGCATTTTCAGCAGGAAATGCATTTTCTAGTTTATTCTAGAATGCGTCCATCTTCTTAAGGTATTAGCTCTCGGCCAAAGCAATCCCCAAACATTTAAAAGAGCTGCATTAAAGGAAACATAACCATACACTTCCAATGATGTGGCTGCAACTAATGATTATTTTCTCGACTGATGGACTAAACATTTTGTTGTTAAAAAACCCATTACAGTTTAGCAGAACCCTAGGCTACATTTTCAAATGGATTCTTATTTCAGAGCAACATACCAGACACTACTGACATTTAGTTTATTATCATAGAATGACTTAAATAAGGTTGTTAAAAGGATTTGAAGGCCTTACTTTAGTTTCTGCTCGCGTAAAATGTGGCTTTTATTATTCATTGTCTTAACTAATAATCTATAGAAGAAAACAATAATGAAATCATGCATTAGTTCAAATGCTCTCATTTTTATCCCATGACAGTTACAATCCTAAAGCTAATGCTACATCAGAAACAGCACCCACCATCACTGTTGATGATGTGGAGCAGCATCTTCAGGTAGTTCTGGGTCTGCTCCACCAGGTCCCACGACTGAGAGAAGCACAAGCAAACAAAAGACAATACATGTGATAAAATGAAGATAAACTCTTAAAGGTAGGGTAGGTAAGTTTGAGAAACCGGCTCGAGATACACTTTTTGTTGTATTCCATGGAATGCTCTTAACATCCCGATAGCAATGAATATTTTAAGTGCTTTGACAAAAAATCCATAAAAAAATGTCATCTGTGGAAGCCGTAGTACTGTAAAAAGCACGACCAATCATTTTAGCCGGCCCGGCTAAAATAACTGGATGGCCTACCTGCCTGTCAGCCTTCCATCTGTGCACAAGCTTATCTCATGCCCTCATTGGTCATGTGCGCGTTCGTGTGTGTTGGAGGAGGGGCTCTATAAGGAAGTGGCAGATTTTCTCCGGTTGTGTATTTTCAAATTATAGCGCACTCGAGCCGGTTTCTCCAACTTACCTACCCTACATTTAATGGAAGAATCTTGTAAATTAATTATATAATGTTATATAATATAGAATGAAAAAATAACAATAAGAAATTAAAAACAAGTGAATATCTTTGACATAAGAAGAAAAATTGCTGTTATATTCTGTCAGCTTGTTTTACCCCTAATTAAAACTAGAGCTGTCCAATCATCCTGTTAACTTTGATTATTATTATAATCAAATTAATTATTCAAATTAAAAGCATGTTTAAATATTATTTTATGCTTTGTGAATGGATTATTATACTGATGTTGCCTAGTGTTGAATAACACCGCCAGCATGATTTAGATTCATTAATCACAAAGCTTTCAATTGCTTGACAGCCCTTATCCGAACACAAGTCCAACGGTTATTTGTGGTCGTCTATCGTTTTATACACTTCCCCAAAGTTCAGCCTTACATATGATATTTTTTGGGGTGCTGACTTCAAGTTGTGTGGGTTTGAACAATGTGTGTTTGAGTCAGTGAGGTTTTTTACTGGATGTGAAGCATGACTAAAGCACTTTACAGGATGGACAACAGATGGCACTCACACACCACAAATATAAGAGTAAAGAAGTGAGTCACAGCTGGTAGAGTGGCTGCAACAGAGTGAACACATTAGAAGAAGAGTAACCTGGTATCGAGTCCAGTCGATGTTCAAGTTCTGAGTAAAGCCCAGTGGGATTGTCAAAGGAGCGTCCACATAGTCCTGAGAGTGGAGACACAGAGTCATCAGGTGAATAAATCAGAGCCGAGCTACAGTACAGTCAGAGAACACACTCTCTACTCTCTGTACCTGATTCCAGTTGAACACCAGACCCTCCGCTGTGTAGTCTCTGTCTTTGTAGTCCTTAAAAAACTCACACCCTAAAAAAGAAACGCATTCAGCACACTTGGTCAGGAGTTAAACTGAGGCTACAGAATGTGGCCCTGTTCTTTAAAATCCAAATGATAAACAGTCTACTTTGTAACTTTGAGGTATAGCTGAAGGCAACTACTATTCTTTCTGTCAAGTCTGCAAGAAGACTTTTTGCACACAAAACTGTTCTAATGAATCCTGTTCCATGTCTTTCAAAATTGTGTTGAGTCAGATATGATTGGTTTCCTAAAGAAAGCATTTGACAGTCATTTTAACAATGGCTTTGGATTCTTTAAAATCATATGATCATGAGGCAATGTTGACAGTTTGCGTCATTTCTTCTCCTTTCTTGTATGGGTGGAAATGTGCAGGATTTGTATTACAGTTTTCTTTTCTTATTATAGAGGCCTTCTAGTAGTCTTATTACTTGGCACACAGCTACTGTAAGTTCTTTGTCTCTGCATTAAACTAATATCTGCTGATAAACAGTATTTGACTGGACAATGTATTGCTCTAGTGAAGTGAGTGAACGAAGTGACAGGTAGTTTACCTGGGTAAGGCACAGAGAGCAAGGTGAAGTCTGCATAGCGTTGGGCCTTGTCCGCCTTCTCAGAGGACGTCACACTGCAGGGGAGAAACAAGGTGAGCATCCATGGGCACTGCAGTATATTAAGAGACAACACTTCCATATAATACCTTTGTTAGGCCAAAATGGCTTATCATTCGGTCTGCATGATTTGGAAAAATTAACCAATTGCGTTTATTTTGACCAATATTATGATAACGATATAGGAGGGCATGACCATTTTTGCATCAATATTCTCATTCATCATTGAAAAATACATTAAATGATCATGGTGTGATTTTTTTAATGAGGATCTGTGCAAAACAAATCTGTTTTGTTAAGTACGTCTGGATATCTATGCAGCTCCTCAATACTTCATTTAAAAATGGTATTTAAATACATATTTAGCCTTTAACAAGTATTGTGCCTACTGCGATTTGAACATTGGACTAGTCTATTTTGCAATATTATTTGCTTGTACACTCCTACTACTAAGCTACAGCAGAATCTATACGTATTTTAACCCATATGCACTGAGCTAAGGTTCCAGCCTTAATGTTAGTGTTTTCTTGAAATAGTCATTCATATATATACACGTTTTGGTCGGGAAAAACTAAGAGACAACTGCAAAATTATCTCTTTATACGAGTACATTTTATATTTTTGTGTTGTTCTCTTAACTACCGACAATTTTTCAGCAAATTTCCAAATAATAATATTGGCATTTAGAAAATGAAAACTGGTCAACTAACCAAAATATATCCACTGGTTTCAGACCTTGAATAATAATAATGCAAACAAAAAAAATCACAATATTATTGTTATAACTAAGGAAGAGTTTATAAATCAATATTTAGTGGGTTAACCTGATCTACAATCTGATCTTTCATGTGTGCAACTTGGCTAGACTATTCTGCTCCTGGAGGAAGATGCACGCAGTTCTGCTTGGTTTGATGGCTTGGGAGCATCCATCTTTGTATCTTGATGATTCCTGAGGTTTTTAATGGACTTCAGGTCAGTCAAATGTTCATATAGAGAGGCGAAGTCCCTCCCTTTCCAGGGGGGCTCCATGGGACCTTATTTCGGAAAAATTATGTATTGAAGTCAATGGAGAGAGAAAGATTATCTTTTGATCCCGTTTGAATTGTGCCACGAATTACACATATGATGTTTGTCAATTTAAAAGATAATTTTGCAAGTCAAAAAAATAAAAATGTGTCGTAAAACTGTGAAGTAACACTTTTTTTTGTGTGAAACCGCTCAATGAACTACATCTCCCGTCTCGCACCACACACCAAGACGGACGTCACGTTGGCACATTTCACTTCTTTCTTTCAGAATGAGGCGAAAAGTATTAAACGAGGTGAAAATCACTACAAGTCTGGGCATGTTGAGAGCTGTACATACACACAAGGGGAGTTAGTCGGTTCATAAGAGCCAGCATGCGGGACCAGGATTCTGGGATTTGTAGTCTTTCTAGTTGCGTATTTTTCATAGTCTTATATTTCAACAGTTTTACGACAAAATGTGACTTTTTTTACATGGAAATGATTATTTAAGATTGACAAACATCATATGTGTAATTCGTGGCACAATTCAAACGGGATCGAAAGATACGTTTTCTCTCTCCATTGACTTCAATACATAACTTTTCCGAAATAAGGTCCCATTGGTCGGAAGTAGATGGGCGGGACTTCGCCTCTCTATTGTTTCTCGCCATTCCTTCCATCTTTTGTGAATTTAAAGCTAAATGTGCAGAAACATCGAGCCAACACAGAGGGACTGAGTCTGTAATGAAGTGTCTTTCTACAACATGCAGAGGAAGCAGGGACCTAGAGAACAGCCAGAGAGAGTAGCCAGTGGTGTTCCTTACTTTAGGCCAAACTTGACCTTCTTGTTCTCCACCATCAGATCACAGATGTAGCGGACTGAGAGGTAGCGTAGCAGCTTAATGTCGTGGCCTCGGACTTTGTCAAAGAGCTGCGAGTCCCCGTTCCTGAGGAGGAGGGAAATATACGAGGAGAGAAAGATTCATTAGAAAACTGATTTTCTCTGGGTAGATGTCTTACTTTGATGAGAAGTCTTTCAGGCAGCATTCATCGGGCTGGTTTTTGTTGTCAGTGATTCGCTCCCAGAGAGACCACTGTCTGAAGTTCAATGAAGTCATGTGATTACCTGACTGCACTGTCATCCTCTGGGACCTCCTCAGACTCTGTCCACGTGTCATCAGTGCCCCCTGAAGAACAGAAGCATACAGGAGGTCCCTCAAAGTCAAGCCAATGACACAAACTGTAAATCACTCAAACTTACAATTATTGTTAGGGCTGCACGATTTGAAAAAAATAACCAATTGCGATTATTTTGAATGACAGCAATTGCAAATATATTCATGATATTTGAGGCGTTGGTTGTTTTTGCATCAATATCCTCATTGTATTTAATATATA
The DNA here is from genome assembly GCF_902827165.1 of Trematomus bernacchii. Lineage (NCBI taxonomy): Eukaryota > Metazoa > Chordata > Actinopteri > Perciformes > Nototheniidae > Trematomus > Trematomus bernacchii. The sequence goes on from NW_022987469.1 coordinate 1,192,058, forward strand.
TATCTATATAACTTGGATCACGGTTGGATTTTCTAAATATCTGTACCAAACAAAGATATTTGAGGTCCATAGAACAGGATTTGAGGCCGGGACATACAGCGCCACAATCCTTGATTCTGAATTGTATTTACACTAACAGTATTTTGCCTGTAACAAATATTGCACCTCCTGCGATTTGAATATTGCAGTCGTCCATATTGCAACATTTTGATCAGTTGTGCAGCCCTAATGAATTTATGTTCTGTCTTGGTTGTTTTAGGGTCAAAACAAGTTCAGTCTTTAAACATAATACCAATCACAGCTGTGCTAGGCAACTTCAAAAAGGTAGGTAATGGGGGACCTAATGTGCTGAAAACAGGCAGAGGCTCTTACATCAAATATATGTTTTGATCACTTAGAATATAGTAATCCTCTTCAGTAGATGTGCATAACTGATCCTCGTCCACCAGGGCTGTGTGTTCTGGTTTCACTGACTCACTCTGCACACTCTTAAGCCTGCGTCGCACTGTCCCGAAATTGACACCCGATGGACACACGATAAAGGAAATGTTCAAATTCGGCTCTGATCGTAGCAACATCGGGCCATTCGTGAGGGCATCTTAAGCTATCGTATGACCGCCGGTGGAGTTTCTCAGGCTCCGGCAGCAACTTCGTGAGCGGCAACTTCGTAAGGCACTCGTGAGGGCATCTAGTCAAATCGTGTCATCTTCGTGTTATCATCGGTGCCATCGGGCATTCGCCCTCACTCTGATCGGGGCGAATGCCCGATGGCACCGATGATAACAAGATGCCCTCACGATGGCCTTACAAAGGGCAAAATTGACACACGAATTCAACACGAAAATGAACCTTCGCAAGGTCCTTCGGCAATTTTTTGGCATGCCAAAGATTTTGCCACCGCTCGCGAAGTTGCTGTCGGAGCCTGAGAAACTCCACCGGCGGTCATACGATGGCTTAAGATGCCCTCACGAACGGCCCGATGTTGCTACGATCAGAGCCGAATTTGAACATTTCCTTTATCGTGTGTCCATCTGGTTGTTTTATTGCACAACAAAATCATGTAAACATATTATGTAAATAACCCAATTTGTGTTCTGTGAAACTGAAAAGGATATAATATATTATTTTGAAGGCGAGTTGACAGGAAGTTGTTGTTGCTATGGAAACAACATTATGGAGAAAACGTAATATCTTCTACATATAAAGACGGATAAAGTAAAGAACAAAGTCTGAAAATATCAGTACAGTATCATAGTACTTTAACATAATTGTTTTTGTTACTTTCGTTGCAGTTGTATGTCTTAAATGTAATGTAAATGTTGCCTGTGTGGTTTGGGGCCATCTTCATGCGAAATTCACAATTCCATATTCGTGTGTCCATCAGGTGTCAATTTCGGGACAGTGTGACGCAGGCTTTAAGGGCTTTTGTAAGCGAAGGATGCACTTCTGACATTGAGCTATTGTTCTTATGAAACTTGAATGCACTTATGGTGAGTGTTTAGACAAATGCATCTGCCAAATGAAGGAAAGTAATATACAAGCCCAGAGAGAAACTAGGTCTGCAATCTTCCTCTTTCAACTTGATTAGCCAAAATGGCCATGTCCGAAGTATTACAGAAAGGAAATCCAGATGGTCTGTTCACCTAAAGACAAGGAGCTGGACTTCTGACATTCAACAGGTCTATTATCTGGATTAACCCCAGATATGATGAGAGTTTAAAGCCTTTTGAAAATAGCAACGACTAAAATAAGTGGATGCTCACTGCTCTGTGCTAACTAATGAATCCTATTTCCGTTGCTTTTTCCATACCTATCTACTGATCATCGGAGTAACTGCTGAGGACTTACCACATTGTAACAAGTCCCTCAGAAACACCAGCAGTTTCAAACTCAGCTAACCGTTCGGTGAGAAGACCCGACAGCTGACTCAGGATGTTAGTCATCTGATGGTTCCTGTTCTTAAATCTAAGATTGTTTTGCTTTTTTTGGCATTACATACGAGTGACTTGAATGTTTTGGTTGTTGGACTGTTGGTTAAACCAAACATTTAATGATGTTTCCATGTTTTTTAGGATATCTTGACTGGCCTTTTTACTGTTTTGTGATGTTTAGTTGATCTAAACCGAGTTACTCGAGGTCAAACTGAAAGTGAATGCACCTGAAAAGTCAGTAATATCCCTTACTTACTTTGTATTACAGGTCCAAAGTGAAACCCTGGTCTGTTAGCACAATTTTGACAGAAATGTGGGGTATGGTATTAAGTTTATTTTTCCAGTTTTCAAGTGTCTGATTGTCTGACCCCCTCTGTGTCTGATATCAAAGCATTCCCAGAATACTGTTTTTGAAAAAGATGGAAATTATGGCCAAAAAGTAAAAACAAATAAGAAGTGATACTTTAAAATAACCGTATTTTAGCTCCTTAACCACAAATGGACATACTATGGCGTTTTACATTTCTGAATGTCAGAGGCGGGAAGAGAGAGACAATCTTTCAAAGTCAATGTTTGGTTTATTTCTGTTGTCATTATATATTATATTTAATACTACAGTATGTGGCTGAAAGACACAATTCTTTATGCGTGTTCTTTATGGGTTTGACAGCAGCTGCAGCTTCAGAAAGCACAAGAGGAACTGCAACCTCCCCCATGGAAAATATGTATTACAACTTCCTCTGCTTAGGCTAATCTTAATTTAAACATGTGCATGCATGTGTGTGTGTACCTGAGAAGATGTAGTTGTAGCCTGTGCGTCCATACAGCTCCCCCCATCCTGCCAGAGTGGACGACCGGCAGATATGCTGCAGAAAGAACTATATTTACTGACTGTATGACTCATACTAGCATGTTGTTACAATAATTCACATCGTGTCGCCTAATCATACAGAAAAGAGGAAGGGAAAATCTGCTCATTTCAACATGAGAAGCAAGGACACTGGAAGTTTTTTCTTAGTTAGGCAAATCAAAAGAACATAATTAAAAACAGTAAATAGGTTTCTATTCATATTTCAGTGTTGCACTTATTATATCATCATATATTCATTTATCTGTGTCGGATTCTTGAGCCATGCGCTAACATTCTCACAGGCTTTAATGTACACTGTAGGGGATTATAAGATATGAAAACACGCCAGTTTAACACTTTAAATATGTTTTTATTTGATCTTTTGATGGCTCCTAAGGCCATCACACACTTGGGTTGCAGCTGAAAAAATAAAAGTGAAAAATTGTCACACACGTAATGTTTTTCTTTTACATTGAACTTATAATTGCAATATGATTAACGATATACAGGGGTTGATCATTTTTGCATCATTATTTTAAATATAATTCTAAAATCCTTCCGCGATTTGACTACTACATACCCTACTAATACCCATATTGCAATTTCTATTCAATTTCAGTTAATTGTGCAGCCCTCATACACTATATAATTATTATAGTAATCGGCAGCAGGAACACTGAGTGAGGACAGCAGTACCTTGCCGTTGTAGAGGATGACCGGACAGACGAACCTCCCTCTGCAGCGGGCCAGCTTACTGCGGTTCACCAGGTCCTGCAGCTTACTGATGTGCACCGCGCTCTCAAACCTGCACACACACACATACAAACACACACCAGCATGTGTTATTCATCGGTCTGTCCTCTTAATCATTTAAATGTCATTTAAAGCAACACGCTGCCGACACCTCTACAATCAGATAATCAATACAACACAGATGATCTATTGAAGGAGGTTACAGTGGGACATTCAGCGCTTAACAACCATTGATTATTTCATTTAATGAACCAGTACATCTTAAGTGCCTGCTGGCTGCTATTTTGGCCACGAAAACACAAACACTGGAAGGATTATCTAAAGGGTTGAAGGGGGTGCATTCAAAGGACCTCATGATCATCTGAGGTTATTAACACAGCAAGGGGTTTTTGTGCTACCCGTAACGACTGTTTTGAGTGTTAAAATTATTTGCGTCAACATCAGTTTTTCTATGTTAATTGGTCGAACATGGACAAAATGAAAAAGCGAAATCTCTTCTTTAACTGAAGTGGACAGACAGGAGGTTAATGAGGACAGCTGTGCTGCATTCTTGGTTAATATGGACATATAGTTTGTTTGTGTATTTAAAGAAGAAGAAGAAGAAATGGCTGTAGTTGCCCTGTGACTGGTCTTTGCAAACACTGAAGAGACAGCCTGTTACACCTCCTGCTATCTGCCAAATTCACTATATCGTTGTTCTATTTTTTTTTTATATTGTCAGAAAACTGAATGAGTTTAAAATAGTCCAAACCTGGCCCACAAAGACTAAATGTACCTAAATAAGCTGTTAAGGCCCGGACACACCAAGCCGACACCAAAGAACTGACACAGACGGACCCCCGACTGTTGTGTCGCCTCACGTCTCCTGCGTCTTGGCCATGTGTCGCACTGGAACACACGGCAAAGACTTCAGCCGACGGCCAAGTAGCACGTACGAACTGCGCATGCGTGAGTGGCAATAACTCTCCTTACCAGCAGGCGGCGGCAGTGTGTATTCGTCATTCAAAAGAGGCAACCGGAAGACAGACTGCGTGATAACCGAGAGAAGAAGAACAGACTGCGTGATATAAACAAACAACAAATAGCGTGTGCGTTCCATTTTCACTCTACAGCGAGGAGCTCATGGGGCTTTCCCAAACCTGTGTCGAGAGCTGGAGTTAAATGAAACCTCAGATTTGCCTTCTTAATAATTTGTTTGGGTCCCTCACTTCCGTTTCGCTTCTCATGCACTGATTCGCTAAGCTGAACAGCCAATCGGAGTGATTTCTTTTGCCGACAGCCTTTGGCCGACTGCCCACCGATTCGACATGTTGAATCGGCGGGTTTTCGGCCGAAAAGGTGTCGGCACGGCTGAAAAGACACGACGGTGTGGGACACACCAATCTGAGTAGGGCGTGTCGACGCTCATCGTCGGCCAAAATCGGCTTGGTGTGTCCGGGCCTTTAAACCATGATAAAATGATAATATAGCTTTACTTGTATAGAACTTTTCGTACACTAGGTGCCGCTCTAAGTGTTTTACAACATGGCACAGATCACAAATTAAAGAAACAAGAAATCCAATTCAGGTCAAACGTTAAAAACGTTTTGCACACATGCAGCATAAAAACATAATATAACAATTCAAGGAACACAAGGAAGTCAAAAAATGTATGATAATAAAAAGTACAAGAAAATAAATAATGATCCAAAAGTTCACGACAGATAACCTTCTCAGGACAACAATATAACTGTCTTATTCATATTTCTGGGTGAAGAATTGTAAGCAATGCTACCAATACATTGATATTTTATAACAAATTGCACATGCACACATTTTCAATTGACCTGATGATGCTATGAGGAATTTAAGAATTTCTCCCAGTTTGTTATTTTGAATTGTGGGAGACTGCGAGACCGACTATAAAATTAAAACATGAAACATTTTGTTAGAGGGGAAAAAGTTCTGTGCCATGAGGGATTTGCCCAATAAGGCTTTTTTTAAAACACAGTTTATTATTAAAGCCTTTCTTGTGAATCAGGGTTTCCTCCTTTGTTTCAGCACAATTTCTATTTTCAGCACTACGGTGGAAAAGAGTCTAACTGCATTAACAGCAGTGAGAAGTTAGGACTTATTGAATCACTATAAATCATTCCAGATGTGACTTCAGAAGTTCCCCCTCCCTCTCTGCTGCTTGGTGTGAGCAGAGGGGCTGGAGATGGAGCCTGACCTTTGCTCTGCAGCAAGGTGAGCATGTTCAGGAGTGACACAAACAAACAAGAGGGAATTGGTAACCGAGTGGACTGAACTTTGGATCAGAGAATAACTGGGGAGACGGTACCTGTCTCTCTCCACATCTGTGCTTTCGTACTCCAGGAACACGATCTGCCTGGGGTAATGCCCGCACACTTCTCCATTGGCGTTGTGGATGATGCTGTACTTGTAATCTCTGGCAAACAACTCCAGACACCGCTTCTCTATCGCCTCTACCTGAGGACGAGAAACAAAGACAGAGTTATAGTAGTTGTTTTAAAAAAGGGACATCATTCTTCTTCTTCTGGAAAATAACAGAACTTGGGAATGAGTCGTTTTTAGATGATTAAACTATATAGGTAACCTAACAACCACATTTAACCAAAGTCCAGCTTCATCTCTGAAATGTGCATTATTTTAACAGATGTAATATTAATTACATCAGGTAGCATCTCATTAACATAAACACTAGTAGCTTGATGACTGATTTTTGTTCAGCTGTGGATCACCTCTAAAAGAAGTATCCACACATACTGTGCATGCAGATCTAGCTGTTTGTGTGACACATGGTGTCAAAGTTAGAAGCAGACTCTCACCAGTAAAGTGAGTGTTCCTTTACATTCAGTTGTGTCACTAAGCAGAGTGTAGGTCAACAACAACAATAGCATGTTGATGTTAAAAATGCGATCTAGGAACTGCTCTTACAATATAGAAAAATATATTTAACTATGAATAAACGAAATGCCCATAGTAATTCACGTTTTCAACAATAACACATACATTTCCAATACAAATGAAGGCTATGAGTACAGGAGAGGGTCACAAGAGCAACACAACCTGCTCATCGTCTACACATACAAACTATCAGATGTATGCCAATCTGATCAGTGGTTGCTTAAGGTTGTAAAGAGGTCATAAATCACTACTTGCAGTATGTGTTGTTTTGCTAACGTACAAGGACACTTTAATTCCATTATTCCAGCATTGTGCAATGACACAAGAGACAATGACCTGTTGTCAAGCAGCTAAAACACACCGAATGATGACCCACAATCTTACCCGAGGAGTCACTTCCTTTGCTCTGTACTGCATTTTGGAAAACAAATCTATCAAATCCTCGATTTCCTCGCTCTTTTTGAACGATAGCGCGGAAGCTGGGAAACCGCCGGCCAGGGAAGGGGAGGCGGCCATCATAGCGCCACGACCCGCGGTGGTGGCCTCTAGCCGAACTCGACCTCCTTCAAACACCGCAGAGCCTTGTCCTAAGGAACGGGAAGGCCGACCAGGCCATCCCTTCCCAGCCAGCTTCTTCCTGACTGCCCGCTTGAGGGGGCCGGAGCCGGGGAGTCCTCTTGAATTCAGGGCACCGGCGAGCTGCTCCACTCTCCTAACACAACCCGTCAGCTAGCCCCCACAGCCTGCCACTCACACCGCGGCGGCGACTGCTGCTGCCTCCCGAGTTAGCACGGCACAAGCTAGTTCAGCTTAGCTTTGTCGTTTCCTTTAACTGATATCTCCGTGAACTCATGTAAACAATTTCAGACGTTTGTAGTCCTCCACATCACCGCTTCTTGGTTTCCAATTGCAATATGAGGTGAAGTGATGGCCGAGTCTCAACACCGCCGAACGTTAACTGAACTCCGGTCAGCTGGAGTCAGGAAAGCCCCAGGATCCTCCCAGGCCTGCTCACGTTTCCTCAATGTCACGTCTTCATGTCTCCTTAGTAACCATGGCCAAGACGATACAAGGAATACAGTTATACAGTAGTCAACCATGTAGCTGCAGGATCTCAGTTCTGTCGCTACATATGTTGTTGTGAAATAAATCCCCAGCAGTGCAGAGCGGTGTTGCAATCTGTGTACTACAGTCTGAAGGTAAAACAGGCGGTAAACAGGAAGCTGAGAGGACCACGTGACACAGCCATCTCCCCCTTTAAATGACGTGTGTTGTTGTTCAGTGAGGTCTCTGCTGCTGTTTTGGACTGTCGGGCTGCAGCCACACGGTGTTTACTTTGAGTCTCGATAGTGCTGCAAACACAGTTCTTTTACTGAGGGGACTCATTCTTGGCCACATTAAATAACGATTCTCAACTCCACTATTCCATAATCCACTTTGTCAAATTGGTTGTAACTTACTTAAATATAAAGAAACAAATGTTCAGGCTGCCCAGAAATGGTAAAACAAGCAGTGGCGACTGGTCATTAGGGGCAGGTGGGGCACAGCCCCACCTAGTGTCAGCAGAAAGTATTACAAGTAATGATTACAAAAAATGCAAAAAAAAAATAAAAAAATATATAAAATATATTTTAAGATCATGTTGAATCATCTGATTCGTCTGTACATTGCTGTTTTAGTCTGTGTTCTTCTAATTAGTGTCTACAGTCACAGTGTGTGCCTATTGAGCTGTTTAGAGCCATGTGGGACAAAACCTGATCATGCCCCTTCCTCTCGCTGTGAAGTGAACGATGACTGTAAAAACTACACTGCGCATGCTCAGAGTATTTCCCCCGTTAATGTGTGTGGCAAAAAAATAATGACCAGAGGGGCACGGAGCTGCCATCCCCACCATACGTCATCTCAAATCATTCAGAGCTGATTGGCTGTAAGTACGTGTGCCGCGAAAAGTGTGGTGTGTGTGAAGAGGAGACGAGAGAGCTGCAGTGACGCGTCCTAAAACCAGGAAGTAAGCACAAAAAAGCAATGAGGTTTCTCCAGAGGATTTTAGAAAATAGCTCGAAATAAGATCTGTGGGAAACGTACCTGTTAGATAAATACACGTTTTGTTCAGCCGGATAACATCCACATGTCTACCCTACTTTTATAATTTTTTTATCATAAATCTATCGATTAGATTTATGATAGACTTTTGAAACTACAAGGAGGACTTTTACAAAAAAGTAATAGAAATGTTTGTCCAGAAGGATAGGCAAATGGACTTCATCTTCAAGTCAAGGTAAGACCGCAATTTTATTGAAAATGGGATCTTACTAAGAGAGAACAATTCAATATTTAAATGATAAAATTACATTTTTTGGGTATCCTTTTGTTGAACTGTCTGTTTAAAATTAATCGAAGCATCAGACAAAAAAAGCTTTTGAAAATAATATTATATTTTGGTTTAGGTCAAAATATAATATTTGTAAACCTGAAGAGTCAGTGCCAGTGCCTCACCAGCCATGAACCTCACTGCACGTCACTGCAGAAGCTATAGACATCTAAGTTTTTTGTGCCCCACCACTTTTGTACATATAAAAACGCCACTGAAAACAAGCAATAGGCCTGTAGACTTAAAGGTGGGGTAGGTAATTTTGGAGAAACCTGAGGCCTGTACTACGAAGCTGGATTTTCGCTTAGCCGGCTAAATTCAGGGAAATCTCGGGCTTTCCGGTCCTACGACGCTGGTTCTCTTTTTAGCAGGCTAGATTTCCATGGTAACTTATGCTGAGCGGCAAACCTGCTCCGGAGCAGGTTAGGTGGCAGGCTAAGAGATCAACTCAGTGAAAGCACCGCCTGCTGACCAATCAGAGCTCCGTGTGCGGAGTTTAAAGCGATCAATTCATATTACAGGATAAAGGAAATACAGAAAAACTGCCGTTGCAGGAAAGACGGCCGTGAAAATTAATAGAATATCCCCTCCCATCTTCAGAGCAATCTGAATATTATAATATTAGCGTTAAGAAAGCTTACTTAAATATCTGCCACGACATAAGTAACCGGATCAGAGTAACATTAAGTACAGTCCGCGGCACTGTGAGTGCAGACGTCGATGTGTCTCATTATCATTCATATCATATCACATCATATCACATCATAATGTATCATATATTTCCTTATCTGAGTCAGCTTCTTGAGCCGTATCTGGCCGTGCAACACTCACAGTGTCACATACTGTATGCAGAAGTATTATTTTAAGCAACACATTAAGTTGACGAAACACTCGAGTCAAATGTAATTAAAGTCAGATCGTGTCTTAGACGGGGCAGTGATTTCATAAACCTGTTAATGTACGCATTCAAACACTTTTTCTTTTACCAGCTGTATTCACCTTGCAGGTGCAGCTATGTGGCTTTTATCCTGGATAAAGTGTTTAAGTCATGGATGTTTAAAGTTTAACTTCTTCATATTTGACTAATATTAAAGTTCACTTTTCATTCAGGAAGTATGACGCTGCGCTGTCAGTACACTTGTCCGTGTTTGAGATTGGTCGAATGCTCCAAATACCACCCCTTTTATGTGAACGCGCACCTAACTAGATAGGACACGGCTGGCTTGAGCGATCCACTTGATAACCGGCGTCGTAGTACAGTTTAGCGCCAGCGCGTATGTTTTGGCTTAGGCCAACCGGCTAACTCCAACATATCCAGGTTAGGTTGAACCAGCTTCGTAGTACAGGCCTCAGCTCGAGTGCGCTAGAATTTGAAAATACACAGCCGGAAAAAATCTGCACTTCCTTACAGAGCCCCTCCTCCAACACACACGAACGCGCACATGACCAATGAGGGCACGAGATAAGTTTGTGCACAGATGGAAGGCTGACAGGCAGGTGGGCCATCTAGTTATTTTAGCCGGGCCGGCTAAAATGATTGGTCGTGCTTTTTACAGTACTACGGCTTCCACAGATGACATTTTTGTATGGATTTTTTGTCAAAGCACTTAAGATATTCATTGCTATCGGGATGTTAAGAGCATTCCATGGAATATAACAAAAAGTGTATCTCGAGCCGGTTTCTCAAACTTACCTACCCCACCTTTAATTCTGTATTAAAGAAGAGAACAAAGCCAATGTGATTCAAAACATGAATTGTAAGTTACTCGCTCTTCTCCTTTCCCCAAAAGAAAGAGAAAAGAGAAAAGAGAAAAAATAAACTATATTTAGATTTGTGTTTGATCAGAAACAAGAGCTGCACACTCAAAATGACACTATCAATAGTGGGGGGAAATGTAATAATTTACATGTATGGAAATACTCCAGTGTCCGTAACCTCCTCCCCAGGCACGTGCACACAGACATTAAAGTGGGCTTGAGCCCCTGCCCTTTTTCTTCCTCCAGAGAAAGTGCCCTTTTTCCCCCTTTTTTTAATTTTTATAAATGAATATATATCTACTGCTGTTTGCGCAGTTTCCCTTTCCAAAAATATATTGATTGAATACAGAATATCAGGTCGGGAGATTAGACTGTGAAGTTCCGATGCTCTCTCTACCCTCCCTCCCTCCCTCCCTCCCCGTCTCCTGCACAGCGGTGCAGTCATCGGCAGTCCCTTCAGACAGACAGGTAGCAGCACCTCCCACTTTACTGCCCCATGTTATGCCGGCTTTTCTTGGCTTATTTTGAAGGTGATTGGTGATGAACAAATTAGTAAACTGCCAGTGCCTCGAGTTTACAGCTAATTAGCTAAAAGACAATAACAAATATAGTTAACTAGGTAGGCTACTAGCTAATGGATAAGTTAGCTCAAGGTTTAACTAAGGTAATTTATCATGGGCATACAGGCTAATGTACTGTAGCCTAAGGGGAGACACTTGTGAATACAGTCAAATGTGTATCTAATAACGTCATCACAATCGCCACATTGATATGCAGATTAGGCGTTAACTAGGCCTAATTACAATGTGCTAATTTGCATGCAGTTACCAAAGCATTGCAGGTAAAAAGGATCAAGCTAAAAAACACATCACCTCACAACTTCCCCAGATAGTTACTTACGTCAAGTCAGTATTTTCCCCGGAAATGTTATGTTTAAATGCAGATTAGCTTTAAATCTATAGATGAATTCAGACATGGTAGTAAAACGAACACCATTTATATGTGTTTCTTGAAAGTTTTATTTCCATGGAAGCAAAATAGACCAAAATAACAAGTACATGAAAAAACGATCTTTTTGCCTGTAATGTCCTTAAACAGTAACTTCATCATTTTGATTGTTGGCTGCTCATTTAATAACTATTAATTTTACCAGTTTGTTGTCTGCTCTTGTGCTTAGTGAATACTAAAGAAGACCATTGTCTCTGTGTTAGCTGATTATTTTGTAGAATTCTGTTGAGTATTAAACAATTACGTGAGTGTGAGGGTATTAAAATAAATTGGTCAGTAAGTCAGAGATGTGCAACTATATTTAACTTTTTGTTTTAAAACATTTTTTTATAAATGATTATGGGAAGTGCTCTTTTTCTCACTTGAGCACCGCCCCCCAAAATGTCTGTGCACGTCCCTGCTCCTCCCATTAACATGTGTACAAATGTTCACTTAACCCAAGCGATATACACTTTCTGCATTGTGTTGTACTCACCCTTTTACTATTAAATGTAAACGCAATTGGTGGTTTGTTTCACTGATGACATGTTGTTTTTGTCTTTTTTAAACGCTTCCTTCCCAGTGCCACATGGGGGTGCTAATTTGCAGATGTGTTTTTGCTTATTGTTCATTTGGATTTAGGAGCTGTACACAGCAGAAAGATGTATATGCTATGTTTCCACATTCATCTGCTGAAGAAGGATAGTTTCTCTGTGCTCGCCTCAGCTCTCAGTAACCCCTGGTAACACAAGACAGACTTTTTAACATCAACAACATTTCCTAATTTGGGAGGAATGTAGTATATTTTATCTAATCGTATAACAATAACAGAGTGTGCTTGGCTTACAAGAACGATGAGGGAACCAGAAGCTTAGAGATGTCCCACCCCTTAGCCTATCACATAAAATGTGTTGCGCTAGCCAATAGAAGCGCAAGTGTTATAGTGATGCAACTATGTTACAGAAGTATAAAGGAGTCCAATGGAGGCGTTTCTGGCGGGGACAGTGTGTGGGGAAGAAACTCTTTCTGAAGGGAGCACAGGGATTTTTGACTTTGCAGACCATTTAATACATGATCAAAAACCTATAAAACACACTACAGGAAAGGGAACACCACAACAGATATAATAGGACCTGTTTAACATAGTCGGACATGACAACCTGTGTAGCCCATGTATTGATTCCATCCGATAGCTGCTATAATACAAAACAAAACGTCTGCCTGCTCTCCACAATGATCAATAACAGCGAACGGATGGTCAAAGTAAGGTAAAAATATACAGAATCACACTAAGCCTGGTTAGTGTTGCCTGACTTTATAAAGTGTGTTTTTTTTTATAAATGTGTGGTCGCGTTCTAGTCACTTTGCTCAGCGCTATACTACTTGATACAACTTGTATTTGCCGTACTCGCCATTAACTGTTATTGCTCAGGTTAATTTCGCCCCCCTCCGTTGTAAGCGTGACGTGAAGCGCTGCGGTGGAAACAGGAAGAACCAGAGCTAAATCAGGCTCTAACCCGGAACTGGCCCTGGAACCGGTTTGGTGGAAAAGGGGCAATAATGTAGTTTTTAACAAAAGAGGGATCTTTCAGTTTGCATTAATACAAATAAATAGTAGGCCTATCTGTTTTTCATTGTATTTATTATATATCATTGTATACAATGATATATCATAAATACATTTTAAATAAACAATATATGCATATACTCTTTAAACTATGATTGGGACAATCACTTAAAATAAATGAAATAAACCGAACTTTTTCCTTTTATTAACTCTAGAGAAAAGAGTCAAATTCCATGCGGCAGAACCAGAGATATTTTATTGTGTCTAATTGCAAAACTTTGTGCCTACGTTACCCAAAATGCATCTCATTCTCGGAGAGATTGAGAAGGGGTCCAGCTGCAGCCTCACAGCAGAGAGAGAGAGGGCTGTGGAGGTGCTGTTGGAGAACTGATTTATATGTTTTATTTCTTTTTCATCCGTAGACGGAATTCCGTCGAAGATAATGTGGTGTTTGTTTGTTTTTTAAGTTGAACTTCTGAGGGAAGCATGTCAGAGGCTGATTCAGTGTCTGTGTGGATTTCTGTTGGATTTTAATTAGCGAAGGATTCCTCATCATCTCCGGAAGAGTGGACCTCTGAATGTTTCTGTATGCAGGTCAGAGCGGACACCGAGCGGCGGAGGTGAAGAGAGGCATGCTGCTGCTGTCCACCACCGGCCGCTGGATCCGGCTCCGGGAGCTCCGCGGGGTCTTTACGCGCTGAGCGGAGCGGAGGAGAGGGGGGGGGGGGGCGGGGGTCCCTCAGCTGGATCACGCTTCGCCACTGAATGATTGACTGATCTTATGGGAGGACAGAGGGGGGAGGGGGGAGCATTTGGATGTGAGACTACTGTTAAAAAAGCAGGATCCAGGTATTGAGCTACAGGGGGAGAGGGGGGACAAATCACGGGATCTTTGTTGATCCTTTTTATAATTATTCTTTTTTTAGTATGACATCCTTTCCGGACGATAGAGGAGGATAGACGAGAGAATAAGGGACAGGTTGCTGTGCAGGGGGGATCCGGGGGTGGGAGAGAAAAATGCTGCCTTCGCAAGAAGCCTCCAAAATCTACCATGACAACTACATGCGCAACTCCAGCGCCATCGGGGTCCTGTGGGCCATATTCACCATCTGCCTGGCCATCATCAGTGTGGTGGTGTTCTTCCAGCCTTACTGGATCGGAGACAGCATCAACACCCCCCAGGCCGGACACTTCGGCTTGTTCCACTACTGCGTGGGCATCGGGAACTCCGACCGGGAGCTCCTGTGCCAGGGCAGCATCTCCGACTTCAGCTCCATCCCGTCCGGAGCCTTCAAGGCGGCCTCGGTGTTCGTGCTGCTGTCCATGGTGCTCATCCTCGGCTGCATCGGTTGCTTCGCCCTCTTCTTCTTCTGCAACACCGCCTCTGTGTACAAGACGTGCGCCTGGATGCAGCTGCTCTGCGGTAAGGACTTGTTGGATGGAAGATACCTTGGTGTGTTTTTTGGGTAAGGGGTTGATGAATAGGGGGTCTTTCCTAACAGTTTTTGGTGGAGGGACACCTGAAAGAGGAGCATCAGTAGTGTTAGGCTATGTATCTCTGTATACACTGTTCTACAGAGGTTGAAGAAGTACTCAGATAATTTACTAAAGTAAAAGTAACAATACCACAGTGTAAAGTACTGGATTCAAAATAGTAAAAGTTAACAAGTATTAATATCAAAATGTACTTTAGGTACCAAAAGTTATGCATAATGGCACATTTAAACACAAATTATATTTAAAAGGATTTTTATTTTAAATTATTGGTGCATATGCATTACATTAATTACATTAATGCACACAATGTTCAAATACTGCTTACTGCACATTCTATAATTCACTGCATTCTATTTCGCTGTAAATTACTGCTTTATTTTATTGCTATCTAACTATATTTTATTACAGTGTCCTTAAAGATTTTTTGTTTTATATGGAGAGTTTTTGTTTAAAGTGGACCTATCATGCTATATTTGAATAATATAGTGTAGGACCATACCTATATAAGGCATATATATATATTTTTTTTTTCAAAATACCAAACAGATCATGCATTTTAGCCATGCCCCATTTCGCTCAATTTGAAAAATGTTAGCTCTGTTTTTGCAAGGGCTGATTCTGTGAGAACAGCACCATCTACAGGCCTGACATATGTACTACAGCGTCTCCAGCGTTTTCGAACGGCAATGGCCGTGGCTGTCTCCTCCTGATTGGTGGAGTTGGCCCAATAGCCGTAGCGCCACTGTCCTGACGTCAGGACAGTGTTCAAATCTGGATCAGTTTTTATCAGATCCGTTGCAGCCCCTTTTTTAGAGATTTGGGTATGGAGGAAAATAGAGAGGGTTGTGTTTTCTGACACTTGGTGAGTTCCCTGGAACACCGGGGACACATATTCATGTATAAAAGACGTACAAAAGTGCATTTTGCATGATAGGTCCCCTTTAATATTTTATGCATGCACCATGACATCAAGTCAAATTCCTCGTATGTGTGAACCTACCTGGCAATAAACCCGTTTCTGATTCTGATTAATGTGTTTATCACTTCAATGTTGCACTTGGTCAAGGTGGGGTTTATGTGAATTATTGTATGGACTACTGTTTAGCTTAAACTGTAATAAATTATGATAATAGATGTATATTTTGTATTAACCTAAATCTGCCAAATAACTAGTAACTAAATGTAAAAGAAATGTAGTGGAGTAAAAAGTACAACATTTGCCTTCAAAATGTAGTGGAGTAAAAGCATAAACGAAAATACTCAATAAAGTACAGTTACCTCCATTTTTTACTTAAAGGGCCCATGTCATGGCCATTTCCACTGATCATAATTACATTGTTGAGGTATACTAAAATAGATTTATACTGTGCAATTTTCCAAACTCACATTGGTTTCGCATACAGCATCTCTGTCAAGCATGTGTATTCAGCAGTATTCACTTTCTCCACTAAACGACTCGTTGGAGCTCTTGCCCCCCCCTCCCTGTGAGCCTAGTGTGCTCCGATTGGTCAGCTCGGCCACTCGTTCTGATTAGTCAACCACCAGAGAGGCTGCGCCCATGTCAGTGCTTTTCCCGGCTGCTCTCAGCGTAACATCAGTCTTATCATGGCGTCGGTACAGCGGTATATTTTATATACATATATATTTTTAACTGTTGTTATAGAAGAGTGTGACGGCCCCAGGGCCTTTGTCTTACGATGGGGTGGAGCTGAAGAGGGTAATCAGCGCGATCACGGACACCTCCGGACACTACGGCCCCAGTCTCTCTCCAAAGCGGCTGCAGGAAGACTAACTCTGCGATCCTCTCAACCACCTATCTTTGCATTTACCACAATAAATGTGCCGTGGTTTTGTAAACTCGTGTATGTCTCCTTGTCTTTCCGTTGTGGCCTACGAGCTACTCTCATAACAAAGAGTAAGTTATTTTTACCCGTTATAAACTACTACTGTTTGATGAGAAATCAAATCATGGTTTGCTATATATGAATTCAGGGAAGAAAGGATAGGCCTACTAAGTATTTCCATTAAACTTTATTTTTAGAAATGTACAAAATGAACATAAATATACATATATACACGGTATATCATCCATTCCTCCTCCTCTTGCCTGCGCACAGCCGGTGCGGTGCGGTGCCTTTTAGCACGACGCCTCAGTAGTAGTAGAATCCCTTCCCCGTCATGGATTGTCCGCCAGGATCTGGCTGGACGAAATCAAATGCAAATCACAAAATATTAGAGAAACTTAGTTGTTTTAGATTCGTTAGTAGTAGTTGTGTAATGAACAGCTTGCCTGCTAATATGCTAACCTAGCTTTGTTTACCTTGGTAGCTAACACGATATGAACGTTAGCTTGGAGGAAAGGCAACTATAATGCAGTGTAATAAAACTACTATGAACAAAAGCTAGTGGTTCATATTAGGCTAGCAATAACGTGTTTATAATTGCAATCGTATACGGGTATTCTGCTACCATACAATGTAACTTGCATGAATACATTGTTTTGCGCTAGCATACAGCTAGCCTCGTTAGCTACATGCAGTATATGTACGGTCACAATGTACGGTAAACCGGAGTATACTGTATGAGTATTCCGTGTGTGTGACTGCAGACATTCTCCTGCCATGACAAACATGTAAGGCCATCTGCTGACATTGTAGTTGATATATTTAAACGCTAGCAACGTAGCATCACAAAAATGTTTTTCTGACCAAAACTAGCTCAAGCTCCGTGTGTTAGATCGCTACGCCAGCTATAATGTAATTACGTTTCGCGACTGACCGGCAAATCACCCGCAGTATACTGTCAATAGGTATTTTGTGTGTGAATGCAGACATTCTCCTGCTATGAGATACATGTATGCAAGGCCATCTGCTGATATTAGAGTTGATATATGGAAACTCTAGCAACTTAGTTAGCACAGTTAGCACTGTGTCAATGGCTTAGCAGTCCAACACAGTTTACACATTTAAACAGTCTTGTTTGATAAATACACAAATAACAATGCAAACTTACAGGTTGTATACCCAGATCTTCCCCTGCTCCAAACGGTCCAAACAAGCTGTGCATATCCGGCCTCAAACTGGGCAATGTTTTGGAAGCTTTCGTCTGTGAAATGCCGGTTCTTCGAACCTCTGGAGGAGGAACACGCCGCTGCTGGTGTGGCCATAGCTCTTCGGGATTGGTCCATTTCGTTCCGGGTACCGCATGACATCAGGCGGTACCCGGAACTAAATGGAAGACTCAAATGGGCAGTGACGTATCTCCAACGAGGCGTTTTGGGGAGGTATTTTCTGTGTTAGAGTTTTACTCGCTACAGGGTGTACTTTGAGGGTTTTGACTCTGCACACCGTTTACATGCATAAAAACCTTCATAACACACAAGGGGACGGGTAATAACCGGAAAAGCATGACATGGGAGCTTTAATACAGTACTTAAGTAAATGTAGTTAAATTACACCACTGCTGGTTTATCATCGCTAACCCAAAGAACAAAGAAAAGTCCCAAAATGTATCCTGAAGTCCCGTGGTGCATTCAGGATCATCTCGTGAGAGTTTGGTGACCTCCTGCATGCTTTTACTAAACTGAAAAAATAATATATTGTTTGTCATTTATTATTTGTAGGTTGCTTCGAGGTTCTGAAGCCACGTGACCCCGGGTCTTCTCCCAAAAACCATCATCCTGACACTGCCTGTTGTATTCCCTCAGCCTGTGTCAGTGTAATTGTATGGAATTATGATAATATAATGCCTTCAGCTGTGCTGCATCAAAGATCACAGTTTCTATTTTGGTTGCCATATCTGCCTACCAGATTAGCCTGCATGCATGATGTGCACATGCATTCCAGTAATGTACCCCCACCCAAGACGTTCATTCTTCTGTGCCAAACTGGAACAAACTCCATGTAAAGGCTGTATTGCATGGGTCGGCAACAGGCGGCCCGCGGGCCATTGTTGGCCCGCCAGCAATAATATTTGGCCCGTCATTTTGAGAATAAAAAATAAAAAAATATTTTGAGATTTTTTTTTTTTCTTTTTTTTTTTTTTTACAACATCGGACCGACAGTCGCACATATACTGTGTAGGCTATAATGTCTGAATAGAGAATCTACCTACACCTGAAGAATGCTTATTGTACTTTTATCCATGTTGAGAATGAATGACATACAGCACAGGCACAATCAGGCAGCGGGGTGCACTGACGCTGATAGTGGATCAATAGGTGGACAGCGCGTGGTGCTGAAATAGCCAACATTCGGTGTGTGGTTTGAAAAAAATAACACCAGCTCACTAAATCATTCAAACGTAATGTTTACTTATATGTGAACAGTAACAAAGTTCAGTCAAAACATTGACAACAAAATTGGAGAAGCCACTTGATCATGGAGGGCGAGGAGTGGTGGTGCATATGCTCCTGAAACGACAGAGCACGCTACATTAGGGATAATAATTACAATGAGCCATTAATTCAAAAATATAAAAAATATAATTAGGCTATTAAATACAATTACGACAGGCTTGGTACTCACTTAATGTGAAAACTGACATCTCCCATCGGTCGCTATTTTTTGGATATCTGGTGATATGGACGTCACTTTAATCCGCAGGCAGTTCTCAAGGTTTTTATGCGTCAATCGATTCCTCTCGTGCGTCTTTATCGCATTCATTGAAGAAAAGGACGACTCGCATGTATAGGTGGAAGGGAACATTGTGAGCACATAAAATGTGAGTCTCTTGATCGTGCTATATTCCTCTGAGCTTCCCACCCAAAAGGCACTCACAGACTCCGCACTTCTGAGCGCATCGCTGACCAGGGAGCTTGTTTGAAAATCAATTAGCTCCATTTCTAATGCAGCCTCGTCTAAGGAGGGGATCATTTGTTTCGCCTGGGAGGTGAAGTCTCCACTTGGTCGGACTGTGAGAGGATCGCGTACAAAGGCAATGATGTCTTTTGGGATGGAGTAGTCCTCAAACCTTGACGTGAAGTTGGCCCGTAGCTGCTTGATGAAGTCCACCATAAGCTCTGTCACTTGTCCCAGTGCCTGTGATTTTAGTGTACTGAAATGGAGGAGCCTGCCAGTGGATATGTCTGACTCGAACAACTCCAGCTTCCTCGTGAAGGATTCAAGCTTTTCAACCATGTCCACTATGGTTTTGCCTCTCCCCTGTAGCTGCAGGTTAAGCTGGTTTAGGTGGCCAAATATATCCGCTAAAAATGCTACATTGGACATGAACTTTTCGTCTCCCAGAAGGGCAAGGTGGTCAGCTGCTGCCCTAATCTTGCTCAATCTAAGAAACGCCTTGACCTCATCCAGTAGCGCACAGAAGCGGTCCAACGCTTTCCCTTTGCTCAACCAGCGCACGTCATTGTGAAGCAGCAGGTCATCGTGGGTGGCCTCTTCTGACTCAGCCACAAGTTGTCGGAAAAGCCGATGCTGGGTGCTTGATGTACCCCTGACAAAATTAATGACACGCATCACTTTGTCCATAACTTCCTTTAGCTCACCACTGAGTTTGGCGCAAAGGACACTCTGGTGGATGAGACAGTGCAGTCCATGCATTTGGGGGGCGTGCTCCTTCAACCTGCTTACCAGACCTCTGTGCTTTCCCACCATAGCAGGAGCCCCGTCTGTCACGATTAGGTTAACCCTCTCAAATGACAATGAATGCAGCCTAAACAACTCTTTCAGTTTTGTAAATATAACGTCCCCAGTGGTGTGCCCTTCTAATGGAATAAGAGACAGCAGCTCTTCCCTGAACTCCTTTCCATCAAAATATCTAACATAGACGCACAACTGGGCTACATCTGTACTGTCAGTGCTCTCGTCAATGGCTAAGGAAAAGTAATTGGCTTGACTGAGACCCTTGATGATTACCCCCTGCACAGCGTCCGACAGTGCTTCTATGCGGCGTATAGCGGACCTCGCAGAGAGGGACACTTGTTTCACTGACGCAATGACACCATCCATGGACTTGTCGGTGGCCAGTTCCTCCAAAACAGTCACCATCACCTCCTTGAAAACCTCTGCGTCAGTGAATGGCCGGTTATGCTTTGCGAGCACCCACGACGCCTTTAGGGACGCGGTTGTCACTTTCTGCTGGGCTGTGAGGCCTCGCACCAGGATCCTGCTGCTGTGCGCATAACCTGCTGTCAGTGCTTCAATATTGCGCTTTCGTGCCTCTGTCTTGGGGGGAAAGGCCACTTTGAAGGTGTCATGCTTCGTCTCGTGGTGCCGCTTAATATTATATTCTTTGCAAGCAGCCACAACTTCATTGCAGATAAGACACAACGGCTTTGCATTGATGAAACCAGGTAGGATGAACGCATAGTTCGCTGTCCATTCCTCTTTAAATGCCCTGTTTTCACCGTCAACTTTCCTCTTTAGACCTTTGGAGAGTGACATTACTGCTTTGGATTACTGGTCTGGGGGAAGCTCGCGAGTGTGTGTGTGTGTGTGTGTGTATGTGTGTGTGTGTTTGTGTGTATTGTGTTTGTTTCCCGGGGAAAACACACACAAGAAACACCGGCTGTTGTTACGCCTGCTGTGACGTTAAGTTACTCCGTTCTCCGTTTGTAATTATGCCGTTACAAGCTTCAAAGTTGTATTTATCATCTGAATTTTCCGAAACAAGTTTTATATTCTGAAAGCCAAGACTTTGTTTATTTGAAATCAGATGAAAACAAACTGTAACGGACCCTGCCGTGTTATCTATGATCACTATACGCTTACATTCATAATTTCAGCGGAGGGAGGGGAAGCGGCGCTTTGGAAGAGCAGAGTGGCGAGTGAGAGCTGTCATCTTCCCTTTACAAGCTTCAAACATGTATTTATCGTGTGATTTTGGAAATAAAAGTTTCATATTCTGAAAGCCAAGACTTTGTTTAGTTAAAATCAAACAAAACACCCGAACCCCGAAAAACAAGTTTTTTACGCAAATCCACGTTTATTTTGAAATGAGCCGTTGCGACTTCCGACTGATTTCGATAGAGCGGGTCACATATGGCAAATGTGTGGTTGTGGGGAACCAGGTAAATTAAAGTGTTGATGGGGAGGGTTATCAGCGATATCAGAGTTTTTTCTGAACCAGGGAACAGGGGCGCTGCGCCCTCTTACCAAAATAAATTCCTTGAATTAGGCTTTGATTATGTTCTGGCCCGCCATCTAGTGGCTCAGAAAAAAATTGGCCCACGGCCAAACTTACTTGCCTACCCCTGCTGTATTGTGTTAGGAGGTGCAATAAACTGTCAGAGAGAGGCAGCTGAGCAGATTAGGAAGGATTTGGGAATAAAGACTTGGTTTTCACCAATATGTGCGGTGGGAGTAAGAGGGGTTGGAAATCTGATGAAGGTTTTCAGTTTTCTAATTCTTCCTCTCTACAGTCATAGAAGTGTGTTATGGTTAGTGCCTACAGGGGCAAACGCGATACAACGGTCCAAAACACTTCCATTAGGAGAAACGCATTGCAGTTTGAAAAAACGATGCAAATATTACAAAAATAAATCATAAATGTGCAAAAAAACATGCAAATGAAGAAACAGCTTCACCAACTTGACAACAGAGGATCAGCATTCAGAAAACATTGACCAAATGTGCGAAGCATGTAACAGTTTGCCAGTTTCATAACTGTAAGTGTTTCGACAGTATATTTGAAATGACTAGGTTAGCTAGGTTAGCTAGCTAGCTATCAGCAGATCTGCAACTTTATCCCAAGGAATCATGTGATCACATTGTTGGCCAATCAAACTTACATTTGAGTTCATTTAAAGTGACAGTTGGCCAACTTTATAATCCCAAACGTAAACAAGCGCTCCGGTCACAGCTGTGTGCGTCACTTTTGAGTGTCCCCAGGAATCCTTTGTGTGGCAGCACTTTGTGTTTTTAAAGCATTTTGTTTATGCAACGCTTTTAGTAAACGCTGCTCATGTTTCGTCCAGCTGGTGAAGATGTGCGTGTGTTTTGGCACATTTGTGTTTATTTATTTGCATCGTTTTTAAAAGGGCAACTTGTTTCTCCTAATGGAAGTGTTTCGGCAGTTGTAACGCATTTGCACCTGTAGGCCACCGTAGTTTCCTGTCTCTGTGTGTAATTCCCATCACTGAGTGTAGAAACAGATTGTATCAGTTCAGGGGGAAGAGCTCAGTGACATCAAAGAATGCCCAGCGGATTCCTTATCACACAAACTGCTCATTATCTAGACGTGATGCACATGAGACTGCTCTCAAATGTGTTTCAAAAAGGTGCAGAGCGTGCTTTTCAACATTTAAATATGACATTTGATATGCCTTTTTGTTGGGTTTTCCCTCTGTACTCAGCAGAATTGTCACAAATCATCGCTCCACTGTTCTCTCTGGCAGGCTCCACAGTTGCGTGCAGGGAGGGTAAAATGAGCATTGGTGTGGAAGCGCTGACATTATCTGAGAGGAAGTTTTAGGATTATCCCTTCCCACGAGGCCACAGAACAGAGAGAGGGAAGAAAAAAAGAGACGATGCAAAGAGACGGATAGGCTGATAAAGAAATAAGGAAGTATGGAAGAAGGGAAGCAAAGACAAAATAAAAGGATGATACACAGGTTTCCTCTTTCCAAACACAGCATGTGATACATGCGATGCAAGGAAGAAACAGCAGCCTATGGTAATGCTTATCAAGTCTTTACACAAAATAAGCTCAGGTAGTGACAAAGTGTCCCAAAACATCAACCAACCATGAGGTAAAAGCACAGACGCCCCCCTTCACCTATGTAGTTCTAGGATGAAATCTGAAACGTTCCTTAGCGGTTAGCGTTTAATGTTAATAGGCATAGATAATAAAACATGTTTTTTTATCAAGGAAGCACATGGCTGCACTTCTCCATGTTTGGATAAAGCTCCTCTCGACACAGTCAATAACAGGGAGGAGGTTCTAACAGCATGAACATGGAGAGATGCTGTTTCTTCTGAATAATATCTTTCCAGATCCCTGTGATAATATGCTAATTCTGGGCTAAATTCAACAGCATTTCCATATTGATGAATTAAATTGCAAAGTATAATTTGATTAGTTTGATTAATGGACTGTAGGAGAAATGCACCGCAGCAGCTGCTGTGGTGAGATGAGGGGGATCCAACCTTGCGGAGTGAAGCTATGTTCTTGATATTAAAGGTGGGGTAGGTCATTTTGGAGAAACCAGCTCGAGTGCGCTAGAATTTGAAAATACACAACCGGAAACAAATTGCCTCTTCCTTCAGACTTCCTTACAGAGCCCCTCCTCCAACACACACGAACGCGCACATGACCAATGAGGGCACGAGATAAGTTTGTGCACAGATGGAAGGCTGACAGGCAGGTAGGCCATCCAGTTATTTTAGCCAGGCCGGCTCAGATGATTGGTCGTGCTTTTTACAGTACTACGGCTTCCACAGATTACATTTTTTTAATGTATTTATTGTCAAAGCATTTAATATATTCATTGCTATCGGGATGTTAACCTGTTAAGCACTGAGCCTGTTTATCTTCTCTTCTAAAAGGGTTAAATTAATAATCTTTATTCTCAAAGTAATGATAAACCTGTGAGTTGGATGTAGAAAAGACAGAATTAATATAGATGTTTTTTATTTTAAAGAAAATTCAGATTGAACATAGTAAAAAACTGTAAATTATAGTGTCCGTCCAAAAATTCTTTTTTACTTATAGTGAAAACTACCCTTGGATGATGGGTTAGTAGACTAAAAGCTTTAGGAATCCAAAGTACAACATATAATAAGTACCCAGTATCAAGATTGATGCAAAACAAGTGAAATTTGACCTTTGTAGAGAGATTTAGAACCCCAGAACTCACTTCTGGGGTCATTGGGTGGATTTGACCTATCTCTGGCCCCCCTTGGTCAATTTTGATGAATGAAATCTCTTTATAACCGCTAGAGCCAATGGAATCGAGGGAAAGTTCTATACACACCAACACGTTAACAAATAAGGAGTGAGAGTGACGCATGACCAAAACCGGAAGCTGCATATAGCTGTGGCTACCATTAGCAGCTAACTTTTTCGCTCCGATTTTTACATAAAAATGGAATTATGGATTATAAATAATTTTTTCAAAGGCACAGGTACATTATCAACCTGTGGATCAACAGTTGTAGCCTTTTTTTTTTTCGTTTTAATGCCATTGAACACGTCTTTTGATCAGATTGACAGCTACGGTGAGATGATCTCCCGTAAAAGCTCCGTAAAGGTACGTGTTGTGATGTCTGTGTTTGCTTCCCCTGTCGCAAGTTCGGATCACTCAGTGATGATACTATACCTAAATAATCTGTGGAGTCTCAGCTTTAATCGGATATATTGTATGTCAGCTACGATGAGTAATAAGGGTATCTTTATCTTGAGTTGTGTGCTAAAGTGCGTTAGCATTTTTCCGCTTAGTGCTAATTCAGAGGCTTGGTATTAATTACCCTTGTGTTTTGTTTTGGTAAAAATGGTTCATATCTTCAGTTAGCTGAGATTCTTCCCGTTAATCTGGTGCTACACATTAATATTTTCATAAATGTTAAGAAGCCCTGAGACATTGTCTCGAAACAAAAACGGTGGGAGGGGTCCAATGGGGGAAGCGTCGTCCTTAAAGGTAGGGTAGGTAAGTTTGAGAAACCGGCTCGAGATCGCTAGAATTTGAAAATACACAACCGGAGAAAATCTGCCACTTCCTTATAGAGCCCCTCCTCCAACACACACGAACGCGCACATGACCAATGAGGGCACGAGATAGGTTTGTGCACAGATGGAAGGCTGACAGGCAGGTAGGCCATCCAGTTATTTTAGCCGGGCCGGCTAAAATGATTGGTCGTACTTTTTACAGTATTACGGCTTCCACAGATGACATTTTTTTATGGATTTTTTGTCAAAGCACTTAAGATATTCATTGCTATCGGGATGTTAAGAGCATTCCATGGAATATAACAAAAAGTGTTTCTCGAGCCGGTTTCTCAAACTTACCTACCCCACCTTTAAGAGGTTAAGAGCATTCCATGGAATATAACAAAAAATATTTCATACTTTAACTTAAAGGGGACCTATCATGCAAAAAGCACTTTTGTACGTCTTTTATACATGAATATGTGTCCCCGGTGTTCCAGGGAACTCACCAAGTGTCAGAAAACACAACACTCTCTATTTTCCTCCATACCCAAATCTCTAAAAAAGGGGCTGCAACGGATCTGATAAAAACTGATCCAGATTTGAACACTGTCCTGACGTCAGGACGGTGGCGCTACGGCTATTGGGCCAACTTCACCAATCAGGAGGAGACAGCCACGGTCATTGCCGTTCGAAAGCGCTGGAGACGCTGTAGTACATATGCCAGGCCTCTAGATGGTGCTGTTGCTCACAGAATCAACCCTTGCAAAAACAGAGCTAACATTTTTCAAATTGAGCGAAATGAGGCATGGCTAAAATCAAGCGGCAAACTCTGGGGAAGAGCCGGGACGCCAATACGGAAGTGCCACAAACTGCAGTTCATATATTGGCCGATAGGCGCTGACTGCAGAAAGGAGCAATTTCCATAGACCCCCATGTTAAAATGCCCAATTTTACAGCCTAAAAAAACATGTTTCTACCCATGGATCCAATAAATATTATTATAGATATAGTTAGATTCCACCTTCATGATTATGGATCTGTGAGTGAATTGTTTTCTAACATGACCCTTTTATTTATATTAGGTCTTAAAGTTTTTGCATAAATTAGGGCGTGGTCACATTGAGTGACAGCTCTGTCAAGTGACTGCTGCTGTTAACTTCTTGTCTCTCTGCTAGCTGCTCCGTCTCCGTGAAGCTACAGGGACTCTGCCTGCTCAGTTCATCCAGGGAACACAACTTGACCCCGGCCGTGTTTGTTTGTTCTTCATGCTTATATATCGGACTATTGTGACTCGCTCTGCGGTTAAAACAGACGGTGCATGAATGCCGTTTTGCGGTAAGTGAAATTCGAGTACTTTATTTATGTGTTTATGATTTTAATCAGCTACGTAATGAATGTTAAGGCTTGGGTTAGCGTGTAAGCGAGTGGTAGCTACATCGGTGCTAACGATGCTAATCGTATCCTCCAAGTTAACTTAAAACCATAGACTGTATATATAAAGGTTAAAATGAAATAGACAAGTGTTAAGCGTTAAGTGAGATAGTACTGTAGAACAAAAGGCTTCTGTTTGAGGTTGATAAAATAAGGTCATCCTTGTAACTTAGAGAGATATTTTATTATGTAGGTAGGAACTGTATGCATCGCTAAGGTTCATTTAAATTGGCTATGCTCAAGTATGTAGACAAGCTAACGTCGAAGTAGTGTATGTGAAATCAACCTCACAATAAGATGTGTGTATATTACAATTATTAATGTCATATTTCAAGATGATTACTTAGATATTACAATATGGTTGGTTGAGCTGGAGTTCATTATTGAGCTTACACGTTAACGTCACAGTCATCTGAAGAACGAACCCAAACGTTGTTGTTTTTATTAATTGCATTACCAAATTGGTATCAAATAAACAGTAACACAACAGCATTGGTAACACAACTTCCAAAGTTACAGTAAAATAAAAAGGACCCTGACTCGGGCAATACACAATCCAACATGTTCAACAGAAGAGAATAAGTTATATTGTTTGTACACATGGTTCTTTACATATATATCTGTTTGTTTAAAGTTTCCAGGTGATGCAGACAGGCTGGACCAGAGAGTGAGAGACAGAACTGGACTCCTCACAGCAGTGAACTTCAGCACAGGTACAAATACTCTTTTTTCATACTGTACAAAGAATCAAGAAAGATATTGGTTTAAATAAATGAAGTATTGACTTTAATACACTGATATACATTCCATTAAACAATGCTAAATACTAGATCACCTACACATCAGTGAAGTTGAGGGTTTTTTCCATGCAAAGGGTTACATGTTAACAAGCAATATTACTTTGTCAGCTTTCTAATTTAAGGTATTGAAGGCAAAGCTATTAGTGAGAACTGCTACTATTTATCTCTCAATATTGTCTGTAAAAAACGTGGTAAAAGTTATGATTTCAGTGAGAGAACAGAGCAAGCTTCTACAGTTGCACTAAGTTTTGATAACAGTTAAATATTATTTTGATAATAAAATATATTTCAATGTTGATGAATGTCATACTGTTCATTCATAATCTGATTGTCTTTGTAGCTCACTGTTGAAATAAAATAAAACATTACAATTACAAAATAATTATATCTACAGCCCCTAAACACAAGCACACCTCTTTCATAAATAACACACTTGTTCTGCAATAATATGTTTTATGTTTCCTGTCATTTTTGTTAGGAAAGGACATGCCTGAAAGACACGACTCAACATTTTCTCCTTCTCTGAGGGTCAAGAAGAACATCCAAGAGGAAAATTAAAAGCTGATGTTATGAGATTTTAAGACCAGTACAGGACATTCACTAAGAAACTACTTTTATTGTGAAGTCAGCTGATCGGATGCACCTATTTCCACATCTACACTCCATCAGCTGATTATTTCTATTTGCCTCACTTTATGAGCTTCACAACATGTACCTTGTACCGCAGAGTTTGCAACGTCACAAATAAATGGGGCCAATCTTCAGTCAGATGTGAATGTGTAATCTAACATTTTCAGTAAGAATAATGGACAAAAGGAGTGCAAATACAAATTCAATTTATTGAAATGTGAACCAAACATGTTTTAAATAAAAAAGCACATATGGACAGAAGGTGTAAACCTATTAAATGTATAAGTAAACACATTTAGTCAAATAAAGTGACAAACAAGGCCTGTGCAGTTGGTATCAGCTATGCCCAGCATGGGCTCCTCCATCAGGCCTGGTCCTCCTCGCAGAGGAAAGACCCTCAGTCCTCTCCAAACCAACAGACTGGACGTCCATCACACGGAGGTTTCTCCCTGAAGTCTCTGCAGCTCTCTGGACACCACGCTGTCTCAATCCGTCCACACTGAATATGAGTGGGGGAAAATGAAAATAATAAATGCTTTAGACAATAAGAAATATAAAGTTGACTGTTGAGTTGCTCAGTTTTTTTAGATTGTCAATACTATTACTGTATAACTAATATCTCAGGTTAAGAGGCACCTTCAAATAAAGATTGGTCTTTAAATACATTTTGTCTTTTGAATTGTTTGTCTAAAGTCAAGGATCTAGAACTGGTACTTATAGTTTTAATGATACAGTCTGGTTATAATGCTGTTTGGAGGAGGCCTCACAGGTAAGAGCACTAACTAGCTACCATCACATGTACTGTACCTTAGCTTGACTTAAATGTATTAAACGTATAATTAAGTGATAGCAAAATATAAATAACTAATGTCATGCAAACATATTCATATTTGCTTGATTCCAGTGTTGCATTTAGCACATTGCATACAAACGTTAAGGGATTTTAAGATTCTGAAGTATTATGCTAAAAACTCAATAACTTAGATTATTATTTGTAGTTTTGCTGAATAGTTTCATGTCCGCTTACCTTAGAAACGTAAAATGTGACGGCAGTGTGCAGATGGGGAGCATGTTAGCTTAGCTTCTTAGCTTGAGCTAGCTCTGTTACTTCCCAGCTGGAGGCAGCAGGTCCCGCCTCGGCTCCGCCTCTTTGCCCTTATTTGGAGCAGGCGGGAGTTAGGCCCCGGCTCCACGAGGACAAATACGGCAAAACGCATCGGAGTAACGCAAATGCAACCGCAAAAAACCTTCCGTCCCCACGCAATATACACCGGATTGTGTCAAGCTCCACGAGACGGCTCCGTTTACATCCAAACGCTGGAAAAGCTGCAGTACATATGCCGAACCTGTACGTGGCGCTGTAACTTCCTCCACAAAAGCAGCAACTTCCTCCACAAAAGCAGCGAAGAAGAATGGTTGTCATGGCTGCACTTCTGTGTATTCTCCGCGGTAGGGGCCGACAGAACCGGGCAGAGTTTTTCGCCGGTCAGCGTGTGTTAAAGTTTAAATCTTCCGGACAAAATTATAAAAGTGCCGGTCAAAGGTCTTCTTTGTTATTTATTGAGCTTTAAAACAAATGAATAACGACGATATAATTATATATAATCATCAAATACATCTCTTTTTCCTCTCTTCTGACAGCGTCAGTGTCTGTCTCATGCAGCAGCTGATCCTGTAATGAGTGACCCGACAGTAAAAATGAGTCTTAAACAAGTCCTTATGTGCTTTTCAACAAATGTAATGACATCGATCAACAGAATAATACTTAATAATCAAACTGCTCTTTATTAGTCACATTAATAATTTAATAATCCATTTTCTCTCTGCTGGTAAAGTAACGTGTTTTCTTCTATTTTAAGAAGGATCAGTAAGGTAAGGCTGCCGTGACGGTTTGATTCAGAAGGAGTTTAATGTACAAGATCCCTGATGTTAAGGTAACCAGAATGTTTATTTCCACTGTGTACAGCATGTTATAAGGGACCCACTTCTATCTTTATGCAAGGGATAATGTGCAGCGAGGCGTCTCTATGGGGAAAAGAACACCTGAATCTAGATCCCTCTGCAGGTGGTACTTTAAGTATATTTTGATGCCAATACTTTTGTACTTTTACTTGAGTAACATTTTGAATGCAGGATCTTTTATTGTAACCGAGTATTCCTACACTCTGGTACTGTTACTCAAGTACAAGATCTGAACTTCTCCCACCTCTGGCAATAAATCCTGAGTGGTTACCAAAAAAAAAACCCTGCTCTGAAGGTTATTTTCATTTTACAAATCCTGCACTCAGCTTTGCTTTCTCCAATATCATTGAAATGCAGCCAGAAGCTGCTCCTTTTTTCGGTTTTCGCAAATTTCTTGATTTTTTCCGACGCGCTTGCATTTAAATCCGTCTCCCTGTTGCTCTGTGTAGCTGGCCTGTACCACTACACCTGCTGTCTTTGGAGCGTCTGCCCCCCACCCTTCTTTCACATAATGGTATGATCCTAGTGTGTCCTCGCATATGATTGGCCGCATGGTGGCTCAGCAAAATAAAGTCCCGCCCCTGCCTGCATGGATTCTCAGCAAGAGTTGCAGCGGCTGAAGATTCTGCTCTCCCCGACGGGAGTCTGCTCTTCTAGCGGCATCTCGCGATCGGTGTGTTGGAGACCCCTGAATTAAATTATCAAGTCACCTCAAGTCAGAAGGCTCAAGTCCAAGTCAAGTCCCGAGTCATTGGTGTTCAAGTCCAAGTCGAGTCGCAAGTGTTTTGTGATTTTGTCAAGTCGAGTCCAAAGTCATCAAATTGGTAACTCGAGTCTGACTCGAGTCCAAGTCATGTGACTCGAGTCCACACCTCTGCAGATCTGCATGCAGAGTGAAATGTAGTCATTGAATTGAACCCATCCAAGTATTAGGAGCATTGGGCAGCTACTCTACAGCACCCAGGAGGCAGTGTGGGGGTGTAGTCCCTTGCTCAAGGGCACCTCGGCAGTGCCCAGGAGGCAAACTGGCCTCAAGTACAATTTTGCATCTAAAATAAACTTTAGACAGAATAGTACATTATGCTCAGTCTGTCCTAAGAGAGTTATAGTAATAGATGTTGAGCCGCACCACTCACTCGTTGTGATGGCTCTGCTGGGAGTGATAGATCAGCTGGAAACACTGTCTTATCTCTGCTTTGGTCAGTCCCTCCACCATGAGCGTCTTTTACAGCAGGAAGCTGTCTCTGGGGAAAAAAACCTGCAAAGCCTCTGTCCACTTCCTGCCCTGCAGCAAACAGAGACAGAGACACAGACAGAGACAGAGACACAGTCAGAGACACAGACAGAGACACAAACAGAGACAGTGACAGAGACACAGACAGAGACATTGACAGAGACACAGACAGAGACACAGACAGAGACACAGACAGAGACACAGACAGAGACAGTGACAGAGACACAGACACAAACAGAGACACAGACAGAGACACAGACACAGACAGAGACACAGACAGAGACACAGACAGAGACAGTGACACATACAGAGACACAGACAGAGACACAGACAGAGACACAGACAGAGACACAGACAGTGACACAGACAGAGACACAGACAGACAGAGACACAGACAGAGACACAGACAGAGACACAGACAGAGAGACAGAGACACAGACAGAGACAGTGACACAGACAGAGACACAGACAGACACAGACAGAGACACAGACAGACATAGACAGAGACACAGACAGAGACACAGACAGAGACAGAGACACAGACAGGGACAGACACCGACAGAGACACAGACAGAGACAGAGACACAGACAGACAGAGACACAGACAGAGACACAGACAGAGACACAGACAGAGACACAGACAGACACAGACAGAGACACAGACACAGACAGACAGAGACACAGACAGAGACACAGACAGACAGAGACACAGACAGAGACACAGACAGACAGAGACACAGACAGAGACACAGACAGACAGAGACACAGACAGACAGAGACACAGACAGAGACACAGACAGACAGAGACACAGACAGAGACAGACAGAGACACATACAGACACAGACACAGACATAGACACAGACAGAGACACAGACATACACAGACATAGACACAGACAGAGACACAGACAGAGACTGGCTCCGGGAATATCTTTCCCCTCTGATGATTTCAAACACTGTTAACAAAGCACTCGTGTCCCCTGAGATGCAGGGCCAGGGGCCAGAATCCCAGCATCACATCACTTACATTAACATGTGAGCTCTCTTTGTTTGTTGTTTGCTCCATATTCCATGAGTTAATGAGCGAGTATAGAGAATAAAAGATAGAGTCAAAAGGGAAATGAGAGAAACTACCATGCCACCAGGAGGTTGTAGTTATTTGTGTCTAATTAGCCCACTTTCAAAGAGATCTTACCATCACTCGTTCTCTTTTCTTTCCATAACTATTGCACTTTGCACAAATTGCACAAACTTCTTAGCACAAATTGGCTTTGTTAATGATCATTTGTTTCAGTTTAGGTGAGCTGTGTTTGGTTCTGAATATTGAATAGTGCGTAAAAGGAGAAGAATAATGAGATACCAAGTTCCCCACAGAGATTACTCAATATGCAGAAACATGCTGTCAAGACAAATAAACAACAGAAGAAAATGTTCATTTGAAAAGCGGATCTGAAGAAGTCATAGTGACAAACCAACACATAATGATCTCCCCCCCTGCAGTAGACTCGGCTCTACTGAGGGATTTTGGCACATCTGAGCGATTTGTCTTGGTCTCCCTGCCCTGCTACAACATGGGTTCATTTCCAACAGCTGTTGTTTCACACAGGAACTTATGAAAAGCAGATTGTAAGCTTCCTATTACAACAGAAAAAGAACAAGCTGCTGTGGAAAGTAGAACATCTAGCAGCTCACAAACAGTTTCTCAGTCTACAGAGCAGAAGATAATGAAATGATGTTCCATAGAAGAAGAAGAACATCCCTTTGCCAAATGGCAGATACCAAGAGAAACGTCCTCTGAGCAGAACACAGGCAGGGACATAATAATGAGAAGGGCAAACAGAGATTCATTTTTAATGAGCAGATTATTATTGCTATTTATTGTGTGGCTTTTCAAACATGTATTGGTTTTAAGAGCGAGCTACGTAAGCATTATGAATTCCAAACATTTTATTAGTAAAATTCATATTATTTTTGATCTCGGCATCGTAAAGTGCCATTCAAATATCTTACACAGGTTCCTACGCTGCAATAATACCGCTGACAGCGCAGAAATAACATTAAACCAGAACATTATCAACACAGTTGAGACAACACTCAGACAACACCCGCCGTTTATGAATGAAGGGACCTTAGACATTTGAGACTGTTGATCCTCATGTAGTGTTTGATCCGAGGCAGATGATGAAACATGAGCGTGCGACTCTGTGTGTGTCTGCGCTCTTAGACACAGTTCACTGAACACAACCAAATCCAAACATTACGTAAAGACACTCCGTCTACAGATCTGATGGCCTATTTGCTTCTCTGGAAGCATTCTGTATTTGATTTGTCTGTGACACAGACACTTTGTTTGTACTGAAGATGTAAAACTCTATTTAAAAAGGGGGTGTTACAGTAAATGTGTTTTTTAAATCTCTGTAATGTCCTTAAACAGCTGGTAAGTGTAGTTTGTATCAAACAGGACAACACCATAACATATAGGAACAGTAATCACCAGCTATCATAAAGTCTGCTGCCAGAGGCAGGATCAGCTCCGTGGCCTGACAGAACGGCCCCTCCAGACAAAGGGTTTGTGTTGGAGGTGAAGCATTGTGGTGCTGAAGTCTGCTGCTTGACTAATGGAGCATTTAACAGTTATATACAGAGGAGTGCACATGAAATGACCTAATGGTAAAAAGATAGTATCGACTAGATGAGATCATCAGTCTGAGGCTTCAGTAACTGACAGATCACTGGTCACTAAGGACCTGGTGCTCTTAGGGACCACGATAACCGTGTGTGTGTGTGTGTGTGTGTGTGTGTGTGTGTGTGTGTGTGTGTGTGTGTGTGTGTGTGTGTGTGTGTGTGTGTGTGTGTGTGTGTGTGTGTGTGTGTGTGTGTGTGTGTGTGTGTGTGTGTGTGTGTGTGTGTGTGTGTGTGTGTGTGTGTGTGTGTGTGTGTGTGCACTTTAACACATCTCCTCTTGCACTTTATATGTCGTAGCTGCTATATTGTATTACCATGTCATAAATACTTGTGTATGCTGCTCTTGCACTTTTTGCATAACATGTATTTTGTTTTTACAATGTTTGTAAAATGTACATTTCTTAAATGTTTTATGTGAGGGACTGCGGATGGAAATGAGCTGAAAGCTAAATCTGGCCCTGTGACGCTTGCATTGTCCCTGCCAAATAAACGATTAAATAAATCTGCTCTGTGCTCGCTCTCTACAGTAGCAGCGGTGCAGGAAATGATGCATTCAGGGACCCATCTGTTAGGGCCCAGCCTGGCCTCAGCTGGACCCTCTGCCCAGCAGGAGACATCTTATTCACACACACACACACACACACACACACACACACACACACACACACACACACACACACACACACACACACACACACACACATAAAACACTTCCGTTTGAATCATCTGGATGAACAACTACATGTAAAATCTCTGGTTCTTTGATAAGGTGGCAGCTAGATGTCTGAGGAAAGCATTTTTGCATTATCATTATGAATGAAATGTGTAAATAAGTAGCATTTCAGCAATAAATATTCCAGTTATTGAGCTTAAAAGGCTGTTCCATGTACTGTAACAAATGAAAGATCTCATCATTGCGAACTGAGAACACAATCTGCAGCTTAAATCAATTCACTTTTTTCTATCATGGATGATTTCAGAAACCTTGACACTGTGTTTAATTCACAAACATATGAATAAAGGATTGGCTTTTCTCCATAGCAACAGCAGCTGTTCATGTGTAATGTAATATTTAGACCCGTACGCCTTGTTAGATTGAAGCAGGGTTTCTTTGAAAATAATCTGAGGTTATGAAATCTGCTGGTTGTAGCTAAACCTGTGGGAGAGTAAGAATATGAATTAGAGTCCTGTGTTACCATGTTCAGGAACACTGAGGGAATTGTTTAAAGAACCTTTTTAGATCAGAATAGTGAATATAACATAATGCTCAGTTCACTCCCCAGAAAAAAATCCTAATTAGAATTTCCCAAAATGCCAAATTATTCCATTACTTAAAGTTTTAATCCTGTTCAAATAATATGACAACAGCTGAGTTTGATGTGCCTCTGCAGTGCAGTGCTGCTGTTTCTTTATTCCTCTCTATCCAAATACATGTATTTCTTTGGATGCTTTTTAATGGATCATTACCCTATCACATGAACACACTGCTCTGCACATTATTACATAACCTGTCTGACAAAATGTCAAAACACATGCTTTTGCAATTTAAAAACAATGTAAATTTAGAGACTGATGATGACACAATATTTGTTGTGTTAGTCGTCTTAAAGATCTCGCTTGCAAAACTCTTGCGAGCGAGAAGTGAGGGCGATCCAGAGTAACATTCAGCTTTTAGAGAGTTGAAAGACAGCGCGACATCCTGACGTATAACAGCCCTGGACCAGGTAATGCTGTAAATCACTAAAACACATGACATATACACGGAAGGGAATCTCCCTGAGGTGTCTTTAAGACCCCAGGTCAATGTGTGTTTGTCTTCCCACGGACCCTCATCTTGCAGTGTTATTGGATGACAATACTCAATAAAGGTTACATTTCAAACAAGCATAAACCTCTTTGTTCTGTCTCCATCCCTCCTCTCTTCCTGCTCAGCCGTGTGTCTGGTGATCGGCTGTGTGGTCTTCCCTAACGGCTGGGACTCGGAGGTGGTGCGGGACATGTGTGGGGAGGACACGGGGAAGTACAGCCTGGGAAACTGCTCGGTGCGCTGGGCCTACATCCTGGCCATCATCGGCATCCTGGACGCCCTCATCCTCTCCTTCCTGGCCTTCGTGCTCGGAAACCGGCAGACTGACTTCCTGCAGGAGGAGCTGAGGGCCGAGAGCAAAGGTGGACGGTTATCTGTATTTTAATAATACTACAGGGGACAGACTGGGCAAACAAAAGCCTGTTCCAACAGTGCATTAAGTCCTTTGCTTCTAAAGTTACAGACAGCATAAACACTGTAGTGATCACATTCACACACATATAGACTGAACTAAACAATAGTTGAAACTAATACATCAACACCAAAATGCTCTGCACACACACACTGGTGTTTCCAGTTGTTCAGTGTCATCACACTTCACTTCGCTCAATTTGGTTGCAGTTATGCTGGGTATTATTTGAGGGCTCCAACGTTAAATACTGTAATAATGAAAATACTTAGGTAGAAGCTGTCCTTCCTGTGGAGGAGTCAGTTAAGGACAGCAATGAATGAACAATGGGGCTACATCATAGACTGTATATATAAAGGGCTACATCCATCACGCCAATGTAATACAATAATAAATGAGTACTTATTATGCCTTAGATCCTTTGAATAGTCAAATGCATCACAGTCATCCTCTTCAGTGATTCCACTTTCCTCCAGTCGTGGGTATCTTGGATGGAGCTTTGAATCCAACGGGACAGTATAGTACTGTAGTAAAGTATTTAGTATGTACTAAGTATAGTAGTATAGTATCGTATATAATATTCCGCTATAAGGCCTGTATCAATAAACATGAGTCAGCTGACATGTAAATAAAATGAAAAAGTATGAATTCATTTTTTTTCTTTTTTACAGATTTTGCTGTGTCAAGGGTAAGTTCACATTGTTGTGTTCGAGTGTCTGTGTGCGCTAATACATTTCATTTGTGAGGGCCACAACACTCAGTTTGATCTATTAGGACAAAAAGTATTTTTCTTTTCAAAATGGAATGCGTTATACTGTATATGTGCAGGGAATCAGCAGCAAGTGACTCAAATATATTCCATACATCCATGGAGTACTTTATTAGAAGTGTTTTCCCACCTTTAGTTATTACCGGGGGGGGTCATAGCCTAGATTACCAGTCCATGTGCTGAAAAGGCACACAGCCCAGATGCCAGTGTGTGGGTTTGAACCGGTGACAATGTGCAGCACTGAGTCACTTAAAAGAGCAAAAACGCTTTACAAACTTTCTTAAGACCAACTTTGATACAAATAAATAAAGCATGATGATCTTATTTGAAACTGCTTCCTCTCTTCAGCTTCATCGTGGAGCCTCTCTACGAATGGACGGAGTAAGAGCAACATTAGTGTGTGTGACGTGTGGACAGCATGTGTCCCTGCATGCTCTCAGATCAGTCCTCTGTGAGACACTGGTGGTGTCCTCTGTCTGTTGTAAAGGACAGTGCACTGTGAAGCCCTTTGCCCTTCTGTGTGTTAGATTCGACTCGTTGTAATATGTAGCTATTTGTGATTTATGCCACTGATGGAATTACATTCGGGTTAACTTTATTCTTTTATTAATTTAACAGGGACAGTGCACACTAATACAAATGTCTGTAAATGTGCCAGAGTTAGCCAAGAGGCTATCATTCATCTGTAGTCCCTGGGCAGATGTTTGCAAGTCACCCTAAAAGTACATTTCATTTTTAAGTAGATATATGCAACGTACAATACTGAACTTCATTTAGAAAGAGTGAGGAGAAGAGGCAATGAAGAACCATCATTCATGCTAGGACATGCCGTTGTATGCTTCAAACAAAAAGGCACGTGTCCTCATCACATGTTTAACTGCAGTAGGCCTAATGGAGTTGTTGGAAGGGAACAGGAACATCTGAGGGAACATGTGTTGTAAAGGTGTGACCCTTCAAGCTCATTGCATTAATGTATCTCTTTATGCTTTTCACGTGTACTGACTCATGTCAGAGCCCTCTCTGATGAGCTGAGAAGACTATCCACAATGATAAACTATAAATGATGATGGTGTGATGACATGGCGGCTGTCTTTTAGTGTTTCCAGAGCCAGACATTAGGAAGCCAAAGCTGACCCCTGTACAAAAAGCATGGATCGTCTTTTTATATCACCATTAATCTGTATGGCCATAATACCAACAGCTGCTCGTACTTAAACTCTTTGACCTTAATGGAGTTGTGCAGTGATGCCGGATATTAGCATCGCAAGAGCTTCCTTAACAAAGGAAAAGGGAATTTTCCATCGGGTTTGGGCCAAAACATGTTTATGCTGCTTGTTCGGCAGGATAATCCACACATCACACTACTTTATGTTTTTTGAAGAATGTTGCACAAATGCAATCGCCTGAATTAAAAGCTAACGTAAGGCTATAAAGAAACTACATCAGATGGACATGGCTGCACGTCACCACCGCTAAGCTAAAGGCGGCTAATGTTGGGCGTGATGACGTTTAGTCGTCTCATTTAGACACTTGTTTTTATGACATAAATGGCTTCACATCAGTGTTGTATTACTGACATCATTTATGTCGTAGAGACGTACAACAAAACACTAAGATCTCTACAGCTAGCGTTAACCACAGGCTTCCAACCAAAAACCAGGAACCCAGAAGTGGTAAAGTGCTGACTCATTTCAGGACTAATTCCTGCAACACTCAATGCAGTTTTTCCAATGTTTTTCAATGTAAAGCCAGCTTTATATACTACATAATTGATAAGACACAGCTCAGTTGAATGAGTCCTGTCTCCTCCGTCCCGTGGCCCCCTCTGCTCTCCTCCTGATCCCCCCCCCCTCTTCCCTAACACGTCCCTTTCTTTTGCCCAGCATCAGTGCTGCAGCAGCCTGACTCTCTCTCTCTCTCTCTCTCTCTCTCTCTCTCTCTCTCTCTCTCTCTCTCTCTCTCTCTCTCTCTCTCTCTCTCTCTCCTCTCTCTCTGTTCCTCCTGCAGATTGAAATCAGGGACCCCAGAGATCCACGATTTGGAGTCCAGCGGTTTCACTGAGATTGAATAAAACGTCCTCCCCCCTCCCTCCACCCTGCTCCTGCTCCACTCTTCAGGCAAAACCCTTCACCTGGAGGCCAAGTTCATCAAAATCCTAACAATGCTCGCTAGCTCAACAACATCCTCAGGCTCCGTGACCGTCACTGTTCCTTGTGGTTGCTGGCCTAATTCGTCACTTTTAGCTTTTTTGAAAAAGCTATTTATTGTTGGGAAATGTTTTAATGCATCTCTCTCTTCCTTTTCTTTCTTTTACTTTCTTTTTGCTGCCCCCTGGGCGTTTGGCTGCTACCGGCACCATCCATTTTTTCAGCTCACGTGACACAATGTTAATGTGACATGAGTGTCCAATTGTCAACTGCTCTTTGTGATGCAGTCTTAATATAGGATTACAAAAATAAAACATGTAGAGGTATCTATGGGAACAGGGTAAATAAAGACACTTTGAAACGTTGAAAATGTTTTTCCCCAAACATCAAACTTCCCTGTGAACTGTGCAATATTAAAACCTGCCATTCAATTCATCCACCTTGAAAAAAAAGTTAGTGTGTGACTTTGAGCCTCCGTCTTCCTCCAGTCAGAGCGAGGTCCCTCCTGTCCTCAGCTTTTTCAGTCATTCACATTTCACTAGATTCAGTTTTTTAGAATCAGACTCTGACTCTTATCAGTTCGGCTCTGATTTAACACAGGACCCCTCTATGGAGAGAGTAGTGCTCTGAAATACATAGACTTAAATATAACAACACAGTCTCACGGCATTTCGTGTTATAGTCACGAAATTAATCTATTGATTCGTGTTCACCAACACGATTTCGCCATTTTTTTCGTGTCACACAGAACGATTTTAAAAGCAATGTAAATAATAACAAATTAGAAGGAAAAAGACATTTAAAAAAATACAGATTTAAGTATTCTGACACAGAACGATTTTAGAAGCAATGTATTTATATTGGTAGTATGTTTCGTGCATGCACCAAATAATAACAAATTAGAAGGAAAAAAAGATGACATAAAATACAGATTTCAGTATTCTGAGGCTCTGAACCATTTCTTTTCCTCACTGACGGCAAAAAAAACTCAGACATTATACAATTTAAAATAAAAGGGATAGGGTTAGGCTTAGGGTAAGATATTGAGTAAGAACATGTTTTTATGAACCACACAGCTTCCGGTCTTCCAAGACCCGACCGGACAAAAAGACGTGTTGCAGGCACGAAACACACTACCAATAGAAATACATTGCTTTTAAAATCGTTCTGTGTGACACGAAAAAAATGTGAAAATCGTGTTGGTTAACACGAATCAATAGATTGAATTAATTTCGTGACTAATAACACGAAATGCCGTGAGACTGGGTTGAATATAATCATAGGCGGAGTTTGACATTTGCACTTGGGGGGGCGAACCTTTTTTACTGACGTCAGTCCCAACTATTGCGTGGGGTGCTACGGATACATTAGCAATAAAGCCAGCGTTCACCACACTGAGTATGACTTTTCCACATACGAACACAACTCGTCCCGTCATGCACGCCTAATGCCCGCCGTACACACACACTCATATGGAAGGGGTGGTCTCTCCCCCCAACAACAGTGCATTACATAACTGTGCACATCTTATACTTATTTGATAACTACTATATCCCTTGGTTACTTGAACACGCTACAATATTATTAACCAGTGTCCTACCTTAGTGCAGAAGTATAGACGCCTTTTTTTACGTTCCGCATATATGTCCACTATCCCCTCAGGTGACAGCTGTGCGGTTATGTCGTCCTCAATGTGAAGAACCGCAAGTGAGGAAAATCTTGTTCCTCCCATCGTTGACCGCAACCAGTTCCGAATTCTCCTCATTGCAGAAAAACTTCTCTCAGAGGTGGCAGATCCGATAGGCAGAGTCAGTGCCAACTGGAGCATCTTGTATACATTTGGATAGCTGTCCTTTTTAATAGTCTTTCGAAGATGCTCAAGTGCAACAGGTGCGACAGCAGAGGCTTTAACAAGGTCCATCTCTGCTCCAAGAAGGAGAGGGTGAATTTTGAGCGGCTGTGCGAGAGGTTCAATTCCATTTTTGTCACATTTAAACACTGCTGCACATGCTCGTGCCAGGTCTATGGACTCAGCTATCTTTGACTCAAGTTTACTTATCAATACGAAACCAAAATTAAATTATACCTCCTTTGAAAGTCTTGTTTTTAGTCTTACGCATGCGACCTGGAAAACTTTGCAGCCAATCTTATTTGTTACAGTGTACCGTGCACCAGGTCCTTTAATATTCATGTTGACGACGATAAAAATAGCCTTACTGTTGCATTTAACTCTATATTAGATTCTATTGGTTTCCGTCAGAGTGTAAATAAACCAACCCACTGTTATAATCACACTCTCGACCTTGTTCTGACTTATGGTATTGAAATTGAGCAACTATTAGTCGAACCGCATAATCCTGCTTTATCCGACCATTTCTTAGTAACTTTTGAAGAACTGTTACTAGACTACAAACCATTAGTCAAAAGCTCCTGCAGCAGAAACCTATCTGTTAGTGCTAGAGGCACATTTAAGGAAGAGATTCCACCAATACTTAACTCGATAGCATGTCTGCATGTAAGGGAGGAAACTTATACAAAATGTACACCACCCCAAATTGATCATGTTGTTGATAGTGCTACAGATGTGCTGCGAATAAAATTAGACTCTGTTGCTCCTTT
The DNA here is from genome assembly GCF_902827165.1 of Trematomus bernacchii. Taxonomy (NCBI): domain Eukaryota; kingdom Metazoa; phylum Chordata; class Actinopteri; order Perciformes; family Nototheniidae; genus Trematomus; species Trematomus bernacchii. Next base: position 1,233,777 of record NW_022987469.1, read on the forward strand.
AAAAAAGAAGAAAATAAAACAACAGACTAGCTCCATGGCATAATGCCGAAACCCGCAAAATAAAGCAAAAGTCGAGACAACTTGAAAAGATATGGCGTTCCACTAAACTTGAAGAATCTCGTTTAATTTGGCATATTACTCTCAATGAATATAAGAAAGCACTGCGTAAAGCGAGAGCAATCATTTCAAACGGACACAGACACATTGGATTAACCTATGGATTAACTTCAGCAGCGTTTTTATCGTTGGAATGCCATTGAAGACCACTTTTGACCAGACTACGACACAGGTAAACCATGTTAGCGTTTTTAGCTACCTAGCGCCACATGTTTTGATGTCTGTTTTTGTTTATAAAGTCGCGAGTTCGTATAATTCAGTGATAATGTATATACCCATCGATTCTGTGTCACCTCACGATGTGAAACGATGTCATGGATGTGCAGAAAAGATAAATAATAAGGTTTTGTGAGTGATTTTCTGTGCAGTAATCTGTTAGCATTTTTCGCTCGTTGCTAATTCAGAGGCTCAGCGTTAGCATTGCGGGTTTTATTTTGAAAAAAAAAAAAAAATGATCAGTTAGATGAGTTTCTTCCCGTTACATGGATATAAAACATTTATAGTTTATTAAATGAACATGCCCTCAGACACTGTTTCCTGCTAGATGTTGCAGGGAGGGGCCCCGGTACCGGGGTCTCTCGGACTAAACAGGTTAAACACGGCCAAAACTGAAGTTATTGTACTCGGCCCAAAGAATATACGAAACAAGCTACCTAAAGATATATTAACTATGGATGGCATTAATTTGGCCTCCAAGTGAGACTGTAAGGAATCTTGGTGTTATATTTGATCAGGATTTATCCTTTAACACCCACATAAAATTAATCTTAGGGCGTTCTCTCTGTCTGTACTTGTGTACTCTCATGTTCCGAATAACCCAGCTTCCCCCAAATTTCTTTTTGGTGTCTATCTACGCCGGGATCCTGAGTCGTGGCTGATCCTGTTGCTGCGGTCCTGAGTCCTGGATCGCGAGCCCTGGATCCTGAGTCGTGGCTGATCCTGTTGCTGCGGTCCTGTGTCCTGGATCCTGAGTCATGTGTCCTGGATCCTGCATCCCGAGTCCTGGATCCGGAGTCCTGGATCCTGAGTCCTGGATCCTGAGTCCTGAGTCCTGGATCCTGTGTCCTGGATCCTCTAACCTGAGTCCTGTATTTGAGTCCTGGACTTCGAGTCGTGGCTGAACCTGTCTCTGCGGTCCTGCCTGACTCTCATCATACTACTTCCCTGATGGCTCCCACAGGATTGTTGACATCCTTGTGGATTCATCTTCTTATTATAGACACATACATTTCCAAACATTTGGTCTACCTATGCTGTGAAATGTATTATCTCTTCGATTTACACACGGCATCTATTGCACGTGTGTCCGTCCTGGGAGAGGGATCCCTCCTCTGTTGCTCTCCCTGAGGTTTCTCCCATTTTCCCTTTAAACTGTGGGGTTTTCTCTGGAAGTTTTTCCTTGTACGATGTGAGGGTCCAAGGACAGAGGGTGTCGTATTGTCATACTGATATTCTGTACAAACTGTGAAGTCCACTGAGACAGAAGTAACATTTGTGATATTGGGCTATATAAATAAACATTGATTGATTGATTGATTGATTGATTGATCCTGTGAATCGTCTGTCTAGTTTGTTGATGAGGGTGTCCAGCACAGGGAGATATAGGTGCTGCTGATTATTTCAGTTTGTTTCAGATTCAGTGATTTCTGCATTTCAATGAATCGATGATGGTTTGACGGCTCTGCAAATACAGAGTACAGTTTGTCAATGACGTTCAGGAATGTTTTCACGCTGCGGTTGACAGCACAACACTCCACAAGCACCAGATTTAGTTTGTGTCCCAAGCAGTGCACGTACACTGTGTATGGGTGGGTCTCTTTGATGCGCTGCTGCACACCAGAAACGTGACCAGACATGATGGAGGCACCGTCGTAACTCTGGGCAACAATTGGGATATGTTTCAGTCCACACATCTCAAGTCCTTTGTTTATTGCTTCCACAATCCCAGCCGCGTTGTGAGATGCTGAGCAATCAATAAAACACAAAAAAAGCTCCTTGATTTCAAGCTGCTCTGCATATCTTAAACACACTGATAGTTGTTCCGTTTTGCAAGACCTGGCCTCACCTGCAATTATAGAAAATAATCCAGTATCCTGCACTTTCTCTACAATTCTGCACGAACTAAGTTAGAACATATGTCAATGACTTCGTTCTGGAAATCTGGGCTAGTAGCATTGAAATAGTTGGACTGCATGTTTTTAAAAGCAGAATCATACTTGGAGAAGAAGACACAAACCTCAAGATAATTCCCACGCGACTCTGACTCGCTTCCCTCCCGATGCCCACGAAAAGGCAATCCGAGTTTGGACAACAGCCTCACAATATCAACAACTTTGCACAAATAAGATCTGTTCTTCTCAACAGAATCTTCGTGGCTTCGGGAAAGTTTAGCTGCAATAGTTCGGATTCGGATAAAGTAGGCTGCTTGGGACAGCTGTGTTTTTCCCCAAGATCATCATGACCCACTGACGGCCCCGGCACCGGTGGTCTCCCTGCTGTGCGGTTAATGTTAGCTGGCCCTGCTAATCCAGAGCTCTCCGCTGTGGGGCTAACGTTAACTGGTTTAGCTAATCCAGAGCTGCTCGTTTGCGTGTCTGCCACTTCACATTCTGACGGCTGCTGGTTGGTAAGGTTAGGCTCAGTCGGTGGCTCTTCTGTTGTTGAAGCTTTACAAGATGAAATTGGACGTTTGAAAAATCGCCGAATATCCATTACTGCTAATTCTTGTAATACCATAGCTGAATCACTTGTATGCAAAAAAAAGCGAGGGAACTTGTGTCCTTAACCTCACACGTCACACACACACATCACAACATGCGACTGCTCAAAAATGAAATTATTTCAAACAAAACATGATATTATTCAGATTTGTATTGTAACAATCATTTTATTACATCTATTAAAATATTGATATACGAAATATTTGTATTGGAACAGTTTTAGACGTAGTAATGCTGTAACATATTTCAGCCACTAGGGGGGGCATTTTTAAATAAATGACAGTGGCGTTCAGGTTTTCTTTACAGAAATGTAGCTTATCATTAGACTGAGCATTCTCCTGTTTCATTACATCAGTTTACATACTGCCTAATGACAATACAAATTGAATGCAAAAGGATGGATTACAAACTGAGCAAAGTTTCAAACTCCCCCAAAACCCCAGCTTTGATTTGTGTTGGATGGTTGTGTAACGATTTCTAATAAATGCAGGCCTTGCATTATTACATAGAAATGAGGCCCTCTTGCAGTATAAAACATTTTTAAAGCTTGTTAACTTTCTGTGTTTGCTATAAATCGTGGCTGAATCTACTGTCTTTATGTTCTAACAATGATCTGGTTCAGTATTTGTTCATTACTTCCATAGTTTAATATTCATTGACAAATCAAAGGAAGGATCTCAAATATGAGAAGTCATTTAAAAGATATACCCTGTCAGTCTGTAATTTTGTTTGTGATAAATTCGTCTGCGTCATTTAGTCTTTAACACACTTAATTGTAGTTTTAGGCAGATGTAAGTATATTCTAGGGTAGATGTAGAGGAGGATTCTGTAAATATATAGACTCAGAGGCTAGGAACAATCTCAGTGTTGCTGTCAGTGTGTATCTTGCTCTACACTGAAAAAACTGAAACTTTGACTTTTATTAAATGTATAATGTCAACAGATTTCAAATAACTGTATTAGGTTAGTTGAAAGCAATAATATAAAGTTGAACCTATTATTTTTTAGGATCTGTTATCCGTTAATCTGTTAGACCTTGTATTCATTATTAATTAAAGCGTATCAAGTACCTACATTTGGCAAACATTATTTGGTTTCAGCCGGTGAAGATGATTGTTTCTCTCAGTATAGGGACTTTTGGTCTGCCATGACAGACAGCTGTGATAACATACAAATAGTTTAGTGAGATAAACTTTCCCATTTTTGAAAAAAGCAAAACCTACAAGCAAAGAAAACAGCAAGACACAATATGAGAACCATTTTTTGGAGTAAAGAATCAAAGAAGAGAAGAAAAGAAAGGGCACAAGAGAAGCTATCTTGGCTAACAGCTAATAACATAGCACACAATCGGGATGCTACGCTAAGCTAAGCAAAGTTAAGGACAAAAGGCCCCAGACAAAGTTAAAAGACAAACCAAACTAACAATGTTCCTCCAGGGGGGGGCCTTGGACGTCCGGCCTCACGGCGGGGAAACTGTGGCGCGCATAGTTTCGCCTCATTTGCGCATAAGATGAGGCCCCCAGCACATTAAGAGGCCCTACACACTGCGCGTGTTCTGCGTATAGGGCCCCCTCCCTATAAAGGCCCTGAAAGTGAGGTAAGGTCTATTATACCCACAATAAGTTTCATTTATTTGATCAAGATTAAAAAGCTAACCCTGTGCCAGCATATAGTAGCCTGCTAAAGAGCATCCATAGGGACTAGGGAGCAGCAGAGAGTCGTTAGGGAACCTCGTGACTCTTCAGAATCCTGTAGGGAAATGCAGTCCTCTCTGAACTACCCAACAGAGGCAAGAAGTGGACAGGCAAAAAAAAGCCTATGAACTCAAAAAACTAAGAGAACATCCAGAGGCTCTGACTGCGGATGTATGCCCAACAGGAGAAGGCCCGTTATAACTTACTCCTGTACACAGACAGAACTCATGCCTGGCACAGAGCCATCTGTGCCCACTATGACCATCATAAAACGAGAGGTATATTTAAGCAATAGCTCACGACAGGCCGTGGTATATGGCCATTATATCACAGTTAAGGGGCGTGGTTCGGCCCGACGCGAAGCGGAGGGTCGACACAAGCAAACTGCAGGCAGTTTGCTTTTCAGCCCAACTGTATACAGTTTTTCTCAGAGGCGGAGGGATAGTTAGATCATAGATATAGCTGTAATTTAAACTAGCCTAATATTATAAGTGAATTAAAGTTTAGACCAACATCAGCATTATGAGGGAAAGGTGTGATTCAAATGTTTTGGTATAGGGCATTGATGTTATTCCCTGAGGAGAGCCGGTGCTGAGAGTGCGGGTGGAGGAGTGATGGGGGCCAAGTCTCACACGCTGGGGGCGGTTAGTGAGGAAATCTTTGATCCAGGAACAGGTGGGTGGGGGAAGGCCTTTGATAGTTTGCAAACTAGAATGTCCGGGATGATTGTGTTGAACGCTGAGCTGTAGTCAATAAAGAGCAATCTGACGTAGCTCCCACGATGCTCCAGGTGGCTCAGTGCAGAGTGGAGAGCTATGGCTATGACGTCCCAGTCCCCAGTTGTCGTGTCACACCCCCTGTAGTTGGTTATGTTCTTAATGCCCTGCCACACCTGCCTAGGGTTGTTGCTTGTGAGGTGGTCCTCAATCCTTTTTTTGTAGTCTGTCTTGGCTTTTGTAATTCCCCTCCTCAGGTCGCCTCGAGCAGCACTGTAGAGAGCTCTGTCCCCTGATCTGAAGGCTGAGTCACGGGCTTTGAGCAGCATGCGGACCCGGCCAGTCATCCAGGGTTTCTGGTTTGGGAAAACCCTGATGCTTTTTACCACAGTGACATTGTTGATACAGTATTTAATGTAGGACAGTACCGTCTCTGTGTTGTTTGCCAGGTCCAGGGTGCTGGTGTTCAAATACATCCCACTGGGTGTGTTCAAAGCAGTCCTGAAGCTGAGCAAGTGCATCCTCAGGCCAGATTGTAACAGACTTTCTTGTTGGACTTGTTCTCCGTCTAAGGGGGTTGTATGCCGGGGTCAGTAGCAGGGAGATATGATCTGACAGGCCAGGTGCGGGAGAGGTATGGCTCTGTATGCGTGCTTGATGTTGGAGTACACATGATCAAGAGTGTTTTTCCCTCTGGTCGGACACTTGACATGCTGGTAGAATTTAGGCAGGACAGATTTTAGTTTGGCCTTATTGAAATCTCCTGCAACAATGTGAACGCCACCGGGGTGAGCCTGCTGTTGGTGGTTGATGGGGTTTAGCAGGAGGGAGAGTGGAGTGTTGACGTTAGCTTGTGGTGGTATATACACAGCCGTGACAATCACTACAGTTAGCTCTCTAGGTAGAAAGAACGGGCAGCATTTAACCGACATGAACTCCAGGTCAGGAGAGCAGTGATGGTCAATGATGATGCCGTTATTACACCAGTTGTTATGTACGTACATACAGAGACCCCCCCCCTCGGCTCTTACCAGAGTCCTTGTTTCTGTCCCAGCGGAGTAGTGTGCGGCCTGCTCGCTGCACGCTAGCATCTGAGATGTGTGGGTGAAGCCAGGTCTCAGTGATCACAAGTAAACAACAGTCACAAACGTAGGTGTTTCCGGCGAGTTGTAATACCAGATCGTCCGTTTTGTGCACTATGGACCTGGCGTTGGTGAGGTACATACTCGGCAGGGGAGGTTTGTGTGGCTGATTCCTTAGCCTCAACAGGAGACCGGACCGGCAGCCCCGCTTTTGCTTCCTCTCTCTCCGCCGTCTATGCCGCCTGCCTGGCCCGACAACAATCCACGGGGATTCCGGTGATCTCGCTACCTCGTCTGGGATGTTGTGATTGCGGTGGAATTCCCTAAGAATGGGAAGCTTGTGTTGGAAGCCAATATCCAGTAGTTCCTGACGATTGTATCGTATGTTCTCATAAGCGAACACAGTCATATAACATATATAAACACACAGTAAATAGCACAAGACGTGATCTGTCTCTTCAATTTGTGTCAACCACAGACCTTATTTCGAGCTATTTTCCAAAATCCTATGGAGAAATTGCAATTCTTTTTGGCGAAGGAACCGGAAGTGGTAAAATGCTAACTTACTTCCGGATTTTAGGACACTGTGGCACTCTATACACACTAATGTTACAATCTGAAGAAGGCCTCTTTACCAAGCTCCAAACTAAGTTAAATATCTCAAAAAGTGTAAAAGATATGAAAAATATAAAACAAGTTGAATAGCTGAATGTCTTGTGATAATTTTAAAGTTGGAATGAAGTCTCGAGCTCTAGTAAAAGAGGATTTGAAGGCTCCTCCCATTGAGTTACATGTTAAAAAAAGTTTAATAAGCTGAATATTTCAAAAAGTATAACATATTTTGAAAAAGTTGAAAGTTTCCCATCATGTGCTGAACAGGCTGAATATTATTAGAGTATAAGAATAAGAAGATTAAAGAAACAGAAGAACTGTAGTGGAATGCTCTAAACCAGTGGTTCTCAACTGGTGGGTCGCGACCCAAAAGTGGGTCGTGGACCCGTTTCGAGTGGGTCGCAGACATGAGTGAAGAAACATGATTGACAGGTCACAGAACAATGGGGGCTATCTACCCTACCCACAATTTAAAGTAATTCACACAGACTATCTCCTCTTTGCTCTTCTCTCTGTGTGGAGCAGCAAGTTCAGCTGTCAGAACTAAGTGAAACACAAACAATGGCATCAAATATTTTAATATGTCGGGTAGCAATAGATTTATTTATTTTCTTAGAGTGTACCAGAATGTGTTGTTTATATGGTAGTATTTCTAAAAATCTCCTGGGGGACAATCCCCCCAGACCCCCCTTCTGGGGTTGGGTTTTCAGCATGTGTGCCTTTTTAATGTTATACAGTTCAGCTTTGATTCCATCATCTCATTAAACCTTTTTTAAAACCATACTTTAGTTCTGTTAAGGGATATATGCACTGTACTTCACTTTAATTAATATTGTATGCTGCAAAGCATATATATTACAGCACAATTTGTTTTTGAATAGATTTCAGTGGTTCGAAATTTCGGGTCGTGATCTATTGACAAAGGAAAAAGTGGGTCCCTTGGCCGGACCAATTGAGAACCACTGCTCTAAACAGCATTCGCACTAAAGAAGGGACAGTGATGTCATGATAGTATGTGATGACATCACATACTGCGAGCCATTGCAACCATGGTGATCATCAAACCAGGCGAGAAGCAGCCAGGACGCGGACAGACTCACCATCAAAGAGCTTGAGGGCCATAAAAGGGACATGGATTATTATATCAATCAACATAAAGAGGAGTTAATCCCGAGGATCGAGGGGATCCTGAAAAACTTCTATTCACTGGCGTTGCACCAGTTCGGCTTGGACTACAATTGCCAGTGCAAAGAGCAGATGGCAAGCCTCGGGATGTACCAGACGGTGTATGACATCCTGAAGGAGGAGAACCAGAGAGTGGAAAAGACCCTGAAGATGGACAACTTGAAGACTAAAGAGAAACTCAGGAATTCAGAGTCTGGAGACATGAACCAGCTGGCGCCCTTGCCCCCCATATCCCAAAACCCCCGATCCCCCGCTGAGGAAACCGCCAGGGACCAGGCTGTCTCCGGCTACAAACCTCAGCCAAATCGCGTCCTCATCAAGTCCAAGTGTTTGCCAAAAATCCTAAAGACGGTCCCCTGCCTCCCATCGGCACCGTGAAACTCCTGCCTCACCCGCCTCCCAAACCGCCGCAGCATCCTGCACCGCGCTGGAGAAGATAAGTTATCGGATCCACCGAGAACTGGGTCGCCTTAAGAGCAGTGGGCACAAAGTTTTAGTTTCAGTGTTATTTAGTTAAATTGGTTTTAGTTAGTTTTTAGTTTAAAGTTATTATAGTTAATAGTAAGTCAGACAAGTTTTGATTGATAGTTTTAGTTAGTTGTTTTAGTTTAGTTAGTTCGTTTTTATTGTTAGTTAGGTTAGTTAAATTGGTTTTAGTTAGTTTTTAGTTTAAAGTTATTATAGTTAATAGTAAGTCAGTGAGTTAAGACAAGTTTTGATTGATAGTTTTAGTTAGTTGTTTTAGTTTAGTTAGTTAGTTTTTAGTGTTAGTTAGGTTTTAGTTAAGATTAAAGTTATTATAGTTAATAAGTTATAGTTAATAAGTTAGTGCATTTTCAATGAGTTATTAAGATAAGTTTTAGTTGATAGTTTTAGTTTTTATAAGATATGCCTTCCATCGGCACCGTGAAACTGCTGCCTCACCCACCTCCCAAACCGCCGCAGCATCCTGCACCGCGCCGCAGAAGATTAGTTATCGGATCCACCGAGAACTGGGTCGCCTTAAGAGCAGTGGGCACAAAGTTTTAGTTTCAGTGTTAGTTAGTTAAATTGGTTTTAGTTAGTTTTTAGTTTAAAGTTATTATAGTTAATAGTAAGTCAGACAAGTTTTGATTGATTGTTTTAGATTATTATGTTAAGTTATTATAGTTAATAAGTTATAGTTTATAATAAGTTAGTGAATTTTCAATGAGTTAAGATAAGTTTTAGTTGATAGTTTATATAGTGTGTTAGTTTTTATAAGATAAGTTTCCTTTGATTTATTTAAAACATGTTTTTCTTTTTTTAGTTATAGTCATAGTGTGGTCTTCCAAAGTATTACGTCTGCTAAGGACATTTTAGGTTCAGTAAGTCTACTTTTGTCAGTAGGGATGCTCCGATCAGGGTTTTTGGGGCCGATCACCCGAATCAGAATCGGCCGATACCGACGTTACATATATCACACTGTTAGCGAAATATAACAACGTCTTATAACTCGAGTATAAGCACTGTTATAACTTGGAGTAATGACATTTCATCACGAGTGTAAATGGATCACATACCAGTACTTAATAAACCTCAGAAAACAGAAATGTTACGACTGAATAAACGGGTTTGAACTCAAATGCACGACTCACACAGGTTTTAACAAAAAAGGTTTATTTCAAACCAAAGCTCTTCTACAGAGGTAAAAAAACTAAATGACTCTTAACGAGGAAAAACAGATTCAAAACAAAGTCACTCTTAATGAGGAAAAACACTAACAAAACAAAATCACTTAAATGAGGAAAAAACACTAGGAGCATAGATAACTAAATTCTCAGAAAACAAGACGTGGCTCAAAGCTCTGCTTGAGATTTTACCTGGCATGATACACTTGTGGTTAGTCACAGGAAACGAAACGAACTGGCACAGGACAAAGGGAGACGAGGACAATAAATACACCAGGTAATGGGGAACAGGTGGAAACAATCAGGGGCGGGGTCGACAATCACAGGTGTGGGAGACACACAAGGAAAGGAGGTCAGAGTATCTGAAACGAGAGGGAAGGTTACTATTAAAAGATAAAGGGGAAAATCACTAGACAAAGACAAAAACACTAAACTAAACTAACATAATTTGCGAGAGATGACAAGAAATGTATGTGTCCAAAACTGAATTATTTATATACAGGAACCAACCTTTTCACATCAAAGATATTCATCAGTTTTCAGGTTTTTAACTCTTTCAATAGCAGTTTATTATCACAATGCCACTAGATTTTTTTGTATTAAATACCATGGGGATTTCTTTTTCACAATCTGGTATAAATATATATATATACGTAAATGATAAGCAACAACATACTGTAGACATTGATGCATTTTTCTTTTTCTTGTGCAGTGTGAGAGAAAATGCATATATTAATATTTTTTCCAGATCTCACTGAGTAAAGCTTTTGATATACAGTAATAGTATGCAGGATTTAATGCTACAATGGCCATGGGAACAGAAATTGTGGTTTTAATGGGTTTCAATGGCGAGAGATTTATCCTTAAAGCTCCAAGCGTGTCTGTATTTTGGCAAGACACATAATTATATGTTATTTAGAGCGGAGGTCAAGCTGTTAAAATTCGGGGTAAAAACATCAACATTTTTGCTATGTGCAGTAACCTTAGCCAAAAGGATGTACAATTAAAAGGCGAGAAATTTCCCTCGTGAAGCACAAGGGGAAAACATAAATGTTGCTAATTTAAAATCCATATATTAGGCATGCAATCAAAAATGATTGGTCCTTTCTAAATCCTTGCACAAAGGTATTGGAATTTAATGTATATGCTCATAAAGTGCAGTAGTCTTGTGTTAAGCATAGACGCAATGCTGCAGGATGTGGTCTGTTAAGAAAGACGGCCTTGTAAAAATATATATCTTGATGTAATAACGACATGTTTCCATAACCTGCACGTGTGCAAATACTGCTGCTGCTGCTGCGTCTGCAAACATTCAATTACATTGTCGGAGCACATTCTCCACCCTATTTTAGCCTTGCTAACAAGGCCAGCAGAATTCCCAATTATTACAACCACCAAGATCGTTCCTCAAGGGCTACAATCTTTAAAAAAGAAAAAAAGGGAAAGAAATGCTAAAGTGAGCAGCGATCATGCTTGTGTGCACATATCAATGTGTCAAGCCCTTTGTCCTTGAGTTGCACCCTGGAACTATAATTTGAAGCTGGTGAGGAGCGTGCAACAGGAGCCGCAAACACACCAATTCAACTGACATTTAGCTTTCGGCTCACTTGTCTTTGAAAACACACGAGGGCTACTACTCCAGATGAGCCCGATGAGAGGAAGTTCACGAGTGAAATCCCCCGATCCCTGAGGGAGAGAGCAGAGGCAATAATTACTGGCAAAAAAAACATCTGATTTGTTGTTTCAACTGGCATGGTTAGAAAAATACTGCCAAAAGATGCATCCCACATATATTCAGATTTTGTAGTATAATGTATTTATGGTATCTTGTATTACAACATGAGCATTTACTTCTCTTAGTCTTGTAGGTTTAAAAGTAAAGTTAAATATAGGGGTCAGTCATTGAATTGTCTTTTGTTTCTTTTAAAGATTTGTTGGCCAATCAGTGCCTTTTTAATTGAGCTGTTCATATCTTACACTGCACTGTAACTTTTATTCATGTATTTTTTCTTTTAACGTTTATTGTATTACCTTTGCTTTTTAATGACTGTTTTTAAATGCCATTTTCTTAATGTCTTTCATTTTTGTAAAGCACTTTGAATTGCCTTGAGTTTAAAGGTGCTATATAAATAAACTTGCCTTGCCTTGCCTTTATTTAATGCAAAAATGCAGTTTTTTTCTTTTTCTATATCACAATAAAAGACATTTAAAGAAATATCCTTTGACGTAAAATACATTTATAATCTAGAAAACAAACCGCCGCCTTTGACCAGAAACAGACAGATTGACGACATTATTGGTGTCAAACCTGATATCCCTCTGAAACGTGTGATTGAGTCCCTGCTGATGGCTGAGCCACTCACAAGCTTTAAATATCAGCCAGTCGATAATTAAATGAAATAAAACGGCATCAGAATATGTATTAACGTTGAGAAGTACAGCAATGTCATTTGAAAATATGATACAGACTGTGCGAGGCCTGACTCAGTCAAATTTGAGATCACTATAACAATCCTTTTACCACAGATCAATCGTGTGCCATGAGGACAGATCACATCTCTTTAAGAACTGAACACAAGCCCAACTGAGCTTAAAAACGACAACAAATTTCACTTCCATTTATACCTCCCACTGCGTACACTCTACCCAAAGCGGCATTTATAAAACAGTAGCAGAAAACGTGAGGGTTAACAGGCTCTAATGGGTAATGCATTCTGTAATTGTGTAAAGGTTAAAAAACACAGTCATTATCTATCATGCATCCTCACTGTTCGAGCACTGCAGCTGCACACCTTTTAGTTCATGATTTGGAGTAATAGCATGAATATTTAAAGTACATTACTCAATAAATTAAGCGTAATAATAATTAAGATGAATTATTATTATCTTAAGAGCTTGAGGACTAATCACGGGGTTTGTCAAACAAAGCACATGGTGTAGTCCTAAACGATAGCTGAGGTTCTGGGTAGTGTAGTGTCTTCTGCCATCCTAAACTCCGAAAAAATATTTGTTTCTCCGAATCGAAGGGGGAAAATCCAAAAGCATTGTACACAATTCAAACCAATCAATGTTGTGTAACTAACAAGGATAATCTGGTGTTTTTGAGTTGATGAGTAGTGCAGATATCACTGTCAAATCAATCGACAGTAAAGAGAATACTTACTTCCGGGTGTAAAATCCTCCGTTATCCAATGGGAATGGACGCTCACATTGCCTTTAACTGCCGCCGACATGGACCGATGCGGTGCTTCCCTGAGCGTCAAATACCGCCGCCGATGGGAATACATTGCAATCAGTTGAAAGCTCTTTGCGTCCGTTTATGAAGCTGAAGGAGCCTCGGTGCGTCACAACTGCACGCCAAAGGACCCTGACCAAGCGTCGCTCCTGGACGTTCAGGGAGTGAGACTGTATTGACACAAACATCCAGTCTCAAGTCATAGAAGTAGGCCTCTTTTGTATCCCGCGGAGAGAAACAAATTGTAGTTCTGAGGCAGCCATCTTGGAAAGGAGCATACACAGGAAGGGATCCAGACAGCTGTGGAAGCAGCAGAGACACACTGCTACTCTGTAATATCCATACAGTCTGTCGTCCCCACTGGTAAACAGACGGATGTAGTGGGCGATATGCAGGATGCCGCTTGGCAAGAAACACACGACAAAGATGATGAAAACCAGAGTGCTGACCCTGATAAACGGTTTCCAGTCGCAACAGGATTGTCCTAGATGGTATACCACTGCGACATGCGAATAGATACAAATCAGGAATGGCACTATGAAGCCCAGGCAAACCAGCATCATCCTGTGTGGCACCAATGGGGAATGGGATTTTTCATCCAGGGCCAGGACATCATGGCAGGTGGTGATTCCCAGGTGGGTGAGCTGGTAGCTCTGCCTAACCAGGAGCTCAGGCACCATGGCCACACCGTACAGGAACCAGACCACCAAGCAGGACCACACTGCCAGCGTAGACTTAGCCAGCCTTCTGTACAGGAACGGCCGGACCACAGCCAGGTAGCGCTTTACACTGATGCATGCTATAGTTTGGGCTGAACTGTAAACATTGCCATAAAACAAGGCTGTGATAAGCCGGCCGGAGATTTCCCCAAATATCCAATTGTTCCCGTTGAAGTGGTAGTGAACACGCAGCGCCAGGGAGAGCAGCAGCAGCAGGTCGGACAGAGCCAGGTTCAGGTAAAGAACTATGGTGGAGAAAGGCTTTGCTTTGAGTCTGAGGAAGGATGTAGGCGTTGGAGGGGATGCCCACCAGCATGGCCAGGATGTATGATGAGGGGATGACCCTGGTGCTGAGGACCCCCGTGGTGTAGGCTGTCACTGCGTCCTCCGGGCTCACCTGCAGCCGGGGGTCTGAGCTAGGGTAGAGCAGCAGCCTGGTGCCTTTCGGTTTGTACAGCGCTGCCTTAAAGGTTTTCGGTATCGCAACACCGGTTTCATTCGATACATTCCTGGATTTGTTTCCTAGAAATGGGTACACAAAAGACAACGTTTATCAATCAATCAACAACTTTATTAATCCCGCAAGGGCAATTGGTTATGAGCAGTTTATGTCATGTACACAGGCAGGAACATACAGGAAGAAAACACACATGGCTTTAAAGCAACTTAAATTTAGAATAAAAGTACATTTAAATGTACATTAAAACAGGATGTGTATAGTTAATTATGCTGTCTGCTGTCTGGAGACTTTTTAGTTATATCTCTTGTTTTATGCAAGAGAAAACTGACATTTCTAAAATAATATTATTAAATATCTTTTAAACAATGTTTTAACTTCTGTATTGTATTTGCAGCTTTACTAAAATAGTTTTGTAACTTAGATTTGGGATCCCTTAACCAGTTAGAACATTAAAAACTACCGTGAAAAGTCTAAAGTATAAGTATTTAATTATGAAACACTTATCCTTTTGATAAACTCTTATAAATAGTATATTAATAAACCAACCCGGTATCACGGCAAGACGTGAACATGTGACGATCTACCATGCTGGGAGACGTGAATAGAGTGGCGAAGTCCCTCCCCTTCCGGTGGACCTCCATGGGACCTTATTTCGGAAAAATTATGTATTGAAGTCAATGGAGAGAGAAAGATTATCTTTCGATCCCGTTTGAATTGTGCCACGAATTACACATATGATGTTTGTCAATTTAAAAGATAATTTTGCAAGTCAAAAAAAAAAAAATTTGTCGTAAAACTGTGAAGTAACACATTTGTTTGTGTGAAACGCTCAATGAACTACATCTCTGGTCAACCACACACGTCACCAAGATGGCCGTCACTACTGTCATGTCAACAAAACGATTGACTACCCTCACTATCACCACAATGAAACACGTCCTGAAGAATGTCATGCAAAGCTGCCTGCCTGCCTTCCTTTGATTCTCTCTGAACTGCCTGGTCGTTTTAATGTTTAATGTCAACCATTTGTGCAGATAGCATGAAGTAGAGAAGATCGCTAGCGTTAGCGTTAGCATTTCTCCCCCGGGCTTAAATTGTGTATTATAGAATGATCACACCGGTGTGACAGTACTCTTCAAAGGGTTCACGAAATATGACTACTACTCTTACTGTTTAACATTTTGGGTTACTTAATGTTACTTCATGTTAAGGCTAATACAAATGACAAGGCTGTAATGCTAACTAACGTGCTAGCTACTAGCTAGCTTGATCCACACTCCTCTTTCATCAGACGGGAAGCGAAAGAACGAGCAAGACCCATTGCTGGTATAATAACAACCTGGTACTAAGCACACAGGCATCTTGTTAAAGTTATCTTATCTTAGAATCTATCTATATGGCGCTGGCTATTATACGGCTCTGATCGTAGCTATCTCTTAGTGTCTCAATTGTGACATCACTTACGCGACTCTGGGATTTGTAGTCTTTCTGGTTGCGTATTTTTCATAGTCTTATATTTCAACAGTTTTACGACAAACTGTGACTTTTTTGACATGGAAATGATTTTTTAAGATTGACAAACATCATATGTGTAATTCATGGCACAATTCAAACGGGATCGAAAGATACATTTTCTCTCTCCATTGACTTCAATACATTATTTTTCCGAAATAAGGTCCCATGGGGCGGAAGTAGATGGGCGTGACTTCGCCAGTGGGTACCTCGCTTACTACCTTACTTCCTCGCTCTTGGTCCTCTTCTACCTGGAAATAAAGACAACCAAAACACACACAAGCTGAATGTTAAAAGTGCTTCACAAGATAAATAGAAGAGTGCAGACTGTTAAAACTATGGGTAGGGGGACTATTTGGCAGGTTTAAATTATTAGTAATTCATTATATAATTTTCTCATTGTAGACGAGCAGACAGGGAGCCAGATGACAACACAAGAATATGCAGCTGCCATTTTCCACATGGAAAAGAGAAAGGGCCATGTTTATTTGAGTGGACAAAAAAGAAAGTGAGCTTACCTGTAAATCAGTCCACCGACCACGGCTACAGCAAAGGGCCTGAGTCTGCAGGCACCAACCCCGAACCTTCCTGGGTGCAGTCCACAGACGACGACGACGAACCTGGACCCTCCGGTTTGCAGTCCAGTCGCTACGAAGACCAGGCAGGGGATGATCGTAAGAGGTCATATGGCCACTGCGGATTTTTCTGCTGTCCTACGGTGGCTGTCTGGATGGCAGCTTGCAGGTTTCTTGTCAGTCGCATTGAGGCAAGAATAGCCTCAATTCCCCGACCGCCATGCGCCTTCACCAGCTCCGGCACGGTGACAATGGCCTGTTGAGGCTGCGGCTCTGGCTCAGGTGACAAAAGCCATGCCATGCCACACTGTGTGCCCCTCAGTGCAGACCTGAACCAGTCCACATCTTCAGTGGCGATGTCTCTGGCCAGGGGGTTGTATGTCTCCTCTCGCTGTTGATAAATCTGAGACACCGGCTGGACTACTTTGGAAGTGCCAGGCTTCCTCCACTGGCACTCAACATCTGTGGAGCTGATCTGCCACATGGCAAATATTGCCAATGCTGCAGCGTGGCTGCATTTATACATCCCCCGTGCACAATCACAGACAGCGCTCTGCATCGCGCCATCGTCTCCCATGCAGATCTGTAAAAATAAAGTAAGTACCATTTGTTAGCATGCTATAATAGATTGAATGAGCAATAATACAAGGATGGTCAGGATCTGGGGGTGGGAGGGTTTATTTGTATTATTTTCCATAGTTTTGTCCTCTTGTCTGATTGTTGTTATTGTTAGTTTTTTCTGTTTTTTTTGTAATTTGTGTTGTATTGGTTGTGATTGTACATTGTATTTTTCTAAATATGTATGAATAAAAACATTTGATCAAAACAAAAAAAAGGATGGTCAGGATCTAGACTCACACACTGGGTACTTGTAAATGTCTATTGGGTACTTGTAAATGTATCCTGTAAATATAATGTATGATGTCCTTTATTGTTTTATGTTTCATGTGGAACCTATATGCCAACCCAGTCTCACGGCATTTCGTGTTCGGCATTTAATCTATTGATTCGTGTTCACCAACACGATTTTCACATTTTCTTCGTGTCACACAGAACGATTTTAAATGCAATGTATTTATATTGGTAGTATGTTTCGTGCCTGCAACACGTCTTTTTGTCCGGTCGGGTCTTGGAAGACCAGAAGCTGTGTGGTTCATAAAAACATGTTCTTACTCAATATCTTACCCTAAGCCTAACCCTTTTATTTTAAATTGTATAATGTCTGAGTTTTTTTGCCGTCAGTGAGGAAAAGAAATGGCTCAGAGCCTCAGAATACTGAAATCTGTATTTTATGTCATCTTTTTTTCCTTTTAATTTGTTATTATTTGGTGCAGGCACGAAACATACTACCAATATAAATGCATTGCTTCTAAAATCGTTCTGTGTCAGAATACTTAAATCTGTATTTTTTAAAATGTCTTTTTCCTTCTAATTTGTTATTATTTACATTGCTTTTGCGGAAAAAATGGCGAAATCGTGTTGGTGAACACGAATCAATAGATTAATTTCGTGACTATAACACGAAATGCCGTGAGACTGTGTTGCATATGCTGCAGGACTCCCTTGAAAGAGAGATCTATGATCACAGCAAATAAACTCAAAGGACACAACGAGATGTAAAAGGAGATCACACATACAGTATAGTCGATATAAAACTGGCCGCTTCAATCCGGGCAACTAAAACAAAACACGAGAGTGCACCTTGTTAGCTAATGTTAGCTAGCTGACATTAACGTTACACATTACACTCGTGTTACTCACCGAAACCTTGTAAAGCCGGTCCCGCATGCTGGCTCTTACGGAACCGACTAACTCCCCTTTTTCGTAAGTACAGCTCTCAACATGGCCAGACTTGTAGTGATTTTCACCTCTTTTAATACTTTTCGCCTCATTCTGAAAGAAAGAGGTGAAATGTGCTAACGTGACGGCCATTTTGGTGTTGGTGACGTGTGCAATACCAGAGTTGTAGTTCATTCATTGAGAGCTTCACACAAAAAAATGTGTTACTTCACAGTTTTACGACACATTTTATTTTTTTTGACTTGCAAAATTATCTTTTAAATTGACAAACATCATATGTGTAATTCGTGGCACAATTCAAACGGGATCGAAAGATAATCTTTCTCTCTCCATTGACTTCAATGCATAACTTTTCCGAAATAAGGTCCCATGGGGCTCAACCGGAAGGGGAGGGACTTCGCCACTCTATTCTAGTGTTTACGTTTGAAGCTGTGTGGAAGGCAGTTACCGAGATATACAGTATCGTTACCGTGACCACAGTTAGCGAAACGCGAAAGAGTTCAATTTACAGTAAGTAGTGCTTCATTATAATATATCTAAATACAAAAATAATAATATATAAAGTTAAATACCTAACATATTTTTGGTGTTATATTAAGTTAAATACTAAATCGGTTTGCTTTATGTATACTCTGTCAGATCAATTGTTTTTCAGCTACGGCTAACGGTAGGCGACTTATCGTTTATGATACTCAAATATTCCTTTTTCTAATGTTATTACCTTCTCTGGAATCAGTGGTGTAAAGCAACAAAGTAGATTTATTCAAGTATTGTAGGCCTACTTAAAGGTACTTGTACTTTACTTGAGTATTTTAATTTGTTTGCTACTAAACTTCTACTCAACTAGTTGTTATTGTTTGAACTATGTAGCAACGGTAGGAACTGCTTCGATGGCGTTTTTGCGGACCTTTTTGATTACAGATTTGAAAACATCCGTTGCTTGCTTTAAAAGTAGCACTTCAAGTAGCAATTCATTATGTCAAACCTTGGAAAGTATCTAGATATCCCTGCCCTAATACTTTTCTTCTTTCGTATGAGTAACATTTTGATTGCAGGACTTTGACTTGTAACAGAGTATTCCTACACTGCCTTCCCTTGTCTGCCTAGAATTGCCTCAATAGCTCTGAATTGTTACCGTCCTAAGTATCTACTGTAAAAAATAACTATAATTATAATAATCTAATGCTTCTTTCAGACATGGATAAAATGTGGCAGAAGACAGTCCTAAATGAACAAGGTGGTTGAGAATAAGATCAGAGAGCATGTTAAATGTTGCAGTGGCATTAATTATGACTGGAAATGATTGCTGACTTCATATTGCAATTATCTTTCCTCCATTCTCAGAGACAGAGAGCGATGAAGAAAAGTACAATGAACTCAGGAGAAAAGACTATGAGGTAAATGACAGACGCAGCAAGACTTTTGACAAATACCAGACGGCTAGACCCCATCTACCCTGTTTTAGTCTCTCTTCACTGGCGACCTGTCTGTTTTACAATTTGTTTTAAGATTTCACTGATTACTTTTAAAGCTCTTAACGGGTTGGCTCCTGATTACCTCCCTGACTTGTTGTGCCCATATGAGCCTGTCCGCAGTCTCAGATCCTCTGGTAGGGCTCTGCTGGCTGTTACCAACACCAGGCTAAAAACAAAGAGTGGTCGAGCTCCGCAGCTCTGGAACTCCCTGCAGAATCAGTGACGTCTTTTAAATCACTTCTTACAACTCATCTCTTCATTAAAGCCTTCAATGATGCCACTACTTGATTTTACTCAACATCCATGTTTTATTTGTTTTCCTTTGTTTTTTCCATTTGAGTATTGCTGCTATTGTTAAGACGCTGTATACTTGGTGGTGGGGATTGTATTATTATACCTGCTACACCTGCTGTTCTACTTCTCGCAGCAATGCTCTGTGTGAGAAGATTAGGGGGGGGGGGGGGTAGATCAGAGGACGTCTCTGATTGCTGCCAGGGTTTAACTAAATGTTTCCATAGAGTGAAGCGAAGCTGTACTGTGCTGGTGTTCCTATGTGTTCAACATAATCTCAATTGAATGAAAATGATCAATTTAACATAACGTGTTAATTCTTCCCTGATGACCCCCTCCCTCTCATTAATGAGCTGCAACTCTCTTTTGCCCCTCATCCTTCCATCCTCAGGTGTCTCTAAAGACCGGCAGGTCAAAGGCTAAGAAGTTGAGGGAAGCCTGTCTTAAAAAGAGGGTACAAGTGGATCTGGTTAAATATGACTTTATAAAAGTGAATGACATCTCTGAACAGTGCCAGAAGAAGTTTGAGGAGACATCCGAGAATGCCAGAATATCGTGAGCAGCAGTGGATTCTCTGTCATTGTAACTTAAGACTGGATACAATATATTGATCTAATGTTGTAATCTTGTCTCCGTTATCAGTTCTGAAAGACACGGCAAGGCCAAACAGGAGATGTATTCTGCCAATGAGGAGTTAACCGATCAAATAAGGACTAATAAAAGGTAGGCTTATGCTAACATTGTGAATTTAACATAAATACAGTATGTGTACATCTGCCCCACGCTGTATGTGAACAGTGGAGGAAGAAGCATCTTTTTTTCCTTCTAATTTGTTATTATTTGGTGCAGGCACGAAACACACTACCAATAGAAATACATTGCTTCTAAAATCGTTCTGTGTCAGAATACTGAAATCTGTAATTTTTTTTATTTAAATAATTTGACTCTTGTGACTTAAAGAGTAAGTCCACTAGATACCTTTTTAGAGATGCATTTTGTTAAAAGCAGCTAAAGCTTTTCAATAAATGTA
The DNA here is from genome assembly GCF_902827165.1 of Trematomus bernacchii. Classification (NCBI taxonomy): domain Eukaryota; kingdom Metazoa; phylum Chordata; class Actinopteri; order Perciformes; family Nototheniidae; genus Trematomus; species Trematomus bernacchii. The sequence goes on from NW_022987469.1 coordinate 1,254,649, forward strand.
GTGGAGTAAAAGTACAATATTTCCCTTTGAATTGTAGTGGGGTAGAAGTACAAAGTAGCAACAAATTGAAATACTCAAGTAAAGTACAAGTGTCGCAAAATGATTCTTTAGTACAGTACTTCAGTAACGTGACTTTCCACCTCTGCCCATGGTGTGTATGCAAACAGATATGAACCATTAGGTGCTTTGAAAAGGTTTTATAAATAAACACGAGCTGTTTCAGACATACTCATCTGCACTGAACATAGATCCAAACGTACTCTTTCTTCTTCATAGGGAGCCTCCCATGTTTGATGAGATCCGGCCTGAATATAACAGATACCTGAACATCCTGTTGAAGCGGCCGCCTTCAGAGTGGCAGGAGGCTCTGAGAACTACAGACCTCAGAGAGCCAGCGAGGGTGCAGGGTAAAGTGTTACAACTAAGTGAATCAACATCAGTTACAATATGAATAAGGTATTATTTAAGGTATACTTTTTTTAAATCCCCTGACTTTGGTTTGAAATCATCCCTGATCACAGACTCGGAGGGAGGTCTGGACTCCAGTGCAGGTGGAGTCCCCCCCCCCCCCCACACTGACACGCTGTAAGGACACATCAACGCTCACATCCACCACAATCACCGCTGCAAGTGTTGGTCTAACCCATATGCTGTGGTTCAGTGTTTCATTCTCAAAGATTTCAAAGGCTTTATTGTTATATACACAGAAGCTACAGTGCAGATATGGAAAATATCCTAAGTGCCAAGCTCCTCCAACAATGCAACATAATATATACAGTGGAGGAAATAAGTATTTGATCCCCTTGCAGAACATGTGTCAGTACTTGGTGGAGAAAGCCTTGTTGGACACACAGAGGTCAGACGCTTCACGGTTATATGCAAATACATTTTCATCTTTTATATAATGTCAATTTCTGGATTTCTTTTGTATATTCTTACTCTCACTGTTCAAATAAACCTACCATTAAAATGATAGATTGTTCATTTCTCTGTAAGTGGGCAAACTTACAAAGTCTGCAAGGGATCAAATACTTATTTCCTATATAGAACACAAAACAAAAACCAAGTAAATGCACGAGACATATACATGTAAATAGAATAAGATAGACAAGTAAATAAAATCAAATGAAATATTGTACAGTGAAATAAAATCAAATGTATTGTTTATTGTAGTGATATATAATAAAATAAATAAATGGTCAGATGCAAACAGATGAATACTTTAGGTTATGAAGGCACTTCACAGGGCTCAGTGCATCTTCATCTGTCTCCAGCACAAACCCTGTCTTTGGCATTGCAGGGTCACGGATGGTAACGTGGATGGCGACAGCTCCCAATCTGAGGTCAGTTTTCCTGCTGCTCTACCTCATTGTGTCTTGAGTGTTTATTTGCAATGTTCACAGTGTCCCCCCCCCTGCAGGATAAGCTGGAGCTCTCTCCCCACCAGATACTGGACCTGGTGACAGAGTTGACGGATCAGGTCTTGTCACTGACTCGCAATTCATACAGGGTGGATGAGCTGCCACTGAAGGAGCTCATGCAGGACATAGAGACCATTTCTAGGAAAATGTAAGCATGATTTATCCTGAGGTTAGTTTGACTCTAGAAAGGAACAGCCCTAAATAATATGCAGAGGCTAAAGCATTAGCTAGATGGATGTATGGACAGGGGGAGGAGGGCGGGCAGACCCGGACGGATGGACGGGTGGGTGGATGAATACTTTATTCATCCCAAATTGTGAAATCATGTTGTCACAGCAGCAGTGTTATCATGCATTCGACAAGTTACAAATATAAAAAAGATAGAATAAGATACAAATAAAATTAAAAGTGACACAAGAGACAGGTGCACTCCCAAGTACCTGTAGTCCTTCACCACAACAACGTCCTCTCCCAGAATGCACAGGGGCTGTTGAAACATCCTCTTCCTTCTGAAGTCAATGAGCTTTAACAAAAGACAACAAACTAAATGTATTATTAAGACAAAAAAGAGGCATGTACAATACAAAAACATGTAAAGTAAAAAACGGGACTAAGGGAACCTAAAAAACCCACAAACCAACCAATACAATTGAAAAAGATCAAATACGGACTTCCGGGGACGCCATGTTCTGAGACACATGTCGGGTGTTCCCAGGACTGAGATGACAGTCAATGCTCAGATAATAAGGTTCAATATCTTAGTGTAACTTTTCATAAGATCAAGAAATGATAATTCCTATTCCGTTGTGAGGGATGTGAAGCAGCCAATCACACTGAGTAACAGTTATGATTTTGTTTATCAGTAAATACGTGTTTCGCCTCTCCTCTATTACTAAGACCCAAGACAGGACATCTTTTTTTTTTACTCCTTACAATTTTAACACAATTACCGGTACTTTCTACTTCTGACATTTTGAAAACAGGCTTATTACTTTAGTTTGAATCTGCATTTTGTGGCGTTATCATTGAGCTCATATTTCAACATAATATCATAGAGAAAACACGACTGGTGTACATATGACAATGACATGTCATGTACACAGCTACAGTTGGGATACCTTTGTTATTATGTGTACTCTCATATTGGAAGAGGACATTCAGTATTTTCCCAACACTTTACCATGTTGTGTGAGACTGGCTGTCAAGGAACTTGTTTTAATAAATGTTCAAAAGAAAAACATGAAGTGCTAGATACTAAGCTGTGACCAGCATGTGACAATAAAGTGATGGATGTCTCTCTCCCCTGTGTGTGTGCAGGGAAGAGGATGATGAGAAACTTACGCTGCAGCTGGACGAGATGAAGGACAGGATCGCCAGCGACCTGGAGAGAGCCGCCACGCTCAAAAGGAAGGTTCAGCTCGACGACTCGTTAAAGGACCACGTAAGGAAGCCCAGTGTACTGTACGTTAGATACTGCAGAGTAGAACTCTGAAGGATGCGCTTTCATTTGATTTAACCTACAATTTAAAAAGGAAAACAAAAAAGCAAGAAATCATCTAAAGTGGTATCCTATCTCACCGCAGCACACATTCCAGCAGACTCAGGGACAGTTTCACCCCACCGGCCATTAGACTGCTACCACTCTATACCATCAATCTGTTTGCATCTGAAATATTGATCTATTATTACAATAAACAGTATTTTATTTCACTGTACAGAATGTAATATTACATTCTGTCTTTAGCTCATCTTATTTGATTTGACTTATAGTTAACTTCTCCTGCATTACTTGCACATTAGTCTTGCAACATTCTCTTGCACTATTTGATTTCTTCTCTGTTCCTTCCTGCACTACTTTTTATTGTTTTTGTTTCGTTTTGTTTTATGTTGCATTGTTCGAGGAGCCTGTGACTTTAAGGTCGCCTATTATTCAAAGTCCACTTGTTCATGTCTTTTATACACACATGTGTCCCCTCTGTGTTAAGAGACACAGAACGTTTCAGGAACAAACAGTCGCTCTCTTTCTGTCCTGATCCATCCATATCAAAATGTAAAAATATGAAAAAAGACTTTGCAGAGGGGTGTGGCCTGCAGCATCTCATTGAGATGTTTTCTATGTGTTTCTGTCTGTTCCCTACCTACAGGATACGATGTCAGATGCTCTGGGTGTGAAGATAACTGAAGTGTATCGCTGCTGCGTGGACTCCCATCCGACCTGCCTCAGCACCTTGGAGAAGCTGACCAGTGTTGAACACCGTGCATGTTTACAGCTCCAGTTCTTGGAGAGCATCCCTAAAGAGAACCTGAAGACACTGAGGCTGAACAAGGACATCGTTAGGAGGGGCAGGTCTGTGTTTATGAGCCTGGAGTTAAAGGTGGATCCCAGTATGTATGCTTTGAATGAGAGAGTGTATGAGGGGTCTGGGGCCTCATTTATAAAGGGATATACGCTCAAAAAATGGCGTACGCCAGTTTCTACGCAATGTTTGCGATTTTATAAAATACTAACTTGACGGGAAAATGTGCGGTCCTCCACGCAAACTCTAACCCATGCGTACGCACTAAGCACGCAAACGGGAGAGACGAGAAACTGCGACACCGTTGGCAGAAGGAAGAATGGAGAGAAATATGTGGAAATAATACCATAAATAAAATGTTACCTCTCATTTATCAAATATGAAGAATTCATTTTCAAACATTGATTAAAGCCGATCTTATAATGATTAAACAAACGCCTGTTTGAGACTCCTCAGTGCACACAAAAACATAACTTGGAGAAATAAATAAATACGGATATGTTATTTAAAACCACCTCGAATATGTTGTGTTAATGTTATGAAATGTTTTCTCATAAATGATGCGGTAAGCAGGAGGACAGAATTACGTCTAAACTGACGCCGTTTTGCATTTCTATAGGTTGTAGATACGAGCATGGTTTTATATACTATCACGTTTAATCGTGTTTTATGCCGTTTGCCAAGACTTGATAAGTCGCTCGTAAAACACATGAGGTATGGAAACTAAGAACACCATATGTGGTCAATTGTACAGCTAATATAACACAACACATTGTATTTCCTTTAACTGGTGGATTATGGATATATAGTTGCTGATCGACAGCTGGAACACAAACCACCAAATACAACAAAATAATTCAGATCCAGTCGTCATGACTCCACTCCGGAGGGATTCCCCGATCATTTCTTACAGTTTCTCATCAAGGGGGTGTCTCCTGTCCCCGGTACAAACACACTGCCTGAGGAAGGTTATGTGTATTTTTTTTGTCATTAACTTTTTTCGGACCACTTATTTATTTATTTTGGTGACGATCCGACCTCCATGCTGCTACTCTGGTTCAAACTGCATCCACCAAACAATATGATTTATCTCGACCTGCCCACAATAACCTAAATCTGACACGGTGTGAGATGTCTTTTTTAGCTGTTCTATCGTCATTTCCTGCGATCTTCTTCATGCAGTCAGTCAAAATGAATGAATGAATGGGCGTTTCTTTGACTATTTATAGGCAAATATGGGCGTTACGAGTCGATTGTGATTTATAAAGGGAAACAGGCGAAGGAAGTGCCGTACGCACTTCCCTCGCCGGTACGCAATGTTTTGTGAATCGGAAAATGGCGGAACATTTATGTACCTATTTTTGTGCTTTGTACTACGTAAGCAACCTTCCTACGTCAATCCTACGCAAGGCGTTATAAATGAGGCCCCAGGTCATATATTTCACCCAACATGTACATAATCCTTTGTTTCCTTTTCTGAGTGTTTTACTATTTGCACCATGAAAACCATGTGGTACTCAATATTTACGGGTTCACAATAGGACTCTATGATGTGGCAACTAGACTAATAACAGAAAGTGCAGAAAAAAATGGGAAGTTTGCAAATGAGCTTTTTTTAGTGTCATATGTTGCAGGCCAGTCACTAAAGTAAATGGTTTATTAACAACGTGTAGAGAGGTGCGGTTGTGTGATGAGCTCTGTTAGGTTAAACCTTGTTCTCTTGTACTGCATCATGTTCCAGGCTGCGTGAGGAGCAGCTGAGACTGGAGAAGGAGAAGTGCAAGCAAAGATTAATGGATAGAAAGAAACAAGTGAGTCTTCTCTCCAACAGGAATAATGCCATATTGGAAACATTATACCACACATTTTAATTTAATGCAATTAATCAGGATCATCCTCCACTATATAATAATAATAAGACTTTTCATACACCAGGCGCAGCTCAAAGTGCTTTAAACACAAGGCACACATCACAAGTCAAAGCAGAGAAAGAGAATTTCACATCAGGCCAGACGCTAGAGCCTTTTAGCACATATGCCGCATAGCAACATGATATCATAGTTCAACACTTTAAGGGACACACGAGGTAAAAGGTATATTAATACAAAATAAATAATAATTTAATCAATATGATCCCTCGGTAAAATAAAGGAAGACAAAACCAATAAATACGATAAAATATAAAAACCTATAAAATTAATAAAACAATAAAAATAAATAAAAATAATATAATACATGTATAAGTCTTGGCATCAGGTACAATTTGGGAAAAATCTGCTTGAGTACATTACAGCAACAAAAAGTTAATGTTACTTTAAAAAATACATTTTGAACAGTTTGAACTTTATCCTTTTTTCTCCAGACTGGAAGACAGCTCAGGCCCAGGTGCTTCCCTGTTCAGAAGAAGATCCCAGTAAGTGAGGAGGACAACATACCTGCTGAGAAGGAACTCCATGACTTCCTCTTCACCGAGGACGACGATTAACAAAATAAATGCCACGAAAAGCCAAACATGTAGAAATATGTGTGTCCAAAAGGAATGGTACTGAAATATTGCCACAAACTACTTTTTTATTTGCACTAAAAAGTGACACAGTATTGAAAATACACAGCCGGAGAAAATCTGCCACTTCCTTACAGAGCCCCTCCTCCAACACACACGAACGCGCACATGACCAATGAGGGCACGAGATAAGTTTGTGCACAGATGGAAGGCTGACAGGCAGGTAGGCCATCCAGTTATTTTAGCCGGGCCGGCTAAAATGATTGGTCGTGCTTTTTACAGTACTACGGCTTCCACAGATGACACTTTTTTATGGGTTTTTTGTCAAAGCACTTAAGATATTCATTGCTATCGGGATGTTAAGAGCATTCCATGGAATATAACAAAAAGTGTATCTCAAGCCGGTTTCTCAAATGTACCTACCCTACCTTTAACCTAATCTAGATTTCTTAAACTACAACATTTAGTCTTAAACTATAAATCTTGAAATGACAAACATTACCCTTGAGAACCAGTCTCTGATTCTGACAGAGTAATCCTCAACAGAGCATCTGATGTATTCTTCTCTTGGGATTATAAAGTATATTGTTAAGTAAGAACTTTACTGCAGCCTGACATCCTCTTGTGTGTTGCTGATATTCTCCAGGGGAAACATTTAATCCGAAAGCGCCAACACTCTGCCTCCGGGACTCGTCCTTCCAAACCTGCTGCTGATGTTCCAGGGTTCTTGAATCTGATCCCAAACTTCTAAACCATCATCCCACCTGCTGACCTATCAGTTTGGATCTGGGATGTTGGATCAGACAGAAGCTGTGGGAGAGACTGAAACAGTCCATTAAGACGCTCTGGTGCATGAGGACGTTTCACACTGGTTGTGTCCATCCTTCACTTTATGAAGCGGATGTTTTGGGAGAACCAAAGCCCCAAATGCTCAAATAAGATCAAATCTGGAGATAATACTGATTTGTTTGTTTTAGGTTTAAGTTTTGGAAGTCTTTAGTTTTAGTTTAGCAGTTTTAAGACGCCACACAACAGATTCAATCTTTTTCTTTTTATCAGTGCTCCTCTGTTGACAAACTCTTGAATCCAGCCTCTCAAGAGCAACCAACATCACCTGCCAGGACCCGCTCCACCCTCTATCTGTCTGTGAGATAACTCCTCAGAACCTCCACCCTCTGCCAGCAGCTTTCAGCACCCACCTGCAGATTCTGGGTAGCTCAACAGTATATTAAAGCCCCCAACCTCCACCTGCAGACAGCAAACAACTCGGCACAAATTCTCAAACTTCACTCCTCTGAACTCAGGTGGTTGACGCATGTTATTTCAATATGTAACATCTTCTTTGGTACATATGGAGAAAAACACAGATGATCTAATGCCACAAGGACCATTTACTTCTACAGAAGCTGTGTACCGGAGATCTTCCTCCCCATCCTCAGCTCCTCCTCCCTTCAAACTGAGAGCGCCCCCCAAATCAGTTTCTCCCCTAGCATTTAAATGGATATCTGAAGGATGCAGAGACTTTAGTCTTCGTATTGTTCATAATGATCTCGATTCATTAGCATAACAAAATCTGATGGCCATCACTGAGACCCCTGCTGGCTAAAAGCAGGCTTTGCAGTGTGCTAATAATTAGAGCATTAGGGACATGTATCCATCCTCACTGACTGTGTTCAATGTAGTCCCAAACTAGGAAAATAAAACGCACTTGGGTAAGATATCTATATGTATATGAATTTTAAAAAACGAATTATAAATAGCATTTCCTCCCTACTTGGACTGGGGTGACGTGCAAAACATACAAGTGAGTCCCTAAAATGACACATCACAATGGTAGTTTTCAAAATACATTACCATCATGATTATTTTATTATCAAAATGCATTACATCTCTTGCTTCTTAAACCTTTTGGAGGGGAACAATTGAATAGTTACTACTATGATCTGTGTAAAAATAAAACAAAGCAACAGATGGTCTTTACAAACAAAGAGAATGTTGAGTCTGCTGTTTGATCAGACCTGATAATCAGCTTCCAACCGTATGACAGTCGGTCACTCGGACCCTAAAAAGAAATATCATGCGATATATTCAGTGTACTATATTTTCTCCATACAAGTCTATATCACATTTCTTTCTATACAAGTACACATGGTCATACATATTGTCCTGTTGTGTCTTTCAAGGTGCTGGTTAATTTTGGGTCACAACTTTATTTTTTCAATCCGTCAAACATTCATGAAACATGAGTACCCTTCTGTGTTAGTGGGCTGTGGGTGTAGTAGTGGTGGTGAAGGAGGGGTGGGGGGGAGGGGAGTCATGACTCGGTCCTTGAAGTCTTCCAAACAGTTTTTAACTTCTTGTCCAAAATAAAAGTGCCAGAGGGAGGAGAGTCTGAGGTCCCACTACGGCGCCAGGAGGAACACCTCTTTGTTACGAGTCAGTTTGTGAGGACAAAAGTGAAAAAGAAAAAATACAGCATTCTATGGGAGGGAAGCAGCTCTCACAGGAGAACATAGCAGCTTTTTACCTTAACAATCCCAACACTCCCTCAGATATCACTTCACTGGTGTCCCACGGAATGCAAGGATTGGTCAGAAAAACATGTGTGTGTATATGTATGTATATATATATATATATATATATATATTATATAAATTGAAAGAAATCTGCCGGATAAAAACAACCCAACATTTTATATAGAAATTAAGTTAGATTATTCTAATGTCTTCCTGCATCCCAACACTATGTATGATAGATAGGAACTTGGAGAAAAATAAATGAGATTTAACCGATACAATGAGAGGATGAATGCAGCCATATGTGGGGAACATAACTGGATTTCAAATTTATTGGAAAAAACAAGAATGCAGCACCATGAATCATAAGACCGGTATGTCTCAAGTACAATGTCAGAGGTCTACGGCAGTCCTCAACTCAAACAGTCCCGTGGGGATGAGAGGACAGAAGAGAACCAAAACAAAACATTGGAACCAACGGAGAACCTCGAGAGAAAAGGCTGAGAGAACAATCATATGGAATGATCCCATGCAGGGAGTCGCCTCCTCCCCCCTCTCTAATGCATCTGTAGAACGGATGAATAACATGTCCTCTCTGTTTGCATCATGTCCCCCCCCCCCCCCTTCCAAATTAAACATCTTTACTGCAGCACAGACTCGGCCACTCGCCAAATCAAAAAATAAAACAACTCTTGCTTTCAGTTATGTATCTGAGCATTTATCATATGGCGACAGGTACAACCTTTTATGTACAGACATTTGTGTGGAGGTTTGAACTTCCCGACATTGGAGAGCCTGTTTGCACAGTCCGGCACATGAGGAACACTGGGGACAATTTCAAGTTACATGTGATTTCTGTTGTTTTCCAGAATGTGTTGTTTTAAATCGCTTTCCCAGCGATTCCCAATGAAGTTCAAAGTCAGTGATTAGCTTTGTGCAGAATGTGGTCATTAGTTTTCTTCTGAGAATAAAGAAAGAAAAGACTGAAAATAATAAAAGGAGGAATTCGTAAATAAGTCCTTGCTCCTCTTAGGTCTGTACATTTCCCCCCCCCCCTCCAAACTCAGAGAGCCCCAACCTCACTGCAGCTCCAGGGGTTGGGGGGGTACGCAGCTTCATACTCACTCACGCACACACACTCACACATACACACACACACACTTGAACAAGGTCCTAAAAGCTTCCTGACTGTGTCCTAACTCCGGGCCCCTGAAGGGGAGAGTGCTGGAACTGACTGAGGCTCTGCCCCCGCTGTGGGTAGTGTGAGGGTCCGGGGGCCGACAGCAGCCTGGAGCTGGCCTGCCCCACCTGGCCTGGGCTGCCCGCCTTTAGGGTGTGAGACAGCTGCTGCTGCCCCCCCCTGGAGGCCTGGGCGCCCGAGTCTATCTTAGTCTGCCCGTGGGCCCTGGGGCCTGGGGTGGGGGTCCCTGCCGGGCCGCTGCTGTTCAAAAGGCTCGCTTTTAAGTGACCGCTGCCGTAGCCTCCGTCCACGCTGCTGCTCTGCTGGTTTAGAGCTGGAAGCCTGCAGTCTGAGGAGGAGGTGGGGGTGGGGGTGTGACTGGAGGAGGGAGGGTGGTCCTGGGACGCTGGAGGGTGAGAGGAGGAGAGGCGGGGGTAGAAGCTCTGGCCTGATGAGGGACTGTAGGAACCCCGGAATGGAAAGTTGGAGGTCTGCTGGAGGAAGGAGGGGCTGTCCGTCTGCCGCAGGCTTTCTGAGGACTGAAACACACACACACACACACACACACACACACACACACACACACACACACACACACACACACACACACACACACACACACACACACACACACACACACACACACACACACACACACACACACACACACACACACACACACACACACACACACACACACACACACACACACACACACACACCCACACACACACACACACACACACACACACACACACACACACACACACACACACACACACACACACACACACACACACACACACACACACACACACACACACACACACACACACACACACACACACACACACACACACACACACAGTCACAGTCTGAGGAACACTGGTGCATTTAATGCTGGTAAACGAGGAAATGATGAGAAATAGTCCCATTGTTACTTAAAGTGGACCTATCATGCTATATTTGAATAATATAGTGTAGGACCATACCTATATAAGGCATATTTATACTTCTTTTTTTTCAAAATACCAAACAGATCATGCATTTTAGCCATGCCTCATTTCGCTCAATTTGACATTTTTTAGCTCTGTTTTAGCAAGGGCTGATTCTGTGAGAACAGCACCATCTACTGGCCTGGCATATGCACTACAGCGTCTCCAGCGCTTTCGAACGGCAATGGCCGTGGCTGTCTCCTCCTGATTGGTGGAGTTGGCCCAATAGCCGTAGCGCCACCGTCCTGACGTCAGGACAGTGTTCAAATCTGGATCAGTTTTGATCAGATCCGTTGCAGCCCCTTTTTTAGAGATTTGGGTATGGAGGAAAATAGAGAGGGTTGTGTTTTCTGACACTTGGTGAGTTCCCTGGAACACCGGGGACACATATTCATGTATAAAAGACGTACAAAAGTGCATTTTGCATGATAGGTCCCCTTTAATATATGAATGCTATTGGACAAATCAAGACCGTACCTGCAGGTAACGGTGTGTCTACTAACTGAACAAAACACAAGCTGCGTACAATAAATAAATAATAATAAAACATGAATAAACATATGAGTTTATGTAAATATATAGGTCAGAAAATGCTTATTAATTCCATATTTACATTTAATTGCAGCATTGACCACTAGGTCTTTGATAATAACATTGTATCAAGTGTGTTTTGAATACAAATAACTGCTTTCTATTATAATCTTATTGTGTGGATGCTTGCCCCACTGATTGAATGTTCGTACCTGCTGAGAGTACACAGAGGGGCTGTTTCTGTGGGGGCTCGTCATGGGAGACACTGCCCCCACCTCATATCGATCTGCATCTGAAAACACAGAAAGGAGAATCAACTCAACACCTTTTTTTTTCTTTTTTGTATTGTTGGTACATCATAGTTGTGGCTTTGTGATCGCAGCTTGTCTGCAGGTGAGTTTCTAATCATACCAGATTCCTTTTCTGAGGAGCCTTCACTCCTCTTGTAGCCGCGCTCCATCTTAATGCTGCGCAGCACTCGCTCCAGAACGCCCTGACCCTCCCTCAGACGCTCTACATCAGTGGGCACCATCCTGGAAATAAACACAAATCCAAAGATTAGCTGCCAGCTCTGATCAGGACCAAACCCTGACCCCCACCACACACACACTACAAACAGAGATCATTGTCCAGAGGTGTCCAGAGTTAGTAATTGACAAACACCCGAGTTATTCAAACTTATTTTGACAGAGAAAACAAAGCGAATGGTGAAAGTATAATCCAAACTGTTTTTATGTTGCCATGCTGTGCTGGTTTACATTAGATGTCCTGGGCAATGAGGGGCTGAGGTAATCCCCTGACTGCCAATGTGTGTATCAGCCATGTGGCCACACAGTAAGAAACTGTTTCCTTTAGTATGAAATTCAAAAACTTAAGTCATGAGTAGCTTCAGGCTGAACTGTAAACTGAATTTGATGCTTAGTGAGCAAATCAAATAAATAACTGGTAAATGAAACAATTCTAATATATGTATATATCATTTATATATAATCCTCACCACTGGTTGTTGCTGTCCCGGTGTCGGGGGGGGCCTGACGAGCCCTGCTGGTCTGGAGGACTGAGCTCCTCCATCTGCGGGGCAGAGGAGTGGGCTGAGAAGGAGCTGTGTGGGGAGGGCTGCAGGTGCTGGTGATGGGGATGAGGGGGGTCCTGGCTGTAGTGGAGGCCGGGGCGGGTTGGGGTCCCACCCAGAGACGAGCTGCTGCCGGCGGGCTCCGAGTCGCGGCCGCTGCCCTGCTTCCTCTTACGGTACTCCAGCAGAGACACCTGGTGCAGCAGAGGGGGGGGTTGATGAATGGGTGTGTTGTGCAGGTTTCACACACAGCTGCAGTCACACACACTGATGCTGAAACACCCGATGAAACTGATGATGGGCACACTGCATGCACCACACCAGAGCACTCACCTGCTGTTCAACTATTCAATGAGAAAAAGAAAACACAGCGGGATCACCATGGAAATGACACTGTATGCATCTCTGTTTCTGTCCCACACACACCTGCAGGTCGCTGTGTGTATTCTGAATGTTAGTAACATACAGCTTTGACGCAACAGCAGGCAACTGTAATGCACCACGCCATGATGCAACAACTACACAAACACTCATTTCAATGTCCACAGAAAGTTTGAGCACAAACACACAACGTATACACACACCTACGCTGTTAACAATGAGAGCAGTCATCCCAGCTTAATGTCATCATGACAAAGTTGGAATAGAGGGGGGGGTATGAAGAGGCAGGGGGATGCGATGATCGCCTCACATATTGACATGGATGGATCTTTCTGAATCTGTGTATAATATTACACACAGACTGCAGAGTGCGATGTCAGGGTATGAAACCACGGAGCACCACCTATCACTGACGTCTTCAGTGGACACACTACTGTAGGGATCCTGGTAGGGCTTTTTGAGCAGCTTTTACACGCCCCAGATATGAATTTAGTGTGCATATGTCCGCCCATGTCAATCAAACCAAACCTATAGTTTTGATGTAAACATATCTCCAATGACTTGCCTGTTACAGTACCATACAACATAGAATAGGTAGTTACAATGTGAGTTGTAATTGAGAAACAAGTTGATCACACTTATTTTGAAGAGGAAAAAAAAGGGCAAATGGTGAGGAAGAATCCATACTGCCCATTATTCATTTTCTTCACAGTTTACTGACATATGGTCTGTTTTAATGTTGACCAGATGTGCCTGGTAACTAGCCTTCCTGGCTTTTAGAAACATTTGAAGTGCGCTTACTTTTAGCTTTACCCAAATATAGTTGAAATAATAAATCTATTGGATTGTTTTCCACATGTCTGATCAAATGATCTGCCATGTGGCCACATAGTTTCATCTCAGCATTTACTGTGGGATGAACTAGGTTATTATAGCTGATAGAACCACTTAGGGCTGGAATTGGTATTCAAATTGTAATGACCATAGTTTTTATTTGAAGACTTCAAATGTATTTGTCTGCTGTCTGGATGGGTCAGCTGACCCAACTCTGGCTAAAGTCATTTTAAGCTCTTTGAATGCATAGTGGGCAACATTTTCGAAAATGCAACTATACATCTGACCTTATTTTAACTTATTTGACTGGTCTAAATGTCGCAGAGCATTTGATTATATACATAAAAGTAAAGTTGAAAAATGTATATTCATTATTTTGGCTGGTGAACATATATGCAAATCAATTGTAACTGCTATTCAGAATTGAAATATTGTAGACTTTGACGATGATGAGTTCTAGGCCACATGCATTCAACCATTGGTTTGTGTCCTCAGTTACAGGACTGTGTGTGTGTGTGTGTGTGTGTGTGTGTGTGTGTGTGTGTGTGTGTGTGTGTGTGTGTGTGTGTGTGTGTGTGTGTGTGTGTGTGTGTGTGTGTGTGTGTGTGTGTGTCCAGCTGCATAAAGATTTCAGCTCAGTGTAATGTTACATTTGAGTGAAGACTAATCAATCATGTGACTGCTAAAACATCCATTGCATGTGTTTCTGCTGTAAACCACAGTGGAAGAGTAGTTGTTTGTGTCAGACGTGGATGGAGCATTGATCGGTTTGGATAGAGCCATGGATGAGATGGAGCAGACATCTCAACACCATGACGACAACTCATGAACCTTCAGCCTCTCGTGTTCAAGGCGATGGATGAACCTTAACACTTCAATGGACTTGACTGAAATGGCATAATGACTGCTGCTAAAAAGATTTTCATAATTCAATGTAGATTTGAGAGAGGGAGGGGCATGGGGTGGGTGCTGTATGCAGATGCAAAGAAACAATATTTACATGCACACTTCTAAAGATGTAGTGGTAGGGAGAATATTCACCATATTTTGTACTGGCTTGTATTCACTTCTTACAGCTATAGCCTGGTAATCTGGCTTCCCTGTCAGCAGACTAATGGTATGCTGGTTGGCCCTCTGCCTTGGAAGAAAAGTGGAAGAGAGACTTGGCAAAAAGTGTCAAGGAGCAGCGTGGGGGAGGAAGGGAACTGAGGGAGAGGAGGGGGAGGGGGGGGGGGGTAGGGTCGAAGCTACAGAGTTGAAATCATTTCAGATATAAACATAAAATGGTTAAATATTTGTATTGCCTGTTGCTTTTTGGATTTGACCACCTGACATAAGGACCAATCGATATATATATATAAGACAGAGTCAACGAGCAAACACAGAGCAGGAAGCACATCATGATTGGCTCTTCAGTTTGCACACTCAAAGTCATTCGTGCTGCAGAAGAACAGATGAAACGCTGAGAAGCTACCTGACTGAAAAACATTTGTCACATTCTTATTAACGTGTTGAGAACTTGCCTTCTTCTTTTGTGGTGGGTTGCTGGTGTGAGGAGGCGTTCCACTGTCCGGGTAGCCCCCCCCGTAGTGAGACTCGCCGTAGGGGGACATGGAGCCGGGGCCCGCGTCTCCCAGCAGCCCCTGGCCGCTGATAGAGCTGTGGAAGGACTCTGCCGGGGAAAAGCCTCCCTCTGACTGGGAGAGGTGGCGCTCGGGGGCCACGGGGTTCCCCAGGTTTGCGTTGAGGGGCGAGCAGGTGTATATGAGGTTGAACTCTGTCCTGAAGGCCTGCTCCCTGTTTTGTTGTGAGGTAAGGTCTGAGGGACAGGACGCAGGATTCAGGGAAGAGGCCCCTACAGATGATTGGCCCTGGGAATCTGAAGGGCCTCCAGGAAGGGAAAAGTCATCGGAGGTCACAGCCACAGGGCTCTCCAGGCTGGAGGGGAGGGACAGGTCCGGGAACTGAGGCCGAGCGAGGTCAAAGTCTGTCTGGAGACACGGCTGCAGGTGGAGAACAGAGAGGTGTAGGAGAGAGAGAGGACACAGTGATTAGACACAGCTGAGAAACAAGCAGCTGGAAGTAGCATTTAGCCGTTAGCCTCGGCAGCTAGGAGTTAGCTGCAGAGAGATGGGAGCGTACCTCAGGAGAGATGGACTCGGGCCGGTAAACAGGAGAGGCCTCAGGGGAGGATATGTTCTAGAGAGAAAATCAGAAGTTATTACAAATGTTAAACGCGCAAGATGTCTGCTAAATATTAAATAGTCTAACACTGCCTGTAAATATAACACGTGGTGCAATATACACTCATGTGCAATATATCCTATAGCAATGTACGCGTTCTTTTTCTTCCTATGTTTCCTTATTGCCTTATTAATAACATGTGCCTCCTTGTTTTATTTAAATGCGAGTCTATTCTTTTTATTTGATCTGCACTATGCTCCTGCCGTTTTAATACTGGGAATATTCCTGTTGCAGGACAATTAAAGAAATTCTGATTTGGACCGTTTGCTCAGTTACAGAACATTTATTTCATTGGTATATTGGTGTTGAAGTTGAGCAGCTCACAGCATCCTTGTATTTCATCCAAAATGAAGATTTAATAGCAACAAACATGAATTGTCTTAACACAGTGGTTTATCTTCAATGATTAACAATGTTCTCCGAATATTATTTTGAATAGTTAAAAACATTGACTGTAGTCTATGGGATGTTGAATCACTGACCCTACTTTTAGACACACATGTTCACTTTTTAAATAGAGACTCTCATTATTTACTATACATTGCTATCAGCTTGTTAGGCGAAAAAGACCTGCCATATTACCACAAGCAAAAGGTCCATCTGTAGAGGTCATGGTGCTCAGCTAAAAACTACAAGGCCAAACCCTGGGATGGCTGACTTTAACACAGGGACTAAACTGGACTGACCAGGACATTTCAATTAGCCGTGACTGAAACTGTTGGCGTGGCTGTTCTCTTACTTCAAACTGCAGGGGTGTGTTGCAGCGGCTGGCGGGCAGGGAGGGCATGGGGGAGAAGGCCAGGCCGTTAGGGAGCAGGGAGCCACAGGGGGTGAGGAGCTGCGAGTGGAGGGAGTCCTCTGGGAGCGGGGGAGAGATGGGGGACAGCGGGCGGAGCAGGTGGTCCGAGGGGGCGGGTGTCCTCTCTGCCATGAACTTGGAGCGGCGCTTCTTAAACGGTGCGTTGACATCTGTGATTTTAAAACAGGAAATAATAAACTACTAGTCACAAGGTCAGGTATATAAATATGATGAAATATACAATACTTTATCTACACGTCACCCTTTAATATGTTGTATTTTAGAAAGTTATAGCACCCAGTTCCCTCTTAGTTAAGATCTATAGTTTATTGACACAAGTAAATGAGTCATCAGATGGGGGTGTGTACATACCGCCGGACAGGGGGTTAGGGGTGGATCTGCTACTGGTGCTTTGCTGGGAGGAAGTGGACTCAGTACCGTCCTCCACACTGGCTGAACAGCTCTCATCCTCCACCTGCTTTATCCACCTCTGCAGCAACACAACAGTAAAGTCAGGTTTAAAAACTAAGACTGAAACATCTGTTCAAAAGACATTCAAAAATATTCAGCACATTTATTAACCCATTGCCTCAGAAAGTCTTGAGTTTTTATAAATAAATGAGTTTGGGTGACAGCATTTTAACATATTACAAGGTGATTTAAAGTCATATGTATTCATATTTCAGAGCAGTGTTTCCCCTACCATTGTCTTGGAGGGGCGCTGCGCCCCGCCAACGGAGCCCCGCCAACGGAGCCCCGCCAACGGAGCCCCGCGCCCCCCCCTGAACTTCAAGAAAAAAAAATTGCAACTAATCTATATCTACTATCAGTTTTCACATTGAACATGTGCTTAACACTTTCATTTTAAGTTGTGAGTTTAGTGTTTTTGACCCTAAGAAACACTGATGCATTAATCAATAACAATAATCCATAGCTCCTCTCTCCAGAGGATTAAAAAAAAAAAATATCCCAATGCCACCCCCCCCCCCCCCCAGGCAGCACCCCCCCAAAGCAGTAAACCTAGGGGAAACACTGCAGAGGTCATATACACTTTATGACCAATCTAATGTATGCTGGCAAACGAGAAATACAGATCTTTTTAACTGAAAGGAACCAAAAATAACAAAATAATGTGCATAAAGTAAGATTGAAATATTAAAACATTGGATTCATGTTTAAATATTTTATTTTAAAATGCTTTTCAGATCTTTTTTTTTATAGTTTTACAAGCGTAAGACACTAGCACTCAAAGTGAGAGAAGCTAGAGAAGACAGCATTGATTATATGTTTTTATACTTTTCCTATAACGCTTTGCTGCATCTCTTACCTTCTTGTAGCAGCCATAAGTGCCGTCCACCTGGAGCGGGCGGGGTCGGCGCCTCTCGGGGTTGAAGGGGGAGCCGAAGCGGACGTAGTGTCTTGGGGCGGTGCAGATGAGCGATGAGTGGGAGAGGCCGGGCAGCATGTTGAGGGTGGTGGCCAGCACCGTGGGGTCAGTGGTGATCCGCAGCGGGCGCTCGACAGGCACGTCTTGGTGGACCTTCTCTGCTCCGGGGACCTTATCATTCAACCACTCAGTCACCAGGTACTGAGAAAGGACACGAATCTTAATAACTAGCTACTGTTACATTCATATTCATACAGTTATATCTATTTATTGTAATGCATATTTATACACTATACCCTGCTATTATATCAAATCTATTTACTTTTAGATTCATCATGCAGCAAATCATGTGTATCATATATATAAAGCATGTCAGGTTTTATTTTTAAATGTTCTTATATGCTAGTTTTTATCTAATACGTTTGTATGTATGTATAGTTTCTTATTTGTAGATGTTGATGAGAGCTGAATCTAACTATTTCATTTTACAGTGCAATTGCCTCTTATTCTGTTTATATGACAATAAAATATCTTGAATTTCTGCATTTACTAGGAATACACTAAATATGACATATGAAATCCTGAATTGACCATAGAAAAGACCCTAAATCCCACAAACAATTCTGGAGTCTGAAGTCTTCTCACCTTCTTGGTCTTGGGGTAGCGCAGATTGCCTCTGTTGATGCAGTTCAGACTGTCTCCATCGAGTAGATGCAGCCCGCTCTCTCCGTGGACGTGCTCAGCCCCGTACGGGCCCTGAGAGGCCTCGTCGTCCAGAGAGGCTCCCTGGTCAGTGGAGGCCGGCGTCGCCGCCATGGCTGCGGCCGCGGCAGCAGCTGCTGCTGCTAGCTGGGCGTTAGCCTGGCGCTGCCGCCGGGCACGCTGGGAGGAACTGGACCGGTAGCGAGAGATCCGACTTTTGGGCCGAGGCTTGTTGGGTCGTGCGGGTTTAGGGGGGGCGGGGGGAGCTGGCAGGGTGGGTGATGAGGTCTTTTCTTCTATAGATGGCACTTCCTGATAGGGAATGATCAAATTGAATAAATAAAATGAACACCACATAAAAAAACAACAAACCATTATCACACAGATGGTCACTGACCATGACATAGGAGGTGCGTCGTGTGCTGACCCCCACTCCAGTGTTGGGAGGGAGAGGAGTGTTCCCAGCAGGGTTTCCTGCCCCGTCCTCACTTTCCCCACCCTCCTCCTTCACTTCTGCTCCTCCCACTCTCTTACGCCTCCTCTCCACACTGTTACACGTCTACATGGACAGACAGTGTCAGAAAACCACCTTACACTTATCTTTAATACAACTGATGTATTGCTGGAACTGGAATGTATTGCCACAGATGCATCAATATCTAGAAAAAGTCTGCTAAATTAGTAAAACAGCAGTATTAGAAAATAGTTCAAATGTCTTACTCTTTTATTGGAGATGGCGGCCCCATTTTCATCCACCTCTCCCTCCTCCACCTTCAGCTCATCCTGCAGTCTCTCCTGATATCAGACAGGCAGCACATGAGCAACACATTTGACCCAGCTTGGAATATTACAAATGTTTCCTGCTTTTTAGAAAACGTTGTCCCTTTGAGGCGACATTACTCTCTCTTTGTACACACCTCTGTGTCGCTGGTCCCCTGCAGGTCTTTGGCCTCCTGGTGCTGGTCCAGGTTCTGGTTGCTATCACCAGAGACGCAGCTCTCTATCTCTCTCCTCCGGGCTTTTCTCCGTCGGGTCTCAGCTCCAACCAGAGGGGAGGGGGGAGGCAGGGAGGGGCTGCTGAGCAAGTTCTCCCTTGGGCTCAGGTTGTGCTTCTGCACCGGGCAGTTCTGGTTGCCCTTATGGCAGGCACAGTCCACTTTGTAATGACTGTGGTTTGTTAGGAGAGAGAGAAGGTTGCATTAGAGAACAAAACAATGTTCTGAAGCAGCCAGTTACACTAGTACCCGCTTTGTGTTGTTTTTGAAGATTAGGATGTTTCTCGACAGGACTTAGCCCACTTATACTTAATGTCAATGTTCAGATGGTGAGAATGAACCTGCGTTTGTTAGTGGATGGTTCAAAGGCCTGTAGAGAGATAGGAAGGGAGGAGCAGTACTGACCAGCTGTTAAAGTCGTAATCAAATCCAATGGTGACCTCGGCGTCCTTTGTGATGTGACTGACAGCGTAGATACACAGATGGATCATGCCGTCAGCAATCATATGCCGGACCTGGAGAAGGGAATAGATGCATCAGTTAAAAAGGGTCAACGATATCAACCTAATGAAACAGAAAGCCACAGAGAAAGGAAACAGCAGTGGCAGGAGTTGAGATTCTAAAGAACTTGTTGGCTGACCTCAGCGTTGGGTGTGCAGGACCTTCTGATGAAGCGGGCGTCATTCCCAAAGGTCCTTGCATCAACACACATCTCCGCACCATCAAACTTTGAGTAGAAGAGCACAAACGGGTAGGGTCTGGAAAAAACATGATGACAATGGCATCATCAGCGGTGAAACAACAGTCTTTGTGTTTGGACCCAAACACTGAATGTATAAAGGGTTGCAGACCAGTGACAGCAATCCAATGATCTCTTACTTTCTGAAGAATTGCCCGTTGACTTCAAACTGCTGTTTGAGCATGACCTTCCCCCGATATTCAATGATGAGTGTGTCTGGTTCCAGGTGCTTGGCTGCGCGGAGGATCTTCCTGTGTTTCTGCACCCGAGTTACCCGCCCCAACTGGAGCTACAAACGGAAACCACAGAACAGTTATTTGCGACTGGACGTTTATGTTATTGTATATGGCATCAATACACAAAGGCAGAGCATGCCTGCAAACTTAGGGTTAGATGTAATCAGACAACCTAAAATGATTCATGTTTAGTGCTAGGAAGAACTCACTCTTCCCGTTTGATTTTCAGTCAAAGATCACTGAGTTTGAGTAATTGTTTATATAATGTGTTAAGAGTCTGCATTTTTTAATTCTGGTTCCCTCTTCTTGAAGTCAACGTATTTTTGGTTGAAACCCTTGGTAAAAGGTCTGTGGTTAACCCACGTGTTTGAGCTTTTCATTTTTTGTTATAAAACATAAAATATGTCAGTAAATACCCCACTGGTGAATGTCTGAAACTTCTATGTGTTATTAAAAAGGAAGTTGCCAACAAGTAATTAAATGAGACTACTAAAACATCATCATGCAAACATTAGCCTCCTTTGTTACAATTAAATAGAGACCTTAAGTATCTTAAACATGCCACAGATAAGTCCATTGGAAAACTAAATTGCTTTAAGTCAAAAGAGCCTTTGCAAAGCTAACTTTTGGGTCAGCCTACAAAATAATGTCGTCATCATTGCACCACTCTATTATGGTTCTTCGTTAATACTGGCCAGTGATGTAGCGTATTTTGCAAGGGCAAGGCTGTTTCCCATGCATGCATTGGGACATTAAGTTTTGAATCAATATATTATTGGGTGGGGGCGGACCTGCATCTGTGAGCCCAGCACGGTGTTGTTGCAGGCCAGCTCCGTGCGGTTGATGGTGTCCATTGCATCGCCTGAGGCATGGAGCTGTGTGGTGCAGGGGGGGGTGGCGCTGCCGCTCTCCGCCTTAGACACGGTGTTGCTGGCGGCGCGGTGCAGCTCCAGCAGCGTCTGGACGTCAGCGCTGTACTGGTTGATCAGAGCCTCCTCGTACTGGTCCGTCCACTGGCGGATCCTGCTCTCCCAGCCCTCCGCTGTGTTCTCATCCAGCACACTGGCCTCCGTCGTGGAGTTCTACGCAGAACACAAGATGGGGAAGGATGTGTCAGAGGTTTCTCATTATATTTTATCCAAAATAATGAAGTTTTGTGGGGCTTTTGAGTTTGCGTGGGCATGATGAGACTCTTCAGTCAACCCTGGCATTTTCAGGGGATTGGTGGATTTAGTTTCCTCCCTGCACACTGTGCTGGAAGAGCACCTGAAGACCGCCACCGTTTTTAAAGGCACGTCAAAGACGTACACCACATTGATTTTAAGAATAAGTATAATTGTTATTAGTTTGTTACATCTTCAGCTTTTTGTATTACTGTTGATTATACCGTTGTTCTGTAAAATACATACATTTCCATATATATATATATATATATATATATATATATATATATATATATATATATATATATATATATATATATATATACATACATATATATGCCAGTATTGCTAATGCCATTGTTTTTAAGTTGTTGTACATAGTCCTCAGTCTCAAATGCTTAAATTGTTTATGAGGCATCACAATGTAAGACTGGTAAATGAACACTGAAATCTCCAGTGGTTTGTTTTGCATTAAGTCATACTGGGATGTTTGCATGTGGCACAGCCCTTCCTAGAAAACATTCCACCAGCCGCCACTGTACTTTAGGTATATTTTGATGCTAATCATTTTGTCCGTTTACTTGAGTAACATTTTGAATGCAGGACTTTTACCTGTAACAGAGTATTCCTACTCTCTGGTACTACTACTTTTACTCAAGTACAAGATCTGAGTATTTCTTCCACCTCTGTTTATAGAGCTGTGCTCTGAATAACCGAACAGCCCGTTCTAACAGTGCTCCGAGTTCACCAACGGTCCAGTATGGGCCGGAGTTCCACCGGGACACAGTGACTATAAACGAACACACCCCTAGTTAACGTAGCTGCTGAAGTTAGACCGCCATCCCTGAGCAGAATTTAGCCGACAGAGTAGACCGGAAGGCTCGAGCACAAAGCTTGCGCATCATTAAAAAAATGACACCCTGCGAGTCATGATTGCATCGACATATTGGTTAACGCCAATCTTACCTTCATCCTCATGGACTTCCTGGAGCCCTCTCTGAAAGCCTGAAAGAAGGGTAATGAACCCATAAGTATTCAATGTCAATGTGACGAGCTTGTAACCAAAAACAACAGCTCCAAAGTGGGGTTTGAACTAAGTGTGTATCATTTCGATATATCTTTCCTCTTCATCCACTCTGCTTCACACAGTGTCATACCTTGACTTTTTTGCCCTTTGGCGTTCCATGCGCCTTCTCTGTGCTCTTCTTCCTTTTTTTGGATTTGCTCCTTTTGACCCGGTTGACAGTGAGTTTGATGCTGGTGGGCGTATGCTGGGTGGCGGTGTAAGAGACGGTGGAGGGCGACACCTCTTCGTCCCCACTCTCAGTAGCACTGCTCTCACCAGCTATCAGAAACAACAACAGATGGAACAAAGCACAGTCATCAGACAGCCCTTAAACGGTCATGGGGACATTCATTAACCAAAAAAGACAAAACAATGTACCTGAGACATTCTCCGTTTTTCTGTGTTGGCCGTCTGCTCCTTTCCTCCTGTCGAGTCCCCTGCCACTAAAACAGCAATAAAACACATCAGCACATAGTATAAATGGGCCATAAGAGTGCAAAAGTCAAATCAATGCTATAATGCACATCATTCAGTTGCTGAACAGACTCAAGGTTATTAGGAACTTATAAAGAACAGTACGATTTTTTTGACGGAACAGAATGACACCCATTGAGCATTGGAATATATACTTGCAGTTGAAAGGACAAATGGAAAGAGGATGACTACATGAATACATGCTGGATTTTGAGCAATTACAGTTGAGGGATTTAATAGTGTTCTCACTTTCCAATAATGTGTTTAGTTAGACACAAACAAAAGCATGTTTTGTATAAAAATAATTAAGATGATCTATCTTCTGACGCTGCTACAATCTGAACAGAGTGGGCTCTTATGAGGGATATAATAAAATGTGTGACATTTGACAATAAAATAATAGTGACCAGGATTTCCAATTGTTACTGCTTTTCTCAAAAGGAAGAACTTTTGCTGCCCTGGTAGGTCCTGTCTTGCACTTTATAGAGCTGGAAACCACGCTCCATGATCCCTCACCTGCAGTTGTCACACTTGATGAGCAGGCCGTCGGGCGTCAGGCTGCAGTGACACCAGCTGGCCACAGCCCCCTCCTCCTCTGACGAGCTGTCGCTGTCCGCTGAGTTGTCCTCGGTGGTGTCGTGGTAGCGGGAGCCGCGTACCACGCCGTTGAGATCCATGCGGGGAATGATGGTTTGGGAGAGCGGGGAGGCGGGTGGGGTAGGGGGAGGGGGCGCGCCATAGTTGTGATCCTGACAACACACAACGGAAGACTGTTGCATCTTCAAACAACGGGTGTTCAGGCAAAAAGGGAAACGGAAAATGGAGACGAATGAAAATGAGGGCAAAAAACAGGTATGTGAAACAGTACAGCTGTTAATAACGAAAGTAGTCTGTGGTTATAGAGCGGGAAAGATACTCATGTCAGTGACCAAACTACAAGCAACGCAGATTCTTAGCTGAATCTTGACTGAATTACACAGAACTTGCAAAGATTAGAAAACAAGACAAGACTGGATAGATTTAACTGAGTTATTATTTTAGCTTAAAAAACGCTTATACTTGAAACTAACTTATATCTGACTGATAAGGAATAGTACATCCCATAGTAAGGCATGCCATAATTAGAATTGATGAATAGAGAAGAGCGGTATGAACTCACAGCATATGGTAGACCCCGATACCCATGACTCTGTGCACTCCCACAGCTGTGGTTGTAGTTTTTTTCATTCACAGCAGGGCTCGCTTCAACTGACTCAGGGCTGGGAAATAACAAACAGAAAGAGTGTTTTAGGGAATGATGACAAAACTACATTTAGAATTTCATGTATTATACAGTATATTTTCCAGGTCTGTATGTCAACAACTGTAATAGTGAGACATCAAACAGTCACTAGATGGCAGCACAACCCTGAAGTAGCTCTTCAGCCTGGGAGAACCAATGTAGGAAATGGAATGTGGGACGCCATTATGTTATGAAACTCATTCTGCTCTTTAGCTGAGGTCTGAGTGTATAACCTTGCATTTCCCCCCTTTACCCCCAAATATATGACACTTAAACGTAAACAAAATAAATCAATATACTAAGTGTATATAAACATTTTAAATCCCAATATTTTGTATTTCTAAGAAAAGATGTTGCATGTCCGCCTAGCGTTTGGAGGAAACAAAAGGGGGCTGTGAACAGGGGGAGTGGAGGGACTGCATTCCACACAACCTCAGTCTCATGTGAGCAGGTTGACCTGCAGAGAGGTGACTACTGTTCTTACTGTGGACATTTCCCCAGACACTACCACCACAAAGCTAGGGCCTGAATGGAGATATGATGCAAGCCTAGCTCCTGTCCCAGAGAGGGCAATGATCACAATCATTTAGAGAAAAATAAACATTTACAGAGATGATAATTAGTCTCTTGGGAGGGGCTCTTCCACCCACATAGAATGTGCAAATGATTACAAGACCACTGAAACTTTTATTACAATATAAAAAACGAGTTGTTTCATTACATGTGGCATAAGAGATCTTTGTGCAGGGCATTTTCACCCTGCACCCAGGCACACTTTTTCATATCAGAATTCCTTTATTAGGAATTGAAATAACACGTAGTTTAAAATGTATCAGAAATACTTTAACGATTAATGACAACAATTGAGCGAGGTGGGTGGAAGTTTGAAGTGACTTTGGTAGGGTAAATAAAACACCAGTTGTAGCATTTTTTATTTGAGTTCAGCACTACATGAGTCGGTGTTACATTGCTTTATTTCAGACACTTTTGAGTTCAAGTGCAGCCAGCTGACTGAAGAATAACATCCTGTACTTCCTTTATTTATGTCTGCTAAAGTTCAATCTTGGACTTAATCTTAGGTTTAATTGTGAACTGAACTTCACATCTCTTTGGGTCTCTACAGCAAACTGCTCACAGGATGTTGGGAGGAAGCATATTCATCACAACCCAGGGTGCTACACAGAGAAAGGTGTCAAAGGGGAGTTCACCAACAATGCATGGACATATTGCTTTGGACATAACAGTTGTAATACTGTATTAACAATGTATAGGATGGGTTGAAACCTTTTATCACCACAATATTCTTTTTCTAAAAAGGGAATAACTTAAGCTAGTTTTTGGGGTAGGTGTTGGGATCAGGGGAGCACAGGTTCAAACCCCACTGCAGTCAGCATGTCGTTGTGTCCCTGAGACACTTCACCCCAAATTGCTCCTGTGGGGATTGCCCACAGTATTGAGTATGTAAGTCGCTTTGGATAAAAGCGTCTAACAAGTGACATGTAATGTAACAGGAGAGGAAAGTTCCTCCTGATTTGGCCATTGTTTATTTTGGCTGTTGTTTTTTCCCCTTAAACCTGATTGCTTGGATAGGAAGATGGAGCAACATCAAAAGAAAAGTTCAGAAGAAGAGTTCATCAAAGGTTGGAAAATGACCAGCAGTAAACACAACAGTGGGTCAAAGATAAGGTGGTGTTCAGTGTCATAGGACATTTCTGTTTCTTAATACAACATTCAGGTGTGTTTGCTTTTCCAGTCTGATTTATTTTTGTTTATTTGGCTTCACACTAACCAACTGCATTACAGCAGACATTCAGGTGGTGCAGGTGATCAGGTTAAACAGGAAGTGTGTTAACAATCTGTGACACTTGCTCTAGTTAAGCAAGGTTGCCACATCCAGAGATATCAGAAAGTACATTGGGGGTTAAACGGTTATAACAAGTCCAACTAGTCCTAGATCCTGGAGCTGTTAGTTAGTACTCACTCTGATCCAGCAGCCATATCTGAGTAAGACGTTTCAGGTGTGGTGACTCCCAGCGCGATTACTATGCTCATGACGTCCGGCACAGCGAAGCGTGGGAGGGGGGGAAGAGGGGGAGGAGGGGGTGGGTAGGGACAGGATGGGAAGGGGGGTGGGGGGAAGTTTGGAGAGGAATCACAGGGTCCCAAATGCAGCAACAAACCACTCCAGAGGTGGGGTGCCGCTGAGCCGTAGCCCACGGCTCACGGTCATGGGGGGCCTGAGGAGAGGGACACACACAGATAGAGCATCAGTTATACACACACACACACACACACACGGCTGAAGCCCCTTTCACACATGCACTGCAACCCTGAAATAATCAGAAATTACCCAGAGGAGCTGCACAGAACGCACATTTGTTAAAGATAGTGACCGGACATCAGACAGACTTTACTCCGCCAGCACCTGAGTACAAAGTGTGTGTGTGTGATGTCCCTTTGAGACGCTCAAGCAGGTAGGGGTGCTGAAGACATCTCAAACGCGTATGGCAAAAAACCAAATGAAAACATTGTTATATGTGTGTAACATGCCTTGCGCCAGGCGTCCTACACGCTCTACTTGGTGTCATCTGTACCAGCAGTTTTCCAATATGTGAGAACATTTCTGACACAGACCATCTCCTGTAGTGTGCTACGTGTGTGAAAAAGAAACTGATAATGTGCAGACCTGATTATCCAGTCTGCACAATTCCAACACTATAACACTGCAGCATTAAGACTTATTAATTCATGTGAGCAGTTATCCTGTGCTTTTGCTGCTATGAACTGTCAACATGTTTGCCCTGAATAAAGGCTTTTGGCTCTTCTCTTATACTTTCTGAAAAACTGGATACAAGACAGGCAATCAAGTCACATTCTACTTTCTTTATGACAATGAGTTGGTTGGTAAATGACACACAGCACATATTGGTAACATCAAAAACCATGTTGTGCCATTGTATGAGGAGTAGAGCTGCACAACGTTCAACAGGAGGGGGAAAGGTAAAAGGAATGAAGAACAACAGACTTCGTTCCAAAAGGTGGATATTTATGGCCCAAATCTTGGACAGGTAGTGATAGGTAAAATTCCACATCATTTTAAACCAGAAAAACAAACATCGCATAGGCTAGTCAGACACAACTGTGTTTGTGACTAGTAAAGGACAAACAGAGAATGAAGGCCTGTTTGTCTTTGCTGGAGGTAACAGCAGTGCTCAGTTGAACAATGACAAAGGCAAACCCTCTTTACATGCCTAATGAAGGACCACATTTGCTGACTCATGTTGACAATAAAGGCTTTCATGTTAGAAGCAGCAGAGATTGCCATAATGTGTGTAAAATGATATATGGTAGGATAGGCCTATCTCTCATTTGTACAGAGGCTCCCAGCATGGAGAGGGGCTGTTTTTGTTCTCTCCAAAGAGCAGGAAAACAAACAGGGGCTTTTACAGCTCTGCTTACACTGAACCTCCCATTAGGATGCAGTAATAAAGGAAACCAGCAGGGGGCGCCTTCCTCCAGACGCCTGGAGGGGTGAGTCACCCAACAAGAGGCCCAGCCCTCATCATGTGACCACATTCTGCTGAAACACTGACCCACACTCCTGTGCTGTGCTCTCCTCTCTCTCTCTGCCTCTCTCTGCCTCTCTCTGCCTCCCTCTCTCTGCCTCCCTCTCTCTGAGACGCAGAGACAGAAGCCACGCTGCAGAAAGAGGAACGGCCCTCTGTTCACACGCTGAGGAGACCATTTGGCTTACAGCAAGGTCATCCCTCGGGCAAACATGTGCAAAAACGTTACCTCACAAATCACCAATGATTGAATTGACTGTACATATCTAAAAAAAGATTAATTAGAATTTGAATTGGGAGGGATGAAACCCTCTTTAAATGGTCACACATGCAGAGCACACAGCACAGTGCTGCCCTCACTCTCCAGCACCGGGGCAACCACAGCCAGGCCGGGGACTTCCAATAATGTCAAGGTCAGTTCAACAGCGCTCGCTGACAAGCCTTATCCAGCTGGAGACACTCACTGGGAGGTAGCAACATAAATGTCAGCAAGCTTTTAGTTACAAGGGAGAACATTCTGCTACTGCCATTGCTAGCAAACAGCATTTTGAATGTGTTTTGAGATTTTCACATTTCGTAAAATGTCTGAAGCCTCTATGCGTTACAAAGTTGTTGGTTGCTAACAAGTTATTCAAACATCTTAACGTCATCAAACCGAATATCAGCCCCCTCTATCGTCCTGGGGACACGCAGGCATGCAACCATGATGTTGTTCCTTTATGGACTAACATTAGATTTTCACCTCTGGCGATTGCATTTGCGCTCCAAAAATAATAAAATATGTTCATTTTGGAAAAATATCATGCTGAACAAAACGTGTGAGCATTATAGACATAGTGTTGACGGCAGAGTTTCCGTTAGCCGTTAATTACCGGACTATGACCGGTAAAATATGCTGAAGACCGACAAATAGAACCGGCAAATCTAAATCTCTCCGGCATTAGTTGCGCCACTTATGTGACAGACAAGAAGAGTCAATACGCTACATGCACAGTCACTTCCTTTCTAATGTCTGACATTTAATGTGGAGAAAGAAATGTATCCTCCTGAAGGGGACATTTTGACCCCTCATGTAAACAAATGCATAATGCTGCACTATACTTTTGCCGCCACAGCCTCGTTGCCAAGCAAGGTGTCCTTTGATACGCAGGCAGTCATATCATTAGCTAGAGCTAGCTAGATCTGATCGATATGGACATAAGCGCGAGTGAAGTATAACCGGACGCGAGAGAGAGAGATCAGAGATCAGATCAGCTGCTGCTGACGGAGACACGTAGCTCTGCATGATCACAGCCCCGCCCGCTGTGACGGACAGGTGAGCGGAGCAAAACACACACTTCAAGTTAGACCTAACACACTTAGCTAGTTTATCTACCTCTGGAACAACCTAAACTAGTTATAAATGTGTTTATTCTTTACTGTCGGTTCACTCATTACTGGATCAGCCAGCTGCATGAGAGGGAAGAAAACAAGTCATCACTGCACTGCTCCATGGCCTCAATGGAAACAGAGACACACAGGTACATACCGAAACCGATTATGGTAACAAGAAAAAATTAAGATTTTGTTAACTCAAGGACTGATACTGTTTAAATATGAATCATAAGATACATGAACAGCGTGAAAGGGGCCGTGATGGAATTTGTAATATACTTAAACATGAAGTCATATCCGGATCCTTTTCCAAGACCACTGGCTCTTTATTATCCCTATTATTGCTGCCTCACGGAAATAGCCACCTCACTCCTAGCAAACTCACAAAGGGAGTCGCTATTTGGGCCTCTTCCAAAAGAACCAGACGGTGAACTAGGAAGGTACATTCCTACGAAGAAGGAAAGCCTTTCTTTACCTCGCTCCCTCCTACTCCTCCCTCCCTTCCTGGTTCGTTCCTCTGGCCATGAATACCGGGCTCAAATTACCAGCAGGCTCAACAAAGTATTTTCACTTCCACCAGAACAGAGGCCATTTTGGAGACAAGTCCAAGGGGGAGGGATATACAGACAGAATGAACAGCAAAGGAGACCCTCTCTCTCACATAACTATCTTGCCTCTTTTTTTTTTGTAATACCGACATTAAGTGTTTGGTTGACGTGCTGTTTTACTATCCTTTAACATCTAAATGTATCTCTGGGTTGAATCAGCGATGTAAAATGAATATAGAGGGGACAAAGAAATCCAACCCTGAGAGCATATGCACAGCAGATCAAAGTCACATACACACTAAACCACACCTCGTCTGAGCAGACCTCAGAACAGCAAGTTCTGTAAGCATTAAACAACATACTGAAAGAGCAAAAATAGAAACATTATGCACATACAGATACACTAACCAGAGAAGCTATAGCCCACCACATTGATCCAGTGAATGACTCAAAGCAAAGTCTCGCCTTTGCTCCTGAGGTCATAGATGTGAATATTACAGTTATGCAACGTTGTCCACAACAGCAAAACATGTCAATGACTCAATTGAGCTGAATTCTATTATTTTTCAACGCTGCTTGGACCAAAAATGTGGCAGGGAGCAGTGACAATGTAATGTACGGAAGTTTTGGTACATTTCAAGGGCACATTTAGTTCTAGTTTCTATAATTCATATCTGAATATAACAACCCAATAAATACTACACAGGAAACGGAAACACCGACACATATGCGCGTCGGCAAAAATACCTCCGCACATTACGGAATCTCATCATGGAATTAAAGCTTTCATTTGTCGTTTTCTGAGGTCAGAATGATATTATAGGTCTATACATGTTGATACAAGGCTAGGCTGCTGCCTGACTCACTGCTGCTGTTTTGTTAGCCTTCTAACATGGACCAACACAATACAATACAATTGGGAGCATGCACCTGAGCAAATGTATTCACAGTAAGGTTGCAGGGCAGTTTTGTCCCGATTAGGAAACTTTAAAAGGGGCGTCATTATACTTTATTCCCTTTATTTCCCAAAATACAAGTAGGAACCTGAATACAAGCATAATGGTGCCCCTTTACAGTATACCGTTGAAGGTAAAGAGATTGATGAAGGCAGCCTCTCACTCTGTAACTTCCATCAGCGGTTCAATTACCCTAATGTGCATCTGGACATCAGGTGAGATACCTCTACTACTTTCTGTCTATACTATCCTACAATCACAAAAGTAAAAGTATGTGTTACTAAAAAATATATTGTTATGACGGGAGAGGAATTCATTTAAAACACAAACATTTTCATTTTTGGGAAGAGATATCCACAATTTTGAGATATAAATAAATAAATACATATTGTTTTAACTATCGAATAATATTTTCCCTAAAATGTATTTACATACAAATACATTTCCCATAGAAGAAAAGTTGCTGTTAATTATAGTTCTTAGAAAGAAAATTCTACAAATAAATTGTTATTTTTTCATAAATATATTCACCCTACAAAGTGAATGTAGTTCATAATCAGTCTTTTAATCTGGTCTAAAACATGAAATCAACTGGAAAGATATCTGATTAGTTAGTTGGATTGTGTCAATCAATGGCCAACAGGTCAGGGTCTGTCCACCATGTTGTTTCCACATTTAGCTTCGAAGTGACCGCTAGATGGGCTATACATACACACAGGAACATACTAACACAGTTTGGGTTTGAACACACTGTCCATGCTCGCAGTGTCCACCTGTGCCTCGCACAACCTCCACAACACTTCCAGTCCAGTGAGATTACACCCGCCCCCTCAGTCTGCCCCCGCACACATGCTAGCTGTAGGAAGGATATGAATATCTGCCATTCCCCAGCACTGCGCAGGTCGAGCTGCAGTCTCAGAGAGCGCCAGGAAATTGAAGATGAATAACGGACAAATCAAGACAAAAAGAATACGTGGCCAGAGAGAAAGCAAGGCTCATTGTAGATCTTATTTCACTCACCCAAATATATTAACAATATGACAAGGAGGTCCAACCACACCCCTATTCACATACACAGAGACCTGATGACAGGTAACCAAATTGGATTGTACACCCTCACTACTACCCTGTTGCAAATGTCACAAATGATAAACATACAGCTTGATGACATGATTTAGTGCGAGTCAATGTGAGAACAGGCCTTGATTAAAAACGTTTTGTTCTCAAAAATATAAACAACAAGATTGGTCTGCACAGACTATTGATGTGTGGGTAAAGCAGTCTTCACACATTACGTGATTTTCTCTTTGCTCACTGCGAGGCCTTGCGGTGAAACCAACTACTTAAGTTTGTTTCTATGGTTACATCCCAAGCTTTGTTGTGCAGCTTCATACAGCTGTTATCTGACTGGTTGCTGCGGAAGGTCAGCTGCAATCAGGGTCAAAGTTGAAAAATAATTTCAACTTTGAGCACAGCGCTAGATCAGGGCTGGGCAATTATGGCAAAAATCATAATCACGATTATTTCTGGTCAATATTGATATCACGATTATTAAATACGATTATTCATTGACTTTGAAAACATCAATTTATTGAACTTTAAAACAAATTAAAATAATAATTTGAACAGTATGTTTTTAACAGTTGAATACCCTGAACTTTAACGGTACGTCCACACAGCAGCGTTAAAAAAATCTTGGAGGTGGGCGTATCTGAAGCTTGAGGATTTTTTGCGAGCAACCAATCACATGAATCTCCCGCCCGCGACATACGAAGCAAAAAAGCCCGAAGTAAACTGGATATAAACTCCCCAAAACAGGCGAAAACCTACCACTGTCTCTGCCACCTCCCTCCATGCCTGGCTCCTCCGGTTTATATCCCGGTAGGTCTGGTCATAAAGCACCGGGTGATTGATTCGCTACCGCTAATTTCTCCTCCATTTTTTGGAATATGAGGAAATGACCTGCGGTATGTCTCTCCCAGCATACACGCCGTTTGATTGGCTAGAGCTTGAACTGTCAGATTTGCGTACACGGGAATTGATTGGCTGACGCTTCCACCTCAGCCTCAAAAGTTGAACATTGTTCAACTTTGAATCCTGAAAATCTCCGCTTGCCTGCCCACAATCCATTTCGGCGAAAAGTGAGGGAAAGTGACGTCACCCCATTCAAAGTGAATGGGCAGAAGCGTTTCAAGATTTTTTTAACGCTGCTGTGTAGACGTACCGTAAGTCTGAAAAACCAATACAAAAATAAATTACAATTAAATAAATAATATCAAAATAATAAATACAATACAGCTTTATTTATATAGCACTTTAAATCTCCAGACCAAAGTGCTGGACAGGCAAATAAACAAAACATACAAAAAGTAACACAGCTCAGCTCACACACACACCATAAAACAAGTACAAGTAAAAACAATAGACAATTTAAAAGCAACGCTCTAAAAGATGTTAATACGCTAAGGAGAAGAGGTGGGTTTTAAGAAATAAATACCAATAAAGAAGATAAACAAATATTTTGGAGCGCACTTCCACAACCTACTAAACATATATAAATATGATAACTAATGTCACTTACAACCTGTAATGTTTAATTATACTGCTACACGCAGTACTCTTATTTTTGGTAACCCCTTATCCAGAAACAGCGAGCTAATGTGCTGTTTACACGAGAACGCAAACGGTTGTATTCGCTACTTTTGTCTTTCGTATAGCCCGTTCGTTCACACAAGGCCGTAACGGAAACGGACCCCGCAAACGATAACGGGTCCCAAGGTGGATAGATCTGAAAACGGAACGCTCTGGGGGGCCAAACGGCTCCGTGTGTACGCCCTATACGATCATTTCCTGATAACGATGAAGCCATAGCCCCACCTCTCCCCACCTCTGCTGCTCACTGCTGTAGCATGGTCAGTAGCTACTGCTACTGACCATGCTACAGATGTTAGTGCAAAATCTACAGCTCCTCTTCCACAACCATCAGCAACAAGTGGACATGTAGAATTACATGAACAGTTGAACTACATGTTGCTAAATCCACCGCAGGGCATAAACAGAAGGGCGACCATGCTCTGGGTCTTCTTCGCTACTTTTGGTGTATTTTGTGGCTAAAGTACAGCGCCACTTACAGGCCCGGCATATGTACTACAGCGTCTCCAGCGCTCCCGAGCGGTCTTGTGTGAACGGAAGACTTTTTTGATATCGTTTTCGGTTCGTTTCGTATGCGTTTGCGTGTAAATGGGGTCTAAGACACTCCGGCTTGGCGAGGTTAGTGAAAGTTGACTGAACGCTAGAGACCGGAGAATAGAGACACGGCAACTAAAGCTTCCCTTGTAACGTGTTTATATGGATTTATTAAACAGACCGCAAGTCACAACACAACCTGGCTGAGAGGGCTTTTAGGGAGGGGTGAAAGCGCACGCGCGGGCAGGATGTATAACGCAAGACAAATTGAGAGCATCATCGCGAAAGGGAATGCAGCAAAATAATAGTTTTTTTTCGATTACGTTGTTTTCATGATCGTTGCAAGGCAAAATCGTAATCGAGATTAAAATACGATTAATTGCACAGCGCTAGAGTACAATCGTAATGGGAGAATAGAACCTCTGCCAGGTTGGATGGCAGTGCTATTTATGGCATATTTCCACTGCACGGCTTAGTACGGTATAGTTAGGCCTTGGTAGGCCAGGCTCACTTTATGCTGCGTTTCCATTACAGTTTAGGAACTGGGGTAGTAACTAGGGATGCTCCGATCGATCGGCCACCGATCGATATCGGCCGATACTCACTCTCTACCGATCGATTGGTGCTCTCTAAAAATGCCGATTGCGAGAGCCGATCGCAAGATGTAAAATGATGACGTAAAATGATGACGTAAAATGATGACGTAAAATACATGACATTTTTCTTAGTGCGCGGCAAAACAAGCTCGCCAAAATGGCTTCACCAGTCTGGCAGTATTTTAAGGTGTCCGAAAAGGACAATAAAATAGCGATATGCAACGCGTGTGAAGCAGATCCTGCAGCTCCACCCGCTGTGACGGACCGGTGAGCGGAGCAAAACACACACTAACGGGCCGTCTCCACGGCAGCGTTAAAAAATCTTGAAACGCTTCTGCCCATTCACTTTGAATGGGGTGACGTCACTTTTTTTCGCTTTCGCCGAAATGCATTGTGGGCAGGCGAGCGGAGATTCTCAGGATTTTCAAGATCCAAAGTTGAACAATGTTCAACTTTTGAAGCTGAGGAGGAAGCGTCAGCCAATCAAATCCTGTGTACGCAAATCTGACAGTTCAAGCTCTAGCCAATCAAACGGCGTGTATGCTGGGAGAGACAGACCGCAGGTCATTTCCTCATATTCCAAAACATGGAGGAGAAATTAGCGGTAGCGAATCAATCACCCGGTGCTTTATGACCAGACCTACCGGGATATAAACCGGAGGAGCCAGGCATGGAGGGAGGTGGCAGAGACAGTGGTATGTTTTCGCCTGTTTTGGGGAGTTTATATCCAGTTTACTTCGGGCTTTTTGGCTTCATATGTCGCGGGCGGGAGATTCATGTGATTGGTTGATCGCAAAAAAATCCCCAAGCCTCAGATACGCCCACCTCCAAGATTTTTTTAACGCTGCCGTGGAGACGGCCCGTAAGAGTTAGACCTTACACACTTAGCTATTTTATCTACCTCTGGAACTAGCTAAACTAGTTATAAATATGTTTATTCTTCACTGTCGGGTCACTCATTACTGGATCAGTGAGCTGCATGAGACGGATACTGACAGGCTGTCAGGAGAGGGAGAGAGAGAGCACTTCCACTCATTTCTCCCGTGTTATTATCCAAAGTTAATGTAAACTTGAATAATGTACATCATTTGAATGTAATAATTATGTTGGTTGTTACACGTGCGTGTATTACAATTAAATCACGGTAAAATATATTCATTTTGCCAGCGATTCTCTCACTAGTTTAGCATACTCAGCCCGGTTGTTGGCCCGGAAAGAACCTCGATTTTGGAGAGCCAGAAAAACTGTGAAAAATTACCCGCTAGTCGGAACTACGCCTAGTGGAAACGCAACCAAAAACGGGCCGGGCACGGCACGGCACGCTTAAACCGCGCTCCGCACTGTAGTGAAAATGCGCCATTAGATGATGCAAACATCTGGCACCACAGTAAGAATTATTATTATTGTACTTTGAACTTTCAAAGGGGCCTGGGTTAGGGCTGCACAATATATCAAATATGAATCTCGAATCTTTCGCCAGAGCAAACTAAAAGGTTGTCCATCTGAGGCAAAGGAACAAAAAGAAAACTCACTATAATGACGGACACATCTTCCCCAGTCGTGTTTCTCATGAACATCAGATGGACAGAAGGGAAAAGCAGTCCAGCAAGAGGGACATTCTTTTACAAACACCACTTTGACATGAAGTGCTTTGATTTTAGAAGCTATTCCCTAGTTGACTTACAGAACTTTATCGGAATTTATCAAAAATTGTGAGCAATACTAGATTATGACTGTTGCTCAAAATGATGGATAACAATAAAGTCTAACGCAACCGGATGAGATTTATCTCTACTGGATAAAGGCATTTCCCCACTGGGGGCGTCACAAGTACAACAACAACAACAACACGAGTAATGCTAAATACCTTACTGCAAATATTTTGCATCAAAACTATTCCTACCAGTGCAGGAGGTTACCACTCGTCCTATAAAATAAAAGGTTCAAATGCCAGGCAGTAGACCAACTACCACGATTCTATTGACCCAGAGCGTCATTTGGCAATCTGTCTGGAGGTAAATTGTTGTGTAGCCATTTTATTATTTTTAATATTAGTGGAAAGAGAGGATTTGATAACCTGCCTTTGTCAAAGTTGAAAGGAGAAATTAAGTTTGAAGTCTTCATTGGGAATACGGAGCTTCTGTTTTATGAAATGTTACTGTTGGATATGTCCAATCCGCACATTGCGTTTGATTTATGCCTTTATTCGCAGTGTGATAGATCAGAAAAATTGTCTTAGCCATGAATACTACTGTTTTGTAGTATTAATGACCAAAAACAGCAGTTCAAAAACTATAGACACGAAAATACATGGAAAAAAAAAAGCCTCGATGCTTCAACTGTAGCAGCGATAGCGCTGTTGTGATGCTGAGCGGCCAGTGTCCTGGGAGCGCAGTGTGGGTCGCCATTAACACAGCAATGTCCAGTTGCCTGAATAGACCGGGACCAGACTGGGGATAAGGGACACACAATGGAGAACAAAGGCCAAGTAGGTGCTATCAGAGGGGTGGGGGAGAGAGCAGTGGACAACGCGACACAAAATCAATCATCTGTTTCAGAGCAAACAAGCCAACAACCATCAGTTTGAGGCTCGCTAACATACGAAAAAAGGAGGGACAACAAAAAACATAGTGTTGCCTGCTTGACTACCTTTCTTATTCACTTCTGACTTTCCATTTCCCTCTAAAGGAAAGCTAAAGGCAGGCTGCTTTCATAAAGAATGAATCCTCCTCATCATAAAAAAACCTCCAAAACAAAAATGTAAAAAGGTACGCAAATTAAACCTAGCTTAAATCTTCATTGTTGTCCATTTGAGATTGTTGGTAGACACACAGGCTTCACAATGGCAGTACCCCCTGCAAGCCATGTTGTGTTCCAAATATGGGGAGGGGAGTTTTCCAAGGACAAGTCTAAAACAGCCGCCTCGTTGGATAAGCTCATGCTCTGGCATAACATAAACCAGAGACACCCTGTGCCTGTCACATGTGATCTTCATGACAAACACGTTTACATGACATTTCCTGGCCGACTGTTTAATCAAAAGCGACAGAAAGGCTTGTCCTGGCTCCACCTCCAAACAACATTAGCAGAACAACAAACATATTGAGACTAACCAATACCAAATGTGTAAGGTGTCGCACAAGACAAAAAGTCACAGATGATTGGCAGCCATTTTGAACTGCTGTAGGGCTTCAACTGTCCTGCTCTGTCTGTTAAAGGGTCAAAAGGAAAACAACTAAACTAAAAGATCTTGAGGAAAAAAAGTGTAAATGTGTTTGTGTATCTTCCCAACAACAACCATTTGATCAAGGCCCCTGTGAAATGGAAAAGCCTGGCCAGAGCCATTTGTTTCCTCTTTTGTTTTTAGCACTGCTGCTGTGCATTACAAAACAGGGCAGCTGTGAGCGCGTTGGTGTCGAGTGGCTTGACTTTGGTGCAAACGCTCTCCTGCTTGTTTTTCTTCAGCCCTGCTCCTTATTTGCTCTCTCTTCCCCTGACAACACCCTCTGAGCAAACACACTTGGAAATGTGTTGCACATATTGCAATCTACGTTTCACCTTGCACAAAGTATGTGGTATTCTCGATCATTATTTGGTCTCCTTAGTTACATGAGAAAAAAAGAGACACACACAGGAACGGGGGAGAGGGTTGGAGAGGAACGAGAAAGGAATGTGGTGAAGCCTAAAATGTCTGCCTGGAGTTCTAAAGGTGGACAGACCACTCTGATTATTACTGAGCTTTCTCCTGCTATAAGTTCGGCCAAGTATCACAAGAAAGCGAGACAAGCAGCGTGACAGTGAGAGAAAGAAAAGGAAATGAAGGACAAAACATAAGGGTGCAATAAAACAAGAACAGGGGAGAGAGAGAGAGAGAGAGAGAGAGAGAGAGAGAGAGAGAGAGAGAGAGAGAGACGGTGAGAGAGAGAGAGAGAGGGTGAGAGAGAGATGATTACGTAGATTGCTTCCTCCGCCTCCTCCATTATTCTCCCAAGAAGCATTGCTTCTCGGCACGAATTAACCAGCACAGCCCTCTGCAACACTGCTCCCCCAACGCAGAGAAAAGGCTGCGCCCCATTGGAGCAGCTCCAGAGCTCCTGCACCAATAGAAATTCACCGAAGAGGCAGGCGTCAGAGTGACTTGTTTTTAACCCTGTTGTGCAAGTCGGACAGACACACAACACACAGCAGCTGCAGAGGGGAAGATGCAGAGAGGGCTGGTTACATGGACTGTCGCTATATCTATCCCCCATGCTTCTCATATGCAAAGAAAATACAAATAAATACATATTTGACTCAGTAGCTTAATATTTTATATAAGACTAAGAACATGAGTTGCTATAAGCTAATACATGTTAGTTAAACTACAATTCAAGATCAAATGCACATAATTGATCCTGTAAATGTAATATGTTTGATCCGTATACGTGCAGACCCACAATACTTGCTTGGTTGACTTGGTCACATAAGCACAAGACG
Organism: Trematomus bernacchii; assembly: GCF_902827165.1. NCBI lineage: Eukaryota > Metazoa > Chordata > Actinopteri > Perciformes > Nototheniidae > Trematomus > Trematomus bernacchii. The sequence continues at coordinate 1,294,168 of NW_022987469.1, forward strand.
CAGGAAACCTTTTTAACATATCAATAGCTACACCTGCCCTCAATGCAAGGATACAAAGTGTCATCAGCATGCAAATGAAAAGCTAAAAGGACAGGGTTCTCCCCCTCCCTTATTCCTCACAGCAACACCCCCTGCTCCCTCTTTTCCGACCGTCTGCACCAAGACAGAATCCTGTCTTCTCTTTTTGGAAATCAGCCAGTATCCTGCTTCACTCTGTCTTTTACAAGCAGGAACACAAACCGGGATTACAATTCTGTTCCGAGTATGATCCAGACGCACTACAACACAGTGCTGACACATTCTACTTATGTTTTCAAGGGCATGTCACCTTACAGTTACATTTCTTGGTTTGTAACCACTCTGTCAATGAGAAAGACAGGCTTTAATTCTTTAGTAAACACAAAACTGGGCCAGGCTAACCTTGTATGTCCATACATTCCTTAGATCCACAATGTTTTAGAGGCCCATATTGGGAAAACAAGGGTACATCCTGCAGACAGATCACACACACACACACTAGTACAGAACTACTTTGAAAGCAGTCCTCTCTCACCGAACGTTGTAACCCAACACCCACAACACATGTATCTCACTCCAACACATAGTCTGAAGCTGCCTGAGAGGACTGGAAAACCAACATGGCGGGTCAGAGCAGCAACAAGCTGCCAAGCACTTCATTCTTAGCTTTCCCAGGGTGGCAGGGTGGGTTAAAATGGCACGTCAGGGTCAGGGGGAATGCTGGGGGGGGGCTCATGTTTCCAATGGTTCTGAGAGGCCAGGTTTGCATGTTGCAGCCCACACAGTCTATTAAAAGATGTGAAACATATTCAGAGAATGTCAGTCGCAACCAATGAAAACAAGGATCAGTGCACTGCATCATGGCTTCCAACAGGCATCAAGATCAATCCAAATACTTGGTGCTGGCTGAATGCTCTCAGTGGGGCACAGGTGAAATATTTGTATTTATGGAGCAAGAAACACACAAATACATTATTTCAATCTCAAAGAGTTGATTTTAACCATGTTTTTGGGTGGTTTGATTATCCTTGATCAGTGAACGCAGTACTTTAAAGTGAGAATATATTAAATATGACTGTAACCGAATCACCCTGAAACCAGGTAGTGTGCAGAAAATAATTGAATCCAAACGAGGAAAGATTTCTGAGAGTATAAATTGTAATATGTTTGGAGCTGAAATTATGACAGGTACGACACAACTATCACTGCAGAGATGTAATCACACATCCGTGGGCACATGAATTGACCTAACCATGTCCGAGGTATTAAAATGAGCTGGTTCTCCGTGTGTTCTCCGTGTACCCGGCTCCGTGCTCCGCACGATGCGGGGCTTCGCGCTGCAGCTGAGGGGAGAGCCGCTACAGGCGACGGCGAGGGCAGCCATTAATGCTCCGAAACAGCGGGGTCCTAATAAATATAAAAACTCACAAAAACATAACACTAGGGCGCTTTCTAATCTCACAGTCCATTCTGCCCTGTCCCAAACCATGGCAGTGGCTAGCTCACAGATCTCAGTGTTACATTTCACCTCATTTAATTTCAAACCTTTATTTATCCAGGTGTATCCCATTGAGGTCATTGATCTCTTTTAGATCATTGACCTCGGAATGATTATCCACTATATTTCGGAAAGGTATAGCTTAATATTGAGAACCAAACTCAATCTAAAAATGGGAAGAGTTACATGTAGCATTCTCTCATATCAATAAAAGGTCTGAATAATGTGAATAATGTAATGCCACGCAAGTTCTTTACAAACGCATCCGCTTCGAGGTCTCTAACTTGCTCGAAACTTGTGATTACTGCATTCCTACTCAACAATGATATTCACACGTTGAAATAAAAATGGAGGCTAAAAAAGGAAACAAGAGCTCCCCTCTAAATACCACCCATTTCTCTTAACCGCCACAGAGGCTGGGGGTTGGTAGGTGGGGGAGGTGAAGAAGAGCAAGTCACTATCCAACAGATCTGGTTTTCTGATTGCTGAATACCAAAACACACAGGGAAAGAATAACAAGCACAAATAGAGAAAAACACAACCCAGCCACAGCTCGATTCACACGCCTGAGCGAAATCAGGAATGTTGCCAAAGACAGAAGCATTAACATGATGTAGTCAAACACCACCATGATGCAGACACTATTATTTCATAAAAATAAACGTATAAGTGCAAAAACCTACTGCAATAATAGATGCAGCTTAAAAAGTCAGGTTTAAACATAGTTAAGGTCCATGGAATGTCTGCAGAAAAGAAGCGGTTCAAAATAAGGACACAATCAACTGGAAAACATCCAAAAAGTTAGCTTAAAAGCTAATATAGCATTTGTTGCCTATGGCTGGTCTGCTAACAAACACAGCAGCTGGCTGCTCAGCTAACATGAGTCGTCAATAATGATCTAATTGCAAGTTATGTCATTGATAACTTGAAAAATTCGACAATTTTGGCGTCCCAGAAAAACATTGAAGACATTAATGTCGAAAGGACAGTGCCCAAAATATATTTTGGCTTCCAACTAACAAGTTTGCATATTATCTTAACGATACTGCCTGATTCTGAACTTCCCTACTAAAAACATCTGTTGTAGGTCTAACGTACTTATAGGCTAAACTCAACCTAATAACATCTATGTTACATTTAATTAATTACATATGCTGTGCTGCTAGAGTTGTTTGGTCTGTGTAACGTTAGTGTATGTTTAGGCTTTGCGGAGACACATTATCGAAACTTGCTCCACAAAAAAAGATTAAAGCAATAGTTCAACACGACACAAATCCGTAGCTTAGAGGGTTTGTGGCAAAGCACAATATCCCTATAACGTGTATTGGTCGTCCAGGTCGTACAACGTTATAACGTTAACCAAGTGTGACTGGTTTGTTCCTGGTATCAAAACTGAGAAAAACTGAACTGCAGGGACCCTGAATGGAGCAAACGTTACACCAGTCAAACTCTCGAAAACTTGCAGGATGGTGTCGAAAGCTTTGGAGACATGTTTGCTTAAAATAATGTTTTAGCATTATCTATTATAACACTATTAGTGTTGTGGATTTCCACACCAACAAGCTTGCCATCAAAAACAACACGAGGAGCTGATCAAAAAGTCATGGAAGATCAGTCCAGACACAGAGCAGCACTGCAGGCAGACCATCAACATGGAAAGCTTGTTAGCAAGTCACTTTAACAATGTGTAAAGATAGTGAGGACAACCAACTTGTTCTAATAAACTTATGTGGACGCTGAGGAGTTAGCCAAGTTGGTTAGCTTCATGGCTACGTTAGGGGGACTGAAAACATGATCAATACTTGTCTGTAAATGGAAGCAGTAACATACATATAGCAGTGTTATATTAACAAATATTCAAAGTACTCACCTAAAGAGGCATTCCAAACTTGAACAAACGAGGCAAATGCATGTACAGTGGGAAGTCCTTAGAGTATCCCAACATAAAATCCAACCAGACCAGTAGGCCTGCAAATCGGCCTCGGAGTCTCCTGTATCCTTTGCCCTTAAAAGTAGCTCCCCCTCCAGGGGTAGGAAACAAACTTCTCAGCGTCTCCTACGCATAGGCGGAAAGTTAAATTCCCTGTCCTGTTCAGGTGCACTGCATCCATTGAGTGTCTATTATAGATCCCCGGTGAATAAATCCATGTATTTTAGTGTATTGTATATATACAGTCGCTATTTATAATGGGATATATGCTGCTGTATGTGATACAGGGCTCTGATTCTGTCTCGGGTCCTTACACTCGCAGAGGCGCCCATCCCCCTCCTCACCGGCATCGACCGCGGGTCCCAGCGAAACTGACACACAACCACGCCACGGGGTTTCCCTGGCGACAATGCAGGGGCTCTCTGGCTGGGCGGCCCTTGCTCTGATGTCCCGCCTCTCGCTAATGATTCGATATCAATGTGTCAGTCATGTTACACACGACGTATACATGAAAGTCTTTGGGTAATTTACAGCGTCGACGTTTTTTCTCTACTAACTACGTCAAACGGGGCGGGCTCCTTTTTCAGGAGCGGTACGACATTTCAGTTCCATTATGATATGTGTCTACTGGTGGTGACTGCAAGCAAGGAGAGCGAGAGGGGCTGGAATCGGGAGACGCTTTGACAACCAACTGAAGATCGGTGCCTCCTTATTTTCTGGAAATTATCGTTATAATATGAGAAATTCCATGGGATTTATTTTAACTCGTTAGTGGGATTATTAATGCTTTTTATTTGAGGGTTGTATGAATCTATTTAACGTGGAAGGAGCTTTCATAGCAATTCAGAGTAGCACTAGCGTTAGCTACACGGGGTCTCTAGGGCCCAGTTCCAGGGACACCAGAGTCAGGGTTGGCCCAATGGGTCAGCCCCACCTACCGGCACGTCAGATGAATGGAGGATGAGGTGTTGCTGTGTAGCATCTGCTGAGGTGTTGGACAGGGAAATTGACCAGTGCTCCTGAGTTGCATCAATTGATAACTTCTCCCTCCAGTCCTACCTCTGTTCCCGCTACCGAAATAAGTCTGTTCCTACTCCCACACTATGCAGACATACTGAACAAGTGACCGACACAACGACACTTCCCGTCAGCAGCGGCTCAATATAACCATTTCAGGGAGTTGTAACAGAGGAACTGGCCAGCTTTCTGTGATGTTTAGCATAAGGAGATTTGAGACGCGCCCTGGTTTTATTTTTCATTACATTAAAGTTATTGGCGAGGCTACTAAGCACATCGGATACATTATTTAACAGAAGTAATACATTGTTTTCATATAGCTTTTACAGTCTATGAGCTTAACCAAGCCACTATTATAAAGAAATAGTGATAATAACGCGATTGGTTTCTTGGCCAGTCATGAGACTCGAGGGGCAACTCGGATTGGCTGTGGAGATAAATGCCAACGTCATTTGTTGCAGAGGTCTGACGAGCGACGACATATAGACAGCAGAATAATTGTGTTGTGGGGCTTCAATAATTACAAAGATTTTCATGAATCTGAATCAGAAAAACACAATTAGGGACGTTTGCATTTTATACATTTGGGTATGAATGTATATGATAACGCGCAGGTAGACGGAACAAAGCAGTGATCCGGATGTGGTTTAATAGTATTACACGAGATTGTACACCTTACTGTGACACTTGACATTAAAATAGCAATGTGCTGTCAAACCATCATAATAGTATCACGCTATGGAAATTATGTAAACATTCACATTACCTTGCATTAGTAACAGGTGTGAACACAATCCTGCTAAGCCACTGACGACAATGCATATTTGTAATAGATCAATGATATAATATGAAATGAAGGCTACGCCCTACAGTAATAACCAACTTCCCTTGGTTATTTATACTTTCAACTGGATATGCAATTATTTTCTAGGAATGACTTCCTCTCTGTGGTATCTACTCGGTTGTAGGCTACTAAATAAACACGACCCCCAGAGTTATTTCCAACTGCACGTCATGAGGTTAATATTTACAAGCTCCCCGGCCGGACTCTCATGGTCGGCAGTGGCCATATTTCACAATGCTGCCAGTTACTGCGGTGAAAAAGCAATGTAATATGGCCGGTCCTAACCACGCACTGCAATATGGCCACCCTCCCCCACACTGCTCCAGCCCCTCTCTCATATGCATTGTCTGTATGTTCAAGTGTGTAAGAACAAAACACGATTCAAGATGGTTGTTACTTAATCTGGAGGCATTTTAATTGTCTCCATAGTCTGAAGCACTCACACAAATGGCTGTAAAACATAGGAGGTATCAAAGTGTCGACATGTAACTAAAATTGACAGAACTTTGGGATTCCAACTTGTCTATTCAAATGTACATTTCATATCGCATGCATGCCACCGCCGTTTCTTTATGATTTCTGTTACAAATAAAATCTTTGACATTAAACCAGGAATTCTGGGAGTGGCAGCTCATGCCCGCAACTATTTGTAAATGAGAACATAGACACAGCTCAAACATAATTTTGTGTATTAAGATTAATAGTGTGCAAGACTATTCACCAAGTCTATAATAATTGTCATACACACAATTATCTGCATTTTGTCAAGCTGTAAATGGATCAACTTCATTAAAGTGAACTATCCCTCACAGGCAGTCAGTGCATACGTTAGCCCAGCAGACCTTTACTACATGACGTTTTGGCTCCACATAACCTCTCGACCGCCATCAATTCTGACAGTAACTCCAAACATTTCAATTTAGAGTTTTCTCCCTTTTGCACAAAGAAAAACAATACAACAAAGTCCAGTAACTGCGCATATGGTTCAGGATGGCACACCACAGATTATACAGTATATGGCCCGCCAACAGGCAAATGTATACAATATATAGCCATTTATCCATAATGAGTAATGTTATTGATTCTATAGGATAGGGGTCTTTGGGAGAAAAAGTTGCATACAGACACAAAATCATTTAAACATCAAAATGAGTGTTCACAGATTATCAGTTAATAGGTTATCCTTCACTCAGGAATAGTGGATCCAACAGGGAAATACTACGTCTGCTATGGGTATAATTATAATTACATCGTGTATTTGTCTAAAGTACATTGCCCCTTGAATAAGCATATTGGTCGGCCACCAACTCAACTTTTTTAACTTTGCCATATCTGAAACTGGACCACATACTCAAGGAGTTTGAAGTGTTCTAATAAGACTTTAGTAAGTAAGTTGCCTGTGTGAAAAGAGAAAGGTCACCAGAAAAAGAAAATTCAACGGCCTACGCCTCGTTACCCTGTGAACAACCGTGCTCTCTCCCCTCCTGCTCTTAAGGCCGGCTAAGCGGCTCAGACAAAGAATGAAAGGGAAACAAATGGCTGAGGGGGTTTGTTTCTGGTGTTGGGACATGTCTGGATTTCCCTTGTTCTTCAGGTCTTTTTTTTTTGTAAAGGTTGCCGCTTGCATGCCAAGACTCTCCCCGCCGCTGGGAAATAATGCCTTCTGCTGGATGCACAGTGGCACTGCAGAGCAATGCCTCCCCCACCGTGGGGGTCAGCCCCTCAAAGCAGCTTCAGACTCCCAGTGACGTTGTTCACCATCTCTTCCTCCCCAAGAATGGCCAGCACGGTGCGCGACCCAGCTTCCACCTGCCAAACAAAAAGGTATTCATGTCAAGGCACTTGTTAAAACTGAAAAAATACATTTTCTAACCAAAGATTATAGTACCAATAATTGGACAATGTTTTGCGAATAATTACTAGTGCTTCCGAAAGACAAGTACACACCATATTACTTAAAAAAGGTCCTACCTGGGTGAGCCCTGCATCTTGGACCAGGTAGGCGGGTAGACTGAGGCTCATGGCCAGGGCCTGCAGCTCCAGTAGATGAGCCACATTAGTCCCCTGGACCACCACCTTCTTGGATCTGTATCAACACCATGCACATTGATTTTCATCATTAATGTTAATTAGAAACAACTTAATTATTCAACAATATTATAATCATCAGAGCAATGATCGAAAAAGAAAAATGCAAAGGAAGTACATCTATCCCTACACAGTTTAGGGGCTGCATTTCTTTTCTTTTTTATTCAAGAGACTAAGGCTGCTTTTACACGGGAACGTTTGCGTTTATGCACAGTATGCGTTTTCAAAAAAGTCTTCCGTTCACATGCATTCGTTTCATTTAACGTGTCTGTTCAAACGAGACCGCTGGAAACGCTGTAGTACATATGCCGGGACTGTAAGTGGCGCTGTAACTTCCGCCACAAAATACACCAAAAGCAGCGAAGAAGACCCCGGAGCAGCCCTGAGCAATGTTGCCATGGCTACCCTTCTGTTTATGCCCCGCGTGGATTTAGCAACATGTAGTAGTTCATGTAATTCTCCATGTCCACTTGTTGCTGATGGTTGTGGTAGAGGAGCTGTAGATTTTGCACTAACATCTGTAGCATGGTCGAGCTGTAGATGTTGTACTAACATCTGTAGCATGGTCAGTAGCAGTAGCACTAGCAGTAGCTACTGACAGTAGCTACTGGCCATGCTACAGCAGTGAGCAGCAGAGGTGGGGAGAGGCGGGGCTATGGAGAGTTTCGTTTGCAAATCTATCCACCTTGGGACCCGTTATCATTTGTGGGGTCCGTTTGTTACGGCCTCGTGTAAATAATAGGGCTATACGTAAGAGAAACTATGCAGATACAAGCCGTTTCGTTCTCGTGTAAATGTGGCCTAAAGGGGGACTGGCGTGAACACTTCAGGAACTGTAGCATTATTGGATAAACATTTTGGATTTTTGCAAACAGCAGCTGTAGAACATGCTTGCTCCTCCTGAAATAAACTGTTCTGTTGTGCAGGTCTTACCCACTGTGGTCCCACTTCCAGGCCATCTCCCTCCAGCTGTTCTTCTCTTGTAGAGCCTGGTACAAACCCACAGCAGCGTGCCCAACCTGGGCTGCCACCTGCACACAAACACCACTGATGTCACCACTACATGGGAATCTTTATTTATTTATGTGATGTTTCAGACCAAGTTCAAACAACTCCATACTGGACCTGGAAAACATAACTCAGCTTTCTATTGGAATGCAAACTGTTCAACTAAATTGATATGAAATCCCTACAATCACTGTTTCACTGCAACTGATTTTAGCATTAAATACTCCCACGCAGAGCAAAAGCACAGAAGAACATCAAATATTACGAACTAACACAAATTAAAACCTTTGTAAAACACCCAAAAATATAGCAGCTTTACATCACTGTAAAACCAGAGATTCAAATGTAGCTACACCAAAAAGCCCTTCCTTAGTTTTGGTGGGAGGAGCGGCATTTTATTATTATTTTTTTGTATTTAGCCTTTATTTATACAGGTGTAAAATCTCATTGAGACACAAGGTCTTATTTGCAAGAGAGACCTGGCATTGGAACCAACCTTTCCGACCCCCATGGCCAGGTCCATGTTCACCACAAACACCATCTTGAACATGAGGTCATCGTCCCCCTCTTCCTGAGAGTGGAGCAGACAGAGAGACACTGAGATTTGGCTTTGGACAAACTTCACAAGGTCTAATGTACCAAGGTGTACCTGTGGGGACTAAGGCTATCTTATGGGCACCTCATTCTCCAGCTTGTTGAAGTAGTACATTGCCGCCTCCTCGGCAGACACGTTCCGAGTGTGTAGAAGTGCCTGAAGAGAAGAGAAAAAAGGGAAAGGGAAATGGGCATATTAGTTTATAATAGTGTGGCCATACCTGTCACTTATGTTGGTTGACAACTGATAAATACATATTACATTACTCAGGGATGCAAACTCATCAGGTATGAAAAAGGTGACAAGGATCCGAGCCCACGGAATATCGGCTTTAAAATGAGGAATAACAGAGGATTTTAGCAGTCAGAACAACTAAAGCAGCAGTTAATAATAACAGAAACGCCAAAGAGTCACATCTAATAGAAATATATTTAAGCATTTATTTTAATTGTGTAGCAGTCAGTTTATAATTTTGGCAGGACTGTTGAGCATTTTGAAAATGTATTTTCATGCCTCTGTGCAAGGCTGTCTTTCTATCTTTATAGCCAGTGGTGTAAAGTAACTAAGTTCATAAACTCAAGTACTATACTTGGGTACAATTTTTAGATACTTGTACTTTATTTAAGTATTTCAATGTTTTGCTACTTTGTTCTTCTTCTCCTCTACAGTTCAGAGGTAAATGGTGTACTTTTACTCTACTACATGTATTGAATACCTTTAGTTACTTCACAGATGTGGATGAATGATGTGAAATATAATCAAGTGTTAAATCAGACTTTAGTTCCACCTGGAGTAAATTCACAAGCTACCCTGCAGTATACAAAGTCATTCAAACTAGCTGCACCTTTACCAGCTTTGAGAACACTTTCATGATCAATCATTATAAAACATATCATATATATTATTCTGAAATGGACCAATCTGCACAATGACTACTTTTGCTGTTGCTACTTTAACTATATTTTGATGATAATACTTTTCTACTTTTACTTGAGGAACATTTTGAATGCAGGGCTTTTACTGTAACAGAGTATTCCTACACTCTGGTACTTCTACTCAAGTACAAGATCTGAGTACTTCTACTTTTACTCAAGTACAAGACCTGAGTACTTCTACTTTTACTCAAGAACAAGATCTGAGTACTTCTACTTTTACTCAAGTACAAGATACTTATACCACCTCCGTTTATAGGCTATGAAAGAAACTATTTGAAAACGAAGGCTAAAGCTAACGTTAGCAGATAGTGACAATGTATGCTAGTTAGCTAGCTCAACGATTCATTAAATAATATTGCGACAGAAACACTTTTCAGTGCACATCACGCTCTGCTGCTCCGAACACCCCGTTCTAACCAGCGGTCCAGTCTGTGCCACAGTGACTCTGGACCGCACAGTTAATATTAACGAACGCACCGTAGGTAATGTAGCTGCTGAAGCTAGACCCTCATCCCGGAGCAGCAGAGCCTTATTATACATCCATGAGCAGAGCTGACAGGCAGGAAGACTTGTGCTCGCGCTTCATTATAATATATAAAAAAAGAACACCATGCGTGTCATGATGGCACATAACAGCTCGCGGCCGCAGATTACTCCGGGTCCCAGACCCCCCCCATACCCCAAAAATATTTTTATTGCAGATCTACATGAATCACACAAACGACCTATTTTGGAATCAAAACGGCGAATTTCGCCGAAAGGTAACAAGTTTGCATCCCTGATTACTACATTACATGTTACTTGTTAGACGCTTTTATCCAAAGCGACTTACATACTCAATACTGTGGCCAATCCCCACAGGAGCAATTTGGGGTGAAGTGTCTCAGGGACACAACGACATGCTGACTGCAGTGGGGTTTGAACCTGTGACCATCTGATCCCCATACCAAGCTCTACCCACTGCGCCACACGCCTCCCCATATATTCAGTTATACCTCTTTTTTCATAACTGGTTCACTCACACTGCTCAGTTTATACTATATTTAATTATTGGTCGTTTTAAGTTGTCGGATGTAATCGAAAAAAATGTATATAAGTCGTCCCTGTACATTAGTAAAAAGTCTGGCTAATACATGACTTAGAAGAGGTATCAAAACCACAACACTGGAACCAGTCAAACATTACCACATGCTACCTTTCTAAAGGAATATCTAACAGTTGATCTTGCATGAGCAGCTAGGTGCCACCGGTATGTTAGGTGACGGTTATCTACCCTTTGCATTTGCATATCTATAGTGTTAAAAAACGGACATGGGTTTGGGTGTGGGTGTGTGTGTGTGTGTGTGTGTGTGTGAAGCACAGACAGGTACAGTCTCGTGTTGCACACCTATGGTATATGCTAAATACAAATCATTGTTTTAAAAGCTCACATCTTATGTTATATTTAATTTAGTAGTTAATTCACATTCTATTGCTAAAATGTAAACCAACATTATTTTGTTTAATAACATAATATAGTTACATGATATTTTTCAGGTTTATAATTTGTTTATATTCATAATTATGTTCCTTTAAGAATCAATGTGTCTAATAATAATAATGTAAAACTGTAATACAGTCATTTTTTGCCTGAGACGGTTTTCATACAGGGACTATATCATACAGGTACAACCCTCATCTAAAGAAGTGTGCTTTGCTGCCCACCAGGATGCCAGGTCAAGGTTCACACTGTCGGCTAAGCTACTACTGTAAGTGAATACTTAAACTGTAAATAAAAGAGGACTATGGTTTAGTCTTTTATTATGTTTTGTTTTAGCTAAGTCTGTAGCTCTCTTTGGTAAGTCAATCCCATCAGAATCTGTCCCTGAATACACATGACATAAACCATTTCTGGAATCATCTGATGGGGCTACAGCTATAACCTATGCTCTTAAAATAAATGTTATAAGGGAATTCTCTATGTAACAGCGGTACATTTGAATGTTTAGCACTAAAGTTGTCAAGTAATGCAGTGTTCACATCTTATAGTATCGATCAGGGGAAAATGTTGTGCATGATCAAGATACCATTACATTGTAGCCAATAAGGTATAATAAAATGGGCGGCGATGTGCTACCCACTCAGGTTTATTTTCTTTCCATACATCTTTCAGTACTATTAACCATCAACACAGCTATGTCATAGCTTATAGAAACATGAAACAGTCACAGTAGCACACATCATTAAATGTTGATGTAAATGTGTGCTGTCCCACCTGTTTGGCTGCCTCCTCTGGGATGTCCAGCTCTCTGAGCTGCTGCAGGAAGACAGGGTTGACATCCTGAGAGCCGGAGTCTGGGCCTGCCTGCTCTGAAGGCTCCATTCTTCACTGGAACACAGGCAGTCACAATGAACACCTGCTCACAACCGACGCACAGGTCAACACAATCAAACTTTGGAAAAATATACATCCCGTCCACAATCGATAATATTTATATGAATGACTGTGTGCATTTTAGAGAGCACTTCTTATTTTAAAGGCTCTTTCATTGTGCAGGCCTCTAAACGCAAACATGATATTTGCGCACATTGCTGGCTGAATCGCTTACTAACACAAACTGTACAAGCTAATGTAATGATCAGAGGGCCTGCAGCGGTAACATGCACACTTTCAGTTTTAAACACATAGGAGCTCTTCTGGTAAACTGACACAATGTACATAAAGTAGTTTAGTTCATGCATTGATATATATATATTATTTTGCAAAACGTCGTACGTTTTGGTTATGATGTTACTTACCAAGCAGGGCCGCATTAATGTAATAAGATATGACGCTTTATTCATACGCAAAGGGGGATATGAAGAGAACGAATAATATCGCTACACTAACAAACAGCCACAAAGTGTTACAAAATAGGTTTTAATGTTGCTAGCTCTGGCTATGTTATTTACAGCTGTTAGTTCATGTTACACACCATTACAATTAGCATCGCAAACAAAGCAGCTAACGTTAGCACCGTTTAGCTTTGGTTTATACTTCCATTTCGAAATATTTCACTAATAATACGAATCACAAATTGCATTACGTTGCTTAACTTCAATGCTTTCAAACAGTCATGTAACGCTCAGGCAACCTTTATTGCTTAAAAGCTGTTGTTAAAAAGGTAGCTATGAGCATAGCATAGCATTAGCCGCTAACGCTAACTGGACTAGCTTCCTTCCAGTCAGTTGCAGAAGTAATCCCATGTCAGTTACCTGTTCTGCGCAGCTAGCTAGACAGCAGGAACAACGAAGGCGATTTCCTCACAGTGGTTTTTAGAAGTCTCAATTTTCACCTGCGACGCAAAACTTTCCGTTTGAAACTGAGAGAACATTCAGTGGGATTCCCGACTGTACGGTGTTCAGCGTTACTCCATTTTGGACCCTGTGTTGGTTGGAGGATGCTGCCTCTTGATGAATGTGGCGTTCCAGATATTCTGCTGATATTAATTATGCGGTGGTGGTCATATGCTGGTGCATTATGAATATGGGCTTCCCTTCGTTAAAAACGTGAGGATGAGCGCTTGCTATAGGAAACATATCTATTTTAATAATCTAATCAAAACATAATGGTTGTTTTTACAATGACTGTCCATTCGAATATGTTAACCTGAATAAGCAACAACGTATATTATAGGCTAGGCTACTTAATCCTGTAGCAGCTGAATAGCAATAAACTGTGAAAAGGTCTGTTTAAATGAAGTAGTACACAGAGGAGCCTGTTTTTTTTTAAGAAGGAAAACACAACAACTTTTAAGAATACTTTATTACATCAGCATCTGTGAGAATGGGCACCATCTCTTATTAAACAGGTTAAACCACTACAGTTACATTTGCAATCAATATGTACACTGATATTAACACACACAATAAGAAACATCCTTAAAACTGCTCATTGCAGAGCCTGCTCTACATTGCCAAATTTGTACAGCCTAAACAGGTATAATGTTCCTCTTGAAATGACTTTATTATCACTGAGCTTTTAGTCTTATCTGAAGTGACAGTGTATGACAGAACAAGCCATCCGTTCATGAGTCATTAGTAATCTGTATGTTAAGTCATGTAGCAATAAACCTACAGGCTACATTCTCACATGCCTGGACCCGGGAATGACATACATAAACACTCTTCATTCACTTTCATCGTTTTGGTCGCTGATGACTAACTAGGGCTGGGTACCACACCTCATTACTTTTGAAGTCCATCACACTGTTATTAAGCATTAAAGTCAACGCAGGGTCTGATTTCCTGTCTCTTTGGGTTTCCCCTTGTGTTCACCTGAACCCAGCCTCTAATATCTGCAATTCCTAACCATTACCGAATGGTAATCCAAATTAAAGGGTAGTCCAACCACACCCAGCCCTACTGAAAGCCATCTCGTTCTGTCATTTAAATAAGAAAAACATTTGCTCATGTATAAAAGGTCTCTGTGCTCTAACTGAACAGAACAGTGACAAGATCAGCAATATCTACTGAACCAGTAGTAATATAATCAATATATAAACCTGTATCAACTTGACACAACAAAATGACAGACAGACCTTCAGCAAAGGAAGCGGTGCCACCTTGTGTTCAATACAAGAACTGTTTACCAGCCATGATGTCAACACCAAGAAACCTCAACACGTACCATCATCATAGCGTGGAGGTGAACCATGATTTTAATACATTGTTTAAAACCTAAAAGGAATGTTAAAATGTACACAGTTAAAAGAAATATGACTGACTAACAAAATAAAACACTGTGGTGCGCACTAAGATTCCACTTCATGGAGTTTCTTTATGGAATAACTTTTACTTTTCCTCTGACATCATTCCAGTGATTTGTACACTATAGACACATGAATAAGTATAAAAGCGAGAAACTAAAACAGTAAACTGACATTCAGTCGGGGAGCAAGTACCTTAAAATGCTCTAATGAGCTGGTTCTGATTTCCAATCTCAATTTCAGAAATGTGTGTGTGTTCGTACCGCGGCTGATGAGAATGTCCAGCTGGTGTTACTCTGTGTCAAAGACAGCAGATGCTGCACTGCTATACTGGTAGTTTTAGCTGGTTGAAATCTAAGTAGTAGTGTTGGTGTTGTGTCAACAGCATCACAGGAAAGCAAGGTACATTAGGCTGAGGTAGAGAGTGGCAGTGACTCAGCCGTTTTCTTTGATTAGAAGGGCGTAAAAACGTGTCCATTTCAGAGAAAGAATATGGAAGCTTAGGTAATCGTTTTGTGAATACTGCAGTCATCTAAGTAAATAACCAGTTACATCAATGTGTACTTTGTACTAAAAAACAGAAAATTGCCAATACAGAGTGTAGATTGGCAAGCAGTGAAATGGACACACACGCACGCACACACAGAAATAACTAATACAGCAGCGACAAGCACACAAGGCATAAGAGGTACCGCTTCATAAATTCACTCTGAGGGACAACAGTTAGCACACAGCTGTGATCAGCCTGAAGATCAGCTGACTGCAGATCAGCTGCTGTGTAAGACCGTCACGTTTGAAGTCCAGCACGTGTTCTTTAGAGATAAACACAGAGAAGTTTCGCTTTCAAATGTCTCTTCATTAGGTTAAGGAGAGCAGGCCTCATTGACTCCAGGGTTCTTGTCAGTGTCCACGCTCTGCTCCTCCTCAGAGAGCGCTCAGACCATAAGGTGCTTTCAACTCCAACCTGAGTCTTCTGATCCTTAGCAAAGCAAATGTTTTTTCAAAATCTCAGTGCTCCTTGACTTCCTCCTGAAAAGAAGGATTCATGTCAGTCTGCCTGTGGCTCTCCTGCTCCCAGGTCCAGCTGCAGGGTGTAGGTCTGGTCCCCCCCCCTTCCCAGTATCAGCCTGCTCCGTCACAAGTCTGTGACTTTATTCTCCACGGCGGCAGCGATCTGCTGCAGTCTGTAGCCCAGCTGCATCTTCTGGGCTGTGGGGTCCTCCTCCAGCGCCGTGATGATCTGAGGATCACGCAAGGATGGGAGGAGGGAGAGTGAAGAGGAGGAACACAGATGACAAACACCATCAGATGGGTCATTATCATCAGAACACAAAAGCACACACCTTCATCAGCACACAAAAGAGTGTTTTCTACTTTAAAGAACCTTCTGTTTGTTTTCTCTTATCTTAACTAAGTCTCAGAGGGCAAGGGCTTCTGAGACACGTGTGATTTTGGGCTATAAAAATTTGTCTAAATGTCAGTCATATGAACGTTTATGAGAAAGATGACTGAAAGAAATGCAATAAAGAATATTTATACATTTGGGAAGACTACTATGCAGTGGGTAGGCTCTGTTATCCCCTACTGTTTCAGCTTGTGTTAAACATATTCATTAACAATTGCCCCAATAAACAGTCATACAGGCAGCAACACATTATAAAAGCAATTTTTGTAATGTCTACGAAAATGTCACAATGTTTAACAAAGTCAGAAATAAACCTGATTGAAGACATTAAACATATTCTGCGAAAGAAGAACAAACTACCAGCTCCTCATCTACTGTACATGTTCAGGTATTTCATTCAGCGTAGAGTGTAAACACAAACCATACAACTGATAAACTGCTGAGTCACACTGAGGGTACACACCTGGTCGTAGTATTTGTTGATGTACTTGTACAGCTCGTGCAGTGCCACCAGGTAGTTTAGCTCCCCAGAGTAGTTCTGAAACACAAAGCAATTAGGTCACATGTCCTGTGTGTATGTATGTGTGTGTGGGTGTGTGTATTCTGTGCACGTACCCGAGACAGTTCAGCCAGAGCAGAGTTCATCTCCTGGTCACTGGCTGAGATGGTTTGCCTGATGTCCGCATAGTACCTGCAATAACAGCAGTTACAATTAAAAAAGAATACCAAGTTAAAAGATATCTTCAAATGCAAACCCCACCTGTAACCAACAGTATTGTATACTTCATAACATTTATTTTGTTTTATTACAGAGCATTAATATTGGACAATAACATTGCAACATGGATCGAATGCAAGTCATATTGTTCAAGGAACCGTTTAACACTATGTTTTAATGGGCCTAAAGGGTATTTGTTGGAATTGTGAAAGTGACTTTTTGCCATACTATTTAATCAAACATTTAACTCATCAGGTAACATTTGCTCTAACTCCTATTATTAGCCATAACCTGCCATTTTCATTTTGTTACAGCCAACAGGCTATCATGTCTCACCATAATCATCCCTTACATTATCATACTCATCAACAAGCAAGCGGCATTATCTTTTTTTGACTATAAATATTGATAGTGAAGTTGATCTTTAATGCCTAAACTAACCCGTTAGTTAGCCTGTGTTAGTGTTGAGCGTCACCATTAATTAAACATGAACTCACCTTTCTACCATTTGCTTGTAGCGGGGGATGTCTCTGGCGTACAGCAGCTTGTTGATGGGAGAGTCCTGCTCAGAAGGACAAGGAGATGAGGACAAGGAGATGAGAACACAGAGGGGGGGAGGGGCTGCTTTACGGCTCATCACCAGCTGCAGCATTTACAGCTGTAACTGTTCCCCCTGTTAAAGTGCCCTCTTGTTTTTCATCTTCAGTCTCTTGTGAAAAAGTAAATACGTTTCAAACCAGATTGACCCCGAAACAGCTATTGAAAATAAGAGCCCATATAGGATGAAAGTGTGTTCAATCTAAGATCATGAAGCTCTGCTCACCCGGCCCAGCTTGTGCTCGGCGATGGTGCAGGAGTCCATGAAGGTCTGAGAGATGACGGACAGCACGGCGTCCACGTGGTCCGAGGCCTGCACGTCAAAGATGAACTGAGGGTTCTTCACAATGTTGATCCAGAAACGCAGAGGCAGACTGGAGAGGAAGAGGAGACATCAGACACCTGGCTCCAGCACCTCTGAAGGGCTTTGAGTTCATTGTGTGTGTGTGTGTGTGTGTGTGTGTGTGTGTGTGTGTGTGTGTGTGTGTGTGTGTGTGTGTGTGTGTGTGTGCGCGCGCGTGTGTGTGTGTGCACGTGCGTGTGTGTGTGTGTGTGTGTGTCTCGACTGTACCTGTTGGTCTTCCAGATGTGTATGGTCTCCGGGTCGGAGATGCCGTGTTTGGCCGCCTGGTCGTCCAGCAGGTCGAAGAAGTATTTGACAGCCAGCGGGACGGGGCGGCTGGTGCTGAGGATCACTGTGAACAGGTCGTCCACAAACTTCTGCAGCGTCCCCTGGAGAGCGAGAGGAGGGGGAGGGAGAGGGGGAGGGGGAGGACGACGTTTGTTTGTTACTGCTTTCACTGTGTACCTGCAGTGGGTTCATGTTGCAGGATTTATACGTGAATGTATTTTTTATTTTGCACATGAAAAAGTTGTGCATTGTTTATATAAATGACTGTGGCCATTGTATCTGACTTTAAGGTTCAGGCTGTATGCACAGTAGATAAAGTGTACATATTAAGTCCCAGGCTTTTTTTTTTAAACAATACAAATTGTGCAAGAAGAAACTGAGTAAAAACAAATTGTGCAGATTATGTCACAAGACCTATGTGCAAGTAATGCAGATGAAGTAAACTATACATACAATAAATAAACCAAATGTTGGGAAGTGAACAAGTAAATATAATATGTACTTTATTATTGTAGTAATACATTTATTGTGAAATGCAAACAGATCAATATATCTAGTGTGTGTGTGTGTGTGTGTGTGTGTGTGTGTGTGTGTGTGTGTGTGTGTGTGTGTGTGTGTGTGTGTGTGTGTGTGTGTGTGTGTGTGTGTGTGTGTGTGTGTGTGTGTGTGTGTGTGTGTGTGTGTGTGTGTGTACCTTCATGGAGAGCAGGCGGGTGAGGTAGATCTCGGGGATGGCCTTGGCCCTCTCTCTCTCCCTCAGACTTCCTCTCCGGTGTTTGGGCAGCTCGGGCTCCTCGCTGGCCTTCACCAGGTGCCACAGCCGCACGCCTCCCTCGTCTGCATCCTCCAGCATCGGGGTCTCTGCACACGAACATGTTTGGAAAGCTTACATTATTACAGTTCACTGACCGGGGACCGTGCCCTGTTTCTCCTTCACATGAACAGAAACAGAAAGATCAGCATTGTCATTGAGCACACTCCTTCACATTTCACTTATATACACTTCAATGCCACAGACCTAAAGGAGCAGTTTGCGGTTAAGTATCTTGTCAAAGGACTTTCAAATAATTTGATTGCATGGGCTGGGGTTCAAACCGCTGACCCTCAAATGCTGCAGTCAAACAGAGGAGGTTTGTTAGGAGCTTATATGAAGCAAATGAAGGGTTTTTAGGATCACCATGAGGAGAACCTGCACTTCTCATCCCACAACATGTTCTCAGGTTCACTCACTCTCTCCAGCCACGTAGTCGTGGTTGTCATGGTGAATGTGTTTGCTGTTGCGAGGGACCAGCGCCACTGTGGATCCGTCTGGGACCTGATGAACAACACCACATGTACAGTCAGCATCATTAGACCGCAGGGCCCTTTATAACTTTCAGTGTTTTAGTGAAGTGTGCACGCTCACCTTGTAGTGCTGCAGGGTGTTCAGGCGCTTCCAGTTCCCCTGCACCACTGACGTCAGGTCCTCGTCTGACAGGATGAGATGACCGGCCACTCCAGAGCGCCACTCTGAAATAGAGATAATACTTATTGAATATAATATATGTGCAACACATCTCCTATAGGAGTTATTAGCAGCTCTTGATCCATTATGGACGCATCTATCAGATATACTTGAGTAACAGCAATATTTATGAAATATTATTTTTGGAACTGGTAGGTCACTGGTATGATTATGTTTTAATAACGGCACTTTTTGTGAATGAATGACATCAGCCTCCACCTGTGGGGGTAGGCCTTACATGGACGAGAAAGTTGTGTGATTTAGGGTTGGAAGGGGGAAGGCCTACAGTTTTACTATCACATTATTTGACACATTGTTCTTTAGTGATCACATTATTTGGCACGTTGTTTTAAGTATTTTAGCGCATTATTTAGCGCATTCATTTTGTCACTTTATTTTTGACGATTGCCTGATCACAATAGTGATATTTGGATTTTGGATATACAACTCAACTGACGTTTATTGCTTAATTTATCATCATATTAATGAGCGGAACAAAACAACATCTCCATGTGTGCCTTTTGGAAATGTGTGTCCCCGGATCTCATGTGGAACTCAGGATTAGGCACTTCAGTTCCCTTATTTATTGCAGCTGCTGCTGCTTTGCTAAATTATGGTTCTTTTTATGCTGTTGTTTGTGGTATTATTGTTGTCTGACAGTAGGGGGCACCACAGTTCAACAAATCTAACAAAAGCCCAGTGAGTGAGTGAGTGAGTGAGTGAGTGAGTGAGTGAGTGAGTGAGTGAGTGAGTGAGTGAGTGTGAGTGTGTGTGTGTGTGTGTGTGTGTGTGTGTGATCCTCACCCAGGTCCAGGGAGTCTGCGTGGGGCCGGTGGGAGAAGGAGGTGCCCTTGTAGACCTGGTCCAGCAGCTTCTCCTTCACCTGGGTGATGGTGTCACAATCCAGCACTTTGGAGGGCAGCGGCTGGCTCTCGTTCTCTGCTCCACCCTGCACCAGGACGTTCAGGGTCTGGGGGGGGCAAAGGGTGAGTGGGAGGAAACGGGGAACAACACACTTTGATGAAGGTCATGCTGGATATATCTGATTCTTTACATTTCTTAGTATTTATTTTTATTTGAACTTATGAAGAACAATGTCAGAAGACAGTAATAAAGAAAGAAAATCATCAAAATATGGAGCACAAGTTAGGAAACTGTAGATGAGTAGAGCCCAAAAGAACAAATCTAAAATAAATCAGTGTCTGTGTGTGTCTGTCTGTGTGTGTCTGTCTGTCTTGCAAGTATGAGTGGGAATGCAATCTTTTTTAATCAGACAACCATTTTACCCTTGTTGTTCTTTAATTCATGTTTAGGGATGCTCCGATCGATCGGCCGCCGATCGATATCGGCCGATACTCACTCTCTGCCGATCGATCGGTGCTCTCTAAAAATGCCGAGCCAATCGCATAACGTAAAATGATGACACTTTTCTCTGTGCGCGGCACTTTTCTCTGTGTGCGGCAAAACAAGCTCGCCAATTAACAATTTATTATTATGGAGAAATACTGCCAGCCGGTCTGGCAGTATTTTAAGGTGTCCGAAAAAGACAATAAAATAGCGGTATGCAACGTGTGTGTGAAGCAGAAATCCTGCAGCTCCACCCGCTGTGACGGACCGGTGAGCGGAGCAGAACACACACTAAGAGTTAGACCTAACACACTTAGCTATTTGATCTACCTCTGGAACAAGCTAAACTAGTTATAAATATATTTATTCTTCACTGTCGGGTCACTCATTACTGGATCAGTGAGCTGCATGAGATACTGACAGGCTGTCAGGAGAGAGAGAGAGGGGGAGAGAGAGGGGGGGAGAGAGGAAAAGAGAGCACTTCCGCTCATTACTCCCGTGTTATTATCCCAAGTTAATGTAAACTTGAATAATGTACTTCATTTGAATGTAATAATTATGTTGGTTGTTGTTTGTGGAAGCGCCAGTGAATGAGCCCCATTAACTGAGTTTTAAACATCACTTTAAATGGAAGATGTTTACAAATGTCATGTTCTTATATGTTGTATGTCAGGGACTACGGATGGAAATTAGCTCAAAGCTCAAATCCGGCATATTTACACTTGAAGCATTATTTGTCTAAAGTGTTCATTAATGTGCATTGTCCCTATTCAAATAAACGATTAAATGAAAAGATCCCCATAGGCCCCGCCCACTCGATCGGATCGGCCGATACTGATTCCGGCCCCAAAATTGGCGATCGGAGCATCCCTAATTCATGTATTTATTATTAGTGTTTCATGTACATCATTTTATTCTATTTTTTTTTGGGAGGAAAGGAAATGTTTGGTCTTGTTGAATGACGTGAATTCAAACCCCTACTCATTCAGTAAAAGTAAAATGATTCAAAGAAAAGCTCTCCTCACCAGGGTCTTGTACTCCACGTCCTCCCTCAGCAGCCGGTTGTCGTTCAGAGTGTACTTGGCCTTCCCGGTCACAGCGTCCACCGGCCCTTTGTCCACCTGGTGCTTTATGGCCCTGAACAGCATGTAGAGAGACTCCCCCGCTGAGTCCTACACACACACACACACACACACACACACACACACACACACACACACACACACACACACACACACACACACACACACACACACACACACACACACACACACACACACACACACACACACACACACACACACACACACACACACACACACACACACACACACACACACACACACACACACACACACACACACACACACACTACACACACACACACACACACACACACACACACACACACACACACACACACACACACACACACACACACACACACACACACACACACACACACACACACACACACACACACACACACACACACACACACACACACACACACACCACACACACACACACACACACACACACACACACACACACACACACACACACACACACACACACACACAATTTGTCGGCTTTAGTCATTTGCACTGTCATCCCATCTAATATAATCTGATCTGGCTCATTTAAAAAACCGTATGCAGCAGGAACTGGGCTATAGGGATTATTAACTGAATGGAGGGTACATTTATTGAATTATGGACGACCTTTGGATGAGAAGAGTATGATGTATTGTGTCTTTACGACATGCAGTCTCAGTATCATAACGCTACAATTATTACTCAGTTATGAAATGCTGCAGAGTCCATTTTGCTAACATGCTAATATGTGGCTGAGATATATGATCAGAGATAATTGGGGGTCATGTACTGGGTCATGCGTCTGCAAAGCAATGTGTTAAATGATTACTATTAATATAAAGGGATATCACAAAAGGGTCCTGCTGATAGATAGTCTCACACACTATCATCTTTTTCAATGCAAGGCTTTCACTTCTATTAACGGTAACATCTGTAAATAACTTCACAGCACAAGGTCAGCTGTTTGCTTGGAGCTCAATATATATACAATCCTAAAGTGGGCCATGACGCATAAGGAGTACTTTACTTTTAGTACTTTCAAGTATATTTTGATGCCAATACTTTTGTACTTTTACTTAAGTAAAATATTGAGGACTTTTACTTGAACTCTTTTGACTGACATTGCTTTTAGTTGTTTAGTTGTAGCGGGAATATATGTGATGACTGACCCTGAGGAAAGCATAGAGGCAGATGGACATCCAGTTGGTGAGCAGCTTCTCCACCACCGTCTCCGTCCTGCAAAGAGAACACACAGAGAGAACACACACTGAGAACACACACTGAGAATCCCTGCCAGACATCTCAAGCTTCAACGTTCAAGGGCTTTATTGGCATATGCACAGATGCTACAGTGTAGATACGGCAACATATTAAGTCCCAAGCTCCTTACATAATATATATAGGACATAAAACAATAAAACACATTTCTAAATATTTAAAATATCTGTGAACACCTTTAACCCCCTCACTCCTCCCCCTCTTACCGCCGCAGCATCAGTTTGGGGTTCTTGGCCACGTACTGCTCCACCAGGTCGTTGAGCAGAGTTTTCAGGATGTCGGTGAAGTATTCCAGCTTGCCGTGCAGCGACACGGTCAGCAGCGAGGCCACGTAGGCCCGGTCTCTTGGGGAGAAGGTCCGCTGGCTCTCCAGAGTGTGGATGAACTGAGGAAGAGAAGAGTGGAAAATCATCCCTCTGCTCAAAGGAAGTGCTTTCTGCACCTCCCGCTGGCGGCGAGGACTACCTTGGTGAGGAAGAGCTTGCTGTTGAGCAGGTTGGACAGCTGCACCAGGCCCTGCTCCACCGTCTGCCTCCGACACTCCTGCACGTCCAGGTCCCGCCTCAGAGGGGACTCCCGGTGGCCGGGGAAGAAGATCCGCTCAGCGTACCTCCGGTAGTCCAGGAACGGGATGCCGGAGCCCACCAGGTCACTGGACATGTCCATCATCTCCGTCATCAGGTCTGAGGCAGGGGGGAGATATGAGCTTCTACTATTATATCATATTATAATATATACAAAATGTTATATAATATATATTTACTTTATTGTATAAATATTTCAGTCCCTGTACACGACTTTGTTAAATTCTTACCTTGAGACTAGAAGTTATTTCTTTGTATTCATTTATAAGTTGTAACCTTATTAGTTATTTTGCCAAGATTTGAGGCATTCATTGTAAAACTCTATTATATAAATATTGTAAAATAAGCTATGCACTTGCTGCACTTCTGTTTAAACTAACTGTGTTTCCTTGTACCTTAACTGTACAGTTTATTATTTTTTTTACCCCATTATATTACATTACATTACATTCAGGTGTGGAGGGAGGAGCTGGGTTATTGACAGGGGTTGCAGGCTTAAATGAAACTCCTGTGCAGCAGCCATGTGGGCTGTGAGGAACATGTTTATGGAGGTGTGATGTGATGACACCATCTCATGAGGACAGAGTGAAGACAAAGACATCTGTTGGCCTCCACAACTTCAATAAACCTTCTTCTTCCATCTCTGGCTCTTCCCTCTGCTTCCTCTGTCCTGCTCTCTACTCCGTCATGTGACTGCTCTCTTACCTGTGAACTCTTTCTTGCAGCGGTCTCTCACGCTGGTCTCCAGGTTCTCCAGCTGGATCTGCACCTTCTTGTAGTCTCTCAGCGCCTGCTTACTCTTCCTCCTGACAGACAGCAGCAGAGACAGGGAGAGAGGACATGTGAACCAGTTTCACACTGGATTAGTGGAAATCCAGAGTGATTGTGAAAAACTTCAGTCAAGTAATTTGACCCAACAAACCCCCACCAGTAAGGATCAGGGTTAATCCGGGGGTCATGCTGGGTCAGAATGGAAACACTGGAGGATTGGGGTTACAGAGATGATCCTACACAGGTTTTCCAACACATGAAGGTGAAGGTGGAAGGTTTAAAAGTCTGATCTTCCATCTACTAAAGGTCCTTACACACCGAGCCGATTTTCGGCGTCGATAGATGTCGATAGATGTCGGGCCGTCGATGAGCGTCGTGTCGCCCTACTCAGATTGGTGTGTACTGCACCGTCGTGTCTTTTCGGCCGTGCCGACACCTTCCGCCGCTGATTCGACATGTTGAGTCGGCCAAAGGCCGTCGGACAAAGAAATCACTCTGATTGGCTGTTCAGCTTAGCGAATCAGTGCATGAGAAGCGAAACGGAAGTGATCTGAGATTTAATTGAACTCCAGCTCTCGACACAGGTTGGGGAAAGCCCCATGAGCTTCTCGCTGTAGAGTGAAAATGGAACGCACACGCTATTTGTTTATATCACGCAGTCTGTTCTTCTTCTCTCGGTTATCACGCAGTAGTCTTCCGGTTGTTGCCTCTTTTGAATGACGAATACACACTACCGCCGCCTGCTGGTAAGGAGAGTTATTGCCACTCACGCATGCGCAGTTCGTACGTGCTACTTGGCCGTCGGCTGAAGTCTTTGCCGTGTGTTCCAGTGCGACTGTTGGCCAAGACGCAGGAGACGTGAGGCGACGAAGAGATTTGTCATAATTTCATAAATGCCACAATGTTTGTAGGGCTTCGTATATATTAGGTATGCTAAGGTTATGTTTCTGTCTGCTTTTCTTCTGTTTTTTTTTTTAACATCAGATAATAGTGCCGTAACGGAGCCTTCAGTGTGAATGGCCAAAACGTTTTGACCCTGTAACCCTGTTTTACTTATTTAATGCAGGGTTATAGCATTTACTATTAAGTCATCAAGCGGGTCGTGGACCAAAAGGTTTTGAATATTATGGAACTCCAGTCAGAACTAAGAAATCCTTGCGGACTAAGTAGGAACTTGATGGATTGAGTCCCTCTAAATGAATTATACGGTGATCAGAGCATGGATTTTTTAATTTTTCTGTACTGCACAGAAGCATAACACCCCCCAACTGACCTGTAGATGAGCACGATGATGAGGACGATGAGGGCTACGATTGAAGCCCCCACCCCAACTCCAATCTGAGCCTCCAGGGGGAAGGTGGCCAGGCTGAGGGTGTCATACTGAACCTTACCCAGGGAGAAGTTCAGGTTGCCCATTCGGACCTGAAACACACACACAGTCAGCTTATACAGTCGGACCCGCTTGAGGGTTCAAGATCTGAATGGTTTCCTGTGTTTTCAGAGTGAAAGCACACACTCACTGTGAACTCAGGCAGATTGTCGGAGCCCTCCCTCTTCTTGCCGTTGGGTCCTGGTGGAGGCTGCTGAGGGGGGGGCTCGCAGTACAGGTGGTTTCTGGTCAGGGTCTTCACAGCACACACACCCTCCCCCACCATAACCTCCAGCTCGTCCTTAGTGACGGCCAGGTCCAGGTTCTCCCCCTGAGAACACATGCAGAAGGAACCTACAGTTTAGCTTTCAGAACTTTCCCCTAAAACTTTTCTTCAAAATGTTCAGGCTGCTTCAATTTTTAAATTGTTTATAGTGGTGTTATATTTGAATGTAGACTATGGTTTTAATTGACATAGTTTTTATTATATTTGTATTTACTCCTGTTTTGTACTACCACAATAAAACATAGCACTGCTTATTATTAGGGTTAGGAACCTAAACTCGGTTCCAGATGAGAACCGATAAGAAAATGCCGGGTACCGGGTACCCATACAAAATACACAATTTCGGTTCAGCTCAACGGTTCCTAAACGCGGTAGAACCTGTATTCCACTGGGTCCGTCTGCGCCGCGTCGACCCGGTGGAATACAGGGTAACCAGGGGCGGACTGGCCATCTGTGTGTTCTGGAGAATCACAGAACGGCCGGTCGTCAGTGGGCCGTTGACGGCAGGCTCGGTTCGCTGACGGCCGGCACCGCCCTTAATTTTTTTAAACGGCATCATGTAAGTTGCGCTGACAGGCGACAGAGGTCTACAGTGGCCCAACAGCGAGGCTCCCCCCGCCCTCCCGTAGACAGTTCACAAGCTCAGTCACTTCATAACACCAAAGATGGATCGCAGTAAACGCTCTAAAGTGAGGCTCCACTACACTAAAAAAGAAAACGACTAGGCACAGTGTAATGCCTGTTAATAGCTTGCCACAGGCATAGCTCAGTTAAAATAAAGCACAGCTATTGTGCGATACATTTGTATTAACACCATTAATGTAACTGGCTCAGACTGTTGAAGAATTAGAAGATTCAACTTATTGTCATGACGTAGTACAGGTACTATGTAACGAAACGGGTTCTCTGCATTTGACCCATCCTAGTGTTAGGAGCAGTGGGCTGCCATTATGTACGGCGCCCGGGGAGCAGTGTACCTTGCTCAGGGACACCTCGGTAGCACTTGGTCTTTCCGGGACTTGAACTGGTGACCTTCCAGTTGCCAAGCCAAGTCCCTAAGGACTTCGCCACCACCGCTCTAGTGTTCAGTGTCAACACTATGGACCTTACAGAGAAACAACACCTGTATCTCTCACGCCTCGCTTGAACTGTTCTGTTTGTTGTTGTGTCATGTGACCTTTTTTTTTAAGGAGACAGTTTAATACTGAGCGACAGTTGGAGTATAGAAAGCTTAGCTTAGTGTTATCATAAAGATTTTACATTTCATGGCTGAATATTTTGCTGATTTCCACAATGTGAAAAAGGCCAAGCGCCGAGTGATTACGTAACGAAACTTCTCCTTTAGCGAGACTTGGTTGGACACAGTAACAAACAGAGCAGATCTGAGTAAATGCAAATAAAAATGATTCCTCCGGGGCTCCTCACTTAATGTAGTCACTTAGAAACGCTCAGTGGACGAACACTGACGGTGTGTGATAGCCCTGAGCAACACTGTAGTGACAAGGCCTTTGAAGATGAGTAAATCAATAACTATAACTAACACCAAGTAAAACAAGTGCCCCCCCCCTGACCTCCAGTTGGATGAAGCTGCCGGGGTTGTAGCGGTACGCCTTCTGAGGGTCCAGCTGGTTGAGCGGGCGCAGGACAGGGTTGGGCTCGTAGCTGAAGCTCTGGGGGTTCAGACGGCTGAAGTCGAAGTGCAGGTTGTCCAGCAGGAACTCTGCAGTGACCTTTGACCCCCAGATGGAGGAGTCCACCATGGGAGAGCGGCACAGGATGAGGGAGGAGGAGTTCACCTCGCAGCGCTCCGAGAACTGATCCCACAGGGAGAAAGGAAGACGTTTAGTAAAGGAAAGAAGTTTAGAAATAAAAAAGCAACACACTCACACACACAGGCTTGGGGGACGAGAAAACCCATTACATAAAAAAAAAAAAAAGTGTAATCAGATTACTGCTACATTCATTTATTTATTTTTAAACCTTTTGTGCTCTTAACCTTTTATTTTTATTTATTTTTATATTGTCATATTTGATCCAATATGCTCCTTTAGATAACTTTTTACTTATTGTTCCTTATAGCCTTGTGAAGCACCTTGAGATGACGTTGTCTTTAAAGTGTGCTATATAAATCAAATGTATTATTTACATTTATAAAAAAAAAAAATGTATATTTCATAGGTAGACGTAATGTTTGATTGTTCTTTTTTAATTTAGGCTACTTTTAATTTCTTCAAATGCACCTGATTTATTCAACAAAAATACTGTGTTTAATTAATGTATTAAAGGGGACCTATCATGCAAAATGCACTTTTTGATGTCTTTTATACATAAAGATGTGTCCCCGGTGTGTCAGGGAACTCACGCAGCGTCAGAAAATAAAACCCTCTCTTTTCCTCTGTACCCACATCTCTAAAAACGGGGGAACAACAGAGCTGATCCAGATTTGCGTCCGATATGACGTAATATCGGCGGCGGACCCACAGCACTATCAGAAACGTTGCTATCAGAAACAATGCCCGACTGTTTTGGACGTAATATGGTCGGTGTTTACATTAGCATCGCTAGCACTCAGAGCTAACCTGTACTGGAGAGCATGTGTGTGAAGAAGCTGGATATAAAAAAGGAACTCACCTTGTGGTATAACCGGCAAGAAAGAAAGCCTTTGAGCTCCATACTGTTTCAGAAATAACCCTTAATCTAATAATCCTTGCGTTTCATCACCGCAGCATTTTAGACAGTATCTGCCAGGTCCCGCATGAGCCGGCATAAGCTCTGCCCCCTCTTATTTTTATTTATTTTCAGTTTAAAAAAAGAAAAAAGCTTTATTTTTTATTTAGCCTTTATTTATACAGGTGAAAATCTCATTGAGACACAGGGTCTCATTCTCAAGAGACCCGTTTATGCCCAGAATCAGCAATTTTGTAACAGGAAGTGAAATAGAGGGATATGAGGCATGGCTAGAATGGGTGATCTGTTTGGTTTTTTGAACAAAACACTTCATAGACATGTTTTTTATATGTTTTTATATATCTGAGACCTATGCTATTGCCTACAGATAGCATGATGGGTGACTTTTAAACTAAATCAGCAGTTTAACTATTCTAGAGGTCTATCCCATAAGAGGAGACATTTTTTATTCTGAATATCTTGTCTTTCCTAGGGTCACATTGTTCTGTTGTCTTACATAATACACTTAGGTAAAACACTTCTTATTGATATTTATTTTCTCTTGGATTTATTTGCATTGCATTTGAAATTGAGGTTATCCAAAATGAACGGAAAGTATTCAGATTACATTCCTTTTATATTGAGATAACATGTTTTTACAGGTAACTAGTTATAACACATACCTGTTTGACAGAGCAGAGGGGGTCTCTAGGACAGCTGCGTTCAGGACTCTTCCCCCCGTCCTCCCCCTGCTCTACACTCCTCCTCTTCCTCTTCCTCCTCCTCCTCTTACTCTGGCTGATGGACTGGAAGGGGGAGACGGAGACGACCATGCGGGGCTCCTGCACCACGTCCAGGTTGTGACCCGACACGTAGATCAGCCGGCCGCCACTAAACAACAGAACACGCTGTCATTACACTGCACACTGCTCTGTCAGCTCATACTGTCCTATTGTGAACCAGGAAATGTTGAGTACCCCAAAGTTAGCATCCGGCATAGAAACGGTCAATTTAGACATAACCAAGTTA
Source organism: Trematomus bernacchii (assembly GCF_902827165.1). Lineage (NCBI taxonomy): Eukaryota > Metazoa > Chordata > Actinopteri > Perciformes > Nototheniidae > Trematomus > Trematomus bernacchii. Next base: position 1,324,111 of record NW_022987469.1, read on the forward strand.
AAAAGGCAAGCAAGCCAATAAAGCTCCTTTTTATAGAAACTGCCGGATGCTAACTTTCAAACAGCTCTGAAAAAAATTCAGAGACAACTCCACATTTTTCTTAAATCTTAATCTCTACATGTAAGGCAGCGATTCCATTCGGAGAAATGTTGTCAGTAGTTTATAGAATAATACAAATGTTTAATTTAATCAAACACATTCATGGTTTATTAAATGTACTTCAGAATTCGAAAATCTCATTTATTTACCCCAAAAAATCACTCCCACAAAGTGTTGGGTTTACAACTTACACACACAAGCTCATATAACTTTATCACTGTGATTCTAAAAAGACATGTCAGGCTGAATCTGTGTCTAAAATGATGCACAAGATATCTAGAATATTACTATTGGATGAACTGGTGGATGAACTGGTGCATACTATAAATCAGGGGTCGGCAACCCCTGGCACGCGTGCCAGCATTGGCACGCGGCACCGTAACCAGTGGCACACTAGGATTAAGTGGAATAAGTGTGCAAAATATTTAAATTGTATTTTCGGATCCTGAACGAGACCGCCGCCAGAGCGCGTCTCCCCGTTACCTGCAGAAGGAAGCCATGCACGCAGCGCAGCCCCGCTCTGTTGAACTCCAGGTGACTTTCTGCCGCTTTCCTCCGTGGTGCAGTGCTGATCATTTCACCACGGAGGAAAGCACAAATTGCAGTACCCATAAGGAGCTGTACAAATATCAGTTTTTGCGTGGCTGTGTCTTTAGTTGAAAGCCCAGTGGCGATCTGCTCATCTCTCATTGAAATAATATGCTACAAAGGGGCGGACTGGCAATCTGTGTGTTGAACTTTCCTGTCGGCTCCCAGACCGTAGTCGAGGAGGGCAGAAGCAACAAGCTTCAGGTTCAATAACCCACTTTAGCTTAAATGACTGGAGAGAGGCGAGCTCTTCTTGGGATGCATTTATTTAGCTGTTCTTCTGTTTCACAAAATACATCACAGACCTCTGTTTTTCTGCTGCCTCGTTTCACTTCCAGAAACATACACACGCTCCCTCACTGTCGCTCTACCATCCACACACACACACATGCACACGCCACACCCCTCTCTCTCTCTCTTAAAGGGACAGCGATCTCATCTCACTCTGCATGACCCTAATATCATAACATGTGTGTTCTGGAGAATCACAGAACGGACGATCGTCCTTATTATTATGCCGTTTAAACCAATTATTTAAATGTGTTTGTTAAATTCGGAATTATGTAAGTTGTGCTGACAGGTCCACACACTGCTTCCCCGCAGCGAGGCTCCCCCCACCCTCCTGTTGATAGTTCACCAGCGTCAAGCTCCTCAACACCCCCCCCCCCCCCTTGATCATTTTCGATCGTTGGCACGCTGATAACAATGAATTTTTTTAATGGCACATCATATCAAAAAGGTTGCCGACCCCTGCTATAAATAGTCCAACCAGAGAAACTGATAATGCTGAAGTGGTCTCTTCATTTTTTTCAGAGCTATATGCTGGGCAATTTGCACAATTAGCATAAGTGCGATTAATTCACATTAATTAGCATTATAGCCTATGTTGACAACAGTAACAAAAAAATGGCTTGGCCGATTTGGAAAATGTTGGAGTGGTTTTGGGGGTTATTGAGGATGTTGAATCAATTTCCGAAATGTTCAGGACAAAAAAAATTGCTGTTTTAACCAGAATATGGTGATATGTGTACTCTGTGAGCTGATTTGATTCATTTTGGGTCGATTTTGAAGTTTTAGAGGACGCTGGATCATTTTGATTGGACAGATTGCTTATTTATTTGAAAGAAAATTGTCCGCCATAGAGGTAATCATTTTCATCTTGTAGTTTCTATATCCAATGGTCTCAACACTTCTCATGGTCGTCAATTGTACACTGTGAGCAGCTGATGGTCAGACTCACTCCAGGAAGCTCTTGGCAGGTGAGGCGTGGGTGATGTTGGGGTTGTGGGTGTAGCAGTAGGCGGGGGTGTGGAGGTGGCGCTGGCTGCTGCTGTAGTGCAGGCTGACCCGGTGGTCTCCGGTCTTATCACTGCTGCCCGTCACACACTGAACACTGGAGCTCTGCACCTCCGACACACTGAGGAGGAACACAGGAGAGACACATTCAGAGAGGAGGTGATACCTCACTGACCCCCCCTCCCCGCCCTCAAACGGAGGTCAAAGGTCAGGCAGACAGAGGGAACGATAAACGAGGAGGTCTTTATGGTGACAGAGATAAGAGCAGAAACAGCAGCTTTTACATGGAAGCTACTTTGAATCGAGTGTGTGTGCGTGTGTCCCTTACATCTCGCAGGGCAACCCCCCCACTGTGATGGTGAGGTCAGAAGGACGTCCTGTCAGCAGGTTTCGGCCTGTGATGGTCAGGGATGTCCCTCCAGCTTTGGGCCCCCGTTCAGGAGACACCCCCATCACAAATGGGTCCTGAGAAGGGGGAGAGGGTGGAGGGAGACGACTGTAAGTAGGGCTGCATAATGAATCAAAATATTATCAAAATTCGCGAAAATGGACTGGTGTAAAATCCAATTCACAGTCCACAGTATTTTGGAAGGCAATATATGTGGAAATATCTGAATGAAGTATAGTGATGCTGCAAAGAAGTACCAGCCTACAAACTATTCAACAGGCATCATTTTAATATACATGTATTTTTTATCGCAATGTGAATGCAAGGTCTCACCAGACCTCTACTGATCCACTGTGATGTAACTTAATGCGGTGTACCTGGTAGCTGAAGGTCTGGGGGGAGCGCCCTAACTCTCCTCCGCTCACGGTTACAGACACAGGCCCCACCCTCTCTCCTCCACTGGCTCTGGTCCTGCACACAATCCTGGAGACAGACAGCAGTCCCTGGTCAGACGCTCTTAATAAACATGCATACATGCACCCTGACAATGTTTACTAAAGTCAATCATTCTTTTACAATAACATTTTTCTTGTTTTGTAGCGTTTACTTTAAGAAAATCATTTCTCAATTCTGATGATATCAAGTTAAAGATATGAACATTAAGACCCTCCACCCCCCTGCAGAGGTTGGTGTGTACCTGGAGGAGACCTCGTAGAGGCTGGGGATGACGGTGCAGGAAATCTCTGCGACTGACACAGAGTGCAGGATGTCTTCTGCCTTCTGGCCCAGGTTGGAGCCGGAGATGGTTACCATGGTGCCGCCCTCCAGTAGGCCAGAGAGGGGCTCAATCTGAAGAAGTCATAAAAAAGCTTCATTAAGCTTTCCGGAAGCATGGCATCTCTTAACATTAACGATTCATCTGTACGTGCCCATTCATTCAAGTTTCTAAACTAATGAAGTAAAAGCTCTATAAGATATATGAGTTTCCCACAAACCTTTAATAAAGAATAGTTTATTTGTAATTCTCGTAATGAGAATAGCAATAAATAAATAAATGACAAGGAATTGGTTAAAAGATAATAACTTCATTTACTCACAATGGAAGAATCTAGTAAATACAATTTATGGAATGGAAAAAATAACAACGAGAATCAGAAACTAAGTTAATATCTTTAATGAAAGATGGAAAAATGTCTGTTATAGAACACAAAACATTTATAATGACCAGGTGGTAAGATGTGACAATTCATGTACTTATGAGTAATATATTAATGTTGTATCCATTATGTGTAAGCTATACCTTTTTGATCAATTTGTGTGGTTTCTTTCCTCTCTTTTCCTGATTTGTCGATTGTTATGTAGTTATTTTATGTAAGTGTTTCTTCTGTTGTGTATGCCTTGTAATCAAATACATTTTTTTAATGCAAAAACATTAAGAACAGTGAGGTCAAGGGTCAGTACTCACCGAGTGGATGACGGGGGCGGGGCACGTCTGCTGCACGGGTTCACTGCAGGACTGTGAATACAAGCAGCTGGCCTGAGCCCCCCCACACCACACACAGCCGTACTTATGGTCTGCGGTGTGGCAGTGGCTGCAGTCAGAGCGGCCCACCGAGCAGTTGTACAGAGTCACTGAGAGACAGAGCACAGGCAGGTCAGGGGGGGGGGGGGGGGTGTGTGTGTGTGAGTGTGAGTGTGAGTGTGAGTGTGAGTGTGAGTGTGAGTGTGAGTGTGAGTGTGTGTGTGTGTGTGTGTGTGTGTGTGTGTGTGTGTGTGTGTGTGTGTGTGTGTGTGTGTGAGACAGAGGAAAATAGATATTGAGTGTAACACATTAGAACCTGAACTCACCATACAGATCAGGAGAGCTGTCCACATGGAAGGTGTCCCTCCTCTTCACATACACCATGGCATTGTATTCCTCCACCGGAGCAGAATATGTGTACTGGACAAACAACGGTTTCATTTCAAACACACTGTGACTAAGTATACACAGTTTAATCCTGCCTAAAACATCATGAGTCTATCATCATAAATGACATGTACTTGATCAAAGCCTTACACCTGTGTTTGTGATGAACATATTGGATTTATTTTAAAAAACTACCTACAACATTTTTCTCTAATTCTAAATAAAGATACTGTAAATTAGATGTTTTATTTACACAAAATGAGAACAGGTTAGAGTAACAACCTATGCAGGTGTTTCAGACATCATATAATGCTAATGGCATCCTCTCACACATTGCTGCATATTTGTTGTTATTTTGACCAGTTTTCATTTTCTGCATTCTCTAAATGACAACATTTCAATTTGGTTGAAATGTCGTCAGTAGCTTACAGAAGGAAACACAAAAGTTAATTTCATTCAAGCACATGCCTATAAATATTAAAACCAGATAAACTGATCTGTTTGCAGTGGTCCCGAGCTTTTTATACACATGGTCTTATAAAGCGTGAGTACAGATGTGCAGACCTGGTGCAGTTGACAGGTGATGTCAAAGTTGGATGGATTCATGTCATCAGTTTCTACGTAGGCGTCCACCACCACCGTCTGCCCCTCGATGACCAACACACACTCATAGTCCAGGTCTGCATCCTGAACACACACACACACACACACAAAGACTGTTTAGTGACAGCATCCACAGAGTCATCGCTTACATGAGTTGAGGCTGAGAGAGACAGAGAGTGTATGTGTGCGTGTGCGTGTGTGTTTGTGTGTACCTGGTAGAGGTGCAGGTTGCGTGCCAGTAAGGTGATTTTCCTCTCCACTCTGACAGGGAGCAGCGCTGAACCCTGGACCTTCTCCACACAGGGACACGCTGAGGACCCCCAGCTGACGTAGGAGCCTTCGTCCCCCTGTTGCCCAAAACACACACAAAAATACACACAGAAACACACAGACACTCATTATGAGCTAGTGAGGTAGCACAGTGATGCTGCAGATCAGACAAACCATTAACTGTTCATTTCTGATATTTATGTAATATTGTAGTAACAGTGCACTGGCCTAAAGAAAAGCTCCACTGATGTTATACATCACTCTGTATCCCGGAGTTTTGGAGTTATACTGCACATGTGATAAAGAAGTATAAAGGCTTTAGTATCTCCAGAGGGAGCTGTGATGTGACTTGAGTCAGTGCCGTCTGGGTTTGTAGTTTGAACAGTTAAAAGTGAGCTAACAGACATCTGTAGTCTGCACATTTTTGCTGCAAGAAACATGAACAGAACACACCTGAATCCAGAGGGTCCAGATGCAGTCTGCAAACTCCCCACATTACTTTGCAACAACCTCCCCCCTAAGATGTTTCTCAACTCTGAATGAGATACTGTGTGTCCACAGATAAGTGATAGGAGAGCAATGTTTAATCATTTCATTTCTTAAATATTCCTAGACATGGAGGGTTTGTTTTTATCCTCTTTCCTTACACTGAGCCATGTTGGTAAATATTGTGTTAATGTTAACATATTCCATTCACTGCAAAAACACACAGCAGAAAACGTTCAAAGTCAGTTTGTAAAACTAATACTGATCTGTAAATGTAAAAAGCATGAAAAAAGGAAATGAATGGCTAACAAAAACAGCTGCAGCAGATCACACTGGGGCAGCTGTCTTGTATTCCATAGGATCAGTATAAAAAGCAAAAGGAAACAGAGCCAGGTGTCAGACAGAGGAAGAACAGGAGGGTTTGAGCTGTGATCCTGTCGGTGGAACCGGGAGCCCTGCCAGGCTCCTGGAGATTTGACAGGAAGTAGAAGAAGAAGAAGTAGGAGGCTGGCGGCTGAACTCACCGGGAGGAAGGCGTCAGCTGGATCATACTGGTAGTCCAGCTCTGAGTCAGTATCCAACAGGTGGGGGTAGGACGGGGGGGGCGTGGTCTACCTCACCGTCACCTGAAAGCACGGTGGCAGCAGAAAATGTTGCCGTGTCGTTTTCTGACAGTGCAGTGCTCTCAGTGTGGACGTCCTCTTCTTCTATGGGATCGAGGAGAACCTCAGGGTCGCTGCCTGGGCCCCCTGCCTGAGTGCTGGAGTCCTGCGTGGGCATCAGAGTAGTGGTCTGGCTCAGGTCAGGAGGGGGCTCTGAGTCGTTGGGGTCACCCACAGAGAAAGGTGTTGGCAGGGGGAAGCCAGACGAGGCAGGGGTGGGGGGCTCGGCCAGGCTCAAAGCTCCCTCGGCTTCCTGAGTGCCGCTGTGGGGAGACCCCGTCATCACCTCCAGGGGGGTGGAATCCTCCTCATATGGGGGGAGGATCAAAGGCACCGCAGGGTCCAGGTCTTCCTCGACACCGTCAGCAATGGTGACTGGCACCAACTGCGTGGCTGCCACGGCGACACTGGGTGTGACACTTTGGGAGACAACAAAAAGCTCCTCCTGCTGGTGGGTAGTGAGCTCTGGGGGGGGCGGGTGTAGTGGGGGGGGGCGGGTGTAGTGGGTGGAGCCGTGGTAGAGGGGAGGGTGCTGACAGGCAGAGGTGGGGTGGTAGGGGGGGGTGGTTGGCTCAATCCTGGTGGTGGTTGCAGGTGGAGTCGTGGGTGCAGGGGGGGTGGTTGGCTCCTGAGTGGTTGCTACGGTGACGGGGGCGGCGGTTGTCGTTGTAGTAGCAATAGTTGTTGTTGTTAGGATGGTGGTGGTTGTCATGGCAGCGGTTGTGCTAGTTGTGATGACTTTTATCGGTTTGATAGTGGGAGGAGCTGAGGTGGGGAGTTTGAACTGGGAGGGGGGAGGGGGGAGGAGGGGGAGACATGAGGAGAGGGTGAGACAGTAAAATAAAAGTAATGGGCTCAGGGAAATGGAAATAACCAATGAGTGAACTTAAACATGACGATAAACACAAGCTGCTGTTATTGTGTTATTGGTGCTAATGACACAGCATGGTGTGTATGTTTGGAGGAAGCTGGGACTGTAGCTGTTGTGCATATGACATAAAGCCTTTGAATCTTTGAAAAATAATGAGGCTTTTAATGGCTTATGAGGTACAACAAAACATGTATGGGCGCTGGGGAATGCAAGCATCATATCAGAATAGGAAAATGTACCAAACATGTTCTTATGCATCCAAATGCTCAGAACAAAACACTCAAGTGGTTTTAGTTTAATAACTGAACAGACACTGAAGCGGTTTATGTTTGCTTTGTGTTAGATCTGAAATGAGTGACCGTTATGTGAAGCTGTTGAATGAAGAGAAGAATATGTGCACTAAATAAATAAATAAATGTGTATCATATGCTCCAAGACTCCTTAGCTAATGGCTCATTTCTCAGCAGGGGGCAGCAATGCATCAGACAATTTGCAAACCCCCCCTTTTGCTTGTGTGCAATCAACTTACAGCTTCTTCTACAAAGATATGAACACTATGCAGGCTGTGTCTGTACGGAGCTCAGAGTGCACTCTGCATCAGATATTTATTGTTAAATGAACTTACATGTTGGTTGTAGATGATCACACCCTCCTCACAGGTGGGCTTGTGGGTGCACAGGTGCTGGTGAACGCACCAGTTACATCCCCACCGGCTCAAAACACAGCCCCGGCATCTGCACACACAATAACAGCTGGTTAGATAAGAGGCAGGAAACGATAGACTGTCAAAGGTTGATGCTGCAAGGTGACAACACGTAAAAGGGGGCCGGGGGGGTCAATGAAGAGTGAGAAGATCAGGTTTAATATACGTAATGTGGGATTTTATCTACAAGATAGAAGAGGTGGAGAACAAAGGTATAGAGATACTAACAGGCATTTCACACACTGATGTTTAGAGGCCATTTTCTCAACGGCTCTTCACTCTGTTAATGGACGTTTATTCTGAATGATCCTCCGCAGCAGAGGAGCCAGAAAAACTGCAACAGTCCTTTAATTGATATCTGACGGTAATTTATGACAAGCACCAGTGCGAGTGAATTCTAGCTACATTACCATTATTTAAAGTAAAAGTCACCTAAGGCCAATAATCAGTGGCGTCTTCCGAGAACAACTTGTACGAACACATTTGTTCTTAAATGACACGTAAAAGTGACATGAGAGAATTTACGGCTTTCACCAGTTTTCTGGCACTGAATTTTCTCTCAGAAATGAATGGAATTCTTGAGCAGTCCAGACCTGTCAGTACAGTGCCCCTCTTCTCTGGGGAAGAGGACTCCTTGTGACTGTTTGAGAATCACAGGCCCTGCATTCACACCCTGGAGGACAACTTCTATACTGAACTGTGAAATCAAATGAGTCTTTTATAGCACTCAGTAAATGGACATGCCATGATGCTGATGATATGATTAACAGAATACAACTGTGTGTAAACTTATATGAATATAGTATAGCTATATACCGTATAGTTATATGACAAGCCAGTGAGAAGCTGAGCAGACAGCATCACTCTGTGAGGAAACTTTCAGGAGTATATATAACTTAGTAACTACAGCAATATGACTGTATACAGTTATTCTGTCACCATATCATCATCATCATCATCATCATCATGGCTCGGCACAGAGGTTCACTGTAGGCTGCAGTCCAGTGGACAGAATGTTCTGGTCTTTATGCAGATCTCTCTCCACATCGAGTGTCGGATGGATCATTTGCATGAATGAATTCCTCTTCACTCGTCATGTCTCACATGTACATCACCACATACACAGTGATTGTATTTCCTGCATAAAAACCCATCCTAGTATTAGAGGCAAGTTTTAAAACACATTATATTATGATAACTGTGTCTGACATTGCACCCCTCCCCTGGGCCCCTCATGGTCTTCCTCATAAGCCTCCCACTGACACACAGGCAGCTATAAAACATTATATCATACAGCTATTATACAGCGTCCGGGGAGCAGTGTTGGGGTTTGGTGGCTTGCGAGGCCCAGTAGATGAAGACACACATTGTACTGAGGACTTGAAGGCAACCCTCTGGTGCCCAAGCCAAGTCCCTACTGAACAGCTGCCATCCCATCCACACTGTTGCATATGACTGAATCAGCTGTTAATGTGTAACATTATCACGTCCATCTCTGTGACGGTCACATCATGTCCTGAGACTTTGGCAGCTGTATTAATATCTTCTAATATCAAACAGCTAACTAAGTGACGGTGTTCTAGGTTGATGTCATGCTGACACAGAGTGGGACAGGTAGCCTTACACAGCAATTCATGGGAGTCGGTGCTCACGGTCAAATCTGACCTACTCAACAGCCTGAAACTGCAGGTTTTTGCAGAAAAGAGGTTTGGTGAATTTACACTTAGAACGCATATATATATATATAAATATATAAAAAGCATGGAGCCTAATGTCTTTTACTTCTTTTATGATGGAGGTCTATCCTGAACAAAGCCAGCAGTATGGTATTAGCCCAGTGAGCGGAGCAGATGAAGAGGGGAAGGACTCTGGAGTCAGAGGACTGCAGCCTTCATAGGCACGCTATGATGAGATATTTCATTTAGGATACATTGGCACGAAAGCAGCCAGGGTGTGTATGAAAGGGTTCAACATATTAGAACCAGGTGGGCAGTGGAGAAGAAATGGAAAACAGACGTGAGACAGATGGGTTGATGGACAGAATAAACAGGGTACAGCATGGGGCCTCGGACAGAGAGAGACTGGAGCACAGAGGTAGAGAGATCACGGAGACTCACGGCATGCTGCCAGACAGCTGCTTCACAGCCGTACAGTCGTAGAAGGTGAAATCCCTCGATGTGACCGTGACGTCGCCGAAGCGAAGAGACAGAGGGACGGTGACGAAGTCTGCAGAGAACCAAACACAGAGAGGAAGACGGCATGAGGAAGAGCTGGAAACAACACAGAGCAACATGGAGCTTCACCTCAGCCAATGGGGCTCGGGAAATATTTGGCCAATTTAACATCTCTGATTCAGAAAGTCCCAGATAAGCACGATGTTTCTGTAACACGGGGGAGAAGGTGGGAGAAGGACCGGCCTAATAGAAGCCATGTGCAGCACACAGAAGCATGGATGCATGATGGAATAGTGAATGTAGGTCTTGTTTTCATAGTTACAATAATATTGCGCTCCTTGATTACATTTCTGAGGTCATGGAACAGGAAAACATTACGATATTAAACAGTCAGGTGATCAGACAGAACAGCAGTAATCCAGATAATGTCAATTCAATTATGAGATAAAACTATAAATACACCCAAACTGTTGGCAACAGTTCCTCATCCACAAGTGTAGGAAGAGAAAGTGGAAGCAGGAAGTTGTTTTTTTAAACTAAGATTATTGTTTACAACAGTTTGGGTCATTTTACAATTAGCATCTTACAAATAAGATCATTTAAATTCAAACTAACCTGTCTGTATGCTTGTGTTTCTCAGAGGCGTGCTTACAGCATGGTGATTTCGGTTATTGGCAATAATATGAATGATGACTCAAAGTACAGAAATAAGAAGCTGTATGAAAAGAGAAAATGTACACATGCCAGACACAACATACAGTAGCCCAGTGCTCCTGTTGCTGCTTAACACACTTTTAATTGAATTTTAATATTACAGCCATGTGGTCCTTTTCATTATAGAAACATTGATGAGTGCATTTTTAATCTTCCAGCCCGTTGTATCCTGTGGATGGAGGAAAGCCCCCGCTGAAGAGAATTTGGATGATCTAATAATGTTAGTGAGATTGCTTCATAGCAACCATAATCTGAGATTTTGACCCACAGCAATATCGGGCCTATTTACGGACACTTGAAAGTGAAGGGACATGGATAATGTATTCTTTTCGATAAGCAATTTTGTATTTTTCTATAGTTTATGAACCTGACAAATGGATATACTGTATGTTAATGTGCAATAGCATGTCAAGTTATGGTTACAGTGAGTACAGCTCACACAGAGGGCAGCACAGGGGTCCTATTGGTGAATTGCAGAAGAGGTAAAGGCATCATGTAGTAGACCGAGCCCACAGTGTGCAGACACGTAGCAGAGATATGCTTGTGTTCCTGTATTTTTAGAACAGAGCAAAGTTAAAGCAATGTATCTTTAACTTATGCACGCCTGGAAGCCGCGTTTGTTTCCAGGTGTGCAACAATGTTTTGCCTATTTAAAAGTGTTTAAAACATTTGCTGCTAGAGGATGAGGATCCAGTCCAAAACATTTAGAACTTGTGAGAGAGAAACATCAGCAGCGAGGTGAGAGTCTGGTCTTCATCTGTAGAGGAAGTGCTTCCTTTACAGGGCGTCAGTCCTTTTCTTTCCCAGTGAGCGCTGGTACTAACTCTCTGAAGTTAAGGTAAGCCACAGCTAGATCCTTAAATTCAGCCTGTGTGTCCATATCTCAGTACACCCCCCCCGGGCTGATTCTCCCTGAGCCCCGCACCCTGAGAACCACAACAAGCTGCGAGTTTCAGGAATGCAGGCATGGGAACCAGCGTCTGGGGGGGTGTGTGTGTGTGTGTGTGTGTGTGTGTGTGTGTGTGTGTGTGTCCTGTGAATGTTGGGGTGATTGTGACCTCTGTAGAGACTTCAATTGTTATTTACAAGCCCCTAAATCTTCTTTAATCATTGCCGCTGACTTACTAGAACAGACAGCACACTAAACAATCTCTGAAACTTAGGAAAACTAAATCACATATGAAAGCATAAAGGATGAATTAGATTTATGGGGACTTGTACGCTTTAAAGTACACACTCCCTGCTGTGTAAGCTGGTTTAGGAAAAAATGGATTGGGTTAACCTAGATTCATGGACACTGAGATTGAATTTATACGCGTACGGTATGTCTGTGCATGCCAACACACACGCAGAGATTTATCTCATTACAGGAAAAACCCTTCAGTCGCAAAGGTGAAAAGTTTGAAAAAGCAGTAATTAAACTGCAGCTTGATCTTCTCCGTTCCAGAAACAACAACAGTCAGGGTTGGAGTCACTCACCCTGTCCTGGGGGGACCCTGGGCACCCGGCCTCTGTCAGGAGAATGGCAGGTGGCTCCGCCCTCAGTGACGGAGGCAGGGCTGTGGCTGTCCTGGAAGAAGCAGGCGTAGCTCTCTCCTTTCTCCAACACCGGGAGTCCTGTGACGGACACTGACACCTGCAGAGACAAACAGCCACTTCAGGAACAGATACTATAAGGCCGATGAGGCCTAAAAACCCAACCCTAACTGTAGGAGCCAAAATGCTTGTTTTGCCATTGCTTATTACTTCTATTATTATCTTCATTTCTGTTTGCATCACGTTTAATTCTTATTGTTTATCACTTCCGGCAATGGTCACGTGGGTGTGGTTTATTGGTATCTAGGTCACCTGTTGGATGCCCGTTTGGAGGATATGATGTAAGAAGAGGGTGAATGGCGCTTTGATACTCTCTGTTGACCGTCCGGTCTGGAGTTCTATATTGTTTGTAGGCCTGTCGCGATAAGCAATTAATTGACTTATCGTACGATATATAAAAATGAACTAGATAACTTTTCTGACCTCGATAAATTGCCGTTTACAGTATTGAGTACAATTTTTCTCTGGTGTCGGAATGTCTCGCGATGTTGGTACATTCTTAAAAAACAAAACACCATTTCATTTCGGGTTAAAATGTGTTGTAACTGCGTTACTGAGAATTGTAACGGGTAATATACTACCCATATTTCATTAGTAATGCGTTACATTACTTTGTTACAGCAAAAAGTAATATATTACTGTAACTCCGTTACTTTTGTAACGCGTTACACCGAACACTGCAAATGACTACGGACTACGCGTCACAGCAAAGAGCACATTTGAGCCTCTCAGCGGCATAACTCATAGGGAGTTTGTGCTGCTCCACTAACAATATATGCATCTTTCCATGACTTTTCAAAGTGCCATTCTCAATGACCATTTCTTAAGTAACAGAAAAGGAATGGGGGGGTCAACACATCTCTAACACTGGCTGGTGTCTGGCTCTAAGTTCAGGGAGAGCTTGATTTGTGCGCAGAGCATGCAGTTTAAATGCCTTTTTGTAAAGACCTGGTCCACTTGTGATGTCGATAGGCAGTGGCTGTGTGTGTCAGTGAGAGTGAGAGGGAGAGAAAGCCATAGAAGGGCAAGACAAGTATAAAGCTCAACTTCTGGCTGAGGCTGGCTGCGTACAAAAGATTACACTATTACAACAATTTGTACTGGATATTTACGATATAGGATTGGAGACATCCTCCGTAAAGCAAGCGGCAATACTTTGAATAGATGAAATACATCGCCCAGCCGTATCATGTGGTAGACACCAAAGGTCTCAGTCAGATCCATGTATGCACTGTTTAAGAACCTCATGATTATCAAGTGTGCTCTCAGATCAGATATCTAGAGTTTCTTTCTGGCCTTTACCCGTGTTGTTTGACATGACATCACAAGATCTGGGGACAGCAATGGTCTAGCAGCAGACTGGTAGACATACAGAACAACATTCCCAACTGCAACAGGCTGTTATGATGAGACAGGAATCTCTGCATTACTGAGTCTTCTTCATCTATCAATCACCTAATTGTTTACTTATTTCCCCCCCAATGAATCATCTTGTCCGTAAAACCTCAGGAAATGATGAGAAATGCCCATCATTATTTCCTGAAGCCCAAAGTGATGTCATCAAATTGCATGTTTTGCCCACAAGTCTCCCCTAGGGGAAAGGTGACTGGTAATTACAGGCAATTTGGTGCAAATATCATGCATTAATTTAGCCTATTCTTGAAGTAGTTTATATTTTTGCATGCTATGGACTTGAAATTGCATAAATTAGGTATGACCGTTATGCTGCAATGAGTCGGTTTGAATTTGTTTGTGAGTGTCAGTCCCCAAAGCAGCCATTTATTGTAGTGATACCAGGGAAAGGGTTTGGCTGCCTGAGATCACAGCATGGGGTTTTAGATGGTGTTCTTTAAGGTCTTGGGGTCATATGTGGTATACAAATCTCACAGCCGCCGAGACAAATACAATGTTATTTACAAATGTATAACACAAAATAAATCTCTGTGCTCCCAGCTTTCAGATTCTGAACACCACTTCCATAGTACATACACTGCTGACCTGCAGTATTCTCCTAAGATCCCCTACCCTTCCATTCAAAAACACTACAATAGGTTCAAGGGTATCTAAAACTCAATACTTATATAATGTATTTGATGTTTAGTCCATAAATATGACAATTTATTTTTAGTATGGGGCACTTCTTTGCTGAATCTGGCTCCCTCATTAGTCTGAATTAACAAATCTCTTATATTTGTTACTAAAGCAGGGTCAAGATTTCTTTGTACCAACTTCCAGAAGCTGCAACGTTAACTGCAGGACTTACATTTGGCATAAAACCCAAACATGAAGCCTATTGAGTTTTCTGTTTATACTGTATTTACACTTCCAGGGAAAGATGTGATCCCATCTGCTGTCATTTACACCCACACAGAGTATTCATACTGAAAGTGGAAATGTTCTCTAGTAGTCTCTCCCATGATGGAACACTGTGTGTATTGTATATATTTTTGCCTCTGCTGTTATCCAAAGGCACCATCTTTCACAAACATGACTGATATTCGGCTTGTCTCCAACAGCGGGACATGACAGGACAGAGCTCTGATCACTATCTGCTCCTGATGCCCTGACACCTAACAAAGTCATGCACGCACACACACACACACACACACACACACACACACACACACACACACACACACACACACACACACACACACACACACACACACACACACACACACACACACACACACACACACACACACACACACACACACACAATAAGGAACGGTTGGAGGAGTTATGGGGCAGTGATTCATAGGCCCAATCCAAACCGCCCCTACATACTTCCAGTCCGTTGGCGTGTTCGCGTGGAGGATCCGCCACATTAAGAGCCCTTCCGATCCAACAAGTGTTGAGTAGGAGTGGGTTATCAAGCCCTCCGACAGCGAGTCTGCATCGGCCCTGGCTTCACAAAATATGTGCTTCCTCCCTGAACACCTGTGTCAGGATGTGTACAGATGGGGTGAACTATAACACTGGATCTGCTCCTCTGCTGTATCAGACTCACCGTCCTGCTCTCCTCCCGGCTGATGTTGGAGGGGTGGAGCTCCTGCACCGCCAGACACTGCTGCTCCATGTCGAAGCTCCACAGCCACTGACCCGGCTGCTGCCCCCGAGAGCACTGCGCCTGCAACACACACCTGCAGGGAGAACACACCACATCTGTGAGCAGGCTCTCCATCTGTCTCTCACACTCTATTAAATGCCAATAAAGTCAACTTGAAGCATGAAATCCATAAATCCTACAGTGATTGTACAACTGCACACCAACCGGATTGTTCACATGTTTTTCTAAATAGTTAGGATTTTCTAGTTTCCACTACTTAAACTATTTACGTAAGGAAGGTGTACAAAAATGAACGGAAAATATATACTGTGTGTACAGGCTGTGTTGAAGGCAAACAGAAATTGAAAGGATGAAAGGAGAGTAAACACATCCAGGTGGGGAGGCAGGAGGAGGAGGCCAGGTGTGGAGGCAGATGTGCAAACACACTCCCAGCAGAGCACACACACCTCTCCTTTAGGGCGACTTGGCAAAACACCACAACGGCAGCTTCACCTCATGTCAACACAGAACTTTGGATTTCAGTGATATTCTTTGAACTAGCTGTGAGAGAATACATATTACTGACAGTAAACATCACACAGCAACACAAGGAGCTCATTTGGACTTGATTTTGCATTTTAGAATTCTTGATAAAACACATCACAAAAACAAAAAGGTAATTCTGCTTAAAATAAAACTTTGAAGTCAAGATAAGAGTGTAAATAAAGCACAAAAAACTAGAAAAAACATTCTTTCTCTTGAATTATAATTCAAAAATAATTATTAACAATGATGCATTAACTTATTTGAATACATCTTGCTAGACTTGAAGTTGCTAATGCTAGGTACTGTTAGCAAACCGTAGACATATATACCTCACTGCGGCTGAGTTTGCCACAACAGCCAAACCACTATTGTTTTTAAAGTGTGTGTGTGTCATTCTCTGTGTGTCTGTGGGCAGGTTGCTTTCACCAGCATAGCGAATGTTGATTTAGAAAATGGCTGTGGTCTGAGCAACCAAGAGGTCATTTAAACGAGACTGAAACAAAACAAAAGTCAGAAAGGACAGTAAGCAGCAAATCTTTCATATTCCATCAGTGTCCACTCACTGATGTGTGTTTTAATTGTTATTCGAGTCATTTATATTTGTATCTATATATTTTATGCACGTAAATGTCCCCTCTGTGTGACGTATCAAGGTATTCGGGCTCAGTCAGCCTGTAAAAGTATTCTTGTGTGTAAATCCAATGAGCTACTTTTTTTTTTCTTTTTTTTTTTTATTAGGTGGAGTATTTTACACCTTATACTTGAGTTCTAACTGCATGTCTTTTCAGCCATGCTTTATAGCACCGAATTAGGACATAAATAGGCGCGTTCACACCGGAGTACTTTTCCCGTTTAATTTTAATTTAGTGCCTGGAATTTTGCGTTCAAAAGAGTACTTAGTTCCGAGAACTTTTACCCCCATTAGCCGCGTTCACACCGGAGTACTTTTCACCGTACTTTTCACGTTTAGTTCCGTTAGTACCCCTTATGTCGCGTTCACACCAAAAAGAGCACTTAATAACTTTTACCCCCATTTTTAGTGCCTGCTGAGAGATGGTACTTTCCTGGGGGAAAAAAGTGCCCCAGTTCTGATTGGCTGGGCGAATTGCAAACCACGCCCCGTACAACTCTGAAATGTTTTGTAGAGCCGCCATTTTATTATCCTTGCATTAGCATTATTAGCATTAGCATTCGCCCAGCGCACCAACGCAGAGAGACTAACTTATGGCAACACAAAAAAAAACATGGGAGCGGTGGAGATGAGGAGGTGTCGGCGTTCTGGCGATTTACTCGGAAGGCTTCAGTAGAAGCTGCTGAAGCCGGGGACTTCCGGCCGGGGGACTTCGGGTGGCAGTATACACCGTGAAGTTGTTTGCGGCCTGCCAGTAAACCCAAAGCAGAAGAAGAAGAAGTGACGTCAGCGGCTTCATTTGCGTAATCTTCCCTCAGGGAACTTATTCCGGTGTGAACGCGATCGGCTCTTAGTTCCATGGGGGTACTAAGTGCTGGGAACTAAGTGCTGGGAACAAAGTACTTGGTGTGAAAGCGGCTAAGGTAGTTTGTGGTTGCTCTCACCTGCCCTCCAGGACACACCAGCCGCAGTAGGGGTCGTGGGCCAGCAGGCAGGAGTGGCAGTCTGGGTGCTGCTGGCATTCAGCCACGGGCCTCTTCTGCAGCTGGAAGCAGGACAACAAGCATGTTCAGTCGGGCAAAGCGTGCTCACTAAGCTCCCAGAAATCTGATTAAAAAGAATAGGTGGCCCACTTTTTCCACTGGAACAATGCAAAATGGAAATATGGTCATTAGACTAATCCTAACTACAGGCTGCTACTGGAAGAATAATTGGGGCAGAAACAGAAAAACAAATTCCTTCTCTTCAGCTTTGTAACGGCAATACAGAAAGGTCACATCTAGAATTCAAAACAGGAATGAAACTACAAGACTGCAACTACTGTAATGATGAAGTACCATGTTTTGAGTCATGATGAAGAGATGTTCCTCTTTCTGGTCCAGGATCAGGTCTGCCCCGATGGCTGTGTTCGGCTGAATGGAGATGACTGAAAACTCCTCCACTTCTCCGTTCGGGCCCAGAAACACCTGAGGAAAAGTACACATACACACCAAGGTTCAGACTATGTCATGATACATAAGACCGCTGAGTAAACATTTGCACTAAGCTGAAACTCAAATGCCTTTTGTCATGGCATCATTTCAAACAAAAACATAATAATAGAAAGCTTATTTATTTTTCCTCCTTGCCATCTTCAACACCTTGATATCACATTTGAAAGGACATTAACGGGGGGCGGCAGTAGCTCAGTCTGTAGGGACTTTGCCTGGGAACCAAAGGGAACTGCCCAGGTGTCATTAAGCAAGGCACCGAACTCCAAACTGCTCTCCGGCGTCAGAACACCGGCAGCCCTTTTGCTCTGCCACCTCTTCCTTAGTACTTCAGGGATGTGTAATTGTCAAATAGCAGCAGAGTGAAAACCTGAATTTCCCCTTGGGGATGGTTAAAGGGGATCTTAGTAAACACACATCTTAAGTAGGCTATAGTAAGAATTGTACTTGATCATGCTATGTGTTGAGTGTGAAAGGCTTAACAAATCCATCTCTATCGCAGCTGAGGAACAGTGTGTGATATCTAAAGAAACAAGCTAATAAGTAGATGTTGAGTTAGATGTTGTTATGGCATAAGTATAACCAGTTCAATCTGAGAAAAACAGAACTCAACAGAACTCATTCAGTACTCCACTGATGTAGCACTGCACTCATTTGTATATAGCTGTGTCATATGTAAATAATGTTAATTTGTTATAATAGTCTTAAAATTGTTTTTTAAAATAGCTGTCCTGGTTTTATTGTATTTGGTGTTGCTACGTATTCTTCCTTTTGTGTCTTTGTAAGCACCAAATACAGTATACCAAAGCAAATTGTAAACCTACTTTGGCATGTTTAAAGTGTTCATGTTCACACAATGGAAAGTAAAACAAAAAAAAAGGATCCAAATTGATGCAGGAGAACCAGAGAGAATTCTTCTTCTTTGCCAATAGCAGCTAGTGTAGCCTGGAGCTGCTAGCTACAGAAAGATCAGCAGCGAGCCAACTCAACATGTTTTTACTTTTCATACCTGTAGTTAATACTGAGTCAAGTGGTATAACTCTG
The DNA here is from genome assembly GCF_902827165.1 of Trematomus bernacchii. Classification (NCBI taxonomy): domain Eukaryota; kingdom Metazoa; phylum Chordata; class Actinopteri; order Perciformes; family Nototheniidae; genus Trematomus; species Trematomus bernacchii. The sequence continues at coordinate 1,343,230 of NW_022987469.1, forward strand.
AAGATACCAACGCCTTTACAAAACTTAACACATACGTACAGTTTAACTCCACGATTACTGTTAACATACTTTGATGTATACAATGAATGGAACACTCCATAACATAAAGAAACATTCAGATTATTGTTCCCCCAAAAAAAAAGGGTTCTTTTTTTCATCAACCACAAAACAAACTAGAAATGGAAGTGATGAAAGAAATATAACCAGATAAGAGGTCCTGCACGACAGGATGTTCAGACAAAGGTTGCACCAGAGGTCAGATGGTCAGAGCCAGTACACAACAGACAGCGTCAGTGAGCAGTCTGACTGGCTGTTGGACATTAAATGCTTGTTGCTGCACAAACCCCACCTTCTTCCACCATGACACACTGAGCTGACCTCAACAAACATCATGAGATGGAGTCCTAGCTGCTCAGCACTGCATCTTAAAACAATAGTTTTCAGACATTAGAAGGACCCTAAAAACATATTGGCTCCGCAGCTTAACTTAGTTTATCACAGCTCATCCTTCCTACAGTCAAAACATTTTTTTAAATATTTGTTTTAACCCGCAGACATGTCTAAGAAATACTTCCCACTCCCATCTGTAAGTAAAAAAAAACAAACCTTTGGCTGACTGTAGACTGAACATGACAAACAGTTCCCATGATTTCAAAAAAGGCTAGGTATTAAATAAACAAAAAACAATGATCCATTTGGCTCTTATCATTTAAATGTGGTTGCATACACCTTCCCATTTATACTCCTATTTTTTGGCCACAGTCAGGGGAAGGCCCTCTGGCCTGATCCCAGGTCTGTTAGCGGCACAGTAACGCTTCACGCTTGGCTGTACTGTTTCCACATATCTTGTGTGAATGTCAACAAAGCTTTGGAATGCAGATACAGATGGCAGATAAGAACTAGAAGAAGATGTTAGGTTTATTTGCCACTTGAGGAAACACTGGACGCTGACCTGACAGAAGAGCCGACAGCAAGCTCTGTGATTTATTGTGAGAATGAGACGGCACACAAAGTGTAATCCAGAGAGGAGCTGCTGTAATCAGCGGGGAAATAAACTGCTGAGTGAGTCTCCAACAACAACAACAAGCACAGAGTACATTTAATACTCAAATACAGGGAAACAATGGCCCCTGTACTCCCTTTATGTGCACTCGGGTACACATCGTGTAGAATCCAACTGTGCCAAAACACGAAAGTGGACTGTTTCTAACTCAAGTAGCATTTTTCAACATCACTGCTCTTCTAAAGAATCTGCATCAGTGGCAAGCACGCTAATCTCATCCTCTGAACTCTATGGCTATGGATCATTATTTTTCTTTAAATAAAGACAATTATCCTTCTCTCGGAACTCAACATTATACAAGATTTCAACGCGGACATATTTGAATATCAATGTATACGTTTTCTATAGTTTATTTTTGTGTCACTTTGATTATAACAACCACTAGAGGGCATATGCTGACTGTGAAAGAAGAAAAGAAAGAAAGAAAGAAAGAGAGAAAGAAAGAGAGAAAGAGAGAAAGAAGGAGAGAAAGAAAGAGAGAAAGAAGGAGAGAAAGAAAGAGAGAAAGAAGGAGAGAAAGAAAGAGAGAAAGAAAGAAAGATCTTTTTACACATAGAGAACATGAGGTGATGAGTTAGGGAGCTAACAAAGTTTGAATTGACAGTTCCTCTGAGGAGGACACACTGACAAAGGTTCCATTAATGACGGTGACATGGACACGCACACTGTGTGCTGCCATGACCCATAGCTCTGCATCATTCTCAATGAGTCTCTGTGTGAGGAAGTGCATGCGTCTGCCAGTCAGCGATGACAGTGCACATCGCAAGTACGGAGCTCCGTGCTCTGGCTTGGTGTTAGGCTGCCTCTGTGACGTATCTGTGTAGAAATACATTAATGGCCATCATTGTGCTATTTCTGCATGTGCAGGAGGCCTCTACCACAGGCCACCATTGACAAAAAATGACACAAAGAGCAGACTGTGTGGAGGTGAGCTCTCAGTAAACTCCTCATTTCAAGGGGCCGACCCCGACTCACCACTTAGTCCAGGAGCTAATAATCTAAGTATATATATAGAAACAAGCACAACTCCTGTGTGCTTCCCAACTGTTACAGATGCTCAGCTTCTATTCTCAACATATATGTCTGTTCTCTCTTTGATTGGCTCTGATTTCCTTCTAGAGCAGGACATTCCTCGTCTCCTTCACTGAGACTCCCTCTGACCCCGCAGAGACACGGCCGTGCATGACCCCCCCCCCCCCCGACAGCCATGTTGAGGACGATGTCATTTCAGAGGAGCTTCACATGATCCAGCCACAGAGGGGACGCTCCCAGGCTGTCCACCATGAGGGACAGACAGTACTGTTCAGCATGGGGCCAAGAGGGACGCCCTATAGAACAGGGTCAGCTTCTGTTACACAGGGAGAAGTTACAATTTACTACTTCCTGTATTCCATAACGCCACTAAACCACAAAAAAGCAATATTGTCCACTCTCACTTCCATAATCGCGGTTGGTGTCAACCAAAATCTAATTTGATAGACTTTAAAAAGACTGAATGTATTAGCACTGATTTACATTTGGTGTAACCAGGTGTCGCTTACCGGAAGACAAAACACCTCAAAGAAATATAAACCAAAAAGATGCAACATTTATATAAATAAAATAAGGTAAATATAGTGTGAGAGGTAAGTTAAGAAACTTTAGCATTCAAATATCTGCCAACAATATTTTAGTACATTTTCCTCCTAAATAGACCAATCATTTTTAACATGCAGGTCAAGTGGCATCTAAATCCAGTGGGCCGCCATAAGCATCATTCATATGAAACATCATAAGGTAAGGGTCAAAAGAACCTTGCTACACTTAGAACACCATAGGCACTGATTGACCAGGGAAGCTCTGATGTTTTTTTCAGAGGTCAATGTTCTGATCGTTGTCTGAATGTTGAATTCTTGAGTCTACCAAAATGTGAGTCAACTCTCTGCTCCTGACATTATGTCTGGCTCGCTGAGTTCCTCCTGCCAGCCTGTGCACACTGAGTCTGTTGAATGGCTCATGAATGCAGAGCAGCGTGGAGGTGACAGTGTGGAGTTCATGTGGATGTTTGCTCGGTCTGTTACCCAAATAAAACTCAAAATGCTGATAAATGCATTCATAGATCACCTTATTCACTTTTTTACCACTCAAATTCATACACTGATCTTATCTAAAGCTTTCTCACACACATAAATGGTTAAGCACCTCTACCTCTGAGCCACAGATGCTCACAATGACCCAAGTAGTCCAGAATATTACTTCATATCTCCAGCAATAACAGACTCTGCATAACATAGTAGTAGTGTGTGAGTGTGAGTATGTGTGTATATGTGTGTATGTGTATATGTGTATATGTGTGTATGTGTATATGTGTATATGTGTATATGTGTATATGTGTATATGTGTATATGTGTATATGTGTATATGTGTATATGTGTGTGTGTGTGTGTGTGTGTGTGTGTGTGTGTGTGTGTGTGTGTGTGTGGTGTGTGTGTGTGTGTGTGTGTGGTGTGTGTGTGTGTGTGTGTGTGTGTGTGTGTGTGGGGCAACAAACTGGAATGCAAGCTGACAACCTGGGTGTTTCTCAATGTCGAGGACGCTTGCTTGGTAGCACATGTACCTCCGAGTCACTTGCTTCAGAAGCGAGGCAAGAATCCTTCCTAGCCTCGGAAAACGAAGAATTGTGGAACAGGCTAACAGGTGTGCGTCATATGCGAGGCCCCGCCTTAAATGGGGCGTGATTTCCGCCAAAGATTTGGAAATTGGTCCGTGCGCAAAGCATTGTGGGGATTTTAAGACCGCGGAGTCTGCACATGTGCAGCCTTGAAATTTCCCGCAACGAAGTACGCCGGCCTCGGTAGAATTCCAAGGATCCTGGACATTGGAACAGTCCTTCGGCGGGACTCGATGTAGTATCCTTGAAATAGTGGCTCTGGAGCAGCCTTCCTCGACATTGAGAAACACCCCCTGTCTGTGCAAGTCTTACACTCACAGATTGTGATTTGATTGGGGTCTTACAATCACAACAATAAGAGCAGACACACTTCGACCATGACATTAAGTAGCATGGGAACACTGGAGTTGTTGTCTTTGTTGTTAACAACCACCATTGCAGCTGAAAATGTATCCGTCGTGACTCAGTCAGAAATCATGTTCCCAGACGAGCTGATGTATTGAAGTTTTGTAGCCAAGGGTTACGAGTTACGAAGGTTAGAAAATAACGAAGAGGCTTGTTTTTCCAAACCAAGAAGGCAAACTCATATTGTGCCACATTAGGACTGCATGCACAACACTTCAGCATCAACATGTTTGCTTTCATCATCAATTATATCCATAACACCATAGTATATGAAGCGCAACATTGTTCTTAATGTTGCTTACAAAGTGGACAAGATTGATTCATTAAGTTTTATAATTTACAAAATATAGGGTAAAACTATTCTTCTTCTTCTTATTGCATAAAATGTATATTTTAGGCACACAGCTACACTCGTTACATTTTAAAAATGAAAGCCCCTAGGCATATACAGTGCATCAGTGGTAACTTTAAGTTGCTAACTGCATGAGTTTACACTAGCTAATGTTAAGCCTTTGAAACTGAAGCCATTTTGGGAGAAAACTAAAAATCATAATTTATCATAAACGTGCGACGATAAGTCAACTAATCGCCAGAACTGATTGGTGGAATAGAAAAATCTTTAGCCGAGGGCAGCTCCTCAACGGAAAAAAGGTATTTTTGGGCCCAATTACATCACTTCACTTCATTGGGGCATTGTAAGACAAATAAATGAATTTGATAATATTACAGATTTTCGGAGTATGAACAATGTTGGAAATATTGAGGAAAAAGTATACAACTCAACAAAATATATAAATAATATGGTAATATAAAGTGAGATGTTAAGTTACCTTGTGCAGGTTCCCTTTGGAGTCTCCCAGGAAGGCGATGGTATGTCCCGCCCTCACGCTGACAGCCACAGCAGTGAGACGGGCGGACGGACTGTCCAATATGGTCTCTGCCTCCACGGCCGTCCTGCTGGCCATCGGGCTGGGGGTGTGGTCCGAGCCGCAGGGGTACGCTTCCAGAGTGTTCTGATAGAGGAACACAGGACAGGAAGGTCAAATTCTAACTCAAGTTAAATAACAAAAGAATATATAAAATGCATCATATAGCATATGAAATGTAAACAAACTATGACTTGATTGTGGGGAGAAGCCCCTTTCAAGTCATTTGTTTTCAAATGTTCAGCATGATGAAGTCAGTTGCCAAAAATAAAACAGCAGTGTTTTCACTGTGGTTATTAAACCCCTGCCGAATGTATTGTGGCGGGGTTGGGGTTTGACTTGTACTTCCTGCTTTAAAGCTTACAGACAATTACTTTTTGCTTCCACAGGCAGGAGGGAGTCTTTACTCTGGCTGCAGGTGTGTTGTTTTTTGTTCCGGGCAAGTAGAGGCAATGAACTTGAGAGCTGAGCCTGTTGAAGGCTGCTTGTTTTGATGGATTGCATGAAGATGGCCGGTGTGTTGCTATGAATGGATCTTAGGTAACAGAGACTATTGATATGCAGCAGGAAACTGTTCAACATCAAACTGCTGTAATAACAAAGTGTCCACATGTTAGTGCGTATTGATAACGTTTATCCAGACGTTTAGTCTATATTATGAGAACCGAACCATTAGGAGAGAACACACAAGGGTACCTGCATGCTAAGAATAGCCTAAATTACATTTTGACTTCTAAAATAGTTATTTTGGTGTTGATAAGTGTTTGATCCGTCGCCTGCAGCTGGTCCAAAATGCGGCTGCACGCCTTCTTACTGGGAAGAGACGTTATGACCACATCACACCCGTTTTGGCAGACCTTCATTGGCTTCCTGTCCGTTACAGGATCCAGTTCAAGTACTTACTTGTTGTTTTTAAGTCATTGCATGGACTGGCACCACATTACCTGTCTGAGTTGTTGCACCGCCATGCTCCAGCTAGAGCATTGCGATCAGCTCAGCAGAATATGTTGGTGGTTCCTCGGTGCAGGAAAAAAACCCGAGGTGACAGGGCTTTCAGTGTTACAGCCTCCCAGTACATATCCGGACTGCTGAGTCTATTGAACTTTTTAAATCTCAGCTAAAAACTCACCTCTTTGCACTGGCTTTTAATACGATTTGAACATTACATTTTTACATTTGTATGTGTTTTTTTTAATATATTTTTCTAGTTATTGTGCTTTTTATCATGTTTTTAATTATTGTTTTATTATTGTACTCCCATTGTGTTATTTAATATGTATTGCCTGTACAGCACTTTGGTCAACTGAAGGTTGTTTTAAATGTGCTATATAAATAAATAAAGATTGAGATTGAGATGAAGTCCGGTCTGGGAACAGGGCCGCTTAGCGTGCCACTGCCGGGCTGATGAGAGGCTGTGATTACACTGTACTGAGTGACACACGCAGGCTGCAACCATATGGACATCCAGCACATACACTGAGGGCAGTAATAACCGGGAGGGAGTCAGATAACAAAACAAGGTTCCTCGAGTTGCATTTAGGCCACTAATATTTCTTTTGAGTCCTGAATCCTGACCACCAATAACAAAGCATGTTCCACACGGCTCAGCGTTTGCGTGAGAGTCTGTCCTCGGTGCAGATGGGCTGTCCTGGCAAACCCTGAACAGGGATGAAGCTGCTTTGCCGTTTGTGTGCAAGGATCCAATTGAGCTTTCAAATCTTAATGACACTGTACATCTCTCTGCAGATCCAAGTATTTCATAACAGTCTCCCTCTTTCTTTTGATTCCCTTTTTTACTTTCAAAAGCATATCATTCCTGTCCACTTCCTAGCTCCCATTTTCATATTCTTTCCCTTTTGCTTCTGATTTGCAGCTCTGCTGTTCATCTGTATCCCTTAATTAATGTGTTTGTCTCTTTCTCCTTCAGAGCCTTGTCTCTTCCCGCTGTGTCTTTATCCGTCCTTGTCAGGCCTTGTTAAACATTACCCTCAACCCCACCCCACTAAGTATGGCTAATGCCGCAGATCGATGGCTCCCTGTCCAGCAATCCTATTAAATGACACTACCTTCTCCCCTACAGCCAATCAGTGTGCAGCTGCACAGGTTGAGGGGTCAGTGCTGCTATGTGTCCTAAACACAGGAGGATGTGCTAACCCAATGTGCATTCAAATGCAGTTTACATGCACAATTCACATGTACATGAACACAGCATATAAAAACAGGATTCCCAGAGTTCCTCTAATCACAGGGTCAATCTAATTAGGTCCCTCCTCCACAGCATTACAACTGGCTGTTACAAAAACGTCAGATAAAAGTCATCCTCTCTGATACAAATGACACTTTGCTGGAATTGGACAGATGAGGCACAAGATTATTTTTTTGGTATAGTAATCAAAGCGGGAAAAACACTTACTTTATAAAAAGTAATAATAATGTTTATCTTCAAAACATAAATATCTCAAAACCCTAAATGTGTTCACTGTTTAAATGCTGCCAGGGAAGACAACTTATTTGTCTTTATTTTTATTTTATTACTAATGTGTGCTTTTTCTTAACATGTAAGCTTCTTTATTATTATCTACCTTTTGTACCTGCTGTGTCACTTTTGATATATTGCTGTAAATGTCCCTGCTGCTGGACTAATAAATGAGCTCTCATTTCTGATTTCTAACAACTGAATGACAGGCAACACAGAAACAAGCATTCCATCCAGACTCACCTCTGGCAGGTTGGCACAGTTGGATTTGACTTCATACTCGATGTAGGCTGCCTCCAGTCCCAATTCTTTACCCATCTGTGTGTAGCACAAGTCTCTGGTGGAGTTAATCCTGAGGTCCACATCTTCCAGGTTAAACATGCAGAGGGCAGAGTCCTCACTTGGTCGACTAGATGAAGCCGAACGAGTGGAGAAGACGCCAAGAAGAACTTCTGATCCCTGACTGTCTGTACCGTCCTGGGTGATCCCGAGCTGGACAGCTTGCAAGAGGTTGTAAACTTTCCCTGCCCTGGAACGGCATGTCAAGGGAACTTCCACGTATGAATAATAGGCCTGGTCGTCCAAACAGACACGGGACACGTAGGTGCGGTACTCGCGTGACTGTGACTTTAGGTCCCGCCTGTAGAAGAGGAAGTACACGTGGTGACGGTGGGCAAAGGATGCTACAAAATGATGGTCGTATTCTGAGAGACGGCCAGCCACAGCCAACTTAGCGGTCTCCTCGTAAGAGAAGACTGAACCCTGGGCAAGGTTTCGTGTGGAAATGGGTGGGTGGCTGCTAGTGTAACCCCGCCCCACAAACAGTACTGGCTGCCTATCAGGATGAGAGCGAACCACCAGTCCCACAGTGCTGACGTTTGGGTGGTTAGCTGCTACGTATTGAGTATCTACTGGCCTCTCTGTAGAGAAAAGTACCAGATTCACAGAGTCCAGACTTCGTTTCTGGCAGATCCCTTGGTTGACGCTCCCACAGGTAATAAGTTCCATGGAGTACGGGTCCACCAGCAGGAGCTTGTTGTGGTTGCTGGTGAGCTTAGCCTGAGGGCAGTTGCTGTCGGTTACAGGAGGTAAGCAGTCCCTGCTGTCTATGACAGGTCCCGTGTCCTCCTGAAGTTCAGGTTGCAGGAATCGATCCAACTGGAACAGGTGATCCCGGGCCCCGATGTAGACCAGACCCACAATGGGGTCTGGATGCAGGGCCAAGTGCTCGAACAGAGTGTCATTCCTGATGAAGGTGGGATAAAGACTGGAGGGGGAAGAGTCTGATGCTTCAACAACACCTCTAGGTACTGAGGTGAAGGGCCAGCCGGCAGCTAGCAGCAGGAGAGTCAGCAGTGTTTGGACTGCTAACACCGAAAGACGACACCCCATCCCAGGAGGCATGGCAGCAGAGCTAAGGGACAGAAGAGAGGACAGGATGTCAAAGAGATGTCGCTGTTCACTACAAAAAGGGGTTTTCATGGATGGTTTCCATGTCATAGACCCCCAAACTGATGCTATGGATCCCAATATAATCAGACATTTTGTTGCAGAAACAGTTTCTTGTTGAATTATTATTCATTTCTGTTTCGATTATTTATATTGTGCCAGAGCCTCACTTCACGCCGCTCCACAACAGTATAGTGTTTTTTGACCTTCTTGTCCTTCATGCTGTGTTCCTATAACTAGTTAGCTAATGCTGGCCTCAAACCCCTCCCTGCTGGGGCCATTTTGTCAATGCCTCATTAGGCAATTAAAGAGTCATGAACTCTGAGGGACATGGTAGATAACATGCTGGACTCAACCAATCATAATCTGCCATTGTACGTGACCCGTTTAAGGTTCATTGGTAAGCAGGCAGGAAATACCAGACTAGTACGGTTTAATTGGCAGTATAAAAGACATCATTCCTCATTACAGCTATGCGTGGTTAAGGTCCCTGTGAGCTTAGAAGTCAACAACATACAGTCAAGCTAGGCAAGGCAATGGTGGGTGGATTACACCAGACGTTATCAGGTGAATAACATCTGGCATTTAGTAAAAAAAGAACAGAATCACTTGAGTTTGTATAGAGAAAGTCTGGTAGATAAAGCCTCTAAACTGTGAGATATAAAACCAAACGGATGGATCTACCTCACCTAACCCAACAATCCAGGTAACAAAAAGGTACCAGTGTGTATTCAGTCTCTATAATGCACTGAACAGTAAATGGGCGAAGCAAACTTATCCACTTTCACTGATGCGGCTTTCACACCAGCGCTTTTCCCTTTCTAGCTCCTAGCGAGAGCTTTTCTGGTTCAGCTCCGGTTTCCCTTTTCAGCTCCCGCTCTGTTCACACCGCCCAGAGCTGCCGCTGCTGCGTCATGACGTCACAGTTTACGTAGCTGATTTTCTCCCACAACAACAACGGGCCGGGGACTGCGTCGGGTCGATGATCGTGTTGCTTTTAATCATACGAAGCCAGATTAAATTAAATAACGACTTCTCCAACCTTATACTTTTCTCCAGAGTGCCGTGGTTCATTGTTTATTAATGTGTTTCAGCGGCATTTACCGACCGCTGCAGTGCTGGCTGCTCTTCCACGGGAGTTTATTCTCCCGTTAGCTCCGGGTTAGCTCACACGGCTCTAAAGTATTCACTGTCTGACTGTCACACAAGCAGCTGATACATATCCCCAGTTCCCCTTAAGTGAATGTGTGTCAGTCTGAATTGACGCTGTTTGGCATCACAACGCTGTTATGAAAGTTTCTCTGGTATAACATGGGTGATGTTAGCATAGCAACCGAAGCTAAACTGACTACTTGCTAAGCCGTTTTCTACAGGCACATTTTACCGGCGTATTTTTCATTATGATTCTACTTGTGATAGTCGGACATGACAACCTGTACAGCCCATGTATCTCCACAATGATCAATAACAGCGAACGGATGGTCAAAGTAAGGTTTCCTGCACGCCTCGACGTAAGAGACGTAAGCGACGCCGCGTCATAGCTCCGAAGCTCTTGCCTCTGGACCGACAATTTTTTGGAGCTGGAAGTGAACCGCATTCCGGAGCTATGACGCGTCGCCGCTGCGGTGTGAACAGGAAAAACCGGCGCTTTTCCAAAGCGGAAAAGCGCCGTTTTTTTTTCTTTCTGCAGATTCACAGTGTAAGAATAACTCATTAAACTATTGGAAGACAAGAAGACATTATTTTTTGTAACTATGCCTAAACCAATTGACATCCAACTAAAAAGACCTCTGGAGGATACCTCAAGCTAAATAATTAGGTCAATCTGGGACATTGGATCCTCACCATTGGTTTCCAGCGGTGTCTCACAGAGGCATGTCCCCTCTTGACCACCCAGCAACTTGGGTTAAACACATCCTTCTGAACACAACCTGCAAAAAAGGGGAAGGACAATATACATCAGTAAAAATGTTTTGGATACTCAGTGGCAATTTAAAAGAGACGGCATATGATTAAGGGTCACACAAGAAAATATTGTTGGTAGTTATTAACTGAAATTGCTAACTTTAGCTAACAGCACATTGACGACAGAACTCGATTAAAAAAGCATTTGCAAAGTGCCACTATTTGCTATGCAGCAATTAGCTTTGTTCATACATTCATGAAAACATAGATATCAACAACTATATTACATTTCCCAAGGGCAATACTTTAGGCAGCTATATCCTATGCTAAGACCCCAGGTGGGATATGAAGCAGCAAGTGCAGAGATGAAAAACCTCGGCCTTGAAGACATTACCACAAGCCTGAGTGTTTGCTACAAACACAGACCCCAATGGTCCAACACTTTGTATTTTCTTTTGCCTCTCTGCAGTCCACTAAGAGTCGTGGGAAGCTTGAAGCCATTGAAATTCCTGTCAGACCTGTGTGTGACTGACTACATCCGCTTTTGCGAGTAAAAGCCCCTCAGCAGAGGCCAAGTCGAGTAGTGTCAGTCCAAGAGGGCTTTCAGTGCCGCACACACTCTGTACCAGCATTCAATCTTCCCTCATTGCTAGGATACAGGGTACAAAACCCTCTGGAGTGTCTGCCAGATAAACAAGCTGCTGTGAGGTAAAAGAAGATGGCATGAGAACCTTCAAAAGTGCACTTGTTTGAGCACTTGAACCTCTTGGTTAGCTGTTTCTTCGTGAAATACTATAATATTAAACAGTGAGTTATGACACGTCATTCTTTTTTTCACTCCATATGCAGTAAATCCTCCTCTCCCCCTCCCTTTTATCTCCCTCTTTTTTCTATCCACCTCTCCTCCTCCCAACACCACCACTGGTACAGAAGCAGGATTATCTCCACACACACACACACACACACACACACACACACACACACACACACACACACACACACACACACACACACACACACACACACACACACACACACCACACACACACACACACACACACACACACACACACACACACACACACACACACACACACACACACACACACACACACACACACACACACACACACCACACACACACACACACACACACACACACACACACACACACATCACACACACACACACACACACACACCACACACACACACACACACACACACACCACACACACACACACACACACACACACACACACACACACACACACACACACACACACACACACACACAACCTCCTGTATTTTTGAATTTTTGTAAAGGCATGTTCACAATGTCAACAATGAAACGCAAGGACACACAAAACAATATACCAGAGCACATTAAGGCCTCCTTCACACGGGAACGTTTGCGTTTATGCACAGTATGCGTATTCAAAAAAAGTCTTCCGTACACATGCATTAGTTTCATTTAACGTGTCTGTTCAAACGAGACCGCTGGAAACGCTGTAGTACATATGCCGGGACTGTAAGTGGCGCTGTAACTTCCGCCAAAATACACCAAAAGCAGCGAAGAAGAGCAGCCCAGAGCAGCCCCGCAGCAATGTTGCCATAGCTACCCTTCTGTTTAAGCCCCGCGGTGTATTTAGCAACATGTAGTTCATGTAATTCTCCATGTCCACTTGTTGCTGATGGTTGTGGTAGAGGAGCTGTAGATTTTGCACTAATCTGTAACATCTGTAGCATGGTCAGTAGCAGTAGCACTAGCAGTAGCTACTGACAGGAGGAAGTGTGTGTGGCGATTGCTGGTATTCAGCGGGATATAGTCATTTCCTCAGCATATGGATAAATGCAACGGGGAAGTTAACTGAAAGAAACCGAATCTGTGGATATTGCATCGACCGACCAAGAAGCACGTCTCTGTGGAGAGGACGCGCTCAGAAAGAGAGATATTCTCTACAAACACCGGGTGAGATCGCTCCTCTGGGACACGCCGGTCCTGTGTTTCCTTTTTTTGTGTGGATTATAAACATTTCTCTTTTGCCGCCGACGGGCGCAGGAGCAATGAACAATAATGGCCTGGATTAGGCAGTAAAGACAAGTTTGGTGTATCGCAGAGCGGACTGTTTAATTTTGTTTGTGTTGTTTGGCTGGAAAATTGTCAATATAATGGATCAATGCATGAAATCTGACTCTGTTTATTTTGTTTAAGGAGTATATTGGGCGTTAACAATTCTGGTTTGCCTTTTATAATATTATTTCATTCAAGAACCCCTTGTGCGTTTAATTAACACAGCTATTTTTGATAGTTGCTACAGCAGTGAGCAGGAGAGGTGGGGAGAGGCGGGGCTATCGTTATTTTTTCAGGAAATATTCGTATAGAGGTGATTACACGGACTCGTTTGACCCCCCAGAACGTTTCGTTTGCAAATCTATCCACCTTGGGACCCGTTATCGTTTGTGGGGTCAGTTTCTATCGGCCTCGTGTAAATAATAGGGCTATACGCACGCGAAACTATGCAGATACAAGCAGTTTTCTCCTCGTGTAAACGGCGCCTAAGTATGATCATCGTTATCTATATCATTTCAGTGGGAATTAAGTATAAAACTCTCACTTCCTTGCAAATGTTTGTTTTTCCACTCAATGATACCCAATGACCGAACCTCAATTTATCAAATCCAAACCACAAGAAAGACTTGCTCCTCTGACCCTCCGGGTGGGGGAGGGAGTTCTCTGCAGAGTGTGAGTGCTCTCTGCAGAGATGTGCTTTACAGTCCTGTGCAGATGATCCTGAGAGAGCACCAACCCAGAGCCTCACGGAGCAGAGGCAGGAAGGACAGGCATGTGAACTTATAGAAGCATAAGAGAAACACAGAGCGCTTCTCCTGCTTCCTCCTCTCGGACAGTGTCAGATTTGAGCTAGACTTGTCTTTCCAATAACTCTCACAACTTGCATGCTGTCGCTCTGCTCATCTAAGAGTAACAGTCCAATCAAGTGCTCATCTATCTGAATTTGCCATTTGCCGAAACCTGCAAATCAAATAGCCACAAACTAGAGTTCACTGGAGAACCATAACTCTGGCCCGATCTTAGTTGGAAGAGGTTTCTCTTTCCCGCAGTGAATAATCCAATAAGGCTCAACTTCATTCAGATTTTGAGACACAGGAGAACAAGAGAATGGATTTCTGATTCAATTCTCTGATGGTAAAAAATCTCATTTCACCTCTGGTGACTTTAAAAGGCTAAAGGTATGGGTTTGATGTGATGAGAGAGCAGGAAATGTGGGATTGTAATTGCCTTTATCTAAATGTTCCTTTAGGTAATGGACTTCACCTTGTTCCAGCACTTTCTGCAGAAACAGTACGTTTGTATGATATAGTCGGTATTCCAACAAAACACCAGAGAGTTTGACAAATAGAACAAGATTGTGTGCATTCCTAAACTAAATATAGCCTTCCTGGATTTCAATTTGTAAGCACTACTAGAAGAAACAAGCCCCTACCAACACTGCACCATTATTTGAACACTTTAAAACACGCAGGGCTGGTTGTGGTTAATGCCATGGAAATGATTAAGTATGTACAGAAGTCTTGCCTCCATGTGTTTCTCTCCCACACCCTGCCTGAAACGCCTCCATTGGACACCTTTGTTAACTTCTGTGACATAGTGACATCACTAGGTTACACTCACCCTACTATTCAATATATATATTATTGAATAGTGTCAATGTGTTGGAGTGCTATTATAGCACTCCAACACATTACATGTGACAGGTAAAGGTGCGGGACATCTCTAAGCGGTTGACCAATCACAACAGAGCCGGCCAGCTAACCAATCAGAGCAGACTGGGCTCCGGTTTCAGACAGAGGGTGAAAAGAGGTGCTGCAGCACAGGCAGTATGAGAAATAAAGAGAAATAAATGATGCTTTTTGAACATTAAAGCGTTGAAGCAGATATCCATTCAGTCATCCAAATGACTTGAAGAAGAGAGGGCCTTCAGACTGATGACAGGTGAAAGGCTTCAACAGAGCTTTATGCCTAGCTAGTGCATTACTGAGAACACATGTAGTAGTGTAACCTGTAGTGGATCAACAGGACCAGCAGAGTCAAATCCTTCTTCCCCAAAATCTACCAAGCCCTACCCTCCACAAATGGACTGGAGCCTGAGCTGCGGCCAAAAGACTCCAAACACAAGGGAGCATTCCTGAGAGGCACATTCAATTGAGCCATCATCCGCTTCATTGAGTCCAGCCTTTCACTCATTCTCAATTCAACTATCCTATATTCTGGAGGAGACGGAGAAGGACAACAGCAGGCAGGGGGACAGAGCGTTTTGAAGGGGAAAACTGGCAGAGTGACATTGGTGGATAGAAACAGGGCTGCAGGAAGACAATGGTGAAAGGGGGAGACAGGGGTGTGAGGGAGAAGGGGGGATACAGCAAGGGAAATGGTCACAAACAAGTGCTCGCAAGCCTCAATGCTCACTGAGTACTGATGGAATGTGACTAATGATAATAAGCGAGGGAGAGAGAAAGAGAGAGAGGGAGGGGGGAGTTGGGGGCTGTAATTCCAGCAACTACCCATAATGCCCCATTCAACACCCTCATTCACAGTATGAGGGGGAGGGGAAATGAAGCAAGTTTCTAATTAGTGACATGATTGGGAGTATAAACACACCAAGGTGCACGATCACACACACGCCTGTAATGAGGAGTCACCTCCTCTGCACACCTAAAACAAATAAACAGCAGACTCCAGTCAACGCAGCCACACACACACACACACACACACACCACACCACACCCACACACACACACACACACACACACACACACACACACACACACACACACACACACACACACACACACACAACACACACACACACACACACACACACACACACACACACATCACACACACACCACCACCACACACCCACACACACAACACACACCACACACCCACACACACACAGCACACACACACACACACACACACACACACAACACCACACACCTAGTGTCACCAAGCATGATGCCTCTTGTATTGTTGCCTCTGGAGTCCAAAAGCCAAAGCTAGCTCGCCTGACGTCATGTACATGATATTCAATTTCAAGCGCAGCTTCTACTCCATTCATTTGAAATCACAAGCCAGGAGGAATTGGCCACCTGTCTGACTCCGTGCAATCCAAAGAACAACTCAGCAGAGCAAAAGTGAAGCCACAGAGATCCCCAGTTCCTCGATCTGCCCATAAATCTCCCCACACACACACACACTTATTGGTGCATCCCTAATAAATTGATCCTAAATTACAGTAATGAACAAACACAATCTGTTTAACTAAAAGCACACCAATTATTGTGTTGTTCTTATCCATATTGAAAACATTGTTGAAACATTCACAGTGTAAGTTGGTGAACCCCAAGACTTTAACAAAGACAAACTGAGTAAGGAGGAGTAAGCAAACATTGCTTTGATCAGTGAAACCAGATTACAAGTGTTTTTCCAGCTATTTTGACTTTATAATATGACTCAAACCCTAGTAGTGGGCGCTAAGCAAAGATGCCTCCAAAGGCCAATGCAGGATGATCAATGCGGTAAAAAGAACCCCAGAGTCACAGCTGAAGGCTATAGGCCAGGGCTATTCAATTGGCGGCCCGCGGGCCAAATCCGGCCCGGGGTGATATTTACTGGCCCTTTGAGTATAATGTTAAAAAGTCATCAATTTTTTTTTTTTTAAGATTTTTTTTTTCTTTTTTTTTTCGTGCCATAGTGCCTTTATTCCAGAGAGGGTGTTACATTGAGAGATAGAGGGGTAGACAATGCCTGAAAACTTCGACGGGCTCGGGTTTCGAACCCACCTACTATACTGTAGTGACAACTCCTGTCATTGATTGCATCTCTGCGTGAATGATTAGATCATTTCACCTAAATGAAATCAAATGAAACATGTAGGCCTACTGAGTTCTGAACTTGCCATTTAGATCTATAAAGGCCTTGGGGCTATGTTGTTTGATTGAATTAAACACAATATATGCACTCCACTATGCTGTTGTAGTATTTACTGTATCTGAAGCTCTTAAATATGATTGCTCATATTTCAAGCCATCTTTTTCCCGGCCCCTTGCTTTGGATCATTTTCATCAACCGGCCCCCATTCCAAACTAATTGAATAGCCCTGCTATAGGCCATAGGGTCCATGGCAGGACAACATGGAGGAAGCAGCTGCTTTCCCAAAGTACACCACTGCACTCCTGCAGTTTGCCAAAGAGCACTTTAACACTGCATAACGCTACTGGGAACATGTTTTGTAGTCTGACTGAACTAAGGCTGAATTAAAGGGAAACAACAGGCAGCACTTTGTATGGCAGGAAAAAGGCACTGCACACCAAATAATAACATCATCCCAAAGAAGATATTCTGTGGAGGGAGTATCATGATTGGGGGCTGCTCTGCTGACTCGGGGCCTGGACAGTTTACCATCATCAAAATAAATGATATATATATATCTGAGTGTGGTAATCTAAAGAGATTGCTGTCACATAGACTAGGGCTGCTCAATTAATCGTATTTTAATCGCAATTACGATTTTGGCTTGCAACGATTTTGAAAACAACATAATCGAAATAAAACGATTATTTTTTTATTATTATTATTATTATTTATTTTTTTATTGGTTTTTCAGTTGAATTATACTTAAAGTTCAGGGTAATCAACTGTTAAAAACATACTGTTCACACAAAACATACTGTTCACACTTTTTCAATAAATGGATGTTTTCAAAGGAAATGGATAATCGTTTTTAATAATCGTGATATCAATTATTGACCCAAATAATCGAGATTATGATTTTTGCCATAATCGAGCAGCCCTAACATAGACTGTAAATCCTTCTGACCTTCTGCTTCACAAAAAATGTTTTTAGGAAGATTGTGAGTTAGTATATTAATGACAGTTACTGCCCGGCTGGCTGACAAGAAGTTATTTATAGAGAAACCCCTAACAATTGCCGAACACATTCCTCCTCGGCTGATGAACTTCAGAAAGGGGGGTGTGGAGGGGGAGAGGGGGAGGGCGGAAAATCGTCCTGCGCTCTCTTCCGGAAAACCTTCTTCCAGAAATTAAAACATTAAAGTCCCTCAGGTTCCCTTAATCAGGTCCTTTTAAGGAAGTCCCTGGATGACATGACAGTGGGCTCTCTGGACATGTCTCAGTGGACAGAGCAGAGCTGGGTGGGTAGAGGAAGTTCCCATGGTTGTTACATTTCATGGCCCTCAAGAAATCACCCAGGGGTGACAGAGGTTGAGCCTGGATACAAGACAAGACGGATATCCGGATCTCAGGGATCACCTCTACGCATTGGTAGAACTTTATCTTTGGCCAACGTGTGCATACGTCTCCTGTCTCCTCCCCATCAACCCCTGCTGCTCTCTGTGTGCAGGCTGCTGAGGGCATCCACAAAAAGACCATTCTCGCTTCATTTGAGCCATTTCCTTTTTCACATTTCCTCATTTTAATGTTTGCTTTGGCACCATCAAATATACTGAACCTCAAGGCTCAGGGACTTTCTTTGAAAATACCCACTTACGCAAACACAGAAGAAACTAAAAAAAATCAGACATAAGAAATGAGTAACAAGTCAAATGTGGCCGCAATAGTCCTTTGAGTGATGTCACCATGATGAAGGGCACACTGTGGTGGAATGAGATGTTATGGGGCATAAATGAGAGCAAGTAGCGGGTCATCAGGGCTATCAACCAGTCCCAGCTGCCAGACAGGAAGCTATTACAGCCTGCAGACTAAATCTGGATCGTAACTCTTATGCGGACAGGTGCGCCTGCCAGCGCACATCATAAAGTATCTACTGTGGTGCAAGCAATAACTTCTCAATGCACTCAGGCAGAGAAACAATAATGCTTCAGGGGGAGTTATAACTCAGGTCTTTCACACTGACATTATGTTGCTTTGAGACAAAGTATTGGAGGTACCAACGTTACCATTTACCACTCTGGAAACACCAGCACACTTCAGAGGCATGACTGTATATCATACGGGAAAAATAGAGTTTACTGTTTTTGTTTATTTTACAAACAGGGAATTTAAGTGATGTGAAGCAAAACCAGCAGTAGCGTGAATTTGTTATAATTATGGAAAGAATTAGGGGTGCATTGTTTCTGATAGGAACTGGCTGAACACTCTGGAGTGATGTAAGAGAATCAAGTGAGCCGGCAGGCCACACACACATGTGGCTGTGTGTGAAAGTGAAAGAAAGTTATATAGCAGTGTAGCAGACTAAATAGAATAAGAACGCAGTTATTCATTCAAAAATAATTGAATTTGTACAAATAAAAAGACAATGTAATGTGATATTGAATTGCTTTGAAACAGTTCAAACTTTTTTGTAATGAGTAAATTAATAACACAAAAAAACATCTACAGGAACATTAATACATTTGTGTGAAGGAACTCACTGCGGAGTCCTCGCCACCAGGAGAACTGTGCCGTCAATAAAGAACGTCATTTATCTTAGATCTTTTTTTGAAAAGTGATGATCTTTACTAGTTTCCACGTATTAGTTATGGTTCTATTCAGAAAACTAATATGAGTTTGGTGTACTGTACACAGCTATGATGTAACCTCCGCAAGACAACGGCTTAGGCTAGAGGTGTGTGTGTGTGTGTGTGTGTGTGTGTGTGTGTGTGTGTGTGTGTGTGTGTGTTAAATCCCATTGTTCGGGGCAGTGGTGGATGGCCGCGGTCCAATGGGACACTCACATTAACACAGTGTAGCAGGGTGTGGACACAGAGACCCACACACTTAGCACTAAACCCACTCCTGGACTCTGTAGTTAACTGCTTAAAGGTCGAGGACAGCCAATATGACCAAATACTTCAACAAAATGACATAAAAGTGTCTATAGTGTGTATTTTCTATCACTTTCACTCTATAATTTCACTCAATATTGGAATGATCATTTGCAATAAAAGTTCCTAAAATGAGAAAATACGGAGAATGACAATTTAATTTAAATGTTCCTTTTCTTCAGTTTGTTTTGTTGGAAGAAAATCTGTCATACGAGAACGCTGAGCACCGAACAACAGTAAACAAACAATTTGGGTCGAGTTTTGTTTAAATAATTTTCTCTTCCAGGTACTTTTGGGTGGAAACCTTTAAAATCCATGACGCTGGTAGAAACGGTACATTTCTCAGGATCATTTCTATACTTATGCCATAAATCAACACAAGCATATCCCTCAGGAGAAAAAGCTTGAGGTCTCTAAAAAGCAGACAGAAGCTCCAGTCTGACATCAGCTGTAATCATGCTCACAATATAAAGTCCCGGTGGAGCACCAACGTGCTGGGCAGGGTCAAAACTGAATATGTGAGAGCCAATGTGAGCACACACTGTGTTGCAGAAATGATATGTTGGGTTTCTACATGCTGATTATGGTGGGGAGAAATATGCACACATATCAGAAAGAATGCAGAAACTCCTCTAACAGAGCGGAAAGTAGGAAGGTCAAAGGCTATTTTCTCCTGTTCCCTCATTGCTATCCCAAGTTACACAGCAGCAGCTGCTTCTACAGACAGCTCATCTCATGAGTGACTGAGAAACAGAAATGTACTCAGACTAGATTCTGAGTTTTGATGTTTAATGGTGAAACTCAGTGAAGCAGAAGTACAACACCATAAGAGTACATTAGTCAGTCATCAGAGTCCCTAATGCACCATTCTATTCATATACACTGCCACTGTGTGTCTGAGCCACAGCATTAACAGTATGTGAAAAGTCATACTGAAAGCAGTATGCAAGTCCTTCATGGTCAGTCAGCCTCTCTCCGATAATCAGTGGCAGCTTCACAAGTCTTCACAGGTCGGGGGCATCCGCGTGCATCAAAGGAACAGATTGTACCACCAGAGGTCTAATATATATATATTTTTTTTGTAATAATGATGGGAAAAAAGGGGCTGTCAATCATGTTGACAGATTAAAACAGAGTATGTACCACTGTTTCTTTGAGGAGCCTAATACACTGAGCTTCAGAGAGCATCTCCGCCTTGAGCAGCAGTCCTGATCAGAGTCTTCCCGACTTCTGATCACTGTTCTGGCAGAAATGCTCCCCCTTTGGCTGAAGGGGCGATGCCGACTACAGAACAAGCCCAGACAAAATTAAAGAGACCATGAAAAGTCGACTGTTCAAGGCATACACACACATTATTTTTGAAAAACTTCATTGTTAAAATGTGTTTATGCACAATGGCCGCTGTGTTTTTATTAGCATCCAATGTGACGGCACAATAAAAATCATTCTCTCCTGTGTTGGGATGAAGAGTGGCGCATCATTTCTGTTCATCTATTCCCTCCATGCCCTCATAATCATGTTCTGAAATCGAACCATAAAAAAAAGTGGAAAATGTTATTAAATATGCGTTATAATCATTTCAAAGGATTCATTAAAATGAAGGGTGATAATGGACTATTACAGACATTTTAAGACCCTGTCGATCACCGTGTACGACATTTACTCTGATCACCTCTACATCATGCTGCCTCCCTGAAACCTCTTCCAGGATCCATTCTGCTGTGTGACCGAGTTATCTTGACCCATTGCATTTTTAAAATGGGAACAGCAAAAATTCAGCTGGTTGGTCTCGTCTGATTTGATTTGATTTGATTTGATTAGCCAAGCAGCATGGCAGACTGGCAACCAGGCAGGCTTTTCACTCAGAAAATGCACACAATTGTCTAGGAAATTTAAAAACAAAAAAAACAAGAAGTAGCTGTTCAACATCTAATGAAAGTTTGCAACAGGCTTTTATGGTAATTCTATAATTAACTTTTTGAACTGCCCATCTTCCTTATTTATTATCAAGAAGGGCAAACGTTATCTTATAAATGTTGCTCAGTATGAGTAACACAACTGTTCACATCATCAGTCCACATGGTGTACACACACCCTCCACCAGCTCCTCCACATCATCCTGGTTCAGAGCTAGTAATTGGAGGCGCACTCACTCTGACAGACTTGTTTGATGCGCTGTGTGAGTGACTGAATAAAGCCAGAAGCTGCTTCATATTCATGACTCTACACACAGGAGAGGGGAACACACACACACACACAGCCCTCAGGTCTTGACAGCTTGTTAATGCTACTTGGCCTTGCACTTCAGGATTTCATGCCGTCAGCACAATGCTGACTCGAAGAATCGAACCGCGAGTGTACCTGCGAAATCAAGTATGATTGGAGGTTTCCTAGCAACAGAGAGGAAGACAGTATCCCCAGTAACACCAACATGAAAACGTTCCCCTCTCTGCCTGCTGATGTGGATCCCCATCACACACACACACACACACACACACACACACACACACACACACACACACACACACACACACACACACACACACACACACACACACCACACACACACACACACACACACACACACACACACACACACACACACACACACACACACACACACACACACACACACACACACACACACACACACACACACACACACACACACACACACACACACACACACACACACACACAAGTACAGTTGATCCGATGGTGCTTAGATCCTGTCAATACTCGCCTCCAGTTATGTTGAGTGAAAGGTGTAAATGGGGGCTTTATCACTGTAGCATCATGGCATTTCCTCATGCTTTCTGGGGAGATCATCTGACCTGTTTAGTCTAGTCGTCTTTTGTTTCGACAGTAAGTACCACAAATTGCAACATCATTTGAACTGATATGGAGCGCAAAAGAGTGAGATCATCTTTTCTGAACTGCTCTGCTCAAACATTCTGTTGGTTCATCATCATGTTCAGTTTTCAATGATGCTACAACGAAGGAGTTTTAAGTTTGATAATGAGCTAGGGTTGTCCACGGTCTGCCAATAAAAGCTTGGTCTTTCATTTGCTCATGAGTGCAAAACAACATGAAATATTTATAACACTGAGCCTGTTTTTTTAAAAGTATGTTGCGGGTTAAATACTGCCGTGGAAAAAGACCCTGAAATAGATCTCCAGACACCTGGGGTCTCCTTTTATTATTCAGCATTGAGTATGTCACTGGCATTAATATTTCAGATGCACACAAAGCTGACAGCTACGTAGACACTCATCATAGCAGCTCATGGCCGAACTGTTCAAACTGACATGAGTTCTTGAATCAACAGAATATTAAGGGTCATTAAGATTATTTCTTAAGACTTACAGATATTTACTTACATCAGCATCTGAAACTGTTTGCTGTCATTACAAACACTTAATTGTTCATGTTTTTTAATTGACAATGTCGCTCGTACTTGGTCCGTTCTGGGACTTGAACCGGCGACCCAAAGGTTCCCAAAACAAGTTCCTAAAGACTTAGTTACTGCCTTGCCTTAGTTCACAATTAATCGTGTCATCAGACTAAAAAATCTTGAGCCATGGAGAGAACGAGATGTTTGGACTCTGCTGGAGCGGAACCATCAAGTCAGCAGAACAGAAGCTATTATTGGAGTCAGTAGTGGGAGAACAGATGGAGGCAATGAGAGACGGAGGAAGGACAGGCTCGGCCCTCTCAGGGGAGAGGTGGACATTTTGGACAGAGATAATAAGGAAGAAGTGACCACAATGCTGCACATGAACACAAACACACTCATGGGAAGTCTGGTTCCCACTGCACTGGAACCACGAGGGTCTGGAAGCTGAGAGAAACTATTTTAGGAACGTCACCAGGATTGACTTCCTTGATTAATTAATTATGTAGTGTGTGTATATTCATTCATTTAGAACAATAAATATAACCGTTTTAAAATAACTGATGAAATGTATATTGACACGAATGAATGTTGCAACTAAATCTAAATAGTACTAGAAGGTTTTTTTAAGACTTTAATTAATCCTGATCTTGATGCAGAAAATTCTTGTGAAAGTTTAAAATGTTCAAACATGCTTGTCCCTATACTCTATTCACCTACTGTCATTATTGTACACAGGTAGATGAGAGAAAAAAGGGAAAGTAAGAAGCTGGTCTGTTGCTGACGTGACATTGTAAAGCTACTAAAATCACTTTTTATTTAAACTTTGGTTTCAATATGTGGGGGAAATAGTATTCTAAATGTAATGACCAGTTCAAATTGAAATGTTCAGTCCAAAAGCCTTGTGGTTCACAAACAGTGCCCTGCATGCAAAATGTCAGCCTCCTACGGCAAAAGACGGAGGTTGGGGACGTTTTTGTTGACCTGCTGGTCGCAGGTAAAAATGGAGGACGCTCGTGAGCAGAGCTGTGGTCATTGGAGCAACACCAACTGTATAACCCCGTCTCACTGCCTCCTCAAGACACAGTGCAGTGTGGGAAAATAAGACTCTGCTGAGATGTGAGACCAATGGATGGACATCGCTGGGTTGTGTCAAATTCCTTCTAATGAATGACTTACTTTAAATTCACTTTTAGAAAATGACAGCCCAAATATGTTTAGTTGGCACTGTTGGTTTATCAACAGCGCTAACTAAACCTAACCCGTGAATAAGAAGGCACTACAATAGTCGTTTCCAAATCTAAAACCAGTACATGAAGTTAAGTGTGTGTCTTTTGAACTTGAATTGTGTCTAGCAAAAGATAAATGTTTAACAGACATTTCTAGAAAATATAACAGTGCTGGTAAAAAAAAAAACTATGGACACTGGATAAATCACACACCACAAGCACTGGTTAGCAAGCTACATCAGCCCTGACGAGAAATAACATGTGGACACTTACAGATGTCATGGTAGTGAAGGAGTTAACAAGGAACTGCAAGGCCGTCACTTCATCGTTCACAACAGGCACCCAGGAATTAGACTGTGACCACTGATGGTGGGTTGTGAGCAGAGACAGAAGGAAGTGTGCTGCTACAAGATTAGGCTCTGAAACACTGAGCTCCTGATGTGCCACACACACACACACACACACACACACACACACACACACACACACACACACACACACACACACACACACACACACACACACACACACACACACACACACACACACACACACACACACACACACACACACACACACACACACACACACACACACACACACACACACACACACACACACACACACACACACACACACACACACACACACACACACACACACACACACACACACACACACCTTTCTGTGGCTGTCTGGGCAATAACAAGGGCAGTGCAGAGAGTGAAGGGTAAATGTTAGTATGACTGCTGTGTTGTCTGCTCCTCTCCGTGTGCTGTGTGTGTAAAACACAGGGCTTCACAAAGAGCCTCTTTGTGGTCCCATACGCCTAATGCTGCTTTTCCATAGTGTTACCTTAATAAAACGTAAGGGTGTGTGTTAAGGTAAGGGCGTGGAGCCAGAGTGTGTTGGCCAATAAAAACTAAATGAGCTTCTCCAACAGCAGAAGAATGAAAAAAAAGGAGTTGGAACCCAGAAGTGCTGCCAGCCACTCCACAGGTTTGACAAGCCGTGAAACCATAATGAGCCTTGGGCGTTCCCCGAGCTGTGTGTCAGATAATGGGATGATACATGGATAACCACCACAAACATGGAATCAAGGGCTCACACAGTCAGAGGCGCTGCAGGGCCCAAACAAATATAACCCATTATTTGTTTAGCAATAATTTAACACTGATTGCTATTTACTACTGATTCTCTGCCACACTATCAAACATCTATTGGACGTGTTTCCTAAAAAGACAATCATATCTGGCCACTGTTCAACTGTTTATGATCAGCAGCATGTGCCATAAACAAGCAAAGTGCTATATTTTCTAGAATATAAGCACAGGAAATTAAAACTAAAAAAGGCAATTTTAGACCAACATGCACTGATGGCACTATGCTAAACACACCCTCCTGTTGACTTCCACAGCTCGCACCTCTCTTCACCAGGCTCTGCTAAATACCCAGGATTCCTCTTGGAGGTGAGCATCGTTGTGCTGCTACTTCACCCAAGCATTAGTGCTCCAGTTTGGGGAAAGAATTAGACCAACAGCCTTATATGGAGCTCAGGAGGGGGGATTTTAAGAGCTGCTTATAATGCAAATGTAGTAAATATTTCTGGATAACTCATGGGGGAGGGGAGACAGTGAGCGTGCATGTTCGCACTTCTGAATATCCATGCAAGTTCATATTATTCAGAAACGCCTCAAAGGTAGGTTTCTGTAGAGATATACATGTGTATGCCAGTGTGTGTGTTTGTGTATTTCTAGATATCCGAGTAAGTTCATATTGTTCGGAGAAATGAATGCGTGTCTTTTCAGCCGGTGTCACATAATCTGATGTAACACCATGACAACTGCAGCGAGTTCCCTCTCAGGGCAGAACAGAGTAACTCTGTCTGAAGCCATGAGTCACATCAGAGCAAACCTGCTGTGCCACAGGAGACCACCCTGAAGGGGGGGGGGGGGCCACTCTCTGTGAGTGTGCCAGCTTGAAGCCGCTGCTGGCTGGAGCAAAGCATGCTGGTCCAATAGACCTGACACTAGGCACGTCATGGAGAAATGTGTGTTTGTGTTCTGGTGCTTCTCTCAACTCTGCCTGTTTTACAAGCAGGAGGTTTTCAATAAGGTGCTGAAGGACACAGGCATCAGGCTGGTTATTACACTGCTGAGGGATGGAGGGGTGGAGGAGAGGAGGAGAAGAGGGGTGGAGGAGATCCTTCCACTCACATGTCATAACATTTATGAATGATAGTTATTATACAGTGTTACTCACAATGACAATTTGAGGAATCACTGATTGAACTTTAACATTATTTATTACGGATTAGTTGAACATTCTATTCTGATTGGTCAATTTGGAAATTCCAGAGGTTGTTAATTCTTGCTAACAGACGCTGCTAAGCAGGATCAAGGGACTATGTGCAGTCATATCAATCCACATAAAGAAGTCCGGTGAATTTAAGGTCAGCTGGGAGCACATGAAAAGGAAAGTGGTTAAAAGACAGAGCGCTGGACGTCAGAGAAATCAGCAGAAGAAGACAGACAGACAGGAAGTAAACACTAAAGGGAACACGGTACGGGCTCTGGCAGTGTTTAAAAGACTTGTTAATGGAACAGAAACTGTGAACAGTTACAGAAAACCTCGATCAGTGCTGCCGTCACTTTAAAGGGGACCTATCATGCAAAATGCACTTTTTGATGTCTTTTATACATGAATATGTGTCCCCGGTGTGTCAGGGAACTCACCAAGTGTCAGAAAACAAAACCCTCTCTCTTTTCCTCCGTACCCACATCTCTAAAAAAAAGAAAAAGAAAAAAGGGGGTGCTAACAAGCAGATCCAGAATTTTCGCTCCCATCATGTCATTGGCGACATCCGGCCGACGTGACACGTCCCAACCTATATTCTCCGGCACACGTGACACGTCCCAACCTATCGTCTCTGTATACAGTCGCAGCTGTGTGTCTGTGTATTCAGCAGGATGTCTGCTGGAGGCTTAGAGTAAAGTTGATATATATATATATATATATATATATATATACATATAATGGCACTGTTCTAGCGGTAAACACTTAAGAAAGAACATGTCAAGCTATGTGGTGTATCAGAAACAATGCGCGGCATGTTTTGGGAGTAATATGCTGTGTGTTTACATTAGCAAGCATGCTAACACTCAGAGCTAACCATGGAGCTAACGCTACAGGCTACTGGAGAGAATATGTGTAGCGTAATGTCCTTGTGGTAACCCCTGCGAGAGAGAAAGGTTTGAGCTCCATACTGTTTCAGAAATAAAGCTTGAAGTGGTTTGGAACATAACATGGCATTTAATCACCGCAGCATTTAGCTGAGATCTCCCGGTAGAAATCTCTCTAGCAGTAGCAGGGGAAAGCTGCGTGACGCTACAAAGGGGCGTGGCTAGCAGCAGACGTTCAATTGAAAGCAGAATCAGCCTGTTTGGAACAGGGCTGCAAAAGAAGGGTATGAGCAGTATGAGGCATGGCTACAATGGGTGATCTGTTTGGTATTTTAAGCAAAAAACTTCACAGACATTTATATAGGTATGGCCCTACAATATATGTTTCCAATATAGCATAATAGGTCCACTTTAAGTTACGTTGCTGTCGCAGCAGTACAGCCGTTGGTTGGCAGTGGAACAGACTATTTCTCTCCAAGCGGAAGGAATATGATCATTTACTACCAATATTATGTTTTTGGTTTATTATGTAGGTAGTCAAGTCGGGGATCCTGATCAGCAAGTCTATCTTCATTTTTTATTAATGACCGCCTCGCTGAACATTATCCTTTACTTATCTATCAGGGTGAGACTCACTCCTCTGAACTCCTCTCTGCCGTGCCTTTGGACCCTCAGAGCTGGCAGTACAGATGCAGGAATGCCCCACACCCCCGAGCCCAATGCTCTTTATTCATTCCCTCCCCATAAATAATGCTGCATCTCTGAAGCTCTTCACATTCTCAGTTAAAGGCTCACACAGGGAACCGTTGCCTCCTCCAGCCTCAACTCCTGCTGGGAATAAACAGTCAAATGTGCTCGGCACAGCACGCCTTTAAAGGTGAACCACAAGGAATGGGGTTTCAATTATTTCGGTTTCACTAGACAATAGGGAACGTCAAAATGTAAAAAGGTCTTTAAAATGTATCTACGTTTGAAAAGAGCATGCCTGTCTTGCTGTGAGAGGCCCACAGTGGAACAGCCTGTTTTAGCTGAGGGTCACAATGTTGTGGATCATGTCAGTGAGTTTGCTGGTTGTTGCAGTGGTATGGGTAGAAGAGGACCCACAGTTTGTGGATATTTTCAGTTGGGTGACTGTTTACTGGGCATTCAGCAAACGACAGGTTTGAGGAACAGAAAGGCTTTCATTTGAAAAAGCAGAGGTGCCTTCAATGTATTTATTGTAGTTCGGAACAATGTATACAACCTTCCTATTGTTTTAATACTAATATTACATTACTGAGTAGAGAAAACTAGTAGCAGGGTATTTTTAAGAAATAAACCAAAATGAAACCTGTGTCAGTAGAGAGAAAAACCAAAGCAATTATTTTCTCCAGACCGATTTCAAAATCCTTTCAGTACCAAAACTTTTTCTTTAAAAAAAGGACATAACTACGATTGTAACTGACAGCTGAAAAATCTGACATGCAGAATTTGTATGCGCAGGATTTATGTCTACAGGGGAAAATGTTCTCTAAATAAAAGAAAACGTGATATCATTCTGAATACATATTTTGAATCTCATCTTTATCACTATTTCATGTGCATATATACTTTCAACTTTCAAGGCATCTTAACTTCAAGTAATATCCTATCAAACACACTTTATTTATATCACAGTTTTATACTAAATTGTATGTAAGTCTTTCTGTTAAAGCGATACAAATGTATTCTATTCAAAGAAAGGTCAACTGTGCTCAGCAATACAGAAAGATATAGATAAAACGTTTTGTTTTCGTCCCGATAGCTGAAAATCTACCAGCATCTGGGTCTGTCCTAACTTAGATTAATAGAGTATTCTAAGGAGTACTGTAAAGTGTGTGTGTGAGGATGTTTGTTGGATAGTCAAGAAATCAACAGTCAAGTCTCACACCTGCACTCTTACGGTCTCATTTATCATTGTGCTGCAGACAGCACAAGGATCTCTCACACACAAACACACTGCTCTGAATTCACCCACAGCATCACTCACATCTAAGGTCTGTGTGACCTGACCTTGGGAGGCAGGCAGCACTTTGCTTTCATCCAGCCCCGAGGTTTAAACAACACCACACAGTGCAGAGCGGCCGCCAGAACATATACAGCAGCTATTTCATGATATCAACCGAAATATTAACAGTAATCAGAAGAAGAAAAAAAAGGGTTTGAAAAACCAATCTGACCATATCAGAGGTTAGTCCCTGAACACAGAGACGAGACCTGGAGTTCCAGATGTGAATGGTGGCAGGAGATGGCACTCCTTGGTGAGAGGGGACTGTTTATACAAAAGAAACAGAGATTGTTCTCATCAGTTTCTCATCTATGGAGTATAAATGCCACTTAAAAATCTAAAACATGTGAGAAAAATAATTGGTATCTTAGGTATTCACAAAGCAACCAATCTGCATCTTGTTCCTGAAAGAGGGCGTGAAGAGACTGGCAAACTGTAAAAAGTGTAGCGTCTTATCCATGAAAAAATTAAATCATGTCAAATATTGCTACGAATCAAAATAAAAAGGAGACATTAAATAGCACCCACATGACCATGCGTGGCTTTAGCATTATACATGCCAATATTCTTCTACATTCAACCTTAAATATTTGATAGGTGTACACCTATAGCCTGCCTCTAACCCCTAGATTCCACCGGGTCCGTCTGTGGCGCGTTACGGACGCGTTACGGCTGCGCCGCGGTGCTCAAGGTGATCGCGGCCACTCTAGTCAATGGGTGCTATTCCACCACACGCGGCGCGTTACAGCTCAGAAGCGTCCCAGAAGCGGCTCGGCGCAGGGCTTTTCTAAAATTAGGATCGAATCCTATTTTTGTCGCGGCGCAGCCGTAACGTAAGGTCAGGCAGGCAGGAAGTGGAACGTTCAGAGCTATATAGACCTATATATATACATACACACAAACTAATTGTGCAGACCCTATCCCTCCGTAGTCTTTCAAGTAGGAGGAGAAATGCCAGCGTTCTCCTCCGGTTTACAGGCACTGTGTAAATTATATATAAAGAATAATTATGATGATGAATGCATTCATTTCTTTACCACTAAAATACAGCAACACATCTTTGATTCATGTCGTTTATAACTGGAATATTACAGTTATTATTAACTGTGTCTGTACAAAGTAGCCTGTCCAGGAAATATGCCCAAATCAACAAAAACTGCGAGCCGGCAGGCAAGACTCTCCGCTTCTGAAATGCTTCTGAAACGCGCCTGGTAGGGTATGACGCCGGAGGAGGCCGGACCAAAACCGCGGCGCAGCCGTAACGCGGCGCAGACGGACCCGGTGGAATCTAGGGGTTACACTCAATTCTATTTTTTGTAATGCCAGCGCAGGGCTAACAAAGGCCCCGCCTGTATGAGGCAGCTCTACCAAAATGACCATACAGTTGAATCTGCACCTCTGTAAAAACATCACCAGACCATCCTTAAACATCCTTTCAGCTTGGTGTACCTTAAAAAACTGGCAAATAAGTGTATGTTCCTAACGGGTTGAATTGTAAAAAACTTCAGTGCTGATACTGACTAGGATGGTGATCACAGTGTACACAATACCTGCCAAAAATCAGTATATCCGTTTCCCCTGTCTCTTCTAAACTGAATTGAAATTGTCCCAGTATCTCCTTACTAGACACACACAGAAAATTGAAATCAATCTTCATACACGGGTATTTCCCAACAAGTTTTGATGTGTTTCTTTAAAAGGTCACCTATTATGCAAAATGCACTTTTTAATGTATTTTATACATAAATATGTGTCCCAGGTGTGTAAGGAGACTCACAAAGTGTCAGAAAATACAACCCTCTCTCTTTTCCTCCTTACTCACATCTCTAAAAACGGGGGTACAACAAAACAAGTAAGAACCTGATTTGCTGCGTCATGACTAGGCCTGTCGCGATAATCGATAAATTGACTTATCGTACGATAAATAAAAATGGACTCGATAACTTTTCTGAGCTCGATAAATTTCCGTTTACATAAGGATGTGACCAGCATTTTAGCCAGGGCGCGCTGTGGCTGCCAGGCGCGCTGTGGCTGCCAGGCGCGCTGTGGCTGCCAGGCGCGCTGTGGCTGCCAGGCGCGCGCGCTGTGAGGGGCGGGGCTGACACACAGCCAGGTCAGGACACTCCGTGTGCACGTGCAGCAGCCAAATTAATAATATAGCGACAAGCGGGAGACAACGTGTGACTTACTCGCGGAGAATTTAAAGTGAAATGGAATTGGTTACAAAACCTAACTACACATCTCGATTCTCCGGTGTGGCAGTATTTTGGATTCAAGCCAAATCAACGAGGCGAACCTATGGACTTGAATGAGCCGGGCGGTGTGTCACATTTGTTTAAAAAAGGTAGCGACAAAAGCAGGCAATACCACGCATTTTAAACTACACCTAAAACACAACCACACCATTCCGTTTTCCCAGCTGGTAGCAAACACGGCAGATGGAGAGCCCCCACCTTCCCGACAGTTTACAATCAAAGATGCATTTGCCCGACAATGCAAACATGTTGGTGTTCCTTGCTCGAAAACTTTGAAAAACAGATTTGGATATGGCCTGTTGAGGCATCTGGGTCTTTGTATGGACAGTGGACTGTACACTTGACTGTTGTTTTAAGGAGGTTTTTTGTGTGCTTGTGAGACAATGTGTGCATATATATATATATATAATGTTCAATAAAAAGTTATGTTTGAAAGGATGTACTTGAATTATTATATATTATCATTATGTCAGTGGTCTAAAATGGTCTTACAACAGTGCCGACAATATTATCGTTTATCGCAATAATTTCCAGGAAAATGTATCGTCCAACAAAATTAATTATCGTGACAGTCTAGTCATGACGACATTACTAAAATCGCTAACGCTGTACTGGAGAGAATATATGTAAAGAAGCAGGATATAAAAGGTACTGTCCTTGTGGTAAACCCGTGAGAGAGAAAGTGTTTGAGCTCCATACTGTTTCAGAAATAATGCTTGATGTGGTTTGGAACATAATATGGCGTTTAATCACGGCAGCGTTTAGCTGAGTTTCTGCTGGTAGACAGCCTTCTCTTCACAGAGCTCACTGCTTGCATGTGGACGCTCCAAAGGGGCGTGGCCAGCAGCACAAAAGGGGCATGGCCAGCAGCAGCTTGGTTAAATTTAAAGGGCCAGACCCAGAATCAGCCTGGGCTGAAATAGAGGGGTATGAGGCATGCTACAATGGGTGATCTGTTTGGTATTTCGAACAAAACACTTCAGAGACATGTTTTGTATAGATATGGCCCTATAATATATTGTTCAAATATAGAATAATAGGTGAGCTTTAAAACTTCCATATTCTGAAGTGAAAAGCTATCTGTGCAACATTGAGCTCCACGTCCAGCTGCTACTCTGACACCACTGTAGGGAGCTGAAGACGAAGCACTGGTTCATCATTGTTGGTAATGGAATCAATGAGATTACACAGCGTCAGGTACACAGCTGCCCGGGCACTGATAAGATGGGTAAAGTGTCACACACATACACCACACACACATAGTTCACACTCCGTTATGACAGGCGGCCCCTTCCCACCGGGGAGGTTAAACCCACAGAGAAAAATCCATACCTGGATAGTTTCATAGAGCTATATGTGGAAGGGGGGCTGGTGCTCCTCGCCCTCCATCTGCACGTAATGACCGTCCCAGGCTATTCCCAGTGCAGCCAGTTATACCAAGAAGTAAAGACAAGATGCATATCTGTGAGGCGTGTGTGTGTGTGTGTGTGTGTGTGTGTGTGTGTGTGTGTGTGTGTGTGGATGATTAGGAGCTGCGACAGGCATGATTTATGACTCATCCCAACCGTCGTGGTGCAATCAAACTGCACCAGTGGTCCCATTCTGCATCTACTTCCTCCTCCCCCAGTGGCAGGGCAAAGGGGGCTGGGAAAAACAGTAGTGTGTGTGTGTGTGTGTGTGTGGGTTGGTTGGTACTGTTTGAGCACCTCTCACCCCTTCTGTTACAATACAGGGGATGAAGAGCTACATTAAAAACACAATCGGCACCTCCCTGCCCCCATCAGTCTCCTGCTGTCTGCACCTACCAGTGTGTGTGTGTGTGTGTGTGTGTGTGTGTGTGTGTGTGTGTGTGTGTGTGTGGCAAAAGTGCAATCACTGATCAGAAAATGAGAGCAGTGGATGGGCTTGACCTGGCAGATCCAGCTCAGGACAACAGTGATTCAGGTTTCATGTCATTCACTTTTATCTAAATGGGACAACAAAGGTTCCTCAACCTGGCCCCATCACCCCTCGTCTTGACCTTGGTTAAAAAAAAAGAATACTACTTTTATATCAAGGGAAGAAACTTGAATTCCTCCTCTAGACACAAAGTATGTAAAACTAGTTTGTTTCAAATGCATTTCCTACAAAAAGGTAATCAAATTGGACAGGCCATATAGCTAAAGAGCGTATTACCATGAGAAAAAAGCTTGAATTCAGAAAATGCAATGTGTATGTTATTGTAGTATGCAAAGTGTGTGTGTGTGTGTGTGTGTGTGTGTGTGTGTCAACATGTTTTTATTAAAGGTCCCATGACATGGCCATTTCTACTGATCATAATTCCATTGTTGAGGTCTACTAAAATAGATTTATACTGTGCAATTTTCCAAACTCACATTGGTTTCTCATACAGCATCTCTGTATAGTATGTGTATTCACTCTCTGTCCTAAACGGCTTGTTGGAGCTCCTGCCCCCCCCTCCCTGTGAGCCCACTGTGCTCTGATTGGTCAGCTCGCCCACTCTGTTCTGATGAGTCCACCACCGTTACAGCGGAACATCAGTGATTATGTTTTACAATGGCGTTAGCAACCAGAAAATGACACCAGTAATGACAAACAGATGAGAATGCTGCGTGGGGTCTGGGTGCCGTGTTGGCGGGACGTTGTGAGGCTCGCTGCTGCGAGGAGCGGACAGTGTGAGCTGGCTTACTGGTGTGGTTTCCTGGTTGCTGCGTGGGCTCGGCGAGACAGCGAGACCCAGCCCGAAACCAGCACACACACACACACACCCGCAGCCTGGCTGTGAGTCTGTGTGCTCACACACAGACTCACAGCCTCGCCGCGTCCCAGGCTGAGAAAT
The DNA here is from genome assembly GCF_902827165.1 of Trematomus bernacchii. Lineage (NCBI taxonomy): Eukaryota > Metazoa > Chordata > Actinopteri > Perciformes > Nototheniidae > Trematomus > Trematomus bernacchii. The sequence goes on from NW_022987469.1 coordinate 1,377,899, forward strand.
CCCCGGAGCTGCAGCTGAGAAAAGATCGAGTGTGTGTGTGAAGAAGTAACGGCTCCGCGGACGTAACGTAACGGCTCCGCGGATTGGTCCATTTGGACCAATGGGTCCATTTGGGTCGTCGTTACGTCACAGTGACCAGGAAGAAAAAAATGGAAAAAGAAAAATCTCCAACGAGGCGTTCTGGGGCAGCATAGACAGGTATTTTCTGTGTTAGAGTTTTATTCGCTACAGGGTATACTTTGAGGGTTTGTGACGTTTACATGCATAAAAAGCTACATAACACACAAGGGGACGGGTAATAACCGGAAAAGCATAACATGCGACCTTTAAAGAGCACAAAACTGTTCAATTTGCTCTTAACCTGCACCAGCATGATGCATTTAACTTTAAAATGCTAAATGTTTACTCCCATTTCCCCCCTACAGGTCCAAGGTCCACCCACCATAGTCTCACGCAATCCTGAGGGAAACCCTGAGTAATGAGTGCAAAATGAGTCGCGTTAAATTATGCATTCAGGAGACCTGCATGGAAGTTATTGTAATCAACATATTGCTGTGTGCAGCCAAAACAATGGCTTTCCATTTTCCCTTTCACTTGAATCTGACATAACAGCTGCAGCAAACAAGAGCATATCTCAGGATGGATGTGAACAAAATCCCTACTAAAAATATTTTCTGTGTATGAAACAACAGGATAATCACTTGGTGCGCATGCGTGTGCCTGTGTGTAGTTCTGGCCTACAAAATGCACATAATGGGACAACAATAGACATCCAGCCAGAGAATTAAACCACACCCAGAGTCTGCAGCGACTAGACAAGAGCAAACAGAGATGTGTTTGTTCATACTGTGGCAGGGGGGTTTCTGCTCTTAAAGACACATTTTATGACACTCAATCCTGATTACTGCTCTCATTTCTACTAGTGTATACTTTTTTTTCTTTTAAATGTAGTTCTTTCTATACTTACATTTGACTGTATTTTATTTTGAAAAGTCTTTCCTCCATGTCCCACTACAAATCTTACTGCACCCCTGCTACCAGATGCTATCGGTTTACAGCTTGAGCTAAATACCTTTCCCCCTGCTGATTTCTACACAGATGTGTTCTTGATGAAGCATTATTCAGGGGAAATAGGGTGTTTTCCCTGGACGAATCCATAGATAGTTTACCGAGTCCCAATGCTTTTCTATCGTGCCCAGGAGGCCATTAGTCTTAAGCCCTGATGCTTTCTGTGCTACCTTCACCTTCGATGCTGTAGACAAACCTATTCAGAAGTGTGGCATCGGCTTGCTGCCAGAGTTCATGAACCAGGGACCAAAAAGGAAAACACTGAGTTTGTGTAAGACTGTCTAATTGGTTAAAAAAAACAATGTAAAACAACCCTATTCTAGTTCCTTTGGTAATCATTCTTAAACGCTTCTAATCTTAGGGTAACCAAATACATGGCTTGGGGGACTTGGCGACACCACTCAATAAACTACACACCCGCCAGAACACTGCGATCATCAGATGCAGGTCTATTAACTGTGATTTTATAGTATGTCTGCACTTTATGTGCTCATTTCATCATTCATGTATTTTATATTCTACTAAAACTGAATCAAACCATAAACAAGGTGGCCTGTTGGGATTACTATATATATATATTAGGGCTGTCAAGTTAACGCGTTAATAACGCAAAAAAAAAATTAACGCCACTAATTATTTTAACGCGATTAACGCATGTGTATTTTTTGTCCTCGGCCGCCGTAGTTTCAGAGCGCATCGAGTGTAAAACACCATCTACAAGCTGATGCTGACAGCCCCGCTCCTGCTGCCCGCTTGTGGCAGACCACACTTCCACGCTCACCGGCAGGCCCGGACTGGCCATCGGGAGGGTGTGTGTATGTGTGGCGCGAGCGAAGCACACCTTACGTGTTGTTGTTAGCATCTGGTGCTAGCTAGCTGAGCTAACGGATATAAGGAGCTGTTTCAATGAAAACAGAGGAGCGACATTTCGCCGACAACTGCGCCGAGCACTTGACTTTATGCAGGTAGCCAGACAGCACACTCAGTGCGCACAACACACACACACACACACACACTCAGTGCGCACAACACACACACACACACACACACTCAGTGCGCACCACACACACACACACACACACACACACACACACACACACACACACACACACACACACACACACACACACACACACACCACACACACACACACACACACACACACACACACACACACACACACACACACACACACACACACACACACACACACACACACACACACACACACACACACACACACACACACACACACACACACACACACACACACACACACACACACACACACACACACACACACACACACACACACACAATATTGTATGAGAGAGGTTCTAGGTTGAATTGAGGCGAATATTTGTAATGTTCAGAGGTTGTTGTGTTTAATATTCATGAGAATATTTGTCATTGTTCAAATGATAATAAACAAACATATAAAGCATAGTTGTCCACTCATATGTTGATAAGAGTATTAAAAACTTGAAAAATATCCCTCTAAGGTACATTTAGAACAGATAAAAAATGTGCGATTAATTTGCGATTAATCGCGATTAACTATGGACAATCATGCGATTAATCGCGATTAAATATTTTAATCGACTGACAGCCCTAATATATATATAATATATCTGCATTATTTTATCCCACTTTATGCTTTGCTCTTGCTGCTTGTTTTACACTGATGTTATGTCTTATTTCTTACTGATGTAAAGCACTTTGAACTGCAATCCCCTGTATGAAAGGTGCTTTACAAATAAAGTTATTATTATTCAGATGGATGTTTCTGCCCCTCTGTTCATTCTCCCATTATCCTCCTCAATCTGCCTAGAAGTATTTTAATGTTGTAGCTGTTACTATAACCAATACTAATGCTAGGGCTGCAACTGACAGTTATGTAGGCACATTGTTATTGTTTCTTATCGCTGTGTGATTAAAAGAATAAACACAAATAGCAGGATAGGCAATGCAAAACTTTATTTCGTACCTTCATACACACATAACACAACATTAGAATGAGCTTTTATCAACGCCTACATGATGATAAGCTGTTAACATGACAGGAAAATCCACATGACATTAATACAGAGCGGGCAGAACCCAAATCTGCATTCAAAGAATACACTTTACCAAAGCTTGAGGAAAATATCTGAAATCTGGCATTTCATTTAACTCCAGCTCACGACACAGGTTCGGGAAAGCCCCATGAGCTTCTCGCTGTAGTATCCATGATTTCACCCATTTAGTGCGGTTTCTCCTAATTCTTCGCTTCCGCCTCGTGAGAGACTGTTGCTTGAAAATGTCTTCCACAAGCAACACTCCAATGGCTGATAGCTCCAGTACCGCACGAAACATGTTTTCGATGGACGAGAGTGAAAATGGAACGCACACGCTATTTGTTGTTTGTTTATATCACGCGGTCTGTTCTTCTTCTCTGTCTTCCGGTTGTTGCCTATTTTGAATGACGAATACACACTACCGCCGCCTGCTGGTAAGGAGTTATGGCTACTCACGCATGCGCAGTTCGTACGTGCTCGGCTGAAGTCTTTGCGGTGTGTTCCAGTGCGACACATGGCCAAGACGCAGGAGAACACGGCGACGCAACAGTCGGCGTCGGCGAGTTCTCTGGTGACTGCCTGGTGTGTCAGGGCCTTAAGACTGTGCGTTAAGGAAGCGCACAGACCGTGCATGCTCCTGTTTGGTTCTTTACTCCAGGCCAGTTGGTGACATATGCACTTGTAGCTGGTTTGCCACGAAGAAAAAGTGAACAATCGAAGGAGTTTTTTTGAAGAAGTTTATGTAAGGATAATTTGCCTTAAAAAGGAATACAAAGACAGACACATGTCTGAACTCCTGGTTAGCAATGTAGAATGTGGATTGATGAATACGCATTAAAAAATGCTGGACCGAATCGCAGTGGTCAGTGGACACAGAGTATGTACGAGGCAAACACACCTGCATCTCTAAGGGTGGGACTATTAGACCTGTTCCAAATGCTCTGGACCAAACAACACAAGTAAGAGTATAATGCCCAATTGTTTTATCTTGGGAAAGAGCAGTTGGTACCAGTGAAAAGCTTTAGTCTGCACTAATTCTCTGCAAATAAGACATTTTTCTCAGTGTCCCAAAATCAGCAAGAACTAATTAAAGGGAGCCTCTCTCTGAAGCACTTTTTGTGGTGACATCAGTGTTTATTTCTTCTTCGTCTGAAACCCTCGAGGGGCAGAGAATATTTAGATTGCCTGTAGAGCTCCACAACAACTCCCCTACACTTCATCCTACCCCTCTTTCTTGTCTATGTGTGTGGGTTCAGGGTGCTGCAGTGGTTATGAGAGTGATATTGAAGGACTGAGTCTATTTCCACAGGCTCCCCCACTCACTGTTATCAGCACAGTGTCCTGACAGCAGTCTAAATACGAGGCATTACTCCTCCTTGCTAGACAGAGCCAGACACACAGCAGCAAAACCACCCGGACTGATATCTCACAAATGTCGACACAGAAAAGCCTATAATACACATTTCATGAACAGAGACTTTAAACTCCATTCCTGTTTTACGATGCTTTGTTTAACTGAGGCTATACTCAGCAGTTATCAGTTATGGCAGAGCGTCAGTGAGTCTGGATTGATGCGTCTCCTCATGCCGTGTTGTGGATGTGTTTGCACTCAGATACAAAGAGTGTCTGCTTTCACAGGCTGCTGGTCGTTTGGTGGGCTTTGAAGGTGTCTGGTAACAGCTGCACAAGCTGGCATTAAACTAGAGACAGTAATTACACAAGCACACACAGACATCAAATGATCGTGTTAGCACAAACGCACACTACAGTGCGGCTTCAAATCCCAAACGTCTTCATTAATTCTCCCTCACAGCAGGTCAGGTATGTCCTCCCAGCTCTGCGGCCACAATCAAAGCTCTTTATGACCAAAGAAGAGCCACTCCACAGCTAATCTGCTTTGCTAATCAGCTTCCTTCCATCGGCCGGCCCGTCCCCCTTGTCAGTTTCAACAATCTGCGGGGTGGCAAGGTCGCTATGGAGACTCAGTGGCACCCTGCTGTGAGGGTCCTGTTTAAACGCCCCTTCATGCTCACAACCTGGTCTGGGACGTCCCATTTTTATAAATGCGTTTGATAGTTTCAAGTGTCTCTGGGCAAGATCTGAACCCCAAATTACAGCTGAAGGATGTGCCATTGGTTTTTGTGTGAATGAATGATTTATTAGATCCCGATGGAAGCCCTGCCATCAGAATGTGTGTGAGAATGTTGACATGTCATTTAAAACGTTATTTGAAAGGTAAGAAGACGAGCAAGGCTCTACATAAAGATAAAATTAATGCTATAGGTTCATTTACCATATTTGCGGCAAGGCACTGAATTAGCAAATCACATGTGTGTAACATACAAGCCAAGTCCTAGAAGGACTTTACTGTTAAGGCTTTAAAAGCAGCTTGTTCAAATTGTTGAAATGATCTTCGGTACATTATAATCCTCATTTGCATTATGATAACAGGAGTTCCTGCAGACTTTGCACAGCCTGGACGAGCCTTACAGTGTACACTAATGAGGATGAGATGTTTACTTGCTGAAACAGAGACATTTTCAAAAGAAGATGTAGTTTAACTGTGTGGCAGTTCAGCATTTTATTCAAAGTTTTTGGTAACATTGCAGTCTCCACAATTTCAGACTCTGCGTTTTTTTTCATCTCTGCATCCAGCATCTGACCTGTCAATTAAGGAAAACATTTCCAAAACCGATCATAAAAATGTAAAACTGTACTGTATTAGAGCTGGCCTGTTATTCCTGCTCCTGTTCTTTTACACCAGGGCAATAAGTACCAATCGCGTTCACACCGGAGTACTTTTCCCTGAGGGAAGATTACGCAAATGAACCGCTGACGTCACTTCTTCTTCTTCTGCTTTGGGTTTACTGGCAGGCCGCAAACAACTTCACGCCGTATACTGCCACCCGGAGTCCCCGGAGTTGGGGACTAGCTTCAGTAGAAGCCTTCCGAGTAAATCGCCAGAACGCCGACACCTCCTCATCTCCACCGCTCCCATGTTTTCTTTTGTGTTGCCATAAGTTAGTCTCTCTGCGTTTCTGCGCTGGGCTAATGCTAATAATGCTAATGCGAAAATAATAAAATGGCGGCTTCACAAAACCTTTTGGGAGTTTTACTGGGCGTGGTTTGCAATTCGCCCAGCCAATCAGAAATTGGTACTTTTTTGGTACCATCTCTCAGCAGGCACTGAAAATGGGGGTAAAAGTTCCCGGCACCAAGTTCTCTTTTTGGTGTGAACGCGACATAAGGGGTACTAACGGAACTAAACGGGAAAAGTACGGGGTAAAAGTACTCCGGTGTGAACGCGCCTAATGTGATGCAGCAGTGGACATTACAAGTGGTATAAATCTGACCGCACCGGGCCCATGGAAACATCCACAGAATTAAAATCCATGTTTTTGCCCTAACTTGGTCATTTGGGTCAGTCGGCAGCTTCTCCTCGAGTTTCCCTGCTTAACACTTTCTCTCCCAGTGGTTTAAAAACAGTGAAGACAGATTCCAATTTGTCAGCCACCTCGCCCCCCAGAGACCATGGATTGTGTTTTAGTGTAAATGTGTATGCAGTGAGGAGGGGGGAGGCTGCCAAATGGGGGGTGTATTGTCCTTTAATCCCCTGAGGCAGGTGTGTGTGTGAGAGTGTGAGTCAGGTCTACTCCCTGGAGGCGGGCTCCCCTTATTGATCAGCCTCCTGTGTGTTTAACTGTACCCCTCTGGGTATCATCTGGCCTCCATCTCTAATATGTCTATTGTCTAAACCAATCTATTATTTTTCTTCATCTCATCACTCCCCCCCCCCCCCCAACCACCCGACCCGGCTCATCCATTTCCTCTTCGCCCCCTTTGTTTCTTTAATTTAGCTTGCTGTCTCTCTGCGTCTTTGCTCTTTCTCAGTCCATCTATTAATTGAGTCTGTCTTGGATGGATGGGGGGCGGGGAGAACAGGCAGAGGACGGCTGGTTAAACGAAAGAGAGGATACGGGACAAGGTGGAGGATGGGAATTATTGAGAAGGAGAGAAAAATAAGGACGTCACTTGAATTTTTAATTGAGCCGTCCGGTATAGATACTATCTCTTTACGTTAGTGAGCCGGATCATTTGACTCAGCTCTCTTAACCTGTTCCACTCTGAGCCTGTTTTTCAGGTCTCAGGCTCGAAAATGACATTCCCAGAACAAATGACCATATCTTCCCTTCTAAAAGGGTTAAATTAATAATCTTTGTTCTCAAAGTAATGATAAACCTGTGAGTTGGATGTAGAAGTGTCAGAATCAATATAAATGTTTTTAATTTTAAAGAAAATTCAGATTTTACATAGTAAAAAACTGTAAATTATAGTGTCCGTCCAAAAATTATTTTTTACAGATAGTGAAAACTACCCTTGGATGATGGGTTAGTAGACTAAAAGCTTTAGGAATCCAAAGTACAACATATAATAAGTACCCTGTATCAAGATTGATGCAAAACAAGTGAAATTTGACCTTTTTAGAGAGATTTAGCCAAAAACTGGGCCATCTGGGGTCATTTGGGTGGATTTGACCTATCTCTGGCCCCCCTTGCTCGATTTGGTTGGTTGACATACCCTTGTGACCGTTAGAGCCAATAGAATCGAAGGGGGAGGCTCCCACCCAGACAGGTTGTAAAGAAAAAATGTGGTTGCTTCGCGTGTGGAAAACGAAACCAAAGTAGAGGAATGTCTCCTTCTGGAGTTTGGAAACTAAAACGCAGTTGTATTGCTTATGGATTATCAGAAATAATTTCAAAGAAGGCACAGACACATAGGATGAACCTATGGATTAACTGCAGCATCGTTTTTTTATCGTTTTAATGCCATTGAAGACCACTTTTGACCAAGGTAAGCCATATTTACTGTTTAGCTTCTTAGCTCCACATGTGATGATGTACGCTTTCGTTTATAGCGTCGCGAATGTTTATCACTGAGTGTTGAGGTGGGCACCGTTAGATTCAGTGTCTCCAGGACACCAAAAAAGAGTGTTTGGTTGTGCATCTAGGATAAGTAATAAGGGAGTTCTGAGTGAGTTTATGTGCCTTTGTAGGTTACGTTTTTTCGTCGAGGCTAATTCAGAGGCTGAGTGCTAGCATTGTGGGTTTTTTTTGAATTTTTTTTTTAAAAAGATCAGTTAGCTGAGTTTCTTCCCGTTACATGGATACAACACATTCATAGTTTTATTCAATATTAAGATTCCTTAGACGTTGTTTCCTGCAAATGACGCGTTTATCCGCCCGGTACCGGGGGGAAGGTGTGAAACAGGTTTAAAGCGCCGGCTGTTTCGCCTCCCGAACAGCTCTTCATGTTACCACAGTTTACCACGGAGCCTCAGTTTCGCCGCTGCGAGGCTCCGGCGCTCGCAGTTCACGTGCGTGCTCCACTAGCACCACCCCTCCCTCATCGCGTCCAAATCGCGCACGTTCCGTGTTGTCCAATACTCCGAAAAGAATCCCACCAGACTCCTTTGCCCCTCCAACAGAGGGATGTCCTTTTTCCTTTTCGGCATTTCAAGCGATAAAAACTCTCGATCTTCGAAATATTTTTTTTTTTGTCAAATGACGGCAAGACGCCCCCCTGGCGGAAACGCTGACTGGAGTGTAATTGATCTTAAAGAGACAGCACACCTTTACTGTTCGGAATAGTATGATGACAATATTGTCACAGATGGGAAAGAAATTTCACACAGCCGCTGAGCCAAAACCTCAGCAACGAACAAGCAAATAATCCTAACCAAACAACAAAACCACAGCATAGCTATAATATTAATACATTTGAATAGCAAAATCTAGAATCTGATGCCGGCCACGGGCCCAGCAGAGAACACATCATTAGGGATGGATCTGAAATGAGGAGTCACATTTCATGCACAAGTGTTTTTGTTGTTTCTGTCATCGGCTTTGTTCACAGGGGTTTGGAAAAATGTGCATCCAGAAATTGCTGTCGCGAATGACAAAGACTAAAGTCAAATGCCTTCGTACTTGGGCATGGGTTGGAGATATTAACAAGGGCTGAAGATCATTCTCTCCAAATAATACTTGTTTCAGCATTTTCTGAAATGGAAGGGAAACCCGTGCATGACCCACTTTTTCCACTTTTTCAAAGCCTCCCCCACTACTGACAGCGCAGAATTCTAACATCAAAAGTGCTACACCCCAGTAAAAGCACTCTACCCTACTTGGGTCCATTATCCTCAAAGAGCAGAGATCTTCTAGGAGAGGAGTGGGCATTAGAAATGGAACTAAATGGGGAAAAGCTTCAGGCAGCTGGAAAGCATGAGTGAATGTCATGGAAGTGGTCAGGTAGTGATTGAGATTCTGCACCCTGCTCTGCTGGTCCGGGAAGCTCAAGATGAATGTAGGTGACTTTAGATTTAAAAAGAGAGAACACAATCAGTGAAATGAGTGAGGGCCCCCCCCTTCCCCTTCTCATTCATAGAAGTCATGTGAAAACACAGACAGAAAAAGGAGGAGAGGTCGACTAAATGACATGATTTGATTATATTGTTGTGCATGCTGCGAGTGCTCGGCCGCCTCAGGAAAGTCACCTTGTCTGGCTGACGGTGGGTGGGGGGGGGGAGCTTGGTATTACATCACCTGTTTGTTTAACGCTTTCATGTTCTGTCAGAGGAGGAACAAAGAAAAAGACTCAAAAGCTAGGTTAACGTGGACGGACAGAAGAGTAGGGGAGTTTCTTTAACAGGACACCTGCTCTGTATGTGAGCCGCAGCCCGACTCTTCCTAAAGACTTTGACATCAGGGACATTTGGTCCCAGGGAACAAATGGCCTGCCAGTGATTTACAGTCCTCCGGGGAATGGATTTATGATTAGCAGCCACTTTCTGAGATAGCCACATCCTTCTGGCGTACCCACAACAACACACACATCGAGTGATAATGGACCGATAGAATTAAACTCACTAAAGGACCAATTACAAACGTCATTACATCCCTCATGGTCACCTCTGGAGGGAATGCTGTTATTTGATGTTTTTGTTTTCCCCTCCTTAACAGACTGTCCATGGATTAACCCTGCCATGCTTTTCATTCGGATCCATTCCATCATACAGAGCAACGTATTGTCTGTACAAGTACACATTTGGAATGCATAATGTTACTTAAGTTGAAGTACAGAAGTAATATCAGCTAAATGTGTACATACATCATCAAAAGTAAGAACTCAATATTGCACAATGGCTCTTGGATTGTATCTATATTTTTATATGATATAATATTATCCTGTAACATGTACGTGTAAGGCATTTTAATGTGAAGCCAATTTTAGATACTCTTTAAAATACTTTGTTGTATTTGTGTAGTACAGTGCTGCATCTTATGATGTAAGAGTGTTTAATAAATGTAGCGGCGTAAAAGTACAAGATTTGCTTCCAAAATGTAGTGGCGTAGAAGTATGAAGTATGGTACTTGAGTAAATGTACTTTGTTACTTTCCACCATTGTTTATCCAATTCAACCGTCATGACTTATGGTGCCGCCGGTGTGGTCAGCAGCGTCACTCCTCTATGTGTCTACAGTTTGCATTTGGTGCACCACACCCTGTCATGTCCACTGCTGGAAATGTAAGCTTTTCCACTGGGAGCCTGAAGGCAGCATTCATTCATCCACACAGACGTGAGAGGAGCACACCTGTTTACAACCAGCCATGCCATTCAAATCATAGGGCTTGTCTAAAATAAACATAGTGTGGGTACATTTATCTTTACAGTTTATTCAATAATAATTACAGGTTATTCCCATCATTTTAATGAAAGCTCAGTTTCAGAGAATGATGTTTACCTCTGCTAAATTCTCATCTTCCAAGACAAAGTGAGCAAACAGCCCAACAGCAGATGGTGGAAAAAGTGATGGATGATGAAAGAAATAAAAATCACTTCCACTCTGCCTAATTCACCTCAGCTTGGAGAGGCTCAGCCCACAGACCGACACCCTCTTTCCAACAGGAAACAGAGTTTTTGCACCGGTATGAGAGAGGCCCTGCCTCATCACTGCAGTCATCAGCAGCTCTCACCTGGCTTTGAGTCACTGACACCGTTATTTGCTGGCAGCACGGTTTAACACAAGTCTGAGAAAACGTTTCCGAAGCTTCTCATGCTGATCGGGATTCTACACCTTCTTTAGAGTCTGTGTACGCAAATCAACGAAAACCCAAAAGCCAGACACATTGCAAAGAAGGACCTGCAGCAACCAACAAATGACCCAACTAACTAGAGATGACAAAAGTACACACATCCTTCATTCAAGTTGAAGTACAGATACTCGTGTTTAAAAATACTCTGGTAAAATAGTGACGAAACTCAGTAGCTTCCTGTGACTGCCGTCGTAGGCTAAGCTCCGAGGATGCTGGGAAACGCCTCGAGCTGAGTTCTCATTGGTCCCTCTTTTTTAGAGAAGACCAGGAAATGATGGATACACGGATCGTGTTTTCTGTTTGACATTAGATTGAAATAGGTGCGCAATGACTCTAAATAATAATGATCACGCCACAAAATGAGTAAAAATAAAGTAACAAGCCTGTTTTTAAATTGTAAGAAGAACAGCGTACAGGTATTTGTATTAAAAATGTAAGGAGTAAAAGAAAAAAGTTGCCAGAAAAATGAATAGTGGAGTAAAGTACTGCTACCAGAGAAATCTTCTTGTGTACTGTAACGAAGGATTTGTACTTCACTACCTCCCAGCTCTGCCGCTAACACATACTAAAGCTAAAAGTCCTAACCTCCGCAGGCTGTGTCCCCGCACCATGCAGAGTTCTGATGGAGCTCATGACTTCAGTTAATCTGTGGCCGCAGTATGGGCTCCTTTAAGCAGGTTTATTTGGTATCACTCCAGATTCTTTATGAAACCCCCTAATGTTAGTTAAGATGTCTGATACGCTTAAAGCACACTAATCTGCACCCCCACCCCACTATCCGTCAGATGAGCAGTGCGAGGGCCGGGCTTCTATAAAACAGCAGATAATAACTTTATTTATATGGCACATTTCAAACAGAGGGTACGAGATGTGTTTGAACACATGTTCATGGTGCAGGCTAAAGAGCCGTTTGTTCCTGAGCCATAGCATGCCACACATGGGCCAAAACTCTTTTTGGCAACAGCTGTTGATTTATGCCTTTGTCGCAATCAAAGCAGCATGTATGGGAAAGTTGAAATGAGATAGTGACTGGCTAACAGGCACACAGTGTCCTGGTGGATGGGCTTGGCTTGGTGGATAATAGAGGACTGCAATGCTGATGGGAAGGTTGTGGTGCCATAATGCTAAAACCACAGGAGGAACGAACAAGGGATTGCGAGTGTGTTACTAAAAAATAAAAGATTACCAAGTAATTATACTTTTTTTTACTGTTGCATCAACAATAAACCATTTCCAGCCTCACCCCATGTTTGACTGTGGCGAGGGACTTTTCTCTCATTTCACCTGGTCTCTTCACCGTCCTGTCAGTAATAATCTTACCATTATGCGGTTTCTTTTTTACCTTAAAAAACACTTGGACCTTTCACAAACAGGCCTTTTCACAAGTGTTGTACTGTTCTCTGTCTCCAGAGTACAGTACAATTGTATAACACCTCACAGTTAAACAGTTTAAGGATGCTTTGCCCAGGATTAACAATTTGCAAATAACAACTACCATAGTGCAATGCCCATACAACTGCCAGCCTGATGTGCTTGACACTCATTCATAGGCTAACTCACCAGTGAGCAGAAAGCAGTGGTTTCTATATGAACAATAAAGAAAATAACCTTTCACAAACAGGTATTTCATAACGGCTTACAATTGTAAGGAAGACATTTAAACTATTATTGGCAGTCACAGTCTGTTGTAAACTAAACACCACTCTCACTGACAGAACACCTCACTTGCCCCTTTCACACCAACGCAACTCCGGTTCAAGCTCCGTGCTAGCGCTTTTCTGGTTCAGAACCGGTTCTTCGGTTTAGCGCCGGCTCTTTTCACACCGCTCAGAGCCCGACTGGTGCTGCCGCTGCTGCGTCATGACGTCACAGTTTACGTCGCTGAGTTTCTCCCCAACGCCGGAGCTCACCTCACAATAACAACGGGCCGGGGACTGCGTTGCTTTTAATCACACGAAGCCAGATTAAATTAAATAACGACTTCTCCAACCTTATACTTTTCTCCAGAGTGCCGTGGTTCATTGTTTATTAATGTGTTTCAGCGGCATTTACCGACCGCTGCAGTGCTGGCCGGCTGCTCTTCCACGAGTGTATTCTCCCGTTAGCTCCGGGTTAGCTCACACGGCTCTAAAGTATTCACTGTCTGACTGTCACACAAGCAGCTGATACATATCCCCAGTTCCCCTTAAGTGAATGTGTGTCAGTCTGAATTGACGCTGTTTGGTGTCAGTCTGAAACGCTGTTATGAAAGTTTCTCTGGTATAACATGGGTGATGTTAGCATAGCAACCGAAGCTAAACTGACTACTTGCTAAGCAGTTTTCTACAGGCACTTTTTACCGACGTATTTTTCATTATGATTCTACTTGTGATAGTCGGACATGACAACCTGTGCAGCCCATGTATTGATTCCATCCGATAGCTGCTATAATAACAAACAAAACGTCTGCCTGCTCTCCACAATGATCAATAACACCGAACGGATGGTCAAAGTAAGGTACAAATAAACAGAATCACACGAAGCCTGGTTAGTGTTGCCTGACTTTATAAAGTGTGTTTTTTTTAACAAGTGTGTGGTTGCGTTCTAGTCACTTTGCTCAGCACTACTGCTTGTTACAACTTTTATTTGCCGTACTCGCCTTAAGTGTTAGCTCAGGTTAATCTCGCCCCCCTCCGACGTAAGCGTGACGTATGCGGTTCTTGCTTCTAGACGGACAACTTTTTGGTGCTCGAAACGAACCGGATTCCGGAGCTATGACGCTGCTCCGCTGCGGTGTGAACAGGAAAACCCGGTGCTTTTCAAGCACCAGCACCGAACCGGCCCTGAAACACCGTTGGTGTGAAAGGGGTAACTGAGTGATTGAACTCATATGTCTTCATATGTTTCTTTTCAGACGCAGACCCCACGTCATACTAGCCTACTTGTGTACTTTAAAGCCGCACGGCATCGTTTACAATTTGCGAGCGATTTTTCAAGTTGTCCGTCTTTCTTGAAAAATCCGAAGTGTTGCCAAACGTTTGATTTGTAGGTATTTTTCGGTGCGCTGTGTTTCTCTTTCTCCTCGACTTCCATGTGTGTTGATAACTGAGACTCTCGGCCTCCGTAGTGCGAAGCAAAGATCAAAGATCGTCTCTGCTGAGTGCTGACAGGATGAGAGGATATTATATGAATGAATCGTTTTTTTACCGATGCAAAGACGCTACAATCAATGCATCGCGAGTTCAACCCAAACTGTAGCCGATGTGCACTCTTTCAACCGGTGCACTCGCATCTTGAACGTTTATGCCGGTGCACCGATGCGAATCGGTGAATCTTAACATCCCATGCTGATCATTTCCCTGTAATCTAATGCTCGGCTGCTCATCTCCGTGTTTTCTTAGCTATGCCTGTGCATGTGTGTGTCACCATTTTATTTTCTGAGAACAATAGTAAACTAGTAATTCACCAATGATGACAACAGGCACGAGTGAACTTCAGCATTTCCTCAAATAACAAAGTATGGAAGTGTGTGTTTGTGTGTGTAGGCAAGCGTAAGGGATTGTAGATTTAAATGTTTTGCATTTCACATAAGGTCTAGTGTATAACATGTTACAGTGTGTGTAAAAACCGTGTACGTGAGGTAGGATAAATGAAGTGAATGAGTGTGTACTGATCAGCTGATTTAACCCGGTTGGTACAGACGTTTAAACCCCAGCTACACTTACTCTTAAATCACAGGCTCAGCTGATTGCCGAGTTATTGTGGACTTGAGGCGACTCAATCATGACCTCTTGAGAAGTTCAGTACCTAAATATGACCATGTTTAGAAAGCTGGTGCCAGTGAAAAAGGAGCTAGTTGAAGCAATCTGACAACAAGTAAAGCTGTGTTATAAACGAGACATTAGCTCACTCAGCCAGACTACGTCAGAATATGATGCACAATCCCTCTTTCTTCTACGAGCAACAAGGGCCTGGGCCTCAGCCTTGCTACTGCAGCTGAAGGACAGCACTGGGCCGTCTGCACCCTGTAACAGCCGGGCTGAATGATGGCTTTGGGTTAGGGAGAAACTGCTGGCAGTGAGATGGGACGCTGCTCATTTCAAACAGCTGGCTGGATGCACAGCCCACAGAGACAATATATGAGAAGACATAAACAGTTCACCCACCAACACCATCCGCCTGATTCAACCACAAAAGCTTCCTGGCTTCGCCCTCACTGGCTTATCCTCCAACCGGGTCCTCGGCACTACCCCGGCCTGGGAATAAATAGTCCTAGCTCCAATTTCACAATGTAATCAAAACACTGGGCTTTGTGGGAGCGCCCAGAGGATAGGAGCCGGGCAAAGTGGTGGGACAGGGAGGAGGAAGACTTGGACAGGGAGGAGAAGAAGGAAGGGGATCAGGCCTTAGTTTATGTAACCAAGGTCAGCTGGAGGAAAAACACAATAATCCTTGGCTGAGGCAAAAACAGTAAGAGCGCAAGGAAGGAGGGCCGACCGAGGAAGGGAAATATGAAAACAAACAGATAAAAGTCTCAGTGGGGAGGCCTCCGTGTGCCTGGCCTGAGCTTCTAGTTTGGCCTGGGGAGGAGTAATTGGGAGCAGCCGCTGACTCTTTAAATAGCTGCGGAGTGTGGAGGGATGCGGTTAGGAGGGAAGTGGACTTGACACCGCAGGAGGAGGAAACAAATCCCATGAGCCATTGTGTAATTCAGATGAATTGAAGGAAATAGTTTAAATGGCTTGAGTGATCACTCCCTAGACACATATGGCTATTTTAGTGTTAACATCAGCAAAAGGCCAAATAACAATCTCCTCATATGCAAATACAAATGAGTGAAGGCTACTTTTCCTCTGTATGTTTAATTGTTGCATGAGCATTAGTAGGAAAGAAGGAGACATTTGAATTCACTACCTGTAGAAGTTCAGTATTCCTATCGGGCTCTTTCCAATCTTTCCATGGCTCCCATGAGGATGTGGTCAAACCTGGGAAGGAGACAAGGCGTTAGAAAATTCCACAGAAAGAATTTTAACAGCGTTATTCCCTAAAAGCTGGATATAAAGTACAACCCAAACGCTCTGAGGAACCATAATGTAGACCAGGATAGGAGTGAACAAATGGAAGACTACAAACAGGGCTTAAACAATTTGCAACACCCGACATATCTTCTGAATTCATGCTACACAGGCCTCTGCTTGGCACAACATGACACAGGGAATACCTATCTTCTAATGGAGTCAAAGGTGCATACTTTAGTTTCATTCAAAACAACATGAGTCCGGAGAGTTTCAAATGACCTGTACTTCAGAGAAAACTTGCAAATATAAATTAATATTGAGGAAATGTTAATGTGTTGCTCATATATAAAATGCTCTCCTTCCTTTCAGTCCTTGATTACTTTGAAGAATAAGCACTTCCTAAGTTAAATCCAAAATGCTTTCCAACAATAACCCTTAGATAGTTTGTTGTGATTGTTCAGGGTTTGCAAGTTTCCTCTATTTCCCGTTTACAATGACAACAGCAACTGTCTTGTTTACCAACAGGGCAACAAGGTCTGCAGTGTAGAAAGTGTTATTTTATTATTATCTGTTGATACATAGCACATTTTGAATCAAAAATAATTTCAGGTTAAATATAATATAACTTGTCCCAAGTTCAAACAGTAGCTAAAATAGAAAATAAAATGTTGCAGCTTTAGTCTAGACTATATTCAGGCTCATGGGCTAACTTCTATATAAAAAGCAAACAAAAACGTTTCTTTTTGGCTTTGGCAGCCCTTGTAAACTCTCCGTTTATGCTTTTCCGTAAGCACGGGCTCCTGAAGCTGTAAAGCAGCTCCATTCCAGCCACAGGAGATCCAAATGACTGTCATTGTCTAGGAATGCTGCCTTAACTTGTATGAAGCTTGCACTGTAAAAACTGTTCCGATGGTGAAGTCAACAAAACTCAATTTTTTTATGTAATTTACTTGCCCTAAATTAGTTTTTTTTCAATGTGCGTTTAAATAAGTAACACGTAAGCAACAATGAGAACATGTTTTAAGAACTCATTAATTTGTAAATTAATATCACATTTTCTGAACTTTCTTTAAAAAGACGTTTTGGAAAACGTAATAAAAATGCTTTTTTCAACGCCACGGTCATGCCACGCCCTCAAACGAGAATAATAATTTTGAATAATAATCAAAAAAGTGTGAGACTTCCTGTTCCTCTTTGCAGCGGTTCTTCAGCAGTTGGACACGTGTTTGCGTTGGATCCTCCTCAAACCATCGTAAAACAAGTAAGCATGCCACCTGAGTTATTAATTACTGCTTTTTAACTAGAATGTGTTATTTACTTTTCTTGTATTCACTGTTTTGAACGAAACATGCATGCCAGCGCCATTACTGCTGTTAAAGTTAGACTCAGCCCTGTCGTGCTCATGTAGTCTATTTCTTCACGCAAAGTTGTTGGGCAAAGTTTGCATCAAGTGCTTACCGACGCAATTCTGTTAAAAGTGGTTAAGTTAAGAGTATGTATTAAGAATCAACTCCGCAAACTGTTCCCCTATGCCGCTCTAAGCGTTGGCCCGGGCACCGTGATGCGGCCGCGGGGCTCAGAGGCTCTCCTGCCGTGCATGTTGTGCGATAAAATACCTCCGTTAAAACTATTCCCTACTACTTTATAACCCAGCGGTTATGTAAGAGTACAGTAAGTTACTAATGCGCCTATTTGATATTAATTCCTCTATATGTATTTCGCCGTTTGTTTTACTGTGAGCAATGAATTATCTTTCAACAATCTTTGAATCAATTTAAACTCATAGTCTGCAGTTACAGCATCGAGTTCTTATTATACAAAATTAAGTGCAAACTATATTTTTCATGCTTTTGCAACGCTATCCATGTTGGAATCTGCAGGAGAGTTAACGTTAGCTCTCAGTAGAAAGTGACGGAGGTGATTTCAGTTAAGGTGCATTCAGGCGCAATTCAGTAAAAGTGTGTATTGGGCGAGGAGGCATGTATAACGTCAGCAAGATGTGTTCAATGTAGTACAGTAAAATGCAGCCTTTAGCGAGAAATATCAATAAATACAGTTTTATTAAGATGTTTTACTACAACATAAAGTAGATATTAGACAGTATGCAAACGAGATAAAGGAGTGTATATTGAAGTAATTAGGATCTGCTGTGTAGAGAATCATGGAATTGTACTGGTATCTAACAATGCCATCCTTATAAATGTATATAAATACAATACCGTTTTAAATGATACTTGTGTTTTAATGTTTGATTCCATTAATTGAATTAAATATGTTTTAATGAATTCTACTGAAATGATTGTTACATTGTCATCATGTAACTATTTTGTTCTTTCATTTGCCTCACCAGAAAACAGTCACACCTCCTCTTGAAGACATTTTGCCTCCTGCTATGGACTTCAGGTTCACATTAGGTAAGCCCTTGAGTGTGTCAGAGTTGTTGTTTCAGAGGTTAATTCAAGACGTGTTATGTTTACATACTAATATAATGAGCATCAGGTAAACGTACCCATTTCTATTTTTTTAATCACAGATGTGATGGAGATGTAAACTATGCAGCACTAGTGTCACCACTCAAAGTGATATTTTAAAACATTATCGACTCCATCATGGAACCTTTGGACAGAAACGTGCCTTGCCCTGCATTCATGTAGACTGGCCTGCGCTCTCACTTATCAAGATAAAAGTTGAAATAATCGTCTGTTCTTTTTATTCTAGGACCCATGTGCCACTTTATATACATCTCTGAGCATGAGGTGGGGTTAAAAAGAAGTAGTTGGACATTTTATGAACTATATCAATATCATGACTATTTGGTTCATTTTCTTGCAAACCAGCCTTTTTTTTATGGCTTAAACCCCTTGTAATGCATGTGAATAGCACCTCTGTTACCGTCTGTTAACAGCTAATGTAAACTGGCTCGTTATGTTTTCAAGACGGATTTGATTTTTGTTTTGAGGAAAACACATGGTGTGTCCTGATTTGTACTCAATTTAGTGTTTTATTTGTATTTACAGGGAACAGCAGAGGTCGAAGTGCAACAGGCTCGTGATGCACAGCATGAAGTGATACGTTGCCCAAGAGCCAGATGCAGTTATAACCATCAAGTAATAACCATGTGTCTCCATGTATGTTAATGTGTTGTGCTTTTAAACAAACTTGTTACTCTTTTATGACAACTGTTTTGAAATAATCACATTTTAATAAAATGTATTAACATGTCCATAACGTTCCCTTTTTTAATTTATTTGTTTAATCTGCAATGTTTCAATGCTATCAAATATTTAAAGGGTTGGATTGAAATCAGGAAGAGTTTGTCGTATATAGGTTCCGGCAACTCAATTGTGTTTTATAATTTACTTTATTCTCGTGTGGTTCTTAGCAGATTGTTATTTGCATTGATTACACTTAATATCTGGGCTTTTAATTGTAGGCTCATCTCATCTTTTCATATGCAGAAAAAATCACATTAGTGAGTTTACCCAACTCCTATAATTGCTTGGAATCGCTTGACACATATTTTTTAAGTTTTAGCAAAGTAACACATTCTTGAGTAGAGGAAAACTAAAAAAAGTACATTTCACCAACTCAAAAATTGCAAAAGTTGACTAAACTCTTAAAATTGCTTGGAATCGCTTGACACATATTTTTTAAGTTTTACCAAAGCAACAGTTTTTACAGTGTGGTCAAACTTCTAGCTTTTTCAATCTACCCTCAAGGTTGTAAAAAAAAGAAAAGTGTTTTTTAGGCTGTATAGCCCTCTGCCAGCTGCTCCTACCTCTGCCCTCTGGCCAGGATTCCTTTGGGTCTCGTTTTGGGGAGAGTTCCTCAGGTGAGAAGCTGGCTTCGCTGCAAGATGCTCACTAACTAACTCATGTATTGTTCCCATTAGTCTTTGAGCCAGACTGCGAGGGTGAGGACTGAAGCTGAACTGTAGGAAGACAAGTTTCAAGTTGAAAGCTGTTTGGTGGAGTTGTGTGTGAGATTGATGGGCTGATAGGATTGATGTGACAGGAACAGGAAGGATTGTGGTCATGCTCTGATGTTTGTTCCCCTCAGTGAGTTTCCTACTCAGGGATTTAAGTTGACCTGCATCACACAATGGTTCTTCAGGACAAGCAAACAGAGGACAGATAGCAGAGTCTGCAGCACCTTTACTTTGACAACATTAGTGGATGTGTTCAGTTTTGTGAGACTAGCAGCTAGTGCTCTTCAGCCACTAGCTCCTTTAAGGCCAGGCAAATGAAGAAAACTTATGTAAGGGCATTCACACAATTACAGCCAAGTGCACTCTCTCACGTTGAGGGGCGACTTGAATCCGGATGCATTTAGGCCTTAATAGTCCCCTTTGTGGCCATGAAAGAGACTGTGCCAATTCAAGCCAGGCCTCCTATTGTTAGGTAATGTACAGTGACTCAACTGGTGACATGGCGTGTTCACTCACCCTTGCCAAAAACAGTCACCAGCCAAAAAAGGCGGTCACGCATAAACAACCCCCAACCCGACCAAAAAAACTCTATATGGAGAGACATCACACTCAGGAGTCCCCTCAAACACTTACCTGGGAATCTTATAAAACCCAGAGAAGAAAACTCAAACTCAAATCAGGATAACATGGGAAACAAAAATATCACTGCCACAGCACAGCGGAGGCAGAGGGGCATATGTTCTGTAAACAGGAGGTTCAATCTTCAAAGTAAGTATTACAAACTAAAACCGTCACTAGAAAGATTCTCGTGGGAAAAACAAACTTCAAAAAGAGGTCATTTCCAGGCATTATATGTCCTAAAATTAGTGTGAGCTTTCATCCTTGACTGGTTGGCCATGGTGTTGAAATGTGGTAAACATGCTAGTACTATAATGTTCTTTTTCGTTTACTGCCTTCTTAATTTTGTCAGTTCAGTAGAGCTGGAACATGAGTATATTCCAAACACATCAAAAAGCCGGCTCTTCACAGAAGGAAATGACACAACGTCACCAAAACCAACAGTGCCACCATTCGTGAGGTTGGTAAGCTGTCGGCCTTAAAGCTACCATTGACAGGCTGCCTTTGGCTGTGGCCGCTCTGTAATTAAATGCCAGAAATTTCATCTTTTTCCCCTCTCTTTCCCTTGGAAAAAATAAACAGGGTCTAAATACAACTACTGACTCGCAGGCTTGTGGGAGCGAGCTGATGCCATCCTGCTTCATTCCTAAATCCACATCTGGTCATTCAACCTCATAATGAACAAAGGTTATATCAACAAATCCCACCATAAAGAGGCAGTAAAGGCAGCCTAAGTGATAAACTGAAACTGAAATAGTGTTGCGGTCAAATTCCTTAGAGCCAAAGTCGAATGTGTCACTGAATCCAAACGGCAGAAATCTTCCATGGAATTAATCTTTTAACTTTAAAGCAAACTAATGAGACCGGGCTGCTGTCGCTAAGCCTTAATGAGACAGACGATGAACGCTTTCCAGTGACAGCTTGGTCATTAAGTCTAATGGCGCATTTCCACTGCAGGGCCTCGCACGGCTTAGTACGGTATAGTTAGGCCTTGGTAGGCCAGGCTCACTTTATGCTGCGTTTCCATTACAGTTTAGAAACTGGGGCAGTAACTATAGTAACGCAGTGTAGGCGGAGCCGTGACGTCATCTTCAATGCGAACCACATAAAACCAACACAGCCGTTAGCTGTTAGCACTAAGAGCTCACAGCTCCTCATATCTGTTCAGAAACTAGACAAAAGTTAAACAAGTACAAACCACAGACTGCCTGTGTCATGGCGAATACAGTCGCTGCTTTATTTATGTCTGTAGGCCGTTGTTGTGAGTGTGGACGGTCGGAGGATATACTGCGTTAGCTTAGCCGATCTCCATTCAGAAAACACGCATTTTAAAAGGTTTTTCGCCTGCCGTCTGTCTGCAGACTTGACAAAGCATTAATTCATGGTTTTTACTAACCGGTATCAGTATGTTGTTACTTCGGCATCATTTTGAAACGTGTATTACAATTAAAATCACGGTAAAATATGTTCATTTTGTTGTAGTTGTAGCCCCCTTGCCAGCGATTCTCTCACTAGTTTAGCATACTCAGCCCGGTTGTTGGCCCGGAAAGAACCTGGATTTTGGAGAGCCAGAGGTACTGTGAAACAGTACCAGTTAGTCGGAACTACCCCTAGTGGAAACGCAACAAAAAACGGGCCGGGTATGGCACGGCACGCTTAAACCGTGCTACGCGCTGCAGTGGAAATGCGCCATAACTGTGTTCTCACACATGACAGCCAGCATACTGTGTCTATGGCCATTTCATTCACTTGCCCCACCATGTTTTCCTAACAGCATGCAAAAAAGGATAAGCCCATAATCGTAATCTGACAACAACACATGGTATGTGTGCCAGTTCCCCCAACTCGTATTGGTCAGGATTGATTTTTCTTTGATTCAGTGGGGGAAACACACACTCAGCTATTCCTGCGATGCCTACTTCATTATGAAGGCTTTTAAAGCCTATAATGTGACAAACATTCCTTAAATATAGAAGGATTTAGATATGTTAATTATCTCTTATCTAGACACTCCACCTCATCATGAGTCTAAATATGATTTTAAAATAATGCTGAATTTGCCCCAATCCCATTTCATTTGGCAGGCTTAGAAACACTATTCTCTTAAACATACCCTTAAGGCCCAAACATACCAAGCAGATGTGTTGCCGCTGTTCAATGCAGGGCCATCAGTGAGCGTCTGTCAGTTACCGATGGAAATGATGACCAAAACTACGCCAACACGTTGAGACTTCAGGCATGCTGGCAGCTCATGAGGCAGTAGTTATCTTATTAACCAGTTGCGTCTTAGCCTGCTGACATTTGCTAATTACTAAACTAGTACAGCTGAGGCTAGTGTTCTTAGTTTTTCAGGTATTTGTTCATGAATGAAAGCACTGGACACATGTACATCCCATCCTGACGGTGAACATGTTTGTGAGGACCATAATCCATCCAACATTTGTTGAAACAGTTAACCCAACACAACAAATGACAAACTTTAGTCTTATAGGAAAAGTTGATAGGCTTCTTCCTCTGGGGAACATGAATATCAAAATGCCATGGCAATCCAAATGTTGTTGCAATGTTTAATCTGGACAAAGTGACATCTAAATGGGACTCTAACACGCATATTTATCTTACTTTGGAAACAAAATGTAAATGCAGGGATTTTGGAACAGAGAAAGGCTTTTCATAGGGACACAGGGATGCAGGTTAATCCCGCACTGACAGGGTCAATGATCATCATCTGACCTGGCTCTGCAACATCCTCACTGCCACTGAACAATGATGGCTTTGGAGACAGGCTTTACTATTTGAAATGGTAATTGACTTTCATGTCATTTGAACATTTGAGCAGCATCCTGACTCATTTAAAAAGAGACAGGAAGCTAGAACAGGTTATCAAATAGACAGAAAAAAAATAAGTTGTTGGGCAACAGACAGAACCTGCATGGATTGAGCAGAACTACACTTGCCCATTGGATGGTGGTGAAAAGATACCTGTGTGACAGCAGCAGTCTCATATGAAGGACTGTGAATTAATAAACGTGGGTTAAATGAACTCCTCTCGTGTAAAGGAAGCTTCAGTAAAAACACTGTCGCACTTTTTCTAGCTCAATTTTTACCGTCTCATGGATTCTCTGGAAACTTCACTGTCACACATCTGCAGAGACTCAAATTCAAAGACTGAAACCCAGCCCCCATCGCAATTCATGCAAATAGAGCAAGGATGAAGCAAGTGTGAACTTGTTCTTTGCTTTTAGATGACGCTCGATAATGAATCGGATATGAGAGAGCAATCAATGAGGATATCCCCCAGTGCCACTGTGCCAAACCCAGGAAGCCTACTGTATTTAGAACAGCTGTTCACCAGGCTAGACTCTGTACATATAGAGCTGTGTCAGTGAAAATTAAACCGTTCATTTTTAAAAGAAAAAGCATTTAACATGATTCATGTTTTCTATGCATATAAATGATGTGTTTAAAGCAGTTTGAAAACTGTTCAACCCGTTTCTTTTCCGAAATCGGCCCACAGTTGACTTGTATCCTAATCTGTCTGATTTGGAAAAACACAGCCAGGCCGACGCCTAATTCACATTTCATGGATGTTTGTTTTCATTTCTTCTTGATTATGGGAAGAAAATGACATCACGTCCATGCAATGTTTCCACTACAGTCAATCAGCGGAGGCAGCCATGTCTGAAAGACTACCCAACACTCTTGTTGGATTTTATTATTTAACATTTGATGAAATCCCAAAAGCACATTCACAGGTTTTTTTATCCACAAGTGCTGCTTTTGAAGAAAGTGAGGCTCCACACTGTAAAAAAAGGTAATAGCACAATATTGTTTAAAAGGATAAGACTGTTTATCCTGTACTCTTGCATGTATATCTCTATATCTTCTTCCTCTACAAAGCTCCAATGTTGTCTAAAAACTTAAAAACACATGGGCACTGTTTTTTAAGATCATGTGATTTAATTCAAAGCTGCTAAATGGACCTGGAGGTGAGATGTTTTGTCATCTGCTGTCAAGAATGAACTTTGAAACTCAACTTTAAAGCCAACATGGACAAAAGGTCCCTTACAACATGGACTTTGCAAATCTACATTTCAATTTCCGCTTTTATTTCCATTAAAAGATTTGAAAAGCAAACATTAACGGATCAAATCTAGCAGAGATTAGTGTACTGCAATTAGTACGAGACCTAAATTAGGCCATCACTTTCTAATTTAAAGGATAAAGGGTCATGGGGTCATGGGGTCCTTCTAGTAATCAGTTTGGTGTCCATGATCAATAGGCAGCAGACTGCACATGTGTGGTGTGATCAATAAGGGCCCGGGGTTGTCTCTGGTCTGAGTACATGACATCATCAGCATAGTACAAACTGAGCAGCCAGCTGAGGGTTTCAGTATTTGGAGGGAAAATTCTGTCTGACATGCAAGTCAATCTGAAGGAGTTACTAAAGCTCTGCAGTTTGAAAAATATTATATTTTTTAGATTTACATTTAATATGCTGATGGTCCAATTAATTAATCAAAACATTTAGAAGCACAGAACCAAAACTGTAAGACATTAGATGGCTTTGTCACATCGGTTTCTACTGTCTCATTCATCAAATATTAAAGGTCCCATGTCATGGCCATTTCTACTGATCATAATTCCACTGTTGAGGTCTACTAGAATAGATTTACATTGTTCAATGTTCCAAACTCACATTGGTTTCTCATACAGCATCTCTGTAAAGTATGTGTATTCACCAGGTATTCACTCTCCGTCCTAAACGGCTTGTTGGAGCTCGCTACAGGGTGTACTTTGGGTTTTTGACTCTGCAGACCGTTTACATGCATAAAAACCTTCATAACACATAAGGGGACGGGTAATAACCGGAAAAGCATGACATGGGCCCTTTAAAAGTAGGGTAGGTAAGTTTGAGAAACCGGCTCGAGATCGCTAGAATTTGAAAATACACAACCGGAAAAAATCTGCCACTTCCTTACAGAGCCCCTCCTCCAACACACACGAACGCGCACATGACCAATGAGGGCACGAGATAAGTTTGTGCACAGATGGAAGGCTGACAGGCAGGTAGGCCATCCAGTTATTTTAGCCGGGCCGGCTAAAATGATTGGTCGTACTTTTTACAGTACTACTGCTTCCACAGATGACATTTTTTTATGGATTTTTTTGTCAAAGCACTTCAGATATTCATTGCTATCGGGATGTTAAGAGCATTCCATGGAATATAACAAAAAGTGTATCTCGAGCCGGTTTCTCAAACTTACCTACCCTACCTTTAAGAGGTTTTATGAAATATGAGATGATATCCGAGAGGATTATATATCAATTACATTATAGCCAAAAATATCTGCAGGGTTCTCTCAGCATGTGAAGAGTGATTAGTCTCAGTTGTTAATATAGTAAGGGTTAACCCCTCAAGCAGAGTAATGGGATTCACCAAAAGCATTCCTACTAATGGATAGTAAGAAGTGTGTGTGTGTTAACATCAGAGACAAGTTTCTTATGGAGGCCCCGGCACCATCTTCCTGCTACTGAGGCCCCGGCTCCACGAGGACGAAAACGGGTTGAATCCGCATATTTCTCATGCGTATAGCCCTCTAAGCTTGACGACGCCGTAAGGGAAACGTAGAAACAGACCCCGCAAACGACAACGGGTCCAAAGGTGGATAGATCTGGGAACGGAGCGCTCTGGGGGGTCCAACGGGGCCGTGGAGTCGCCTATACGGTCATTCGTTTTCATAGCCCCGCCTCTCCCCCGCAGGGTTGCTATCGTGCTCCAGTCGCTACTGACCATGCTACAGTTCTTTGTGCAACATCTACAGGAGCTCCTCCTTGAATTCAGATTATTTATCTTTATCTCGATATGGACATAAACGCGAGTGAAGTCTAATCTGACAGGACGGAGACACGCAGCTCCTGCCGCTGTGATGCAGCGGGAGCAAAACACACACTTCAAGTCAGCTCATCACCCTTAGCTATTTTAATTACCTCTCAAACTAAACTAGTTATAAATATGTTCATTTTTACTGTCGGGTCACTCATTACAGGATCAGCTGCTGCATGAGACAGACACTGACGCTGTCAGAAGAGAGGAAAAAGAGACAGGCTCCGTGTATTTGATGATTATATATCATTATATCGTCGTTATTCATTTGTTTTAAAGCTCAATAAATAACAATGAAGACCTTTGACCGGCACTTTTATAATTTTGTCCGGAAGATTTAAACTTTAACACACGCTGACCGGCGAAAAACTCTGCCCGGTTCTGTCGGCCCCCACCGCGGAGAATGCACAGAAGTGCAGCCATGACAACCATTCTTCTTCGCTGCTTTTGTGGAGGAAGTTGCTGCTTTTGTGGAGGAAGTTACAGCGCCACGTACAGGTTCGGCATATGTACTGCAGCTTTTCCAGCGTTTGGATGTAAACGGAGCCGTCTCGTGGAGCTTGACACAATCCGGTGTATATTGCGTGGGGACGGAAGGTTTTTTGCGGTTGCATTTGCGTTACTCCGATGCGTTTTGCCGTATTTGTCCTCGTGGAGCCGGGGCCTGAGATCTAATGCTGTGTGAGAAGTCAATGTGCAGATGACTGTAACATAAGCTCATTCTCAAACAGTGAACATAAAGGCAATAAACAATCATTCTGAGCTACTCCAGTGGAAACAGCGTTTAATGTGTTTGTGTTAAACACAGCAATAATGTGAAAACAGGAGGTGATTTGTGCTGTAAAACTTTTACAGCTCCTCCGCTGATCATGGCTCCTGCAGGGTAACGCATGAGGTCAACCACCAGCACAAAACTTCTCTGCTCCTCACATCAATTGGCCAGCTTTTAGACATGCAACCATTTTTTTTTTATGCCAGCCAATAATAATATAATGTTTGTTTTGCAGCAGCATCATGTGTTTAGTGTCTGTCGTGAACTGTTTTTATAACAATATATAGTTCTCAGCCTGCATCAACCAATGGAAGAATGTACTATAACTAGGGATGCTCCGATCGATCGGCCGCCGATCGATATCGGCCGATACTCACTCTCTACCGATCGATCAGTGCTCTCTAAAAATGTCGATTGCGAGAGACGTAAACTGATGACGTAAAATACATGACACTTTTCTCTGTGCGCGGCAAAACAAGCTCGCCAAAATGGCTTCACCAGTCTGGCAGTATTTTAAGGTGTCCGAAAAGGACAATAAAATAGCGGTATGCAACGTGTGTGTGAAGCAGAAAACCTGCAGCTCCACCCGCTGTGACGGACCGGTGAGCGGAGCGAAACACACACTAAGAGTTAGACCTAACACACTTAGCTATTTTATCTACCTCTGGAACAAGCTAAACTAGTTATAAATATGTTTATTCTTCACTGTCGGGTCACTCATTACTCCCGTGTTATTATCCCAAGTTAATGTAAACTTTAATAATGTACTTCATTTGAATGTAATAATTATGTTGGTTGTTGTTTGTGGAAGCGCCAGTGAATGAGCCCCATTAACTGAGTTTTAAACATCACTTTAAATGGAAGATCCCCATAGGCCCCGCCCACTCGATCGGATCGGCGATCGGCATCGGCCGATACTGATTCCGGCGATCGGAGCATCCCTAACTATAACCATATCAATACAGTGTGCCCACAACAGTCCACTGTTTATCTCCTCTCGGGGGCGGGGTTGACGTTTCAATGGAAGGAATGTTAATTGCTGACAGTCTACTATCTGTCAAAGGGAACCAGGAAAATAAAAATGAACAAGAATATGAAAAAAGGACATGCTTCCTAAGGCAGACATTTGGAACAATTAAATACAAATAAAGGATAGATGCATGTATGGAAATGCATTCCGACAGCAATGTTGCTTCAAGTCAAAAATCAATCTTCCAAAGCTGTATTCATGAGTACTTTAATGTTATTCCTGTAACATCCAAAGAAAAATGAATGCACTTGTGCCTGGCTGTGCAACAGAATGTTAATATTAACAATGAATATTGAATGTTTTAACAATTAAATCAATTGTGTTTTGTTTTTAATTGAATACATTTGAAAGGTAAAAGCTGCTAGGGTGCCTGGTCTAGGTTTGGAATGGCACCATTTTCACATTAAAGTAGAACATGAATAGTCCATGTGCATAATGAATCTATCACTAGTGCAATGAGATTAAAAACAATAGTTTATTAAAAATAGAATTCTAGAGTTATTCTATGCTAATATGCTGGCTAGTTCCTTCGGAGAGAGGCAGAGGGGGGAGCCAAACCGCTTTCAGTAGAACAGCTTACTAATGAAGGCAGAGGTAACAACAAATTGTTCTTTGTGTCACCCAACTACACTTTCATCAGCGTGCTGTAATCCGTTATAATGCTCTGACAACTAATTGGCATCACATTTTTGTACGTACCACGTGAAGCAGCAAGAAGAAAGTTTGGACAAACTGGACATGCAACATCAACATTACCCCCCCCCCTCCTACAGAGTGCTGCATAACCCTGGAAACAGAGGCCTGGTTCATTTGCAGCCAGATTAAAGATAGTGAGGTGGAGCGGGTGGAAAAGATTATTCCTCGTAAGAAAGAAAGAAAACCTTTAAGCTCCCCATTAATAACATGAAGAGAGTGTTATTTATGAAAGCTGCCTCGAGGCTCTTTTCTATGCACACAGAAGTCTAGTATGTTGTAAGCCATTACATTACAACATCGAGAGCGACTCGAGGCCAGCGCAGTATCCACATACTGTGGATTGTGAAGTAGTCGCACAGTGGTTCTGGTTTTACTCAGCAGGATTAAAGTACAGTAAACCAGGAATGGAACCAAAATGTCAGATCAGCTTATGGAATGTCTAAATCAAAGCCTTGTAAATCCAACCCAGTGGGGGCAACCGTGCAGCCTGTATGCTGCGACACTGTGTGCCACGGCTCGGCTTACCAGCAAGTGGCAAAGGTTGCCAGGAAACACTGTTGGGCTCACAGGGCGTTCACTTTCAGACTCAGATGCAGTCACATATTCTTAAAAACACTTCACACGTCTCAGTTCCTCTGTGCTGCTAAAGGATTCTGTGGAGAAAGACGTTTTGGGGATTTGGCGAGAGAGTCTTGTGTCAATGCAAGGATAACAGAGAACCTTGACCCCTGACCCCAGTGGGAGTGGGAACCCACAGGAAGTGTCATGGTAAGACACATGATAGGCAGGTTGTACAACTACTGCTCTGCTAAAGCAACATGTCTACTGTATATAAATTACAAGTGACATTTAAACAACCTGAGGCGACCAATAGTACTTCATTTCCGATAACATTAATGACAACAAAAGGGTATGTTGATGAAGCATTTATTGAGTTAATTACTAGCTAGCTTTTCATTTATTGACATGACTAACTGTATACAAACTCATGTCTCATTCACTTAAGGAAAAACCTAACATTATCATAATATAATATTAAAAAAAACATGGCTTCTGTTAGTACTTGTGGGGGAAACTTCTGAAGCAATTGGAAACAAAACTCGGAGACACGAGGAGAGCTGGAGCTTTGATGTCAAACACTGAGGGTTTATTTGGAGCTTCGGCTGGAGAATTCACAAGACATATCGTGAGGTCTGACCACACGGATGAGATGCCACAATCAATTCTGAAGAAACCGTCCTCTCGTAGAGGTTTTAACTAGTTTGGATGAGGGTCATCAACATTCTTCACTAGATAGACTAAACAGCTGGGGACACTGAATTACTTGCAGTTGATGCTTATGGCCTCGAAGATTTCACACCTTGGGTTCATCAAGCCCCAAGAAGGAAGCGTTCCATATGTCCCCATAACAATAAACTATCTTTGACCGAGCGCTGCCCGGTCATAAACTGGTAACAACAACAAAATGCTAGGGCAGCCCCTCCTTAAGGGAGATAGCGGCTGCCCAAGGCTGGGCATCTGCGTCAGAGGGCGAAAGATGACATGTAGGGCAAATTATTCCCTGACAGTACTCACAGCTGTGAACCTAGAATGTTGGTTGTGAAAGACTTTTTTCATGTGCATTGAGTGCATATAACATAAAAATGCTACCAAAATGAATTGTCTACCCTTGCTCTAACTTAAGGTCAACCCAAGTCATGTTACCATCGCAGCGTGACTTGACTCAGTGTAGGTGGGGCAATGGATGAAAATGTATACTTTTTAAAACAAAAACAAATTTGTCTGTCAGATCCAACCTCGAGATCGCTGCTGTCACCTCCATACATAGCAGATCAAAATTCTATATTTTAGCCGTTTCACTGGAATAGGGACAACACTCTACCTCTCCTCAAAGACCATGGCGGCATACCTGCCCTACTCTCTCTGCCTATCTAACATTAAACCATGGATCCAACAGAACTTCCTTCCACTCAACTGCAACATATCGGAAATAGTAATCAGTGGCCCAAACTACCTCACCCATTACACCCAATCTGTTTTTCCACCTTCAGCTCCTTTACCCAGGTCCACAACCTAGGAATCATCTTGGCCCTAACCCTCTTGTCCTTCCATATGCCAACCACATCATCAAAAGTATTTTACACATCAGGAACAGAATCAGAAACAGGTTTATTACCAGGTAGGTTGCCACGTACCAGGAATTTGATTTGGTATTGTGGTGCATACATAAAAGTAAAACAAAAATTAAAGACAGAGAGAACTATTTTAAGAAAACTATAATAACATTAAAAAATACAGTAAAATATAGCAGTATTTACATTGAAATAGAATTGGAATAAATTATGTGCAATGATAAAAAAAAAAAACATATTGGGTACATTGTGTGCATTGTCTGCCTCCAACACTACTCCTCTTTTGCTGCTGCAAAACCACTCCTGCATTCTCTATTGCTCATCTCACAAAATCACAATTTAACTTCAATACTTCCAGAACTCCACTACCCGCCTGAATATCACCACTCACTGTAAACACCCTGTAGACTATAAGGACCTTCTCCGCAGCTGAACACTCCTTCATGCATATCAGACGGTTAAACGCCTGCCATCCTTTATGATGTTGAGCTCTGGACATGTGTCATTTCTTGGTTACACATAAATAGTAAGTAGTTCAATTGATCATTTATATATGGTATATATCAATGCAAAAAACAACATCATCAGAGGCCTGCTAGGTTTAATAGACCCTCCAGAAAAACGCGATTATGCGATCGCATAATTTACCGCATAATCAGCAAAATGGCACAGATTTTTTAAAAGGGCGCATATTTATTAAAAGGGCACATAATCCCCGCATTTTTTCACACAAAGTTGAGAAAAAAAAAAGTTAACTCGTCTTGACGTGAAGTAGTGATGATGATGATGATGATGATGCAACGTCATCAGCTCGCGCATCACAGAAGGTAAACAACACCGTAGAGTGAATGTGTGGAACTCACACGAGAGAGAAAACACCAAGATGAAAAAATCTAATCCATCTCATTTACCGACGAACATTTCTGCTAAAGACCAGGCAAAGCAGTACCCCGATATCTTGCACGAAAGTGGGGGGGAAACTATTCTGCACCCCGTGCAACTGTGTGTTGGAGCATAAGAGAAAATCGACAGTGACGACCCACTTTGATTCATTCAAACATTCGAAAATGCTTTCTGCTGCTGCGGACAAGAAAGCCAAACAACTCACGTTCACCGAGGCATCAACCTCCAAAACCCTTTCGAGGGCTACAAGAAACGAGGTGAGTAGCCTACAAGATTGAAGCTGGTCAGATAACGAACGAGTAAATGAAAACAGAATGAGGCGGAGAAGTGTGTGTGTGTGTGTGTGTGTGTGTGTGTGTGTGTGTGTGATTAAAATAGCCCAATTGCTTTTACAATAAATAAACATTGAATGTGTTTAATTGAATAGTAAAGGGGTTTAACGGTAGTGGCAGGTTGTGTGTGAGAGAGAATAAATAAGACAGCCCAATATTTAAAAAAAAAATCTATTCTTTTTTTGGTAGATTTGTGAGACCTGGGTCGCCACATGCACTGCTGTCAACATTCCACTGTCTAAGAGCGACCATCCTGCAATGAGGAAATTCCTGAATGAAAAAGTAATCAATGGCGGAGCCATTCCAGGATTTCACCAGCTTCAAGAGAAATACTTGGGAGCAGTATAAAAGGAAAAAGAAGAGTTGAAGACACTTCTTGCAGGAAAACCTGTTGCTGTGATATTTGATGAGACTCCAGATGTAGAGGGGAGATGCGTGCTGAACATCCTGCTTGCACCACTCAAGAAGGATCATTCTGGTTGGATCTTGGCCTACCTTGCAGACACCGTGTTCCTTGAGCAGTGCAATCATTCCACTGTATCTGTGGCTGTCGTGAAGTGCCTACAAGAATACAGCATTCAAAATGAGGATGTGATAGTGTTTGACACAGATAATGCAGCCTACATGAAGAAGGCATTCAAATCTGCTCTGCAGGCGCTGTACCCCAACTCACTGCACATCACGTGCATGGCACACATAATGAACCTCATCGGTAATGCCTTCCGCAAACCTTTTGTTCAGTTGAACAGCTTCATGATGAGTTTCTCCCAGATGTTCTACAATGCTGGATCACGCAAGAGAAGATATCTCTGCTTCATGACAAACAAGCTGCCAAGAAAAAAGGTGACCATGCCTCCAAACCCCTGTGCAACACGGTGGAACTCCTGGTTCTTTGCAGTACAATACCACAGAGAGTACTTTGGACTGTACAAGGAGTTAATCGAGATGGAAACACAGGTAAATAAATGTGTAACTTCACACAAACATGAATGTGTTAATTATATCAACGTAAAATGTAGTAACATTTAAGCCTTACTGTATGTTTGACCTAATCACTTTCTTTCTCTTTGTGATTTTCATTCACAGGTGTGTGGCAGAAGTGTACTACAGTCTGTGGAGAGACTCCAGGACATGCTTCAAGACCCAAACCTGGCTCAGTCCCTGAATGTGCAGATCAATATCATGGCTGACAAGTGCAAACACATCCTCAATCTACTAGACATCTTCGAGAGCAGACGTCCAGTGGCCACAAAGATCTTCAATTATCTGGAGGATCTGCAGGTGGTCATTGCTGCCAATAAAGAGATGCAGTATGAGGTATGTGACGAATACTTGAAGGAGTTTGACCTGCCACGCCGCACGAAGACCGAGATCCTCCGCACAGTTGGCGAGGCATACGTCAATGCTGAAGAAAAGCTCACCAAGTACATGTCAGATGGGCAGCCAGCCATAGAGTTTCTCCAGGAGGTCAGGGTGTTTGATCCTCGTCACATCGCATTCCTAGATGACTCTGTAGAAAGCTACAAGGCCATGCCAGGTTTCACTCACGTGCCAAGACATGAATTTGATTCTTATTTCACAGCCCTGGGTCCAGCAGCACTCAGAGCTGCACTGTCTGGCGTGGTGGATTTGGATGTGTTCTGGGATGGCGTACAGCAGAGACTTCCTGTACTGTCTTCCTTGGCCCACCGATACAAAGATGCTGTCTCCAACTCAGCCGATGCTGAACGAAGCAACAGCATCTACAAGCTGGTGTTGTCCAGCCGAAGGAAATTAACTACCAACCAAAACCTCAAAGCCTTGGTCTTCTTATGCCATAACCAACGGATCCTCAGTGGAGCGTTTGAGAGGGAGGAGAGGGAGAAGGGAAAGGTGATAGAGGGGGAGGATATGGAGGAGTGGGAGGACATGGATATTGAGGGAGAGGGGATGGAGGATGATTGGACAGTGACACAGACTATGCAGTCGTTTTCAAACACAGTGGACTCATTTAATGCAGGAATTAATACAACTTGAGAGTTGTAAGATTGCTCTTGAAAAAATGTTGGTAACCTATGTGTTCATTTTTAATACACTGTGAACTCTTGTTGATGCATTCAGTAGTTAATACAACTTTAAAGTTGTAAGATTGCACTATTTCTTGTGTGTGTTATTCTAAAAAACCTTACAGTTGTAAGATCATTGCACTGTTTTTGTGCACATAGCTTAACTTTACTACAACCTTACAGTCGTGAGAGATTATTGCACTTTGTTTTGTTATTGCATAGCAATACAGTAGTGTGTTACCCAAGTTTTATAAACTTATAAACTTATAAACTTTTATAAACTTAGAACCATTCAATGGTCAAGTAGGTTTGCCTCATTGAGAGATATGTTATTTTCAAAATCCTGTGATTTTGGCGAGTTGATGTTCAACAGTTACTCAGTTTCTGTCTTTGTCTTTGAAAATATTATTGTAGCATAACAGATGGTCTGTTCTACCTCACTTTTATAAAGCAGGAAGCATTTATTTTATTTTTTGAAAATGTTGTGACTCAGGAATGTTTAAGCCATGCTTAAAGGTGGGGTAGGTCATTTTGGAGAAACCAGCTTGAGTGCGCTAGAATTTGAAAATACACAGCCGGAACAAATCTGCCACTTCCTTACAGAGCCCCTCCTCCAACACACAAGAACGCGCACATGACCAATGAGGGCACGAGATAAGTTTGTGCACAGATGGAAGGCTGACAGGCAGGTAGGCCATCCAGTTATTTTAGCCGGGCCGGCTAAAATGATTGGTCGTACTTTTTACAGTACTACGGCTTCCACAGATTAAATATTTTTATGGATTTTTTGTCAAAGCACTTCAGATATTCATTGCTATCGGGATGTTAAGAGCATTCCATGGAATATAACAAAAAGTGTATCTCGAGCCGGTTTCTCAAACTTACCTACCCAACCTTTAAGCTGAGAAAATAATAAAAAAGAACTAAAACATTACCAGCACTTTCTGTGATGTAGCTTGCTTCTAGTATGCTTGTTTATCATAGGAACTCTTTAAAAGGGCTCCCTTTCATTCAGTAGTAGCCTAGTAACAGGGTGTGGGAGAAGAATCACCTTTTTTCCACTTCCCGCATATTTCGCAACTTCCCGCAATTTCACCGCATTAAATCACATAAAAACCTAATCGCATAATCAAGGATTTTAGCCCGCATAATCAAGGATTGTTATCCGCGTTTTTCTGCAGGGTCTAGTTTAATACCTTCTACTGTTGTAATTCTAAATTGAGGCGATCCTGACTATTTTAACCACCAATTTTGTCACTCACATTTTCTTTGACTGAAGGATTATTGGACCCTCAATAGAGTGGCGAAGTCCCTCCCCTTCCGGTTGAGCCCCATGGGACCTTATTTCGGAAAAGTTATGCATTGAAGTCAATGGAGAGAGAAAGATTATCTTTCGATCCCGTTTGAATTGTGCCACGAATTACACATATGATGTTTGTCAATTTAAAAGATAATTTTGCAAGTCAAAAAAATTAAAATGTGTCGTAAAACTGTGAAGTAACACATTTGTTTGTGTGAAAGGCTCAATGAACTACATCTCTCGTCAACAACACACGTCACCAAGATGGCCGTCACTACTGTCTTCACAATGAAACACGTCCTGAAGAATGTCATGCAAAGCCTGCCTTCCTTTGATTCTCTCTGAACTGCCTGGTCGTTTTAATGTTTAATGTCAACCATTTGTGCAGATAGCATGAAGTAGAAAAGATCGCCGATGCTAACGTTAGCGTTAGCATTTCTCCACCGGAATTAAATGGTGTATTATAGAATGATCACACCGGTGACAGTACTATTCAAAGGGTTCACGAAATATGACTACTACTCTTACTGTTTAACATTTTGGGTTACTTAATGTTACTTCATGTTAAGGCTAATAAAAATGACAAGGCTGTAATGCTAACTAACGTGCTAGCTACTAGCTAGGTAGCTAACTTGATCAAGCCACTCCTGGTCGTTTCATCAGACGGGAAGCAAAAGAACGAGCAAGACCCATTGCTGGTATAATAACAACCTGGTACTAAGCACACAGGCATCTTGTTAAAGTTATCTTATCTTAGCCAGCGCCATATAGATAGATTATATCTATATTGCGCTGATCTTAGGTATCTGAATGGTGGAGGTAAACAATTGTGACATCACTTACGCGACTCTGGGATTTGTAGTCTTTCTAGTTACGTATTTTTCATAGTCTTATATTTCAACAGTTTTACGACAAACTGTGACTTTTTTGACATGGAAATGATTTTTTAAGATTGACAAACATCATATGTGTAATTCATGGCACAATTCAAACGGGATCGAAAGATAAGTTTTCTCTCCCCATTGACTTCAATGCATAACTTTTCCGGAATAAGGTCCCATACCCCGGAAGTAAGTGGGAGGGACTTCGCCACTCTATAGCAGTGCTTCTCAAACTTTTATCAGTAATGTACCCCCTTTGAAACATTTTCTCAGCCAAGTACCCCCTGACCGACCCCGAACATTTTTGATAGAAAAAGCCTATATAAATAATTACAATATAGTGATGTTCCATCAGTGTGTGATTTATTAACTCCTTCATGCATGATATATAATAAATAAAACAAATTAATTAAATCACACACACAACCAAAACAATAAATTAAATAGACTCAGGCTGGAAAACATATATATATATATATATATATATATATATATATATATATATATATATACATATATATATATATATATATATATATATCTATATATATATATATATATATATATATCTATATATATCTATATATATATATATATATATATATATATATATATATATATATATATATATATATATATATATATGAGCACACATTGTCTCACAAGCAAAAAAAAACTCCTTAAAATAGCAGTCAAGTGTACAGACCACTGTCCATACAAAGACCCAGATGCCTCAACAGGCCATATCCAAATCTGTTTTTCAAAGTTTTCGAGCAAGGAACACCAACATGTTTGCATTGTCGGGCAAATGCATCTTTGATTGTAAACTGTCGGGAAGGTGGGGGCTCTCCAGCTGCCGTGTTTGCTACCAGCTGGGAAAACGGAATGGGGTGGTTGTGTTTTAGGTGTAGTTTAAAATGCGTGGTATTGCCTGCTTTTGTCGCTACCTTTTTTAAACAAATGCGACACACAGCCCGGCTCATTCAAGTCCGTAGGTTCGCCTCGTTGATTTGGCTTAAATCCAAAATACTGCCACACCGGAGAATCGAGATGTGTAGTTAGGTTTTGTAACCAATTCCATTTCACTTTAAATTCCCCGCGAGTAAGTCACACGTTGTCTCCCGCTTGTCGCTATATTATTAATTTGGCTGCTACGCTGCTGCACGTGTCCTGACCTGGCTGTGTGTCAGCCCCGCCCCTCACAGCGCGCGTGGCCGGCAGCCACAGCGCTCCTGGCTAAAATGCTGGTCACATCCTTATGTAAACGGCAATTTATCGAGCTCAGAAAAGTTATCGAGTCCATTTTTATTTATCGTACGATAAGTCAATTTATCGATTATCGCAACAGGCCTAGGTCCGCGTACCCCCATTTGAGAATCACTGCACTATAGGTTGGAATAAATTGTGACCATTGTTTATAAGACCGTTTTAAAGCCCACTGAATCATTTCAAAGGGCATGGCTTTTCAGCTTGCATACCTTAAGCTAGGTAAGGTGCTTTCAGACATCCTTGGAACATTGTTCTGTACTAGTGGAGTCCACCAGCAGCCGAGCAAGGGCTTGAACTTTTAACACGCCTGTCCAACATTCATCTTGGGCTTTCCATAGCAACCCCCTTTTCCCAGGACAGAGGGTCCCTCCCCCAAGGGTGTTTAAAGGGAGTGAAGGGGGGAGGTGAGTCAATTTAGTGGGAGCTGTCTTGAGAAAAAGAGCGTTTCTAGGGTAACTGAGCACTCACTGTTCTCCAAGAGCTTTCATGGTTGCCACTTGGCAACAGTCAGCTGTCGGTATTTCAAAATGCTTCTTTTCACGCTTGCCTGCATGCCTCGGAAACACACACACACACACACACACACACACACACACACACACACACACACACACACACACACACACACACACACACACACACACACACACACACACACACACACACACACACACACACACACACACACACACACACACACACACACACACACACACACACACACACACACACACACACACACACACACACACACACACACACACACACACACACACACACACACACACACACACACACACACACACACACACACACACACACACACACACACACACACACACACACACACACACACACACACACACACAACACACACACACACACACACACACACACACACACACACACACACACACACACACACACACACACACACACACACACACACACACACACACACACACACACACACACACACCTAGTGTCACCAAAGCAGATGCCTCTTGTATTGTTGCCTCTGGAGTCAAAAGCCAAAGCTAGCTGCCTGACGTCATGTAAATGATATTCAATTTCAAGCGCGCTTCTAAGTCCATTCATTTGAAATCACAAGCCAGGAGGAATTGGCCACCTGTCTGACTCCGTGCAATCCAAAGAACAACTCAGCAGAGCAAAAGTGAAGCCACAGAGATCCCCAGTTCCTCGATCTGCCCATAAATCTCCAAGTTTCCTAATTAGAAAGTACCACAAAACATTGGCTGAATTTCAGGATAACTTCAAAGTTTATTTTCTAAAGGAGTTTTTGGATGCCGAAGCCTCGACGCTGAAGGTTATCTTCCAGATGGTGGACACTCCCTTTTCCGCCACACCCACTCACCTGTCCTTCCTCAGAGGAGACAGAAAAGGAGTCTGCAGTAAACACCAGCTGTTCCCCAACTGATAGACAGGGGAAGAGACACTCTCCCTCCCCCTCCATCGCTCTCCTCGAGGTACGGCTTCACCTCTCTAACCCTCACTTCTTCCTCACAATCCCCCTCTCTGGTTGGCCGGTCTTTCCAGCCTCCTCTTTAACAAAAGAAACAAAAGGAGGCAGGGCCACTTTTCCTCTTCCCCCCCTGCAGAGAGAAGGAGAAGGGAGAACAATACCTGCAGACCACCCCTACCAAAGATGCAAAGCACAGCAAAAAGTGTCCACAAGAAATAATGTTGCAAGGAATGCAAACAACTTTCCAGCTTTTGACAGCATCTCGGAGAAGTACATAGACAGGGATGCAAACTCATCAGGTATGAAAAAGGTGACAAGGATCTGAGTCCCCCGACCCCACGGAATATCGGCTTTAAAATTAGGAATAACAGAGGATGTTAGCAGTCAGAACAACCAAAGCAGCAGTGTTAATAATAACAGAAACGAGTCACATCTAATAGAAATATATAAAAACATTTATTTTAATTGTGTAGCAGTCAGTTTATAATTTTGGCAGGACTGTTGAGCATTTTGAAAATGTATTTTCATGCCTCT
Source organism: Trematomus bernacchii (assembly GCF_902827165.1). Taxonomy (NCBI): domain Eukaryota; kingdom Metazoa; phylum Chordata; class Actinopteri; order Perciformes; family Nototheniidae; genus Trematomus; species Trematomus bernacchii. The sequence continues at coordinate 1,417,981 of NW_022987469.1, forward strand.
GTGCAAGGCTTAGTCTTTCTATCTTTATAGCCAGTCTCAATTTTGAGATACTTGTACTTTATTTAAGTATTACAATGTTTTGCTACTTTGTTCTTCTACTCCTCTACAGTTCAGAGGTAAATGGTGTACTTTTACTCCACTACATGTATTGAATACCTTTAGTTACTTTACAGATGTGGATGAATGATGTGAAATCTAATCAAGTGTTAAATCAGACTTTAGTTCCACCTGGAGTAAATTCACAAGCTACCCTGCAGTATACAAAGTCATTCAAACTAGCTGCACCTTTACCAGCTTTGAGAACACTTTCATGATCAATCATTATAAAACATATCATATATATTATTCTGAAATGGACCAATCTGCACAATGAATACTTTTACTGTCGCTACTTTAACTATATTTTGATGAGAATACTTTTCTACTTCTACTTGAGGAACATTTTGAATGCAGGACTTTTACTGTAACAGAGTATTCCTACACTCTGGTACTTCTACTTTTACTCAAGTACAAGACCTGAGTACTTCTACTTTTACTCAAGTACAAGACCTGAGTACTTCTACTTTTACTCAAGTACAAGACCTGAGTACTTCTACTTTTACTCTAGTACAAGATCTGAGTGCTTCTACTTTTACTCAAGTACAAGATCTGAGTGCTTCTACTTTTACTCAAGTACAAGACCTGAGTGCTTCTACTTTTACTCAAGTACAAGATCTGAGTGCTTCTACTTTTACTCAAGTACAAGATCTGAGTGCTTCTACTTTTACTCAAGTACAAGATATATACTTATATCACCTCCGTTTATAGCCTATGAAAAAAAAGATTTGAAAACGAAGGCTAAAGCTAACGTTAGCAGATAGTGACAATGTATGCTACTTAGCTAGCTCAACGATTCATTAAATAATATTGCGACAGAAAAACTTTTCAGTGCACATCACGCTCTGCTGCTCCGACAGGGAGCTCTGCTCTGAACACCTGAACGGCCCGTTCTAACAGCTGTTCACCAGCGGTCCAGTCTGTGCCACAGTGACTCCGGACTGCACAGTTAATATTAACGAACGCACCGTAGGTAATGTAGCTGCTGAATCTAGACCCTCATCCCGGAGCAGCAGAGCCTTATTATACATCCATGAGCAGAGACGACAGGCAGGAAGACTCGAGCACACAGCTCGCGCTGCATTATAATATATAAAAAAAGAACACCATGCGTGTCATGATGGCACAGAACAGCTCGCGGCCGCAGATTACTCCGGGTCCCAGACCCCCCCCCCCATACCCCAATTTTTTTTTTTTATTGCAGATCTACATGAAGCACACAAACGACCTATTTTGGATTCAAAACGGCAAATTTCGCCGAAAGGTGACAAGTTTGCATCCCTGATAGAGGAATGTGCAGGTGCAGAACTGTAACCTCCGCTTATTTTGTCTACCGCCACCTTGTTTACACTGGGATTGAATGAAAATCGTACCCGAGGATGCACGTGTGTGGGTATGTTGTGTATTAAAGCTGTGAGAACTGGTTGGAGTTTGGACCTTGGGAGAGAGGATGTTTTTGTGGGATGGGGCTTATATTTTGGCAGCTTTTCCCATGTAGTCATTTTCCAGTGTAAGGCTGTGTGAGGTGGTCACACACAGTCTTTTCCACTGTAGGAACTTAAAAACACACATAACATGAAGCCATTATCTCTAGTTCTGCTTTCCTCTCCACTGCTCTTGCCCTACTTGCATGAAGAGTTAGTGAAACTAACTTTGGGCTCTGCTCAAGAGGTAATGTCTCAGATACTTTTAGGCCCCGGCTCCACGAGGACAAATACGGCAAAACGCATCGGAGTAACGCAAATGCAACCGCAAAAAACCTTCCGTCCCCACGCAATATACACCGGATTGTGTCAAGCTCCACGAGACGGCTCCGTTTACATCCAAACGCTGGAAAAGCTGCAGTACATATGCCGAACCTGTACGTGGCGCTGTAACTTCCTCCACAAAAGCAGCAACTTCCTCCACAAAAGCAGCGAAGAAGAATGGTTGTCATGGCTGCACTTCTGTGCATTCTCCGCGGTGGGGGCCGACAGAACCGGGCAGAGTTTTTCGCCGGTCAGCGTGTGTTAAAGTTTAAATCTTCCGGACAAAATTATAAAAGTGCCGGTCAAAGGTCTTCTTTGTTATTTATTGAGCTTTAAAACAAATGAATAACGACGATATAATGATATATAATCATCAAATACACGGAGCCTGTCTCTTTTTCCTCTCTTCTGACAGCGTCAGTGTCTGTCTCATGCAGCAGCTGATCCTGTAATGAGTGACCCGACAGTAAAAATGAACATATTTATAACTAGTTTAGGTAGTTTGAGAGGTAATTAAAATAGCTAAGGGTGATGATCTGACTTGAAGTGTGTGTTTTGCTCCCGCTGCATCACAGCGGCAGGAGCTGCGTGTCTCCGTCCTGTCAGATTAGACTTCACTCGCGTTTATGTCCATATCGAGATAAAGATAAATAATCTGAATTCAAGGAGGAGCTCCTGTAGATGTTGCACAAAGAACTGTAGCATGGTCAGTAGCGACTGGAGCACGATAGCAACCCTGCGGGGGAGAGGCGGGGCTATGAAAACGAATGACCGTATAGGCGACTCCACGGCCCCGTTGGACCCCCCAGAGCGCTCCGTTCCCAGATCTATCCACCTTTGGACCCGTTGTCGTTTGCGGGGTCTGTTTCTACGTTTCCCTTACGGCGTCGTCAAGCTTAGAGGGCTATACGCATGAGAAATATGCGGATTCAACCCGTTTTCGTCCTCGTGGAGCCGGGGCCTCAGAGGTTGCTGACAGAACTGTTGATTGTGACTATTGAGCAACATTAACAGCTATACCATCAATTGATATACTGCATCTGCATCAAGGAGGTCAACCAATGAAGATCAATGGATGGTCAAATGAAAACATCCAGTCCCTCATTAGTAATTGGGAATGGAAGCTGTAGCCAACGGTTGGATAATAAGAGAGATTCAAAACAAAGTGGAAACACAATTACAGAAAATGAAGGATCACAATGGATACAGAGGAACAAACACCATAAAGTTGTTTGAAGTGGTAGTCACTGTTTTGGGCCAACCACCCCTTTCAGTGTCAATGTAGAAGCAGATCACTATCAGCTACACTTCTACCCTTGTTGTCTGCCCCAAAAAAGTTGAGGATTTGATGTCTTCAAATGAAGGACCTTAAAGGTGGGGTAGGTAATTCACTTCAGAAACACTTTGTTATATTCCATGGAATTGCTCTTAACATCCCGATAGCAATGAATACATTAAAGGTGGGGTAGGTAAGTTTGAGAAACCGGCTCGAGATACACTTTTTGTTATATTCCATGGAATGCTCTTAACATCCCGATAGCAATGAATATCTTAAGTGCTTTGACAAAAAATCCATAAAAAAATGTCATCTGTGGAAGCCGTAATACTGTAAAAAGTACGACCAATCATTTTAGCCGGCCCGGCTAAAATAACTGGATGGCCTACCTGCCTGTCAGCCTTCCATCTGTGCACAAACTTATCTCGTGCCCTCATTGGTCATGTGCACGTTCGTGTGTGTTGGAGGAGGGGCTCTGTAAGGAAGTGGCAGATTTTCTCCGGTTGTGTATTTTCAAATTATAGCGATCTCGAGCCGGTTTCTCAAACTTACCTACCCTACCTTTAAATGCTTTGACAATAAATATATACAAATATTTCATCTGTGGAAGCCGTGGCGCTGTAAAAAGCTAGACCAATTATCTGCCTCGGCCCGCGGCAGATAATCGGTTGGCCTACCTGCCTGTCAGCCTTCCATCTCGTGCACAAACTTATCTCGTGCCCTCATTGGTCATGTGCGCGTTTGTGTGTGTTGGAGGAGGGGCTCTGTAAGGAAGTTTGAAGGAAGGGGCAGATTTTTTTCGGTTGCGTACTTTCAAATTTGAGCTTACTCGAGCTGGTTTCTCCATTCTTACCTACCCTACCTTTAATACAGAACAACCATGTGCATGTTCAGTGTCCCCTCCACCCTCAACGACCCCAGGTGGAGGTCTCGTCTTCTCATCACAAGTGCGTTAACAAGGCTCTTCTTATCAATGTCACCCTATCTCACTAGCCGGGCCTCTTTCTCCGAGAGCTTTTTACAAATGGCTGCTTCAGCTCTGCAGACAGAAGGGAAATGATACGGGAGCATGGGTATGCATGAATGCAGGAGCGAGGGAATACTGAGAAAATGAGAGCTGCGGGAAGTGTCAAGTTTTGAGCTAGGAGCGGTGAATGTGGAAAGGAAGGATAGGATGAAATTGCTATAGAGTGATGTAAGGAGCTTTTAGAGGGGTGTGAGAGAGAAATATACTGCAGCATGTATGCAGGAGGTGAGAGAGAGAAAACTGAAGAGAGGCTGATAGAAGCCACTAGTTTGGGAAGTGTCCCCTAACTATTCATTCACATTTCACTATGATATTGTCAATGTAATACAATACAATACAAACAGACATACAGTTGACTGCTTTTGGCTTAGTTTTCTTTATCTCAACTTCATTTTTTCTGATTGGTACAACGAATGGCTCTAAATACGTGACTTGAATTTTGAATTGAGCCGTCCCTTATAGATACTATCTCTTTAAGTATTAGTGATGGGAATTACGGCTCTTTTTAGTGAGCCAGATCATTTGGCTCGGCTAACTAATGGCGCATTTCCACCATGGCGCGGAGCGCGGTTTAAGCGTGCCGGGCCCGTTTTTGGTTGCGTTTCCACTAGGCCTAGTTCCGGCCCGGGGCTACTTTTTCACCTTTTTTCTGGCCCGACAAAATTGTGGTTCTATCGGGGCCAACAAACAGGGCTGAGTCGGGCTGAGTTTGCTAAACTAGAGAGAGAATCGCTGGCAAGGGGGCTACAACTACAACAAGATGAACATATTTGACCGTGATTTAATTGTAATACACGTTTCAAAATGATGCCGAAGTAACAACATACTGATACCGGTTAGTAAAAACCATGAATTAATGCTTTGACAAGTCTGCAGACAGACGGCAGGCAAAAAAACTTTTAAAATGCGCGTTGTCTAAATGGAGATCGGCTAAGCCAACGCAATATATGCTCCGACCATCCACACTCACAACAACGGCCTATCCAGACATAAATAAACCAGCGACTGTACTCGCCATGACACAGACAGTCTGTGGTTTGTACTTGTTTAACTTTTGTCTAGTTTCTGAACAGATATGAGGAGCTGTGAGCTTGAGTGCTAACAGCTAACGGCTGATGTTTTTCTGGGGTGCTCATTGAAGATGACGTCACGGCGCCCCCTACACTGCGTTACTATAGATACTACCCCAGTTCCTAAACTGTAATGGAAGCGCAGCATAAAGTGAGCCAGTCCTAACAAGGCATAACGAGGCCTAGCCATACCGAGCGAGGCTGTGTAGTGGAAATGCGCCATAAGAAGAGCCGGCTCTTTCGGCCCCTAAACGGCTCTTCATTTTACCACAGTTTACCACGGAGCCTCAGTTTCGCCCAGTTCACGCGCGTGCTCCACTAGCACCCCCCGCCAAGGCTCACCGGCAGTACACTTTCCGTCACAGGAACACGCTTTGCTGGCGGGGAAAATAATCCCACCAGACTCCTTTGCCCCTCCAACAGAGGGATGTCCTTTTCCTTTTTCCTTTTCGTCATTTCAAGCGATAAAAACTCGATCTTCTCTCTAATTATTTATTTTTTTGGACGCCCTCGGCTCGAGTTCAGGGCGTTTTGAGCTGAATAAGGGTGTCAAATGACTGAAAGACTGGCGGAAACGCTGGTTAAAGGGTTACTCAACTTGAAAATACTTTTTTATTCCTAAAAATGACAAAGGTCTTAATTGTATTAGGGATTAACATTGCCTGAATAATATCCAGTAGTTTTACCAACTTGAGTTTTCATATGAAACCCTGAACATTTATTGTTATTCAACTAATTAATGTTCAGCTTAATGTTTGACATATAAATCCCATCATATAATATATGGCAATGATATAATTGAGTAAAATAGTTATTATGTATTTCTCAGTCAGACCAGTTCAAGCTCAGGAGGCAGACTGTGCTTGGGTAGAGCATATGCTTCAACACTGACCAGAGGCGTTTCCTGGACCTGGAAACATTCAGGGTTTAGCCCACAGTGGCGGCGCCAGAGATTTTCTTTTGGGGGTGCTGTGGGGTAGCTTGACGTTTCATAGAGGGTGCTCAAACATGAAGGGTTTCCCATTAAGGTAACTGGCGCTACAGTTGAATTTTGTACTGCAACACTCCCCACACGCACACGGTACACCCACGACTGTTACAATGAAGGCTCGATAATCAGCTCACAGCATAGGTGTAAGCAAGGGTAAAGTGGGTGGACCTAACATCCTCTAGGGGGGGTCCTCACCTCCTCCAGGGGGGTTCGGGGGCACGCTCCCCCGGGAAGAATATTTTTTAAATATTGAAGTTAAAAGCATCAATCTGGTGCACTTTGAGAGCAAAATGAAGAGATCTATGGATACATCTCAGCACCCATATGAAACAGAACTGTAAACGGATTTATTTTTTCTTTATGGATATTTTACAAATAACTCCCTTTTTAAACTGTATTCTTGTTTTACTGTCATATAGTATTTCATACCCGTTTTTCATTTATTCTCTTATTTTTTTATAACTATAATGATCATATGAAGGTGTGCCTCAGAAATAATCTTTTACATAATTCGTGACCAAACCGTTTGAGACCCACTGAGATAACTTAGACTTAAGTTAACTATCTAAACACTCAGAGTCCATAAGCTCACCTGAGTCTCTCAGTCTGACTGGAGAGGACTCTCCTACAGCTTGTTGTGGAAACAGCTCCTAATGTCCGTTAGTGCAGCTAGCTAACCAGATGCTAACAACACGGTCCCTGCTGGCACCGGTTCTCCCAGAAGTACTTGTACTGTATTTCCATGCAACTCTCTGATTGGTCTGGTGTCTTGCCTCTGTTGCATTCATTGAACACGGGAAATTACAATCCTGCCGTCCTCTCTAGTGTCATGATGAGGTTCAGGTAAAGCACGGTTAATGTATTATATTATTGAGGGCGAATTGTCCGGGGCTACAGAAAAAACATTTGGGGCTAAAGCCCTGAATGCCTAGGCCAGGCGACGCCACTGACACTGACCTTAGGCAAACACACCCGCTTCATTCATGACGGAACAATTACAGAGCAAACGCTCACGCATACACAAAACATGGGCTGCTTGTGGTGGGGGCATGAAGCGTACCCTAAGGAGTTAATAATTTACACTGGTACACTTGCTTCTTCAAAGAGATTTCAACACTCTAATCTATTTTACAATCCTCAGCAGGGCATATATCTGGGTCCACATTTACATATCTGAATAATGAACAGGCTACCCAGTCTAATTAAACCCTCAGAGAATCCTGAGCAGCGTTATCACCGTTCATGTTATCAAAGAAAATCCTCAGTCCAAAAAGAATTAAGCTTTGCTGATTCAGATAATGGACAGAAAAAGACGGGAGCTTCCTTCTGACCAGTTTGCGGCTAAGATTTGCAAAGCTCACTGTAAGCAGTAAGCATAGAGATCTGAGAGAATCCAAATGTGACTTCAGCCAGTCACGTCTGAGTCTCCAGGCACAGCAGAACACCTCAGAGCAGACTACCCAGCACTGAGATACATCATATATTCATGTCTTTAACAGCCTGAACACTATATCAATATGCAAAAACCTAAATCACCCCGTCTGAGTTGACTTTTTTATCTCAATGTTTGCATGAATATGTGCATAATCACGGCATGAATTTTTCACAAATCTCTTAAAGTACAGAACAAATGTACAGTGAACCACAAAGCATGAAACTACCAACTCTATTAGATGATGCATTAAACACACTCAAATGGAAGTCAATAACAGACACTATAAGATTCAGACTGTGCTCAAATTAGGCTATATTTAATAAGTGCTATCTTGAGGTCTCCTACAGAGTGCTGGGGGTATCTGTCAGGGGGGGGGGGGCTCGTATCAGATTCCATGCCCCTCTTTTATCCCTCGTCTCAAGGTTTGCAGCACCAGCATATTGTCCCTAATCTGTGTGCATCTGTTGGTTCTCAAAGCCACATTAAACAGCCAGACCACTCTGATAAGGTTACTGACTTAATGCTCAGTGACATAATTAAATTGAGTATTTAATCTGGTCATGGGAGATGAGGAGCTCTTGACCCCCTGTCGGGCCAGAAGAGCCGGTTCTCTGGTCCTTTTGGGGTGATGCTTTCCGACTGGCAAGATAAAAACTGGTTGCAGAGAATGTTCACCAATATAGAGTTACTGCCAGATGAGTTCACCTGGTGGTCTCCTGTGAAGCCACCAGAAAGTAAGATGTTCGCGGAACAAATGTTCGTAGGGCCAAACTACACATCTATGTCGGTCTGTGATGTCATGTGGGCCTAAACAGATTTAAACAAGGCAGAGGTTGCGCTAGACTTTTTCGCTGCCCGTAATTTTTGACGGAGAGGATTGTAAAATTTCCGTCCGGGGGCGCACGCTCGTGAACTGTTATCGCCGTGTTATGCATGCCCACTGCACCTCGCGGGAGCGCACACAGCGTAAAGCCAAAACTCACAGACATTTCAATGATTTGTACGGCAAAGTTAGGTTTGGAAACGGTATCATTTCCTTTTTGGCAGGCATGCATAACACCGGAGCCTCGCTGCGGGGAAACTTTGGCGCTGTTCCGAGTTTGTTCTAATCTGTCAAAATGACGAACTGCTTGCAGATTTTTCCGTCATTGTTCAACAAAATCCGTCATAGACGGAAAATATTCGTTTAACGCAACCTCTGCAAGGCCTAAACAAAATAATCCAGATATGATCTGGGTATTCTTGTTCTCCAGTCAGGCCATTTTGGCATCATGCGCCACAGAGCAACTTTGATCATTAGGAACAGGCCCTCGCCTCCAACACTGTTTCCAGTTCTTTACATCCATGTTTCTGGTCCATAGTTATCCTTTAAGAAAATTAAATAACTTGAGATTCTTACACAATAAAAAAAGGTGTAAAAGATGGGGTATGCTTAAAAAGTGGCTTGTATATTCACCCTTAATGCGATGGAAGTTAAACACTGTTCAACCCAAAAACTTTTAATCAAAGCAAACCGTCTGCTTAAAGGTGTGGTAGGTAATTTTGGAGAAACCAGCTCGAGTGCGCTAGAATTTGAAAATACACAACTGGAAAAAATCTGCCACTTCCTTACAGAGCCCCTCCAACACACACGAACATGACCAATGAGGGCACGAGATAAGTTTGTGCACAGATGGAAGGCTGACAGGCAGGTAGGCCATCCAGTTATTTTAGCCGGGCCAGCTAAAATGATTGGTCGTGCTTTTTACAGTAGTACGGCTTCCACAGATGACATTTTTTATGGATTCTTTGTCAAAGCACTTAAGATATTCTTTGCAATCGGGATGTTAAGAGCATTCCATGGAATATAACAAAAGGTGTATCTCGAGCCGGTTTCTCAAACTTACCTACCCCACCTTTAACACTTGGAGGAACCATGTGGGATTTGTTCCTTTTCATAAAGGAGACAGTATGTTTATCACAGACGAAGGTGGATTAAGCTGTCAGAATGCTTCTACAGCACTTCTTGTCCAATAGTGGTCTGGAAACCGACTCCCCCCACAAAAATCTGACATCAGAATTGGTGGGGGCCTATGTCCTGCAATTTCTATTACTTTCAGAGACCAACAATCTCACATTAATGTTAACTTCTCTCCATGATTGAGAAAGGAGCAAGGTTTTTCACAAATACAAAGCTATACAAGTCGTCCAGGACACACCGACTGAAAAATCTGCAAAGTTATTCCCACATTTAAACTAATTCCCGTCTCTAGTGTAGCTGTCTGAATATCAATAAACACATTTCGATTTCAAACCAGACACCACCGTTTGAGCCTTACCTTGCAACAACAGCTCTGTCCTGGCTTCAATGTTAACAGCAACTTCGTCAACAACCATCTCCTCCCCAGCCAGTCACACTATCAAAGCCTCAGTCCATCCTTCATGTCTCCCCAGCTGTTTCTCACTAGAATAACTGCATAAATGTCAAATTGGATGCCAAACAACACAAATCCCAGGAGTGTTTCCTCTCAGACACCAGGTGCCCTCGCTAGGCTGATGACAGCAGATTACTTAATTTTGTATTAAGGATGTTTGTTTGCTTGGAAGAGGCAGTGATGAAAGGTTTGGAAACCACATTCTCCCTGCAGGCCCTCCAGCTGCCAGACACAAGAGAAATGGACACCCTGCCCCTTGCAACTTTTGACCTTTGGCCCCTTGACTGTGGCAACATTTGTGAGGCAAGTCTTGTTTAGTGCAGAGACACTTTACCACCTCTGCTGTCACAAAATACTATCAGTTACATGCTGATATCTGTGAAGGTAGTTGCTACTTATAAGTCAATCGAAATGAGTTCCATGTTTAAGTATTCCTTTGCTCAATGACATAAATGTAAGAGTTAACAACTTCTAAAGTCTTAACCTAAAATTTGACTTATTTTATTACAGATCAAGAAATGGATTGTAAATAACCAGTCATGCACACATTAGTTAAACTTTCTGAGATTCGTATCGTTTTTCTTATTTTATTTAAATGAGTTAGTATATCTAGTCTTTATTTCGAAGATAGAAATGTACATTTTATGTACAGTGTATTAGTTTTAGCACGCATGTATGAAATATGCTGTGATATAATGTTAATTATGTTATTGAATTGAATATGCTGTATTTTGTGTTGACCTGCCCAGGGACTGCAGATGGAAATGAGCAAACTGCTATAATTTTGTACAAAGCATCTTATCTAATGTTCTTTTTGTACATGGTCCTTGACAACTACAACAATAAACTAAACTAATCACCTATGTTATTCCAATGAACTCCACAGAAGATAATATTACCATTGTTGATTCTGGAAGAACAAATATCCTTCTTCATTGAACTTGCACCATTTAAAATGTCTTGTTTTTCCATCTCAGGCAAATGCAGGTCAAGCCTGTAAAAGGTCAAATGTGCACACCATAATGATGGCATTTATAAACAGGGCCAAAGGTCATTTCACAAGTCCAGGCAGCTCTGAGACCTGGGGTCTGACTTTCACCAGGTACAAGAACATGCCGACAACTAGCAGTTATTCACTTCAGGGGAAATTAAAACATGTGCTCCACTTAAGACTCAAACATCCATCTCGCTCAATTGCATGCACTCAGATTCTGGCATAAACCACAACCTTCACTTGAGGAAGCACTTGAAAACTTTACTCATACTTGTCCCACTTGGCTGTTTTTCAGTAGATGCAGCCTATCTTTACTCTAGAACAAAAAAAGAAACTAGGGATAGTTTCATGTGGGTCCAACACAAAACTAACAATGTTACAATGCACCAAATGACATTCAATGATATTGCCGCTACAAGGGCTCTATGCTGCAGTTAAAAGAAGCTTAGCCTCCAAAACTTGAAAAAGGCAATGCAATAGCCAAGTGGATAGGTTCCATACCACATGGGTGCAAATGCCCCTCATTCTCTTTTACTATCAAATGTAAAATGCCCCAAAACTAAAAATGTTAAATGAGCTTCCATTAAGATGTGCAGACAAATCATTCATGTATATGCGCAAGAGCATCATGTCTGGGAACAGGCTTATGTTCACAATGCCACCAACAACCTAAAATAAATGAGCAATCATCATCAACGGGAGGGGATATTCCACATAATTTCCTGGCTTATACTAAGTCACCAATTCTGTTATGGAGGCTAGAGGAGCAGATGGCGATGGGTTAAGAAGGCACTAAAGTGTGAGCAGACCCTCACCCATGGGGGAGAAAACCACAGAGGTCGCACACTCTCACTGGCAACCCCTGTGATTGCCTTCAACCAGGACACTTGTAAAAGTGTTAACATAATGAAATACTGTTCTAGTTACGGTGTTAAGAAAATAACAAGAAGACCCCCCATCTGACCTTAGATCTGGAGGAGCATGATCATGAGCCCCAGCAGGAGTTCCTCCTGGTCATTTCTCATTGCTTAATAAACTCACACCAATATGCAATGTATGCAGTTTAATGATTATGAATATGAGGGTTTGGAAAATGATTAAGTAGCTCTAAGGAACCTTCATCCTTAATGGCGATTCTCTACTCATGTGAGTCTTGCTAAGCTATTGACAAATGAATAATGATTTGAAAAGATAAGGTATTTGACGCATTATTTAGATTGTGAACTTATTGTTAGGATGGTTTGACAAACAGAATATATCTCATAATAAAAGCTGGCCATTTATGTTTTGTATTTTATAGAAAAACGTTGTTATAAGTTCCTTCTCTGGTACATTTAGCAAACAGATGATACAGACATAATAACATGATTTACAGTGATGTAAAGTAACTAAGTAGATTTACTGTATAATATTGAGGTAATGTTGTACTTTTACTCCACTACATGTATTTAATACTTTTAGTTACTTTACAGATGTGGATGAATGATGTGAAATATAATCAAGTGTTAAATCAGACTTTAGTTTCACCTGGAGTAAATCCACAAGCTACCCTGCAGTATACAAAGTCATTCAAACTAGCTGCACCTTTACCAGCTTTGATAACACTTTAATTATCAATCATTATAAAACATATGATAAATTATTCTGAAACGGACCAATCTGCACAATCACTACTTTTACTTTTGGTACTTTAAGTATATTTCGATGCTAATACGTTTGTACTTTTACTTGAGTAACCTTTTGAGTGCAGGACCTTTACTTCTAATAGAGTATTCCTACCCTCTGGTACTTCTACTGAAGTACAATATCCGAGTAGTTTTTCTACATCTGATGATTTCAAAAATGGATGCATGTGGCTGGCGCGTTAATCACACAATCCTGGTTCATCTCCATAGTAAATCGCAGTGTGTTGGGGTGGCTGAATGTGACCGCTTTCAAGGAGAAGTCAGCTTTTTTTCGGGAAGGTTCTGTTGGATAGACTAAGGTATATAGTAAGGATTTGGATTTGGTTGTCTGATCTCTGAGCTGTTGTGCCAGTCTATAAAGACGTGTTGACCAATGTTGCACTAACAGTATGCCTCTATCAGAGAAGTGTTGAACCGCTTCGCATTACATACCGTCACACCTCATTCTATCAATGATAGCTGGTGCACAGAGCGCGTGGAGGATGTGTATTGGACAAGTTAGCTAACTATGAGAAGCACTGAGAAGTTCAACAGAAAGTCAGCTAGCTTTAACCAACTTAATGGAGTTATTAACGCAAGCCTGGAGTAGAACTCAGTGGCAAAGGGTTAAAACCTGCTCAGAGAGAGAAAAGTTGTTGGAAAAGCGTCCATTGATATCGCTTTAGACATGACAGAGAAACGGAGCACGTGGAAACAGAGGCAGTTTAATCCGAACAGATAAAAACCTGAGTAAAGCGGAGCGGAGGCGGACTACACTACACCGGCCAGACTGCACTCACCTTGCCCGGTGAACAGCTCTCAGTCCCCGGCTGCTCACTCCTCGTTTCAGCGAAGCTACCTCCTCTTCACCGTTTCACTCCGTATCCAATTTATCTGTAACCGGTGCTTGTATGCGCAGACACATTAGCTAAACGTATTTTAAGGTTATTACTCGTCGTTACGAGATAACAGATTCCATTTTCGTTTAGTCCAGACTTGCAACTGTCCACTTTCAACTTTCACTAGTTCACACACCTACCGCCGCCGGGAAAATATGTGCAGTTATTCCATGCAGTAAAAAGTACTGTTAAGTGTAGTTTCTGTCCTCCTGGGCTGCTGCTCCGGCTCTCCCCCACATGTCATGTAGTAGCCAGTGAGCGGTGGAAGGTTTGGGGCTGCTCTCAGCAGGGGGAACGAGAGGGGGATATATCAGGCTGCATTCAAGTGCTCCTCGTTTTTTCTATAACCAAGCTAGAAAGTAAAGTAGACACACCGTTTTCTTTTAGAAAAACAGGTAAAATGTGTTAAAAAAAAAAAAATGAACATGAGCTGTGTTTATATATCTGTTTGTGTGTAAATGCATAACCTATAATGGTCTAAGATGCAAACTGTGATGCATTATTGGCTGTTTAAAAACTGCAGTGGTGTTACCACCTTTTCTAAGTTGGCAGTAAATACAGTATATTTTGATTTGATCTAAATGTGCCAACAAACCACCGCGAGCACATCTCATGGACCATGGCCATGGAGGGAATTTGGGAAACACTAATAATGTAACTTAATCTAAACTTATTCTGAGCTGTGTCCACGAAAAGCTTTTTTAGTTCTATTTATTTTCCAAGACTGTTTAGGAAATACGAGCATTTACGGAAATCAGTTCCTTTCATAAGCTCCTACACTTTTCCACTGTGTCAATATGGGCTGCGATGTTTCCGAAGTTTTATATTTCCCCTAGCACGTGAAGGCAGCATTACCCACAGGAGAAATGGCTGGTGCATGGTAGACCCCTGGTGGACAGCTGGAGACACGCAGCCCACTTTAGACTGTTTATCACAGCTGGGATGGCTTGATTCCCACAGCTTTGTCACTTCACTGACATTTAATTACACGGGCTTACAGTCTTCTACCTACCCGTCCAACAGCATTGCCTTTTATTAAGAGAGATAAATTGTATGCCTCATTAAAAGGGTGAACGCTATGATGTTAATAATGGTTGAATTGATTACCATTAACATATCTCTCAACAAGCACCCTAGGGGGTGCATGCCCCACAATACATCCCACTGTGAGTTTCTAAGCTCTGCTGATAAGTTAGCTAAACCAAAGAAACAAAGGAGACCAACAAAGATAAGGTTTTGCTTTTTTCAAACAATCACCCATCTATAATGCAGGATTACACAAGATTGTTTTAGCATAAGGCTGGGATGGCTGGAATGAAGGCAGTGAACATTTTCTGTACTCCATGCAGTGATGGAAAAACTGTTCACATTTGTTACCTGAGTGATTTACTTAATCCTGATTGTTTTAATACTCAACTTCAAGTAAAAGTACTGCATCAAGAATCATATCCAAGTAAAAGTATTTAAGTATGATTAGGAAAATGAATTATTTTATTCAGAGTAAATGTAGTCATTAGAGAAAAAAAACCTTAAATATTTTTTTTAAAAAAACATTCTAAGCACAAGCAGCACATGTTCAGATTTAAGAAGCTGGAACCGTGAAATCTTTTCGAACAAAAAACCTGTTTGCAAAATGTCTGCCAATTACATTTCTTAACCCACTCATGGTTTTAGTTACTTCAACATACTGTTGTATGGTTTAATCTATAACAAATTACCCTATTTTAAACGTTGTTTTTTTTCAAGTATTGTGTTCCAAAATCTGAATACGTTTTAATTAATTAATTCTCCTCCATTTGCAGAGGACATGTCATGCCATGACATTAATATCAAAAGAGACCACACAGAGATCACAAAGCCTGCTGCAAACTGTTGTCTTCCAAAGGCTGCTGGTGTATCCAAGACGACAATTCAGTGAAAAGACGGACATTATAACGCGCGGCGGCGGGGGGTGTGTGTGTCTACAGAAGGTCCAGTTGTGATAGACACGGTTCGCCACTGATCTTTGGCCTCTCTTGAGAAAAGAAGCCTTTTATCTCCTCTCTTCATTCTCCTGTGAGGAGGACTGACGCTCCATAATCTTCACTCACTTCAAAGTTTACTCAGCCCCCCCCCCCCCCTCCTCCACTTCAAAGGCAAGGTGACAAAAGGTCTACTCTGGAATGAATAAATATTTTATGATCACACATGTACACAACACACACATTGAAGTTCAACCCATCTTTGTATAGGAGCAGCTTTATATGTGCAGAGCCAGGGGCCCCAGGGACACCTCGGCAGGCCCCAGGAGGTGAACTGGCAGCTCTCCTGGTTTCCAACTCCCTATAGACTGAGCTACTGTCCTGTCCATCCTCTCCACCCGCTGCGGATAGACAACAGAGCTTCTTCTTTACACACTGATGTAGCTCCTCTCTCATTTTGTTTAACCAGACTCCACTCTGTTTGGCTCCTTCCATACTTTGTACAATTTGCACGTATTTAAACTCACACTATCACACTACCTTAACTGCATTTAAATTAAATGAATAAGTTAAAAAAAATCATTTATCTATCTACACTGAAAAGAATATAACCGCAACACTTTTGTTTTTGACCCCATTTTCCATGAGCTGAAATCAAAGATCTGAGACTTTTTCTATGTACACAAAAGGCCTTTTTCTCTCAAATATGTTTCACAAATGTGTATAAATCTGTGTTAGTGAGGACTTCTCCTTTGCCGAGAGAATTCATCCACCTCACAGGTGTGACATATCAAGATGCTGATTTAACAACATGATTATTACACAGGTGTGCCTTAGGCTGCTCACAATGAAAGGCCACTCTAAAATGTGCACTTTTATCTTGAGTCTCTTCTGGTGTGACCACCATTTGCCTCACACAGTGCAACACATCTCCTTCACATAGAGTTGATCAGGTTGTGGTCTGTGGAATGTTGGTCCACTCCGCTTCAATGGCTGTGCAAAGTTTCTGGATATATGCAGACCCTCAATGGGTCTCATGTCCTCAAACTGGGATGTTTTCAGCTTCCAGGAATTGTGTACAGATCCCTGCAACATGGGCCGTGCATCATCATGCTGCAACATGAGGTGATGGTGGATGAACGGGACAACAATGGGCCTCAGGATCTCCTCACGGTATCTCTGTGCACTCAAAATGCCATCAATAAAATGCACCTGTGTTCATTGTCCATAACATACACCTGCCCATACCATCAACCCCCCGCCATCAGCTGACATCAGCAAACCCACATGACGCCATACACACTGTCTGCCGTCTGCCCTGTACAGTGAAATCCGGGATTCATCCGTGAAGAGGACACCTCTTCACGGTTAGAAAGTGGTTTCTAACCGATTGTTGCATCAGCTGACGGGTGGCTGGTCTCAGACGATCTTGCAGGTGAAGATGCCCGATGTGGAGGTCCTGGGCTGGTGTGGTTGTTACACTTGGTCTGCGGTTGTGAGGTCGGTTGGATGTACTGCCACATTCTCAGAAACGCATTTGGAGGCAGCTTCTGGTAGAGAAATTAACAATCAGTTTAGGGGCAACTGGTGGACATTCCTGCAGTCAATTGCACGCTCCCTCAAAACTTGCCACATCTGTGGGATAAAAGTGCACATTTTAGAGTGGCCTTTCATTGTGAGCAGCCTAAAGCACACCTGTGCAATAATCATGCTGTTAAATCAGCATTTTGATATGCCACACCTGTGAGGTGGATGAATTATCTCGGCAAAGGAGAAGTGCTCGCTAGCACCAATTTAGACAAATTTGTGATCAATATTTGAGAGAAATAGGCCTTTTGTGTACATAGAAAAAGTCTCAGATCTTTGATTTCAGCTCATGAAAAATTGGAGCAAAAACAAAAGTGTTGTGTTTATATTTGTGTTCAGTGTATCTATCTGTCTGTCTGTCTGTCTGTCTGTCTGCCTGTCTGTCTGTCTGTCTGTCTGTCTGTCTGTCTGTCTGTCTATCTATCTATCTATCTATCTATCTATCTATCTATCTATCTATCTATCTATCTTCTTAGTGTTCATTATCTAATATTGTATATGGTGTATCTGAACTTGGTGTTCATATTTAGTGTTTTATATTAAACTGAAGGGATGAACAGCATTCTTTGTAAATCAGAAGATCTAACATGTTGCTCAAAAATCAGTTTAGTTGGGTGGAGACCAGATGACAGTGAAGGCCATGACTCATTTTCTGGGTATGGTTGCATATGTCTCAGTGTGTAATATCAGGTATTAATACAGCATATAATATGAGAGGTATAGAAAGCCAGATAGCTAAAAGCAAGTGAAGAAAGCATGATAACCCAAATTCCAGTTTCAGAAAACCAAAGGACACTCAAGTACACATTAATGGATACACACAGTAGTGTAAAGCAACTAAGTGCATTTACTCAAGTACTGTACTTACATGTAAGTACAATTTGGAGGTACTTACATTTTTTGCCATCTGTACTTCTACCCTTTAATTCAGAGGTAAATCGTGTACTTTTTCTCCTCTACATTTATGTAATACCTTTAGTTACTTCACAGATGTGGATGAATGATGTGAAATATAATCAAGTGTTAAATCAGACTTTAGTTTCACCTGGAGTAAATTCACAAGCTACCCTGCAGTATACAAAGTCATTCAAACAAGCTGCACCTTTACCAGCTTTGAGAACACTTTAATTATCAATCATTATAAAACATATCATATATATTATTCTGAAATGGACCAATCTGCACAATCACTACTTTTACTTTTGGTACTTTAAGTATATTTTGATGATTTCTAGTTTTACTTGAGTAACATTTTGATTACAGGACTTTTACTTGTCACAGAGTATTCCTACACTCTGGTACTTTTACTTGTACTCAAGTAGAAGATAGGAGTACTTATACTTTTACTGAATTACACATACATTAGCTCGTAATACAACAGGGCGGAGACTTGCCACCATTTGTCAGCTAAATACAAAACACGGTACAAACCGTCATAGGAACTCTGTGGGGACCCCTCGGTCTGCACTGTGTGTGTGTGTGTGTGTGTGTGTGTGTGTGTGTGTGTGTGTGTGTGTGTGTGTGTGTGTTTATTTGTGTATATTTCTCAGCACAGGCCTGTATTCATAGCAGGGCCAGAGTGAAGTGAGTCTGAAAAGTGGTGAGGCAGAGTGTGAATGGGCCTGTCTGTGGGAGCAGCACACTGTATTCATGTCCATGTGAAAAACACTAAGCCATTCACCCCACCACCCAACACACACACACTTATTTTAGAGGAGAGAGGGAGGGGGCTAATAGGAGGCTGGGAGCAGAGGATTGCTGGTTGGCAGTGGATGGTGGGGGGAGGTGTGGGTCAGAGGATAGCAACATCCCCCGCCCTTCAGAGAATCTTCTTCATCACAAACCCAAACACAGTGACACACTCCCCAGTCTCAGCTCTAATGTGCTTTAATACATTACTGATGGGAATTCATTTAAAGGGGCACTTCAAAAAGTTGTTTCTCACCACCTTCTGTCCCTGAAGCCTCCTGGAGAACTTTATTTGGGGAAAAACTTACAAGCAATACATCAACACATTTTCTAAGATGCCCAAATAGTTTAAGAAATCCCTAAAAATGCTGGACAAACATCTTGTTAAATTGTAATTAAATCAGGAGATGCAATTTTAAAATGTATAACACCCTGCTAACCTGTCACTTACCTTCAAGCTCAAAATATACATACATATATATATTTTTTTAAAGATTCAATAATTTTCCAAAGTGACAAAATGAAAAAGACATTTAAAAAAAAAATCGACCTATATCCCTCAGTTGCATTTGCCTGTGCTCCAAGCAGATCTGATTATTATATTCTAAACTGGCTGGACGTCCAACACTGTTGAAATGGTAATCACCAACACTATGCTAAAAATGAAGATCAATAATTCACGTCTCAACAAGAATCCTATAAACATTGAAAAGCTATTCCAACATGTGGCTTATTTTCTGCCAATGGAAAGAGTGTTACCTTCCCAGATATGCCGGATAAGATCCTATTTTCTTATGAACTAATTTACTTATTATTTGATCGTTCATATTCTGACCTGAAAGTTGAGTTTTTTATGTTTTCTGTAAGATGTGAAATATGACCAAGCCAACAGTTTATGTTGTTATCATTAAAGGTGAAATTGGACAAATGTTGATGTGTTCTGTATAGTACTGTAACCTGACACTGTCACCAACAACTATTTAATCATTGCTGTCAATGTGTGTACAAAAACCAATGCAAAAAAGCTCAATTTAGGCCAGTCAGACAGCGTACAAGATGTACAATATTATACAATATAAGCAATCAGAATACCTTTATCAGTCCAACAGAGGGGACATTTAATTTTTTACAGCAAAAGTAAAGAGGTTAATAGCTAAATATTAAATAAGAGGCATGCATAGGGCAAGGCGAGGCAAGGCAAGTTTATTTAGCACATTTAAACACAAGACAATTCAAAGTGCTTTACAAAAATGAAAGATATTAAGAGCATTAAGAAACATAATGAAATGACATTTAAAAACACTCATTTAAAAGCAATGGTATAAAATGACATTTAAAAACACTCATTTAAAAGCAAAGATATAATAAAAGTTACAGTGCAGTGTGAGATACACACATCTGAAATGTTTAGGCCTGACTAACTTTTTAGCAGAAATAGTTTTCTATCACCTCCCTTTCTTTCTACGTTCTTGTTGAACTTGTCCTTTAGTTATTTCAAGTGTTTCATGCTAAACGAACCCCCCTTAGGAAAATTATAATCTGACCCCATGGTACCTTTTAGTTTTCGCTGAAACTATTCCTCTTTTTTATTTTTAAATGCACATAGTTAAGTTTACCTTGTCTTTCTAGGACTTTTTTTGGTATCCTCTGTGAACCAGGGTCTTGAAACCAAAACGGATTCCTGTACCCCATGGTACCTTTTTAGTTTTCGCCAAAACTATTCCTCTTTGTTATAAATGCACATTAGTTAAGTTTAAGTTGTCTTTTCTAGGACTTTTTTGGTGTCCTCCGCGAACCAGGGTCTTGAAACCAAAACGGCACACGTAGGGGACTTTAACCACCTACGAGGGGACTTTAACCCCAATAATGACTTTAACTACCTATGGGGGGACTTTAACCCCAATACACGTAGGGGACTAAAAATAATAAGCCTGAATATATCAATTAAAACCAGCGGCAAAATGGCATTTAAAAACAGTCATTAAAAAGCCAAGATATTAAAATAAACATTAAAAGAAAAAATACATGGATAAAAGTTACAGTGCAGTGTAAGATGTGAATAGTTCAATTAAAAGCAGCGGCAAAAAGAAAAGTCTTCAGCCTGGATTTAAAAGTAGTCAGAGTTGCAGCGGACCTGCAGGTTTCTGGTAGTTTGTTCCAGATATTTGGAGCATAATAACTGAATGCTGCTTCTCCATGTTTAGTTCTGACTCTTGCCCCTTTCACACCAAGGCTTTTCCCGTTCTAGCTCCATGCTAGAGCTTTTCTGGTTCGGAACCGGTTCTTCGGTTCAGCTCCCGCTCTGTTCACACCGCTCAGAGCCTGACTGGTGCTGCGTCATTGCATCATCGTTTGCGTCATGACGTAACCGTTTGCGTGCCTGCTTCATAAAGCCAAACCGCGCGGAAACCCCTCACATCGACAACAACAACAATGACCGATTGTATTGAAGCGCTACTCGTTTTGGTTTTGCTCTGTCGAAACGAAATGGAAGAAATGGGACGACTTTACTACCAACTTTACAGTCGTTACATGCTACATTCAAAAGTTCTTTACAATCATCATCATCAACTTCAACGACGATTCGGTAGGAGAAAGAAGGTAAATATACGTCCTATTCGATGGAGTTAGAGCTAGCTGTTGTTAGCCTCTGCATGCGCCAAGCTCAAAATACCCAGCTTTGCAGCATTAATTACTATGGTATAACATTAAAACTGATGCCCCTGCCCCCGCCTTCGACGTAAGCGTGACGTATGCGGTGCTTGCTTTCTAGACCGACAACTTTTTGGTGCTTGAAACGAACCGGATTCCGGAGCTTAGAGGCGGCTCCGCTGCGGTGTGAACAGGAAAAAACGGTGCTTTTCAAGCTCCAGCTCCGAACCGGCCCTGGAACCGTGTTGGTGTGAAAGGGGCATCTAGGGACAGTCCCAGAAGACCTGAGAGTTCTGGATGGTTCATAATTTAGCAGTAGGTCAGAAATGTATTTTGGGCCTAAACCATTCAAAGCTTTATAAACCAGCAGCAGTATTTTGAAATCAATTCTTTGACAGACTTCAGAACTGGAGTGATGTGATCCACTTTCTTAGTGTTAGTGAGGACTCGAGCAGCGGCGTTCTGAATCAGCTGCAGCTTTCTAATGGATTTTTTAGTGAGACCTGTAAAGACACCATTACAGTAGTCGAGTCTACTGAAGATAAAAGCATGGACAACTTTTTCCAAATCCTGCTGTGACATTAGTCTTTTAATCCTAGATATGTTCTTTAGGTGATAGTAGGCTGATTTAGTAATTGTTTTAATGTGACTGTTGAAACTCAGGTCAGAGTCCATGACTACACCTAGATTTCTGGCTTTATCTCACGCTGCCACACTCGTCGATCAGAGCGAGCGGAGCGCATTTTCTCATCCGCCTCACGGAGCGTGGAAAGTGAGGGGCAGGGCTGCCTCTCTTCCGTCGGCGTGGAAAGGAGGTTTACCTGTGCACCTGTGCTGTGCTGCTGTGTGGAGGTTTTTTCCCCGGGAAGTCGCGGAGAGACGGAGCGGCTGCACGTTGTTGCTCGGGCTGGGGCCTCCTTTCCCACCTGTCCAGTTTGTGCTGTGGCGGGGACCTGCTCCTCCACTTGTCGTGTGCTGCTGTCCTGGCGAGATTTTGCCCCGGGGACGGGGACGTAACGGAGAGACCGGAGCGGCTTCGCGTTCGGGCTGCGGCCTGCTTTACACCTGCTGTAGCGGAGGCCTGTATCCACCTGCTCCACCTGTCGTGCTCTACGGTGCCGAGGAGGTTTTACCACGGGGATATCGCGGATGGTTCTTCAGGACTGCTTCTTGAGCTCTAATCTCACTTTCACGGAGTTTGCTGGTGACTTTAAAGCAGATGACAATGTATGTGTGTCGGTTAAGAGGAAAAGGTGCTTGTTTTTTTTTGCTATTATTACTATCAGGGAATGTACAACTAAACCCTGGACCGCCCAGTAGCAGTAGTAGTCAGATAGCTACTCCTGCTGATTTTATTTCTAGATCTGGGTTGGGATTCATTCACTTAAATGTGCGCAGTCTGTTACCTAAGTTAGATTTTGGCTGCTACAGACCCCCCTCAGCTGTCAAGGACTCCTTAGCCGCATTCACACCGGAGTACTTTTCACCGTACTTTTCGCGTTTAGTTCCGTTAGTACCCCTTATGTTGCGTTCACACCAAAAAGAGCACTTCATCTCGGGAACTTTTACCCCCATTTTTAGTGCCTGCTGAGAGATCGTACTTTCCTTGGGGAAAAAAGTGCCCCAGTTCTGATTGGCTGGGCGAATTGCAAACCGCGCCCCGTAAAACTCTGAAATGTTTTGTAGAGCCGCCATTTTATTTGCTCGCTACATAAACCCAGCGCACCAACGGAGAGTAGTTTGTTTTGAAAGCAGTTATGGCAAGCATCAATAAATCATCGGAGCGGTGAAGTGATGAGGAGGTGTCGGCGCTTCTGGAAATCTACGCCGAGGACGCGACCCAGGGAATGCTACTGAAGCCAGTACCCAACTCCAAAATGTTCGAGCGTTGTTCGAAAAAGTTACTCGAGCTAGGAATCGTGCACAGCGCCACGGCACGCCGGCTAAAAATAAAGAAACTCAGGCAGGACTACAAAAAAATTAAAGACTATAATAACAACAGTGGTAACGACCGGAAGACCAGTAAATGGTACGAGCGCTTGGATGCTCTGCTAGGCCACAGACCTTTCTCCGGCACAGCATCGACCTTCGATTCGGGCACGATGGTGTGGGAGGCCGCCGCTCAAACGGCGGATTCAGTGGCCAACGACCACGACCACGACGAAGGTAAAATCAACTACATGCACTGGGGTTTTAATCTGCACAATAATGGTCTCAGATGTACTTTTATTTGCTCAGTAGATCGAGCTAGCCATGCTAGGCTGAACTGGCTAACACCGGCCCCGAGCTGGCTAATAACATCTAGCTAGCTAGATATTCTCGGCCGCTATGAAAACGTTTTGACTTGTGAATAACTGTGCAGTGTTTCTGTAATTTGCTTCACTAACTCATGGCACTAATTGTGTGTTTCAGGCGAGGCTGGACAACTCTCAGGATTGGAAACAAGCGAGCTTTCCCTTCCAGATCACAGCGCTTGGTCGTCCCCCTTACCAGCAACCAAACGCAAAGGTACACACACTGTAACTTGGTCTTGAAAGAACGTTACGCATCGAACTGATGTTCACAATCACGTTTATTTCCTTCTTGGTACAATTATGAAACAGCGTGAAAACGTATTCGCCTAGACCGGCGTTTACACATTTTCGCGCCGTTTTTACTCTCACAAACATTGTAAACATCCGGGCTAGAGGTCACATGACTTCCGTAAGAAAACTTGCCTCAACAACATTAAAGTTGGGGTAGGTAAGTTTGAGAAACCGGCTCGAGATACACTTTTTGTTATATTCCATGGAATGCTCTTAACATCCCGATAGCAATGAATATCTTAAGTGCTTTGACCAAAAATCCATAAAAAAAATTAATCTGTCGAAGCCGTAGTACTGTAAAAAGCACGACCAATCATTTTAGCCGGCCCGGCTAAAATAACTGGATGGCCTACCTGCCTGTCAGCCTTCCATCTGTGCACAAGCTTATCTCGTGCCCTCATTGGTCATGTGCGCGTTTGTGTGTGTTGGAGGAGGGGCTCTGTAAGGAAGTGGCAGATTTTTTCCGGCTGTGTATTTTCAAATTTTAGCGATCTCGAGCCGGTTTCTCCAAAATTACCTACCCCACCTTTAAACAAAGTTCAAGCATACATGAAGCACTCTTCAAAAATACAAAACAATAAATAAGGGCACTTTGAGCGGCAGCTACACACACACACACACACACACACACACACACACACACACACACACACACTCAGTGTGTGTGTATATATATATATATATATATATATTTTATGCTATTTGATCCTATATTATCTTCTACTATACCTGCATTGTGTACACTGTCTTGTCCCGGCCTATACCCTGTCCAATGTTGACTAGTAAACACATTCCTAGTATGTTGTAAAACTACATGGCGACTAAACAGATCTTGTATCTTGCTTATTTTCCCTCTTAGGAAAGCGGGCACGGGATGTGAATTTCTTTGACACCGTCGAGGCGTTGGAGGACCGGCGTGCCGTGGTGAAAGAGTCGATGCACGGGGATCAGATGGTGCTGTTAACCAAGGCCCAGGAAACGGAGGACAAGATGCTCACGATGATGGAGCGCCAGGCTGAAGTGTTGAAGTGGCAGATGGAGCGCCAGGAGCACCAGGATGAAGTGTCGGCGCAGCGCCAGGAGCACCAGGATGAAGTGTCGGCGCATCGCGAGTGGCGCCAGGAGCGCCAGGATGAGCGACAAACCACTTTTCAGAATGGGTTTCTGGAAGTGCTTTCCCAGCTAGTGAAAGCCAACAGGTCTTCCTCCCTATAGTTGCCACTGTTAACAATGTCTGCTGCTGAGCCTATCCCTACACCTGGGACAGTTCATTTTGTATTGTTTATATTAATACTGACACACAACTTTGCACTAAGGTGTGTATGCTGCTGAGCCTATCCCTACACCTGGGACAGTTTATTTTATATTATTGTTATTACTGTTATTATATAGTCTTGATACAACTGACACTTTATTTTATATTGATAATGTTAACTTACATGTACAACATCTATTTTATTTACATTAAAAATGTGAACTTCTATTTACTGTTATGTCTTGAGAGTGCAATAAAGAGAACCTACATGGCGATTAAACAGATCCTGTATCTTGCTTATTTCTCCTGACACTTTATCTTTAGTGACCTGTGTAGCATCCTATACATCACATGTAAGTGATTATTCTGATACCATCATGTTTCATCGGTTATAAACTGGCGAAGCTTTATTTGTCATTAATTTATCATCAATGTTGCAACCTTGTGGGGGAATGGCAGGGGCACATACACAAATATGATAATTTATATCATTTGAAATATTATTTGACCTAAAACTAAATGTTTTTATGATTGTCCTCTGAGGAGGACATAGGGATTTGCAAACTTTTAATTCCCCCCCCATTTTACACAACACAAAATGGAGTCCACTATGGGCCGAAACTAACATGTAGGTTTCCATAGTGTTTATGGCGGATGCAGTGGGTCTCAGGAAGATATATATATAATAAAGGTGGGTTTGCTGCTGAGCCTATTTACTGTGCATACAACACACCTGGCACAGTTTATTGTTATTATATTGCCACAGTGTACACTATTGTAATGTTGCCTGTCTTGACTGGAAAATAAAAGAGAGAAACAAAAGCACTGTACAAAAGATCAGCTTTATTGTCAAAATGTTTACAATGTACAATTTACACGCTGTTCAGATGCCTCATAAGGGCTGTGCGCGTGTCTTGCCCCTCAGCCTCGGCAATGGCTGGCGCTGGCCCATCAAGCTGGGTCGCCGGTAAGGCAGTCCATTCGTCCCTGTACTCATCATTACTTTCACAAAGGTTATGTAATATGCAACATGCTGCCACCTGGATTTTGATCTTGCAGTCGTTTCATCAATCACCGCCACCTGCCCTTCAGTCTGCCAAAAGCGTTCTCCACCACCACTCGTGCTCGGCTTGTTTTGTTATTGTACGCAAGTTGCTCAGGCTGCATTAACTCAGTTACAAAGCTGTATAACATGAGCACAAACAGCACAACTTCAGTCGACTCCATCTCCATCATGTCTGAGGTCGGAAGGTAAACAACAGACGCCTAATGTACAGCGAGTGGGTGGGCGTCGCAGTATACTTGGGAAGTTTTTCTTCTTCTTCTTCTCTTGTTTTTGTAGCGGATTGCAAACAACTTTAAGGTGCATACCGCCACCTACTGTACTCGCCGTGAAGTGGTTTGTGGCCTGCCAGTAAACCCAAAGCAGAAGAAGAAGAAGTGACGTCAGCGGCTCATTTGCGTAATCTTCCCTCAGGGAAAAGTACTCCGGTGTGAACGCGATCTGTACTAAGTGCCCTGGGGTAAAAAGTGCCGGGGCACTGAGTGCCGGAACTAAGTACTGCAAAGTACTTGGTGTAAACGCGCCTTTTATCTTCATTGGCAAAACTTTTATCTCAACTTGACTACAAGGAAATAGTGCTGCTTGGTGATTTTAATTGGGACTGGTTAACTTCTGTGTCAGAGGATTTTAAAAACCTTTGTATCTCTCTGAATGTTACTCAGATTATAGACAGTCCTACTCGCCCTAACATTAAGTCCCCAAATAAATCCTCCTTAATTGATCTCATTTTAACTAATGTTCCCCATAAATACTCATCTGTGGGAGTATTTGCAAATGATCTGAGTGATCACTGTGTTGTAGCCACAATTAGGGACACAAAAGTCCAAAAGGTTAAACCTCGCATTATCAGTAAGAGAGACAAAAAACATTTTGTGGAGCAGGGTTTTGTACATGATCTGTTTGATTTTGATTGGGGTAAAATCGATCTGTGTGCTGATGTAGAAACTGCATGGTCTTATTTTTATCTTGGTTTTATGGAAATTATAGATAGACATGCACCCCTGTGTACATTTAGAGTGAAGGGACGAGACAATCCTTGGTTTTCTGCTGAATTATCTAGTCTCCTACATGAGAGAAACAAGGCCTGGGCAAAGGCTAGGAAATCAGGCTCAGAGGTAGAATGGCTACGCTTTAGGCAGCTAAGAAATAGCTTCACATCACAAATAAAAAGTGCTAAGTCTAAGTATTATCTGTCAGTTACCACAAAGAACCTGAATAATCCTGGAAAATTTTGGAAAGCCATAAAATCGATATCCAGCAGTGATATCCGTAATGAGCTACCTCCGTGCATTACCACAGCATCTGGCACTATATCGGACAGGGCTACTATGTTAAATTGCTTTAATAAGCATTTTGTGTCCTGTGGCTCTCTGTTTGATTCTGTCACTAACTCTGCTTCTGTGAACACCACAGTCTGTGTTTTGGAAAACCCTTTTAGTTTTACTCCTTTTACTGTTGATGTTGTTCGTGAAGCTTTAACCAAGTTAGATCCTAAGAAACCGGCCGGCCCGGACAACGTAGAACCTTTCTTTTTAAAGATAGCTGCAGATTTTATTGATCCACCTCTCACTACTCTTTTTAACCTCTCCCTCAGCACAAACACAATTCCAAAATTGTGGAAGTCAGCGTATGTCCTGCCTCTACTAAAAGGTGGGGAGGCCACTTTATTAAATAATTATAGGCCCATCTCTAAATTATCAGTTCTGGCTAAGGTTCTTGAACGCCTAGTGAGTGAACAAGTAAAGGTGTTTTTATGTACAAATGACATCCTGTCTAAACATCAGTCAGGCTTCAGAAAGTAACATAGCACCATCACTGCGACAATGAAAGTGGTGAATGATATGGCGAGTATTTTAGATAATAAGCAGAGTTGTGCAGCTCTATTTATTGACCTTTCCAAAGCGTTTGATACCGTCGATCATCGCATCTTAAAGCAGAGGCTACTCAGTATTGGCATATCCAGCCATGCAGTAGGGTGGTTTGTGAACTACCTCTCTGAAAGGTCCCAATAGGGGCGTTCACACCAAGTACTTTTCCCACAGTAGTTCATGAGAACTTTAGTTCATGAGAGTTCTTTTAGTTCTGATGAACTAAAGCAGATCGCGTTCACACCAAAATGAGTTCCTGGGGGTGGATTAGGCAAATGAGCCGCTGACGTCACTTCTTCTTCTTCTGCTTTGGGTTTACTGGCAGGCCGCAAACAACTTCACGGCAAGTACAGTAGGTGGCGGTATGCACCTTAAAGTTGCAATTCGCCAAAAAACCGAGAGAAGAAGAAGAAAAAAAAACTTCCGCTTCCGCTGTATGCTTCTGTTTACCTTCCGACCTCAGACACGGTATGGAGTTGACGTTTTGGTGGTCGTGTTATACAGCTTCGTAACTGAGTGATTTAAGCCAATAACTCAGCCACAAATACAAATACAGATCGACCATTCAAATGCAATAGAAATGCTGAGTCGGAGGCGAAGGCGGTTAAGAAGCCTTAACAAAAGGATTGGACGACGAAAGCACACGCTATGGACATGCTGAGGATGATGGCCGTTATCACGCCCAAAGAACAGCAATGGTACGTTCATTAAATCACATTAATACTATCTAATGTAGGATTTATGGAGTTATGTAGGGCTAATTTGTGTCTTTGTATGTGTTCCAGATATGCGAATACTACGGAACTCTGGGTGAACAATAGAACGTCGGCCTGGTGGGAGGTGGTGCCAACGTACAGTGGATCAAAGATTTCCGAATGTCCAAGGGCTCTTTTCAACTCCTCTGTATTCGCCTGGAAGCAACGTTGGGGAGAGGTATCTGAACAGCATGGAAATTGTAAATTGACAATAAAGCTGATCTTTTGTACAGTGCATTTGGTTCTCTCTTTTATTTACCAGTCAACAGACACAATTACAATAGTGCAGACACACCTTAGTGCAAAGATTAAATGTCAGTATCAAAACAGTACTCATACTGTATATTTGTATATTAATGAGTATATTATTATGTTAAATGTGTGTCAAAGACAATGGGATGAGGTTGAAAGCTCTTTAAAAACTTTTGTATACATACATGTTAAGCATACACACCTGAAGAACTACATTACACACACACAGGTTAGTCTGTGTACCGCTGCACTGCTGCTGGTTTAAACAAAGACAGTCATGATGCTAGTGCTGTGCATGTAGGTTCTCTTTTATTTATCAGCAGCAGATCAATAAGTGTCAGTAGTATCAAAACAATATAATAACAGTGGCAATATATATATATATATATAATAACAATAGGTAGGCTCAGCAGCAGACACACCTTAGTGCAAAGTTAGGTGTCAGTATTAATAACAGTGGCATATATATATAATCACAATAATACAAAATTAACTGTCCCAGGTGTAGGCAATTTGGGGTGAAGTGTCTTGCCCAGGGACACAACGACATCCTGACTGCAGTGGGGTTTGAACCTGTGCTCCCCTGATCCGAACACCAACGCACCAGACCACTGCACCACACGCCTCCCAACAAGTCATTGTACAGTTTATCAACGACAAGTTTTTCTTAATTTTTTTTATTGAAAGCCTGTTGGATTTAATCAGCTCGCTTAGCACTGCCAGAAGCCCAGCCTGAAAGGTATTGTGTTGCTCCACCTCGATTCCTGGGCCTTGTGTGAATGCAGCAGCCGTTCGTCGTGCATCTCCTTGGCACGCAGGTCCTCATTCTCCTTGCTGACCATGGCACGGCGGTCCATCGCCATGATAGTGTCAAGGAAGCTGTCATCGCGTGCCCACTTTCCTAAGGTGAAATATGCAAGATACAAGATCAGTTTAATCGCAACAACGAGGCAAAATGTTGATTAACAGTCCAGTTTACTCTGAGATAGAAGATCAAACCGTTTTCATGTAATCCTTTTATTTATACATCACATATACTGAGGTAGCTGGGCCAATCAAGCTTGGACTGAAATATCGAAATTACATCTCTTTGATATTGACTACAATTATTGCTACAATGCATCAATTAATTATCAAGCAAATGACTTGTGCATGAACTCTAAGCAGCGGTGATGCAATACATATTTCGATTTACTTTTACTTATTAATAGTTATATCACCTTCTTCTTCTTTCAAGGCCAGAGTAGTTACAGTGTAAGTGGATTGACATCTAACATAACATGGCTGAGTACAATTATAACAATCAATAAAAAAAAGGAAAAATAAATACAATTTCAATTACATTTCTACTTAAATGTGCAAAAATATTAGAACATCAGTCTTTGTGGCATGCAGGTAATCAACTGTTTAAGCTTTTACCATTAACATGTAGAATGAATGTTGCAAATTACTTGAAATTATAGCAACTAATGTATTGTTAGAGGTAAGAATACAGAGGTAGCATTATGTCCAGCTAGCATGCTAATTGCTAACGTTATATTATCGTTTTATCCCGGAGGGGAAAACTAGTTTCTAATCCTGAGAGAAACACCTCGCCTGAAACACACGATTAGTGCCATGAGTTAGTGAAGCAAATTACAGAACATTGCACACTTATTCACAAGTCAAAACGTGTTCATAGCGGGCATGGCTGAGAATAGCTAGCTAGCTAGATGTGTTAGCCTGCTTGGACCTAACGTTAGCAAGTTCTAGCATGGCTAGCTCGATCTACTGAGCAAATAAAAGTACATCTAAGACCAGTATTGTGCAGATTAAAACAGTGCAGTGCATGTATTTTATTTATTATTTTACCTTGGTAGTCGTCCCGACATGACTTTGCCAGGTCTGCTAACTTTGCAGAGCCACGGAAAACTGCATTCAGTAGAAGCTTCTGAATGCGGCGCTTCGCGTCCTCCGAGTAAATCGCCAGAAGCGCCGAGACATCCTCATCAATTCCACCGCTCCGATGATTTATTTAGTGTTGCTATAATAACTGCTTTCACAAAAGTAATCTCTTCGGGTACGCTGCCCGAAGCGAGAAAATACAATGGCCGCTTCCAAAAAAAATTCAGAGTCAAACGGGCGTGGTTTGCATTCCGCACAGCCAATCACACATACGAACTATTTTCTCCCACAACAGTCCCTGCTCTCTAGCAGGGACTGAAAAGCGGGTCGGACGAACTAATTTGAGCTACTTTAGTTCCTGGGGCTTTTTGGTGTGAACGCAAATATATCGTAGTTCTGATGAACTATTGTGGGAAAAGTACACCAAAGTACTCCGGTGTGAACGCACCTAATGTGTTCATTTTGATGGGCTGTCTTCTGAGTGGTTAAACATTACTAATGGTGTTCCTCAAGGTTCTGTTTTAGGTCCACTTTTATTCTCCATCTACATCAATAGTTTAGGTGAAAATGTCGATGGAGCAACCTTACATTTTTATGTGGATGATACCGTTATGTACTGTGCAGGTCCCTCCATTAAGGAGGCTGTTGTTGAATTGCAAGCTGTTTTTAACATTATTCAGACTCAGCTCTCTGAACTAAAGCTTCTTTTAAATGTTGATAAAACCAAGGTAATGCTCTTTTCAAAAGCTAAAAAGACACCAGAGCCTGTTTTAGATATTGTAACTATGTAAGGAATAAAACTTGAAGTGGTTACCTGTTACAAATACCTTGGTATCTGGCTTGATGACTGTCTCACTTTTAAACGTCATGTCAATAACCTGCTTAAAAAACTGAGGGTTAGGCTAGGTTTCTTCTACAGGAACAAGTCCTGTTTCTCGCTCGAGGCCAGGAAAAGGCTAGTCACTGTGACCTTTTTACCTGTGCTGGACTATGGTGATTTGATTTATATGAATGCACCTGCCAATTACCTGGTCAAGTTAGATGCTGCGTATCACAGTGCACTGAGATTTGTGACAAACTGTAAAGGGCTCACCTCTACGCACAGCGTCAGCTCTGGAACCTTACTTCTGGATAGGGGTTGGACTCTATTCTTCTCCGGAGTTGCCCAAGGTGTGAGGCGGCGGGCGGGTGTGGGGATACTCACAAGCCCCCGGTTGGGTGCTTCTTTGTTGGAGTTTACCCCAGTGGACGAGAGGGTCGCCTCCCTACACCTGCGGGTTATGGGGGGGAAAACTCTGACTGTTGTGTGTGCTTATGCACCAAACAGCAGTTCAGAGTATTCAGCCTTCTTGGAGACCCTGGAAAGAGTCCTGTATGGGGCTCCTGAAGGGGACTCTTTAATCTTGCTGGGAGACTTCAACGCACATGTGGGCAATGATGGAGACACTTGGAGGGGCGTGATTGGGAGGAACGGCCACCCTGATCTGAACCGGAGTGGTGGTTTGTTACTGGACTTCTGTGCTAGTCATGGATTGGCCATAACAAACACCATGTTCGAACATAAGGATGCTCATAAGTGTACGTGGTACCAGAGCACCCTAGGCAGAAGGTCCATGATCAATTTCGTTATCGTATCATCGGACCTGAGGCCGTATGTTTTGGACACTCGGGTGAAGAGAGGGGTGTAGCTGTCAACTGATCACCATCTGGTGGTGAGTTGGGTCGAGTGGCGGGGGAAGCCTCTGGACAGACCTGGTAAGCCCAAACGTGTAGTGCGGGTGAACTGGGAACGTCTGGAGGAGGCCCAAGTTCAGGAGGCCTTCAACTCACACCTCCTGCGGAGCTTTTCGGGCATCCCTGTGGAGGCTGGTGACATTGAACCAGAGTGGGCGGTGTTCAAAGCCTCTATTGCTGAAGCCGCGGCGGGGAGCTGTGGTCTCAAGGTCTTAGGTGCCTCAAGGGGCGGTAACCCTCAAACCTCCTGGTGGACACCGGTGGTCAGGGAAGCCGTCCGACTGAAGAAGGAGGCCTCAGTGATTTGTTATCCCGGGGGACTCCCGAGGCAGTTGCAAGGTACCGACAGGCCCGAAGGTCAGCAGCCTCAGCCGTGGCCGAGGCAAAGCAGCGGGTGTGGGAGACGTTCGGAGAAGACATGGAAAAGGACTTTCGGGCGGCACCAAAGTTGTTCTGGAAAACTGTCCGACACCTCAGGAGGGGGAAGCAGGGAACCATGCGGGTGGTTCGGGCACCTAGTAAGGATGCCACCTGGGCGCCTCCCTAGGGAGGTGTTCCAGGCACGTCCAGCTGGGAGGAGACCGAGGGGTAGACCTAGGACCAGGTGGAGGGATTATATCTCTTTGCTGGCCTGGGAGCGCCTTGGAATCCCCCAGTCAGAGCTGGTTGATGTGGCCAGGGAAAGGAAAGTTTGGGGCTCTCTGCTGGAACTGCTACCTCCGCGACCCGACCACGGATAAGCGGGAGAAGATGGATGGATGGACCACATCAAGGATTATTTCTGAAACAGTATGGAGCTCAAACGCTTTTTCTCTACCACAAGGTGACTACCTTTTTATATCCGGCTTCTTTACACATACTCTCTCCAGTAATAATAATAATAATAACGGGTTTAATTTATAATGCACTTCATATCTGAGTTCAGATGAATAAGATGAATAAAAAGCAGTAAAAAACAAACCAAAAAATAAATAAATAAAAGTCTAGTAATAAATAAAATAAAAGGTATAGGAAAAGGCTCTATTGAACAGATGGGTTTTGAGGCCTTTTTTAAAAGCCTCCACGGTCTGTGGTGCTCTCATGTGCTCGGGGAGAGCATTCCACAGTCTGGGAGCAGCCGAGCAGAAAGCCCGGTCTCCCATAGTACGGAGCTTGCTCCTGGGGGGTTTGAGGAGGTTGGTATTGCTGGAGCGAGAGGTCCGCAAGGAAGTATGAGGGGTGAGGAGTTCCTTGAGGTAGGGGGGGGGGGGGCAGTTCCATGGATACACTGGTAGGTGAGGAGGGAGACCTTGTATTCAATCCTCAGTTCTACGGGGAGCCAGTGTAGTGTTTGAAGGATGGGGGTGATATGATCATATTTGCGCACCCTCATCAGGATCCTAGCAGTGCTGTTTTGAATGTACTGGAGCTTTTGGATGCTTTTGTTAGGGATCCCGATGAGGAGTGCATTGCAATAGTCCAGCCTGGAGGAGACAAAGGCGTGGACTAGCTTTTCGGCATCAGACAGAGTGAGTGTGGGGCGGAGTTTGGATATTCCTGAGGTGATAGAAGGAGTTCCTGCACAGCTGTTTAATATGGGCCTCAAAGGTCAGATGGGCGTCCATTTTCACACCCAGGTTGGTGACTGTTGAGGAGAGGGTAATGTCCTGGCCGGAGAAGGTGATGGTGGTGATGGTGGATGACCGAACCTGGTGTGGGGTGCCAACTATAATGGCTTCTTGGAGCTGTTCAGTTTCAGGAAGTTTTGCTTCATCCACGCCTGTATCTCCTCCAGGCAGGCAGTAAGTGTGGGTGAAGGCAGGGCTGCAGATGAGGTAGGGTTGATCCTGAGGTACAGTTGGGTGTCATCAGCGTAACAATGGAATGATACTCCATGTCGGCTGATGATAGAGCCAAGGGGGAGCATGTAAAGTGTGAATAGAGTGGGGCCGAGAACTGATCCTTGAGGGACACCAGGTTAGCTCTGAGTGTTAGCTATGCTTGCTAATGTAAACACAAAGTATATTACTTCCAAAACACGTCACGCATTATTTCTGATAGCAACGTTTCTGATAGGGCCGTGGGCATAAAGCCAGCCCACATTTCAGATATTACATCATATTGGACGCAAATCTGGATCAGCTCCGTTGTGCCCCCGTTTATAGAGATGTGGGTAAGGAGGAAAACAGAGAGGGTTGTATTTTCTGACACTTTGTGAGTCTCCTGACACACCGGGGACACATATTTATGTATAAAAGACATAAAAAAGTGCATTTTGCATGATAGGAGACCTTTAATAAAAAAGTGCAGTTCACACGCGTGCTCCACTAGCACTAGCAGAAGTATGTTTTGTTTTACTATCTAAAAACATGCTCATAAATAATAGATGGATGCTAAATCATGTTATGGTGCTAGGCCAAGCAGCCCTCTGGCCCTCGTACCAGAGAATCCTCACTAATCTGATGTGGATCTAAGTATGATGATGAAGCAAGTCTGATTTACTTATGAAGAAGCAAGTCTGATTATTTTTGAAGAAGCAAGTCTGATTTACTTTTCAAAGTCTAAGTTAACTTTATTGTTAATCTTTAAGTTTGTGTGTACAGACAGAGAGATCAAAATACTGTTTCCCACAACCATGAATACAATAACAAAGATATATATAAATATGTATACAAATATATACCTAGGCCTATATACACTGTTCAAAATGGGGGGGAGCCAGGGGGAGCTTGGCTCCCCCGAAGAGGGAGGGAGCTCCCCTGAAGGCCGACTTTGAGATAAATAGGGGGAGCCCAAAACAATCGTGCATATTTGTGTCACACAGATTAGAAATGTTGAGTTTCTGTAAATAACAGTTCTTGAAATAAATAATAGTTATTGTTCATTACAGTTTCTGAATATTTGTTTTATATTTGTGAATATTTCTGGGTGTTGCCATCTGTACGTGGCGGCGCTGCATTCTTTACGCTACTTACGTTGCTATGGTTACGGTGGCAATGCCGGCGCGGTATTTGAAATGTTCATATTGACATATTTTTTTAACTCTGGCTTTGTAATAAAAAATATGGCAAAACGAAAACAGCCAAGCCTCGCAGCTTTTGGATTCACAAGCAAAGAAGCGAAGGAGTCTAAAAATGACAACGTGAACGGAACAATTTTTAGTTGGCCGGCTGTTAGCGGCGTTAGGGTCGAGTTTGACAGCTCCACACCGAGGGAGAGGCCTGCCGATGCGGAGCCTGAAGAGGCTTCAACAACGGCCACAGCCGCCGGCGTAGTGACACCGTCTGTAGTAGTAGCAGAGTGTTTTTATAGCAATTGATCGAATCCGCACTGCTGCGCCAGTCAACAGAGCGTGCGTGTGACATATTTAGTAGCAGGATGTGCACTGAGGGCTTTTCGAGGGCTCCCCCGAAAGCAAATGGGTAATTCGAACACTGCCTATATATATATATATATATATATATATATACACAATCAACAGACACATTTATACATATGCACACATTAAGACATAAATAAAAGCACAAAAATCAATATATACAAAATAACAGTCACTTCAATAACTTTGAGAAATGTGCATTAGTGCAAGACTGTCCATACAGGGCCGCCCCTCCCTACACGCAGATCACGCAGACTGCCTGGGGCCTCACCTCGCGGAGGGAGCCTCATCTTGCGGAGGGGGCCTCATCTCGC
The DNA here is from genome assembly GCF_902827165.1 of Trematomus bernacchii. Taxonomy (NCBI): domain Eukaryota; kingdom Metazoa; phylum Chordata; class Actinopteri; order Perciformes; family Nototheniidae; genus Trematomus; species Trematomus bernacchii. The sequence goes on from NW_022987469.1 coordinate 1,454,552, forward strand.
GGAGGGAGCCTCATCTTGCATAGGGAGCCTCATCTTGCGGAGAGAGCCTCATGTGAAGCGCAAATGCGACGCATCTTTATGCGCTTATGCGGATATATGCGCTTATATCGCCGCTGCGAGGCTCCACCCCCCTTCCCCCCCCTCATTCGAGTTCAGCCTCCTGACAGCCTGGTGGAAAAAACTGTTCTTTAGTCGGGTGGTGCTCGACCTCAGGCTACGGAACCTTCTCCCTGGGATGGGTGGGGTCACCAGCAACGCTGAGTGCTCTGCGGGTGAGGCGGGTGTTGTAGAGGTCCAGGAGTGACGGGAGTGAGGCACCGAGGATCCTCTCAGCAGTGTTTACGACGCGCTGCAGGGTCTTGCGGTTCGATGCTGTGCAGCTTCCGAACCACACCGTGATGCAGCTGCTGAGGATGCTCTCAATGGCGCCTCGGTAGAAGGAGAAGGGGAAGCTCCTGCTCTCTTCAGTTTGCGGACGAAGTAGAGGCGCTGCTAGGCTTTCTTGGTGATTGTCGTGTTGTTGTTGCTCCAGGAGAGGTCCTCGGTGATGTGCACCCCCAGGAATTTGGTGCTGCTCATCTGCTCCACAGCAGTACCAACGATGGTCAGTGGGTGGGGGTGTTGGGTTGAGGTTCTCCTGAAGTCGACAACAATCTCCTTTGTTTTCTCCACATTGAGAAAGAGATTGTTGTCCATGCACCATGTGGCCAGCTGGTTCACCTCCTTCCTGTAGTGGGTCTCATCGTTGTTGCTGATGAGACCCACCACGGTTGTGTCATCCGCAAACTTGATGAAGTGGTTGGAGCTGTGGGTGGATGTGCAGTCGTGGGTCAGCAGGGTGAAGAGCAGGGGGTTGAGCACACATCCTTGGGGGGCCCCCGTACTGAGTGTGCTGTGTTGTTGCCGACCCGTACAGATTGGCAGTGAGGAAGTCCAGCAGCCAGTTGCAGAGAAAGGGGCTGATGCCCAGGTTTGTTTACAAACCAGCTGCTGGGGGATGATGGTGTTGAACGCTGAACTAAAGTCTATTAAAAACATCCTGACATAAGAGTTTTTAGTGTCCAAGTGGGTGAGGGCTGGGTGGAGGGCAGAGAGATTGCATCCTCAGTGGACCGCTTTGCTCGATATGCAAACTGAAACGGGTCCAGCGAGGGGGGGAGGTCGGATTTGATTTGCTTCATGACTAGCCGCTCAAAGCACTTCATGATGGTGGAAGTCAGCGCTACGGGGCGGTAGTCATTGAAGCTGGATGGAGATTACTTCTTCGGTACAGGTATGATGGTGGTTACCTTGAAGCACGAGGACTGTCTGTGAGGACATCTGTGAGCTCAGCTGCGCAGTCCTTTAGCACACGACCAGGAATGTTGTCAGGCCCAGAAGCTTTCCGGGTGTTAACAGTGTGCTCCTCACACTGCCTGGGGACAGAGAGATAGCCTGGTCGTTGGGTGGAGGCGTTGTTTTCAGTGCAGGTGTGCTGTTCTGTGCTTCAAAGTGTGCGAAGAAGCCGTTGAGGTTATTCAGCAGAGAGATGTCACTGTCACAGGTCTGTGGTGGAGGTTTGTAGTCCGTGATGGTCCTAATACCCTGCCACAGGCTCTGTGTGTCTCTGCTGTCACTGAAGTGAGCACTTTATTTCAGTTTTTCTGCATTTTTCACATTTGCAAATGTTTTCAATTTTGAATGTATGTTTTCATTTTCAAGCTGTATGCATAGTCATGTTCATAGACCAGTGTTTCCCCTAGGATGGAGTCATAGCAGCGGTGCTAAGGCACGCGGGCCCAGCTAAATGTGAGCGCGGAGCGCGTGGAATTTTTTTGTGTGTGCGCGTGCGAAGTGCGCCCCGCCAATATGTTTCTATGTGTCTGCCAGCACAAGAAAGGCTCTTGAGGCTCTGCAGGTGTATTTTGCTAAATCACCTTTATTGAACATACAGTAACACAAATACTACACATCCACATAACAAACAATCAAAATAAAATGTATGCAATTTAATTATTTTAACCTGCTTTGTTTGGGGGTGGACCTCACATCCTAGGGGGGTCCGGGGGCATGCACCGCCGGGAAGATATGTTTTTAAATGTTGAAGTTAAATGCATCAATCTGGTGCACTTTGAGCACAAAATGAATTTATGGATACAGCTCTCAACACAATGAAAGAGAGCTGTATACTTTTCAATAATCCAAACATCTTTAGAATATGATCACAACAATAACAAATCATTTAAACTTGTTTATTCTTATCTTATGTTACCTAGTTAGTATTCTTTCTTTTTCTTTATGCATATTACTAATCACTCCCCTTTTAAACTTTTTTTTTTTACTGTCCTATAGTACACATTGGAATGATTTCTTACTTTATTTTTTACAATTATATTAAATAGTTAAAGGTGTGCTCTCTCTAGCTCTCTCGCGCTCTCTCTGTCTCGCTCGCTCACAGAGACTGTGTGGCCACGGATTATTATTTTAATGTATTAAAAAAAATGTAATTTCTTTTTTTCCCCTTTTTGTTTTGGTACCTGGCTGGCGCCCCGTAGAAGCGGCGCGCGGGAAACACTGATAGACTGAAGACTGACCAGTCATGTATGCATAGAAATATATTCTCTTTCAGTTTAATGCATAAAAATCTATGCAGATTCATAAGAATTCACTTTTTTTTTTGCGACATCTCCGTTTACCGTTTGGCAATGGCTTATATTTAAAAGATGGTGGGGTCCTTTGTCAAAAATAAACATAGATTTTTTCTTGGTGCAGACTTTAAAGGGTTAACCATGGTTAAGACAGGGATGGAAACGTTTTAATTAAAATGCAACACTTTCCCCCTTTACCAACAGATGGCGTACCCGTTCTTTCAATCATTTCAATCATGTCCTCTCCCAGTGTGTGAGAAAAGCTTCATAGTTCAGGCTCTGCAGAAAATGAGAGCACATTCCATACAACATTAGTCCTATAAGCTTTAATAGTAAGTTTAAATTAACTCTGTCCTTCTGTTTACCACATCATTTATGAGAATACATTATATCACTTGAAAGCATTGTAGCCTGTAATAACAAGAGAACTCATACGAAGGTTATTTGCGATAACATATCCGTATTTATTTATTCCTCCAAATTATGTTTTTTTGTGCACTCAGGACCAACAGGCATTTGTTTATTCATTGTAAGACTGGCTTTTATCCATATTTGCAAATTAAATTAAATTTAAAATACAATAAAAATATATCCGTAATTATGAAAGAATTTATGAGATGAATGCTTGAAATGAACCCATGACGTGGGTGACCTGGGCTCTTTTTCTCAGTCTCTAAACATAAAGACATGTTTTTCTTTGTGTAATGGTTTTTGTGTTTAAATAATGGTGACTTGTTTCCTTTTTGTATTATTGTATGTATGCATTATTGAAGACAACAGCATGAATATCATCACATTTTATAAATGCCATCATATTTTACTCCTCTGTTTGGTTCATTTGAGCACGCATTTTGACCAAGTAAACCTCTTCAATGTAAATGAAACAAAGGTTGATTAGATTCAACTCACTAACTATATACATTTTTTCTCCATTCAGGTAACTCTCTCCTGCAGGACAGGAGAAACAGTTCATTCTGAAGTGAAACAAGACAAAGCTCTTGGTAATAATGCTGCCATGCAATGTGAATGTTTCTATATGTATAAGCAATTACATGCATTCTTCATGCTACATTGTTTTAAGAACATTACCATTTGAAACTCAGTCGACAGTTACGGTCTGTTTACTTTTGTGTTTCAGATTTGGAGGCCACCCTTAACTATTTCACCCATAAAAGTGTTGGAGACACTGTAGAGTTGTCATCAGGTTGATGGGGTTGGTGGCGAAGTCGATAGGGACTTGGCTTGGCTTGGCAACTGGAAGGTCACCAGTTCGAGTCCCGGCAAGACCAAGTGCTACCGAGGTGTCCCTGAGCAAGGCACCGTTCCCTACACTGCTCCCCGGGCGCCGGACACGGCAGCACACTGCTCCTAACACTAGGATGGGTCAAATGCAGAGGAACAATTTTGTTACATAAATAAAGCCACTGGGACGCTACTCAAGATGGCGCAGACAAATCAACTTCCGGTGATACCGAGCCCGAGGAGCGAGGAAAATAAAAATAACGGAAGTGAGACGCACCCATTGAGAAACGGCCCGATCACTACCTGACCGGACTCAACGCTGTGTGTGTCCATCAGGAAACACGCTGTTTACAAGTAGTTCCAGCAAACATCCACTGATAAATTGCGATGTTAACAACCTCATGATAACCTCATATATTTTTTTACTTGGAATCGTATACCTGTGTTTAGTCTAGAAAAAGGTAAATGTGTGCATTTTATTATAAAGTTGTGTATATTTACAGACTGTTGCTAAAACTAAGAAGCTTATAAACATCAGGTTTAAAACTAAAAGAGCTCTACAAAAAAGTAACACAATTAAAGATGTTTGGAGTTTTATTTTAGTTATTCATTTTTATTTTTTGTCTAAATCAAGAGATGCTGATTTGAAACCGTTGTTACATACAGTTACGGCATTTCCTGTTTCTGGCGGAGAGAGGGGAGTTTGTCCCAAAGCTTGCTGCTGTATTTACTCCCTCCATCAGACAGGAGGGAGCCTCGTTGAGCTGTGAGTGTCACTCCACGGAGTTCACTCCGTCACGGAGGGGTAGTGTGTAGGGGTAGAGTGTAGGGCGTGGTTTGGGATTGGGCCTTCTTCATGGCCAGCCTTATTCATTTTCAGAGGTTGGAGAAGTACTCAGAAGTTGTACTTAAGTAAAAGTAGAAGTAGGCTACCAGAGTGAAGGAATACTCTTACTCTTGTACTTAAGTAAAGTACTTGAGTAAATGTACTTAGTCATTTTACACCACTTATTAGGCTATTTCTAACCTTCATTTTCCTTTATTGTTATTTGTTAGAAAAAATATCACTCGTCACCGGCTTGGTCTTCAATATCAGGATACATGTATTTATTATCCTTGCAAGAATGGAAGTAGTCATCACACACAGGGCTGCGGGGGACAAATAGTTCCCAGAGTAGTGTCCTTGACATGCTTATAAGAGGGTGTTACAGTCAACAAGATGGAAGAATACTGGTTCAAAGCAGTATTCTGACATTAGTTAAGATTAGCTAAGGCCTGCGTAAGCAATAAACATGACAGTCATATCATATGCCTATCTCTCTAGGAGCTGTGTCATCATGCCAATTTTAGGAACATAGCTATCATAACTTCAACACAGTGTCTCATGAGCGTCATCCATGTAGTCATACATCCGGCTACGTACACAGCTATGTAGGGCCTCTGTTATCATGTGCTACTCTGATATAGAAGGAACATTCAGTATTTTCCCACCTCGTTTTAGAGGATTATGAAAATCATATAATGTGATTAAAATGATCGGTTTGACCTTGTCTCGATTTTCACTTATCTGTAGGTGATCGTTGTGTCTCTATGAATCAATAAGAGGGCCTGGAAAAGCTGGAAATGGTACAGTATTTATTTTGTGTTTAACATGGAGCAGTTACAAATACTACATGCAATGGTTGAGAGCTTTGAGCTTTGGTAGGCCAGCAGTGTTTAAATAAAGTACAGGAATTATCCTTTGATGCTTTAATCCTTCTAACAGGTGCAATGAACCAGAAGAGAGCCTTTACTCAAATGTGGCTGTAGGTACGGTCAAGTACAAAATATTTGTATACTTATACACATACATTTACTAGAAGCTTTTATTGTGTGCTGTGAAGCTTGCCCGTGTATTTATTCGATACTACCACTAAGAGTCAGCAATGATCAAATCCACCAAATAGAGCTTTTACATTTGTTGTGCATTTCTATGTTTTTTTCATATACAGCATGTTGTTTTACAGACATGTTTTGGTTTAATGAAACATTACATTGGCGTTTCATTGTTGTATTCAATAATAGTTGGATGAAAAAGGGCTGATTGGAAGAATTTAAAATAACTTAAACACAACTTGTACGAGTTGCGATAGGAGAACATGACGATACACACAGTAGGTGGCGGTATGCACCTTAAAGTTGTTTGCAATCCACCAATAGCTGAGAGAAGAAGAAGAATCACTTCTACGACGGACACGCTCCACCGTACGTGCGCGCTTCCGTGAATCTATAACAAAGATGGCGGCCGCCTTATCAGGTAAGCCGACTTCTCCGACAGTTCAGTTACTATTTTTCATCTATTTTGCTTATGAGGTACAACCCGCAGCATAATATATAAGTTAATAGTTTCGATTTTCCAAAAAAGAGTCCAGCTGCAGTGCAGGTTTACTGCGACAGGACTCTGTCTGAGATAAAACGCTGTCTCTGACGATGCTAGCTAGCTTATTAGCTAGCTGCGCTGTCCAACAGTCCATGATCCACACGGCTTCTGCAACCACCTACATTTACAATTATGAGACTAGCAGGCAGAGAAAAGGCTACATGTCGGTTCAGTGCACTCCACAGATCACATTAGACTGGGCTGCAGTGTGTTAACGTCACTCTGTTCGCTGGGCGGTGCCCGGGACTAGCTTGATGGGTAAATAACTTAGCTTTCCGGAAGAAGTGTTCAGAATAAATAGTTCGTCACTAAAACTGACCCACAAGCAGAGTGTTAAGGATCTACGCAGGTTCTGTATTTGAGTACAATTTTGAGGTTCTTGTGCTTTACTTAAGTATTTCCATTTTATGTTACTTTGTTCTTTCACTCCAATACAATTCAGAGGTTAATGGTCCACTACATGTATTTAATACCTTTAGTTACTTTACAGATCTTGATGAATGAAGTGAAATATAATCAGGTCTTAAATCAGACTTGAGTTCCACCTGGAGTAAATTCACAAGCTACCCTGCAGTATACAAAGTCATTCAAACTAGCTGCACCACCTCATATGGTACAATGCAGTAATGTACTACTAATCTACACAGTATTTCAAGTATCTTCATTCGGTCCACATTGACCAACCACTACTCTAAAATTATTTGATATTTATAAGGACAGGATAATATAATAACCATAATAATAAAATATTGTGAAAAGAGCCATTCTGCATAATGACTACTTTTACTTTTGATACTTGAAGTACATTTAGCAGGTAATACTTCTGTACTTACTATTATTCTGAAATGGGTCATTGTGCAGAATGAGTACTTTTACTTCAGAGTAATTATGAAATCAAATATTTACTTGTAGAGTACTTAAAGACCATAGTATTTGTGCTTTTAGTTCAGAAAAGGATCTAAGTACTTCTTCCAACACTGCCTAATGGTAAGTTTGACAAACTATAACAAATTGTCAGTCTGAGGATAACCCTGCTGCATAAAAATAAGGCTCATTATACAGCCATTTGAAACACTAAAACACACAATCTAAGAAATATAACCTAGTAGTATTCATTATTATAGACTCTGGGGGTGCGTTTCACTTCTCTTATTTTTCATTTCCTCGCTCCTCTGTCTCGGTATCACCGGAAGTTGATTTGTCTGCGCCATCTTGAGTACCGTCCCAGTGGCCTTATTTGTGCCGGAGGATCGAGGAGCGATAACGGAGGAGAGATAATCGAGGAACTACCAGACCATCCTCCGGTGAAATCCTCAGACACTCGCCCCGCCCCCTTACTGTGTATCGCTCACTGATTGGACGATGCAGCGCATGCACTGATCTGGCTGCTGTCAGACGATCAGCTGTGCGGCGTCAACACAAACGGACGTCGCTTCACGTGACGCTCCGGAGGAAACGACGTCCCATTGCTCTTAAAACTCATTTCCCTGCTTCTCGTGGTTTCCTTGCGTCTCTCCATGCTTCCCTGGTGGGAGGGACTAGTCTCAGGGAAACGACGCAAGTGAGGGACGCAAGGAATCCATTTAACCGAAGTGAAACGCACCCTGGGAGACCTAGATCAGAATAGATACTGTCAATTCAGACTTCCTTTTAGTGGATGCCTCCCCCAAGTCAACTTTTGGAATAGGATTTTTCAATCGTTTACTACCTCTTTTTTCAGCTGTTAAAAAAAAGTTCTACCTGTTCAGATGTGCCAACATAGATCACACACTACTTTCAACTTCCCGGCTCTTGCAATTTAGCAGAAAACTCAAAGATTTGGTCTGTTTGAGAGTGAAACATATTAAGACTCTCTCTCTGATAGTTTAGCTTTAAATCAGGACCGTCTGTTAGGCTAAATTATCGAGTAGGGTATGATGTTTCTGCGTGAATCTTTCTCCCATTGTATTAATAGAGAGAAGTCATTAAATGTTCCTTTTTTGTGCCCTTGTGTGTGTGCATGCTTGTGTTTTGGAAGGCATCGTAGTTCCCCGCAGCTTTCGTCTGCTGGAGGAACTGGAGGAAGGTCAGAAGGGAGGTGGAGACGGTACGGTGAGCTGGGGCCTCGCAGATGATGACGACATGACGCTAACTCACTGGAACGGCATGATCATCGGCCCAGCCAAGGTGACCCCCCCCCCCCCCCCCCCGAGTTTACAGCACCAATACATTACTCTGCTCTTCTATTCAATGGCCAATGGACTTTAAGCATTGCATTCGTATAAAACAGTGTTAAAGAAATGTCATTGTCGGAAAGAAATTCACCATCTAACAGCTAACGATCAAACATCTGAGGATTTGAGGACGAGCTTTACTTGACCTTTTTAAGGTATTTTTCTGCGTATGCAAAATATGCAATCATTATCAGGAATACCTAACATTAGCAGCTGCTCTAACACATTGGTTTATTATATTTTTTTAAACTACAGTGAAGTGGTAGTTTTCAACAAGAGTAAACCAGTGTCATTGAAAGGGAGAGTTATGACACAGTCATGTGATTCATGTCCGCTCTATAGTTCCAACTATTATCAAATTGTGCATTGATTACCATGCAGACTTCACTTATTTTCTCAATATAATATATCATTTTAGACAAAGTGGTCTATTACATTTACAGTAGCTATTGTTTCTATTAATATTTTTCTTGTGCTTTTATGATCATCATGTCCCACATCCCAATTTTAAGACCTAAACAGATAAACAACACAAAATGAATCAACAACCACAAGAAGTGAAAATGACTGAAGTTTATTGTTAAGAAACATATAATATCATTTATAACAACCATCAGGTGTGAATAGCACATCTTGTCAATGGAAAAAGAAAACGGCACCAGTATAATACATTTTTAACCTGAGATTCGACTGACCAGAGAACACATAAAGGATCATGAGATCTCGGCATTGCACATAAAACAAATAGCATCATTAAAATCAACATTTGCCTGATGAAAGAAAACAAATCCCATCACAGTTCAGTTTTGTGCATTCATCTTCAAGAAGATGAGCATATCTGCTCTCTGGATCCAAACGGGCCCTTTCACAGCGTAGCATATCACCTGCTGAACTGAACACTCTCTCGCTTGCTGCTTCCCTGAACACAAAGGTACTTGGTTGCCATATGAGACGGCATTGGTTGGAGATTGGATGGGTTGCCACCTTTCCCAGAAATAAACGTCTTGCAGTGGTTACAGACCCCACCATTCAGACTGGCAGTGGTTACAGACCCCACCATTCAGACTGGCAGTGGTTACAGACCCCACCATTCAGACTGGCAGTGGTTACAGACCCCACCATTCAGACTGGCAGTGGTTACAGACCCCACCATTCAGACTGGCAGTGGTTACAGACCCCACCATTCAGACTGGCAGTGGTTACAGACCCCACCATTCAGACTGGCAGTGGTTACAGACCCCACCATTCAGACTGGCAGTGGTTACAGACCCCACCATTCAGACTGGCAGTGGTTACAGACCCCACCATTTTAGACTGGCAGTGGTTACAGACCCCACCATTCAGACTGGCAGTGGTTACAGACCCCACCATTCAGACTGGCAGTGGTTACAGACCCCACCATTCAGACTGGCAGTGGTTACAGACCCCACCATTCAGACTGGCAGTGGTTACAGACCCCACCATTTGTAGCAGGAGCTTTCTTTTTGTGACTAGAAGCTCTGTGATGGAAGATGTGTGATGTTCTAAGAGCTACATTTGTGTTTTTTTTGGTGGGACTTCCATGATTTAGCCTACTTTCTGGAGGGTTAAGAGAATGTAGTACTTTTTGCAGTATTGAGCCAAGCAACCTTCTGATGGCAGTAATATTGTCTCTAAGGTGACTTTAGCATTTGTAGCTGTGTCTCTGTCTAATTTCCAATACACTCAGCTTTGTCTTTGCAGCCGCCTTCACACACTCATAGATAACATCTGCCTTACGGCCCGTCCACACAGCGGCGTTGGAAGCTTCTGCCCATTCACTTTGAATGGGGTGACGTCACTTTTCTCTGAACTGCATTGTGGGAAGCAGAGCGGAGCTTTGCTGGCGTTTCAGGCTGCAAAAGTTGAGCAATGTTCAACTTTTGAAGCTTCGGTGGAAGCGTCAGCCAATCAAATCCCGTTTATGCAGCCAATCAAATCGTGTGTATGCTGGGAGAGACACACCGCAGGTCATTTCCTCATATTCCAAAGAATGGAGCAAGCTTCAACGCACGCCGCTGTGTGGACGGGCCGTTACTGTTCACACAGCTGACTTCTCAGGCTAAATCAAATGTCATGAACTGACTTCTTTAGAGATACGTGGTTCTCAAAGGATAGCACAGCTACACACATCATGACCTGAGGACATACTGCACTGTAGATAAAACTACCAAACAATATATTAAGAGTATTAAGGAATATCCAATGAGTTCAACTCTTAACGGCAGTAAAATGCAAAAACATATTAATGCAGCAGCAATATTGATATAAAAAAACATCATGTATGAAAGTAAAACAATGACAATGAACATTTTACTGCAGAATGAATAGCTTTACCTTTTGCTGATAATACTTGCATGCCTTTAGCGCATTCAAGTTTTGAGTGTAGGACCTAAATTGTACTGTTTTCACAATGCGGTACTAATACTGCTGTCAAGGATCTGAATACATTCTGTAAATATTCAGATGTGATTAGGTTAAGCTTTAGAACAAGCATGTAAGGACATATGAGTGGACATTGTTATTTTCACTGTTGTATTTACTGATATGTACTATACTGTTATATGAACTGTAATACACTGTCATTGTTATATTAACCACTGTTTAACAGTAAACCAGAGGAGCTCAGATGAGTGGACATTTCCATGACCTCTCTCCCAGAGCTAACCTGTAGTCTCTCTTTGATTGCAGACCGTCTATGAAGGCAGGATATACAGTCTGAAAATAGAATGTGGAAACAGATACCCAGAATGCCCCCCCCATGTCCGCTTTGTGAACAAGATTAACTTGAACTGCGTACACAGTTCAAATGGTTTGGTAAGTATCCACATTTCCCTATAGATACACTCTCACCTATTAAGTCAACATTTCAAATGTGATCATTCATTTCAAGTGTTTATTTGTGTTTTGTGGACTGAATTAGAACCGTGCAATATACTCGGTGTTCATACTGAATTTTGAGAGATTATGCTGGCTGGACCCTAGGACCTAGGCATTGAAAATGTCATACATTTTAAAACAATAATCTGGTGCAGTTTGAGGGCAACATAAGGAGGTTATTTATTAGAAAGAATTGTGGTTTGTAATGATGTGCTCTCCAAACTATTACATCATAAACACATTGGTAAAAATAAAAGATTGACTAATTAAATTCACTATCCCAACCTATACACGCACAAACACGCACAAACATTACATCCCAATGCAGCCTGATCAAGTGGGTAAAGTAAATGGTATCACCATGTTCTAGCTGAGAAACCTATTACCCAGATAGAGGAGTGCTCTGTCTCAAACTACTCTCAGGTTCTAGAGCCTGTTTCAAATGTTCTAAAAATGTTTTTTGGAAACTACTTTTAGACCAAAAGGGTAGGAGTCATCAAGTTAGGACTTTGATATGACCTGTTTTTTGGCTTTGTTTCTAATTTGGCTGTTTAGAGCGAGCTTTAGCTTCTGAAATTGTTCTAAATCTATTTTGTTTTAGTTTAAACTCACTCCCAACATGATCATTGGATAATATATACCTTAGCGGCACCATAGCTTCCTTAATGAGGCCATAATAAAAATACCCTATCCTCCTCCTCCTCCTCTTTCAGGTGGACTTAAAGTCGCTGTCAGCACTGTGCAGATGGAAAAACTCCCACAACATCCGGATAGTGCTGCAGGAGCTCAGACAGCACATGATGATGAAAGAGAACAACAGGCTCTCCCAGCCGCCCGAAGGCCAGGTGTTTAGCAACTGAGGCGTGCGCGCACACACTGACACACACTGACACACACACACTGACACACACACACACTGACACACACACACACACACACACACACACACACACACACACACACACACACACACACACAGTGACACACACACACAGCGACACACACAGCAACACACAGCATAATACTGTGCTACTTTCAAAATATACCACCATCATGTTTCCAAGACTCCTCTCCCACTTCCTCCCTCAGAATCCTCCCATTGGACATAGAGGGATGTGCACCCAGTGCCCATTAAAATAAAAAATAAATAAAACCAGAGCAGACATTACAAAACAAAAATACCGTACATCTTACTAATGTTCTTTTTCTTATCTTCATGCGTGTTCTACATCCAGATGATGACATATCACAGATCCTGATTGAGTCCACCAGTAATGTGTGTGTGCTGGACTCTTCACAAGTGGTGTCAGTTAGTCCCTCTTATATGGGTGTTGTGGTGATGGGTTTGAATCAGCAAAACAAATGTACTAATGTCACTCCCAGCAAAATGTTGAATGTGGGGTCATTCTGCAGCGTACCTCAGCATCTTGCAGAATGCTGAAACAGATTCCCTAGAGACGAAATCCTGCACCCACCACGATGCTTTGCTTGGCCTCCCAGGCTGCATTAGTATGTAACTCCCCAGCTTCCGCAATCCCGACGATGTGAATTTCACAGGCCTTCCTTAACAGTGCATGTCCGGTACATGGGAGTAAACTGCTACTAGACCTTTAGCAACGTATGTATCAACAGCACTGCTGGCTCATCACTCATGTTCTCAGACTTGTCCTCTGTGTGCCATATGGTTCATAGTGCTTTGTGATTGATTATTAGCAGCCAGTGGGGTGTGGGGGGGGCTACAGTTTCTTGTGCTCAGGATCACCACTGTACTGTGGCCTGAGCCGAGCAGGAGGAGGGGCTGCGATTTGTTGTGTTTTTGGTTTCTTCAATTTCCAGGCTGACCTTCCTGTGTATACTCCACTGAACGCAATGTACGGCTTTGGATGTTTTATTTTATAACAGGTTGAATCTAATCAGGGTAATGGTGACCTGTTGCATGGTTTTATTTGAATTAAACGTTATTACTTTTGCACGTGTTGTGTCGTTATTCTCAAGGGAAACATTTCAGTACACTTTTTGTTTGAGTCAATCTTAAAACAATAGTTGGGTGTCCATATGAGTGTGGAAAGAGTTTTGGGTTGCTGATATCATTCTTCCTGGAAGATTTCCTGACTTGTGTTTCATATTGGGACACAAGGTCCTACAGTCCTAATACAAAACACTACAGTACACTCCATACCAGTTAAATACATACGTCTTAAAAACTCTCCACTTTGTGTAATATATTGGCTTTCTAAAAGAGGGATATTTGTTCAGATATAACAAAGCTAATCCAGTGCAAAGAAGAATTTATTCAACTGTTACAGAACAATACACTGACGTTTAAAAAAAAAATCCACATCCCATATTTCAATCAAGAATAAACGAACAAAATGCTACCTTCATGCTAACATCCACTCATATACACACAGACAATAATGTGTTGGGAAAGCCAAACCCAGGCAGGCGATCCCACATGCTGCCTTTCTGTTTCTGATCTGCATCTCTGCACTTTCATTCATGTTACAAGCCTAAGTAAGAGAGACTAGAGACCCGGCAGAATAAAACAGTCCCATCCATCACATGACGGTAAAGTAAGCTGTGGAGTTAAACGCTTCTCGTCCGTCAAACTGTCCTGACAGCACGATGCTGCCCTGAGCGGAACCAGACGCAGCTCTCCATCCAGCAGCTGCTGGGGCTCTGTTGGCCTCCTCTCTGCAGGGAAACAAAGGGTGGCACGTGACCTGAGGCTGGGGGAGAAAAGATGAATCAATCACTGGCTGATACAGCTGGGTGCCCTTCACTCCCTTATATACCACACACACTCTCTCTCTCTTTATGGACTTCAGAGAAACCATCAGCTAGATGCAGTGCTGTAAACAACCAAACTGAGAACTGAATGTCCCATTTGATATATGAAAAACTGTAAATCTAATCTTTTATCAATTACTTTTGTTATGTTTATGTGACATGCTCGCTGTCTGGGACCATCCTACAGTGATGCCTCAGAGTTTCACGTCAATCGTTCTGTGTGTGTTCAAGTCAGAATCAAATGAGTCAGGTGCCTCGATGCATGAAAATGAATAGTCTCATGCACCAGTACGAAGAAAAAAGATCACTGTGCTTGAGTATTTTATAAGAAGACGACATGGGGGAACTGTCATGTTTCGTGGTAGTATTGGTGTTTGTCCAGTCAGTAGATACTTGAGTAGAAGATAATCACAAGTCATTCTTTTTCTAGTAGGACAGAATTAAATGTAATTACAGAGTTCTCCCTAACTTAGTATGTTTCTACAGCAAAGTTGGACATGATTTAAAAGGATCAAATAAGAGCAGGCTGAGATATCCTGACTTTTAGTCTCAGGTATGGGACATGAGAAATACTCTGGATCCTATACTTCCCAAAATGCAATTCATTCATTCTTTGAAGGGTACTTTTTGCCAAAAACAAATGTTAAGTGATTTTGTTTTTTTTAAGGACAAAAAGTTTAAATTGTCTTTATTATTGTCACACCTATTGTGCATGGGAGTGGGCATGCTTGGCTAGTGTGTGTGTGTGTTGTTTGTGTTTGTGTGTGTGACATTTGGACATGTCCTCAATCTCTAATCATATCTGCTGTGATGGACGTGTCTTCAGTCAGCATAACGATATTATTCAGATCAGCATTCTCTCCACCTGACACACTGAGGCTAACAAGTGGATTTATAAACGCTCAGCAACCTGTGGTGCTGTACAATCCCAGAGAGAACTATTGTTCGAGGTCTGTAGTGTTTCATTAATGTTCTGTGGTTTATTCAGTTAATACAGCAGAAGGGATGCACTGACCTCCTGTCATGAACAGGGAAGAACACAAAGACTACACCCATTGAAACACTTCATTCCACAATATGTGTGTGTCACACACCAGTAGGGATGGTGTTCCCATAACACCGTCACACAGAGAACAGGTCCTGCTCCTTCAAGAACAAACCGGTGACATGTACAAGCTTATGGATCTTTAAAGCAAAATTGAATATCTTGTTCCCTCAGGACAGCATCCTCTTTTCACAAGTGTTCAGATGTTTTTCCTAAAACAGAATGTCTTGTTCCCTCAGAATAATATAGGGAACTACCTCTTTAGATGGATCTTGGATCTACCTAACTTCCTAAATAATATCTTGTGCGATCCATCATCATCTGAACCCATTTATTCTTTATAGACTGAGCCATAAGCAGCACATGAGTTGTACACCCTACTGTGCAACAAAATCCACATTAATATCTGCTTAAGTCAAAATAATAGTAATAATACCTTATTCTAGGAGTAACAGGATTTTTGCTCTGCAACAATTACCGGTGATTAATAAATAAAGATCTACACCATCATCAAATGTTGAGTGTTGAGTTTTTATGAAGTTTCATGGATTAACTAGATAATGTTCAAGGCAGCTATTCTGTGCCACCATTTAGAACCGTTCAACAGATCAGTCATGAGTCAGAAAAAACAAGTTCTCCCACTGAGCCAGAAGACACTGAAACCAGCAGACCCAGTTCTCCTGAATGCAGCTTTAAGTTCATAACAATACTGTGATGACACCTGCAGTATGTTAAAGTTAACACCTGTATGTTAAGCTTTGTCCACCATCTGCTTGCAAAATCCCTGGTTTTCATATGAAAATAAAGAATGATGAACTTTTACTTCAGTAAAATACTCTGTTATAGGAAAATTACTACATGTATAATGTTCCTTAAAGGTGGGGTAGGTAATTTTGGAGAAACCGGCTCGAGATCGCTAGAATTTGAAAATACACAGCCGGAAAAAATCTGCCACTTCCTTACAGAGCCCCTCCTCCAACACACACGAACGCGCACATGACCAATGAGGGCACGAGATAAGTTTGTGCACAGATGGAAGGCTGACAGGCAGGTAGGCCATCCAGTTATTTTAGCCGGGCCGGCTAAATTGATTGGTCGTGCTTTTTACAGTACTACGGCTTCCACAGATGACATTTTTTTATGGATTTTTTGTCAAAGCACTTAAGATATTCATTGCTATCGGGATGTTAAGAGCATTCCATGCAATATAACAAAAAGTGTATCTCGAGCCGGTTTCTCAAACTTACTTAAGTACAAAAGTTTTAACATCAAAATAAAGTTAAACTGAATCATAATTATGGTGGAGCATATTCTAAGTACTTTATATATTTATTCCCAAAAACACATCATCCTTTATTATGATGTATACTATGTAGCTAAAGCGGACATTAATGGACTCAGAAGTTAAGCAGGATGCAGTGAGGTAGAAGTATTAAGTAGCATAAACTGGAATAACGTCAAAATTATACTTAAGTACAATACTTGATTAAATGTACTTAGTTACTTTCCACCACCGTGAAAAGCAGCATTTGCATACCATCTCGATAATTAACTCCATCGGCCGAGTCTCACTCCATTTGTTACACTCACATAAAGCACGGAGGTGTCAGATGGTCGCTGACACACACTCCCACATCCATTCTCTGTGCAGCGTGCAGGAGCCCATCTGCTCCCAGGGTCAATGCACAACACACACACACACACACACACACACACACACACACACACACACACACACACACACACACACACACACACACACACACACACACACACACACACACACACACACACACACACACACACACACACACACACACACACACACACACACACACACACACACACACACACACACACTGAGCATGCCAATTAGTAAAATGAGACAGATTTTTCCTGTTCATTTGCATTTTTATAGCGAGCACATGGTTTCAATTCTCACATTAATGGACTGAAATAAAAAATGTAAGAATCTAAATTTAAAAACATAGATTCTTACACTATTGGCCACAGATAAAGCCTCATTTGTTTTATGCTTTTATTTATGTTTTTCATGTGTTTTTGAATGGAATATAATCTTATATTTTGGCTTCAATTTTAAGGAATAAGCCAGACTGTTGTACTGCACAGTATCTGCAGTAGCAAGTATGCTATACTGTGAATCACTTTAATGGTTTTATTCTTACTTTACACACTTTAAATTGTACTTAAGAATAATCCAAAAAAAAGTCTGTCTCTTCACTGCACTGTATTTTCAGCTTAGTATTAAACATTAGGTGTGTAGGTGTTTCCTCACGTCCTCCAGTAGCACCAGTCTGTGCTCTCAGTGGAGCCGGCTGTTCACCAGTCTGACAGCTGAGCTGGTGACGCTGCGTTCACTTTCATCAGGACTTTATCCTCTCTGCTCTCTGACGTGTGGAACAAACCACCTGAGGCAGAGACAGAAACCTTCCACCAGGAAGCAGCTCCAACGTTTTTTGGGCTTTGCATATTTCTATCGCCGGTTCATCAGAGACTACAGTTGTGTTGCCGGTCCTCTCAACCAACTCACCTCCCCAGCAATCCCCTTCTCGTGGACTACTCAGGCTGAGGCTGCCTTCTCTGAGCTGAAGAGACGTTTCACCTCGGCCCCTGTTCTTACGAATCCTGACGCATCTCTTCAGTTTATTGTTGAGGTTGATGCATCCAACACCGGTGTGGGGGCTGTTCTATCACAACGCTCAGTCTCCGATCAAAAGCTTCACCCATGTGCCTTTTTTTCCCAACGACTGACAACCTCTGAGCGCAACTATGATGTTGGCAACAGGGAGCTGCTTGCTGTAAAGCTTGCGCTGGAAGAATAGAGGCACTGGCTGGAAGGCTCTGAACATCCATTCATTGTGTGGACAGACCACAGGAACCTGGTCTACATACAAACTGCCAAACGACTAAAGGCAGGTTCAACTTCACCCTTACCTATCGACCTGGTTCTAGAAACCTTAAACCTGACGCATTGTCCCGGCAGTTTGTAGTGGATCAGGACCCCATAGTTCCTGACACCATAATCCCCGCTACCAGAGTGGTGGGCGCTGTGACATGGGAGATTGAGAACTCAGTGAGGAATGCACAGAGAGACCAGCCAGATCCAGGAAATGGTCCAGATAACAGTTTGTTTGTACCTGACTCTGTCCGCTCACAGGTTCTCCTATGGGCCCATGCTTCCCGCTTTGCCTGCCACCCGGGTGTGAATCGGACCCTATCCCTCCTGAGACGACACTTCTGGTGGCCTTCCATGGAAGCGGACTCTCGAGCCTTTGTGCTGGCCTGTACTGTCTGCGCCCGTAGCAAGTCTTCACACCAGGCTCCTATCGGTCTACTCCAGCCTCTCCCAGTCCCTGGTCGCCCCTGGAGTCACATCGGCCTAGACTTTGTTACCGGCCTCCCGGTTTCACAGGGTAACTCAACCATTCTTACTATTGTCGATCGCTTTTCCAAAGCGGTTCATTTTGTGCCCCTTCCTAAACTCCCCACAGCCTCTGGAACTGCTGACCTCCTAGTCAATCATGTGGTCCGGCTTCATGGCATTCCAACAGACATTGTTTCCGACCTGGCCACAGTTAATATCTTAGGTATGGAAAGCATTCTGTCGAGCACTTGGAGCATCTGTCAGTCTCTCCTCAGGCTATCATCCTCAGACTAATTAGCAGGCCGAAAGAGCCAATCAGGACCTTGGAGCTGCACTTCTCTGTGTCACCTCCCGGAATCCCTCCTCCTGGAGCTTACATCTGCCCTGGATTGAATACGCTCATAACTCACTGTCTAGTGCTGCCACTGGTATGTCCCCATTTGAATGTTCTCTTGGATATCAACCCCCTTTGTTCCCAGCCCAAGAGGACGAGATCGCAGTTCCCTCTGTCCAAGCCCATCTCCGTCGTTGTCGGAAGATCTGGAAGGATGCCCGCTCTGCCCTTCTCCGCTCCGCTGAACGCAATCGGCATATTGCAAACTGCCACCGGACCGCAGCTCCCCAGTTCCAACCAGGTCAGAAAGTTTGGCTTTCTTCTAAAGATATTCCTTTACAAACTGAGTCTAAGAAGTTGTAACCACGCTTCATTGGTCCCTATGTGATCGAGCGCATTATAAATCCATCTGCTGTTGGACTCAAGCTGCCTCCCTCCATGAGAATTCACCCCACCTTTCATGTGTCCCAGTTGAAACCAGTGTTTTCCAGCCCTTTGTGCCCTCCAGCCATCTCCCCTCCACCCACCCTTGTTATTGATGACCACCTGGCCTACACGGTCCAACGGCTGTTGGACATTCGCCGCCGGGGCCGTGGGTACCAGTATCTGGTCGATTGGGCGGGTTATGGTCCTGAGGAGAGGAGCTGGGTGTCCCGCAAGCTCATTCTAGATCCCTCTCTCAATCGGGACTTTCACAGAGACCACCCAGACAAGCCTGGTGGTTCGCCTGGAGGCTCCCGTTGAGGGGGGTGTACTGTCACGGCCCAAACTGTGTCCCTGTGTGTCCCTGTTTGTTCCCCTGTGTGTGTGTGGAGGGGGTGTGGTTTCCCTTGCAGGCGGCAGCCTGATTGCACTCACCTGGCCGACCGACTCAGCTGTCCCTCATCAATCCAATCATGACACAGCATATCTACTCCAGTCTCCCAGCAACTCACCGCCAGATTGTTTTCTACACCAGTGGTATTGCATCCTCCTGGCTGCTCAGTTCAGTTATCCTGTCTGCGTGTTATTCTGTACTTTATGTAACTAGTTTCTCCTTGTGCTTCCAGTGCGATCCCTCAGCCATCGGCCACCAGAGCTTCCAGCCAACCTGCCTGCTTCTCCCTTCACCATACCTGCCTGCCTTGTTCTCAGTCCAGCCTGAACTGCCTGCCTCCACTCCGGACCTCCATAGTCTCCAAACCTGCCTGAGTCTCCGAACAATAAACCATTGAAACATCTTAAGTCATTGTCTGCACCTGGGTCCTGTTTAAAACAAGCTAAATCTCGCCTAGGGCAGCAAATTGTCTAGAGCCGGCCCTGCATCCACCTTACCTCCACCCTACATCCACCCTACCTCCACTCTACCTCCATCCTACCTCCACCCTACATCCACCCTACATCCACCCTACCTCCACCCTACCTCCATCCTACCTCCATCCTACCTCCACCTTACCTCCACCCTCCCTCCATCCTACCTCCACCTTACCTCCACCCTACATCCACTCTACCTCCACCTTACCTCCACCTTACCTCCACCCTACATCCACTCTACCTCCACCTTACCTCCACCTTACCTCCACCTTACCTCCACCCTACATCCACCCTACCTCCACTCTACCTCCATCCTACCTCCACCTTACCTCCACCTTACCTCCACTCTACCTCCGCCCTGAAGGAGAAACACTCAGCAAACTTTCCTCCAAAGAACATTTGAGAATGTATAATGCTGAAAGATTTTCGGTCAACCCTTTGAGAAACTCTTTGAATCAGCCTATAACAATATAGTGAGGCTTTCATCAACACTGTCAACCATGTCCAAACTGTCACCATCACATGGGAGACCCAGGGTCCCACAAGTCTGCTCCAATACTCTTGAATTACATTCTGAGTTAATCTCATGTCAAATGTAAATGAAAGGTTCTTAAACATATTGTCCTCAGTGATTGTAATGGTATATTAAAAGTCTGTTTCCTTATTTTGTGTCTTAAATATTTGTCTGTGTTAATGTACAAATGGAGATGCTGTCTCAGATCAACTATGTCAGAGTTGATCTGAAAATAAAGCAGGCTGTTATATATATATATATAGTGTATTCTATCATATCGTATTATAATGTATTGTACAATATTTAATATAACATTTTCATTCTGCTAAACCGAACCTATTAGCATGTGAGTTGTCCCACAGAGGGGAGAGTTACATTGTTACAGCTGGAGTAAAGAAAGAGACAAAGATAAAACACTGTTAGATAAAGGGCATGCAAATAATATTTAAAATAAAAATGTAAAGTTATCACAATTCACAAAGTACACACTCGGTTACTGCAACTTCAGCAGCAGCAGTTTTTATAAAAATAAATGAAGTGTAACATGGAGAATGTAGTGTGGTAGTTACTTAGAGAATCAGATAAATACTGAAACATGATGGTGCTTGTTAGTGCTATCATTAACCTTCCACAACCTGCACTCCCTAACAGAATGAGCAGTATAGGGGGGGGGGGGGGGTTAGATGGAGAGTGATCTGACGGGGGTCATGAGGCTGTACATTTCTCTCCATGTGACAGAGCCTCCTGAGGCCCGTGTGGCTCTGCGCTGTGGATGCTTGTAAGGTGACGGAATGTACCCCCCCCCCCCCCCCGCACCACTCCCCTCCCTTACCCAGCCCTACACCCCCCCCCCTCCTCACACACACTCACCCTCACAGCGATAATGAAACCCCACAGCAGATGGCCAGGAGACAAAGGGTGTGTGAGGGTGAGAGGCCCCCACCTGCCCCGACACCCCCTCCCACCACACTTTTCCTAGTGACCCCCCCAAACCCATCTTGTTCAACGAGAAGCATGCAGTCTGTTGCCGTATTACAGCTGGAACCCACAGAAACTCTGCACAAACCTTTACACACACACACACACTCACACACAGGCACACACACACACACACACACACACACGCACACACTCACACAAGTAATGTAATCTGATTACTTTCCGTCCTTTTGGATTACCTCAATAACAAATGCAATGCAAACAAATACAGAGAAGAGATAACAATAAGATAATAATAAAACATTTAATAATTAAAAAATGCTGTTTTAGTTTAACACATGAATACAAAAAAGCACAGACTTTTTGTTTATTAAGTCCGCCATATGCATTTAAAAAATATATTTAAAATAAGGAAGAATTAAAGTCCCAAATGAAAATGTAGGCAGTACGCCCACCTGTGATATATCAATCTTTATTGTATCACAATGTAATCCTGCTAGTATTCCCCTTTATAAAGTGTACCAGTAATCTGATTACACATTTTGTTACTATAAGGGAATACAGTTACCTTTTTTTGCATCCTGATTACGTAACCTGTTACATGTAAGCTGTTACTCCCCAAGCCTGCACACACACACACACACACACACACACACACACACACACACACACACACACACACACACACACACACACACACACACACACACACACACACACACACACACACACACACACACACACACACACACACACACACACACACACACACACACACACACACACACACACACACACACTTTATTGCCACGTGCCTCTCATTTAAGACGAATGGTCAGCTCTCTCCGTTCCCTCTTCATGCAGATGTGGCGGTTTAGCTTCGATTCCTCACTCGCAGTGAAACGAGCTCCTGTAATGTGCAGACATTAGCCTAAATGGTTCCTGGTGTCCCTTATCAGTGGAGAGCTCCCATTTGGGGCCCCGTGGCAGGTAATTCTCCTTTTGACAGTGCAATTGAACCGGCCAGCACTGAAGGGCTATTTGGCAATGAGCCATTTAGTGTAAGTGCTCTCAAGGCCGGCGAATGACACTTGTAGAGACAATGTCACCCCCACTGACACCATCAGCTGATTGTGTATTGAACAGAATGGAGGAGCGATGCCTCCGGCCACACATATGCAGCGTTATTAGCAGGGTGAAGTCCAAGGCGGGCGTCCAGGGAACAACGTCCTGTGGACACCCGGTGCCAAGGACACCTGACAGGCCGGGGGGGGGGGGGGGCTTTCAACCGGCTCACTTCATAAGGTGCTGCATGACATAGTCTACAGAAACTTCTCTCAGAAAAGCAGATTTCACAAAACTGTATTAGGTTAGTTGAAAGCAATAATATTAAGTTGAACCCAATATTATTTATTTAAACTTTCAATGAACCCAATACAGATGTTAAATCTGTTGACATAATACATTTAATTAAAGTCAAGGTTTCAGTGTACAAATATAGAATGTTCCGCCTCCACTTTGTTTGAGGCTGGGTTTCTCTAAAAGCTTTGTTTCTGTTCCTCTGATGTCCACCACTTAGCTGTATGTGCAAACCAGTTTAAGGTTCAGGAGCTCTTTTCTTGAGTTATTTCAGGTACATCACCATGCCATGCTGTGTACTAATTGCCCAAAGGAATTGTATGTATGAATTCACTCGCTTAACTAGAATAATATTACCATGACTGAAATACACCTCGCATCAAAAGAAACAGGAGGACTTTTTTCTTTTAAGTACTTTTTGAAATGAGCTAGCACAGCTTCCAAAAAACCCACACTACTGAACACATTGTATACCGGCTGTTGAAGTTGCAAACAAACAGATACTTCAAATTGAATTTTGAAGAATCTTGGCCATATACAGAATAGTTTGTTATTCCTTCTATCAGTCTTTATGCTAAGCTAGGCTAACTACCTCTTGCCTGCAGCTCCTTAACGTTCAGACATGAGAGTTTCTTATCTCACTTTGGGAACATAAGCAAAGTGTATTTCCTAAATTGTTGAACTAATGAGTAGCACTGAAGAGACAGTTCTTCTATATCTCATTGCTCCTATGTTTGACACTTTTCTGTGGTTTCTCCCTTTCGGACAGCATCTGCAGCTCTTTGTCGGCTCCCCGGAGACACTGACATCCGGCGGAGCAGAGCCCACTGTCTCGAGTGATTGATGACCCCAGAATGGAGAGCAGAGATGGACAGATTCCTTTTATCAGGATTGAGGTCTGACTAGATTAAAATGCAGTTGTACAACGCCTCCTCCCCCCTTTTTTGCGTCCCCGTTGGCCTCCTCAGCAACCCCTCTCTATGCGAGTGAGTCACCTCACCTGACGGCTGCCACTTTTTCCCTCATCTTCTCTGCTGACCCCTCATCCCACCTCCCCACTCGAGGGGACATGGTGCGGACGTGGCCCACAGTGCGAGACTTTAACCAGTCACTTCAAAATTGACATGAGGTGTTTTGTTATTTGCTTCTGCAGGAACGTGTGCGAGACAATTCTCAGTGGAGCGGTCCTAACACCATTTGCACAAAGCGTGTTGGTTAAAGAAATGTATGAAATGTGTTGGAACATAAATCACAAGTCACTCTCCGCAGCTAACCACAATCAACTCTTGAAAAAACACGCCGACTGAAGAGGGGAAATTCTGCTTTCTCTTTCTGAGTGCTGATTAAAAGAAAAGAGACAATCACTCTCATTCACTGGCGTGCAGCTGCCTCATTGTTGATGGTGGAGTGGGAGATTTCTGTGGAGGTGCTAAAAAGATGCCTCAGTGAAAAGGGCCTGCGTTTGTTTTTCAGATGGCTCTCTAATGACTGGATGTGATTAACACAAATTATCTCACTTATCACAGCTCAACAGGCTCACACACAGTCTCTGGGTGCTTTCTCTGCTACACTACTTAACATGCATTTAATCAGACTCAGCAGTCACTTCTCCAGACAGCAGCGGGCAGATTTCTCTGCATTTCTGGATATGTATCTAAATGGAATAAAGCTATAGAGTCAGTTTAACGTCAAAGTGTTATCTTCCATGTTAGGCTGAGCTTTGTTTGATGATATTATTTGATCAATGAAATCACTGCAAAAATGCACCTTTGTATACACATGATTCAAACACACTTGCACAAAGGTGTACCCCTAACATATGTTTTGGATTTGTTTTCTGAATACAATTACAATACATAATATTACATTGTGATTATTACAGTTATACACTTAATTGAGCACAAAGTCTTAATATATTTAGGTATATAAAACTTAAATATTCTGCCTTTAGAGAGCAAATAATGATTTGTTTTACCCATGCAGAATAAGAAAAAAAGTAACGAAGTCTAAAACCATAATGACTCCAAGCTATAACAACGAAAATATGAATGCTGAACAATATTTAATGTTTAAATTAAAAGTATCTACTTTAAATGTATTTTTTATATTTCTTACAAACGTCAAAAAAAGACCAAACCCACAATGTGTTGATTCATCTCTTATACTGTACTGACTTCGCTCCCCTGTCTGTCAAACTCGTTTAGATGAGAGGTGATACAAAATAATATAATGACATCACAAGTCCCGCCCTCTCCTTCTCAGCGAACAAATGAGCTATGTCACTTTATTTTTGCGAGATCTCAGCAATAAACTTAGTATGATGTTACCATAACTGATAGAACTGCTGATCAGGGACTATAATCAGCAGCAGGTTAATGTGTGTGTGTGTGTGTGTGTGTGTGTGTGTGTGTGTGTGTGTGTGTGTGTGTGTGTGCATGTGCGTGTGTTTGTGTGTGTGTGTGTGTGTGTGTTCATGGTAATGAAGGAATATGTCACTTAGTGCAACAGTGGATACAAGATACAGAGGCATTCAAAAACACACACTGTTTTTAAGATACACTATCCTTGACTCTTTCTTCTGTAAACATGTCACTGTGTGATGCTGAATGACCTCCATCTGTGTGTGAGATTATATTACATGTTTTATGATGCAGTCATACTGAACTGTACCGTGCAGAGCCATCTGTGTGTGACGCTGCGTTTAAGCTGCTGCCGGCTCTCTGGCCAACCACAGTTTGACCTCGTGACCCCGCAGGCACCGGGGGTCAGCCTGTCACAGCCCCCGGACCGGAAGTCACCGCTGGGACCCAGATGAGGGTTATGGTTATATGGAGGGCCGAGGGTCTTTAGAGAAACATAAAACTGCCAGGGACTTGCAAGGGGGGAAATGAAAAATAGACATGTTAAACGTGCAGGCTGATGTCACACACATGCAGGGGGAAATATGTACCAAAATAAGTTTCATTTGAATGACCCCCCCTTCCCATGTATGTTATTTTGGATGTTTTCCTGACACCTCTCCGTGTCACATAGAGTATCAATTCACACACCTTTTTCTTATTGCAGCAAAGATAAAACTCAGCTAATGAGACAATGGTTTGTGAAAAAAGTGTGTAGTTACAATCGAACAAAATAGATACAAAATGAAGAATGGAAAGTAAGCTGAGTGAAAAAGCTCCTTACCTCTACCCAAATTATTTGGAAACAATATCCATGCTTTCAAAGAAATAAATAGGCTATTTTAATAAAACATTAAAATATAAATGTTGTTTTTTAAAAAGCCCTGTTCAATTTAACCAAGCAGTAAAAAAGACATGAATTTATGTGGCAGATTTCCCTCTCTGAATTGTTTCGCATATATCAAATGTATTGATTAATACATAAAAACGAATATGAGATGTTCACAGGAATAATCTCATCAACAACAAACACATCCGTTCTTATTGTTAATACAGACACACGAAGGATCTGA
Source organism: Trematomus bernacchii (assembly GCF_902827165.1). Lineage (NCBI taxonomy): Eukaryota > Metazoa > Chordata > Actinopteri > Perciformes > Nototheniidae > Trematomus > Trematomus bernacchii. The sequence continues at coordinate 1,481,082 of NW_022987469.1, forward strand.
ATGCAGATACATCAATGTATGTTAACATTGACTCTGACCTAAATTTGCTGAAATCTGATTTAATCTGATTTAACACCAAGACCACGTTCCTGCACGTCAACATTTCCTCAAAGCGCTGGATGTGTGTGTGATGATGAAATATCAGAGGTGCTGCTGCTGTAAGGAGTAAGGGGTGTGTGTTTGGGCCAGCATAAATTGTGTTAGCTACTTCATTGAAAGACAATGGAGGACAAGATGTTGTGTGTAGTGTCACCCACGTGCTTCTGCACCACTATTGTCTGCTCTCCATCCCTGGGAGAGAGGAGACGGAGGGGTGAAAGGAGGAGGCGGAGGATGTGGGAGGAGGTGGGTTAGTTGACTGCTCTATATGTGTGTGTGTGTGTGTGTGTGTGTGTGTGTGTGTGTGTGTGTGTGTGTGTGTGTGTGTGTGTGTGTGTGTGCGTGCAGGGAGAAGCACAGACGGCTCGTGGTAATTTGATGTGTGTCCCCGGGGATGTTTGATGGATTAATGCTAAGCAGCTCCCTCTTCCAAAGCACCACCTGATCTTTGGGCTGCTGCCCCACATATAAAAGGCTGCAGAGTGCTGAGCTCAGCTAGTCCTATCTCGCTCTCTCTCTCTCTCTCTCTTTCTCGCTGCCTCTTTCTTCTTCGCCACTTTCTGTCTTCCTCTCCATCCTCCCTGTCCTCTGCTTCCTCTCTCTCTGTCTGCTGCTTTCTCTACATTTCCTCTTTCTCTTTAAATCCTGTACGGGACAGATTTCTTTGTGAAGCTTTTTTCAACCCTCCGCTGTTTGGCCCGCTGAAGAAGGCCGCCTGGAAGCTCTCTACATTTCTGCTCTTCTCTTTTTTCTATCAACATTTTTCTATGTGGCTCTAGCATCAGTTTTGTTCTACTAGGGAAATAAAATGCCACGTTCCTTTTTGGTGAAGCAGCCGAAGGTTCATGATTTCTCGTCTTCCAACTACTACCACCAGCAGCAGTGGGACGACTCTTACACTGTGACACATGCCATCACAGAGTCGGCCACTAACTTGGCAGTGCGTTTGAGTGAAAATGGTGAGTCCCTCTCTGAGTTTTCAACTTTTTGTGTATTTCTGCCGCAGCAGCTACTGATTTCTTCATTTGGAGATGATCCATGTAGTCCTCCACATAAAACTGGAGAAAGATAACCCACAATAACAGACAGAGAATCCTGCAGCGATGTTCATGTTGTTTGCTTTGTTACCTAATCTTTTGGAAATCCCCCAAAAAACCCACATGCATGGCTCGCCCCCCCCTTCCATATGCCACAGGACTTTTGTTTTCTAACTCTACGGATGCTAAATAGTATTCAGGTCACGCTGGCTCAATCTGCTTAATACTCAAACCAGATCACACAGCAGCCTTTAATACTATTGTGTACATGAATGATGCGATATATGAGTGTACACGCGCATTCAATCTGATGCAAGCCTTTGTCAGGTCCAACTAGAAAGGAGGAAAAAAAGACTCTGGAGAAAGCAGATAGCCACATGGGACTGTGTTGTCCTTAGATGGTGCAGTTGCCCTTGAGTCTCTCCTCTCATCATGCAGCCCCCCCCCCCCGTTCATCGCTCCATCTCTCTCCATCTGATCCTGCAGGATGTTAGATAGCCACAGGGAGTAGGATTGCAGCAACACAATCCATATGTGGAGCAGCGAGAGGTGATGGAACAGGGTTTTTAGAAGATGGGTATTGACTGGAAAATAGAGAGTGCTGCAGGTAATTCAATAAAGTGCAACATGAGCAGTGCACTGGCAGACAGGAGATTCTCATCCATGGGATTTCTGGATGTGAGAACGACCCTGTAATACAAGCAATATTGAGTGTGTGTGTGTGTGTGTGTGTGTGTGTGTGTGTGTGTGTGTTTGGCTCTGAGAAACATCCAAAGAAATGTGTGCCTTGAGCGGATTCAACACCCAAAGCCCCCCAAGTACCCCCGCCACGTACCCCCCCCTACCCCCCACCCCCATCACCAACATCACAGATCTTGTGTTCGAGTTGAATCATTTGTCCCCCAGATTTAGGATGCCAGCTGTCTGCTTCCCTTTGTGTTCCAGTGTGTGTGTGTGTGTGTGTGTGTGTGTGTGTGTTTGTGTGTGTGTGTGTGTGTGTGTGTGTGTGTGTGTGTGTGTGTGGGTTGGGGGGAGTGGGCTCAATATACCATTGACTGCTGTCAAGATCAGAGCACCCCCCCCCACCAAAGACACACACCCTGCCCAGCCCTCCCTTCTCTTTTCGCCAAATCGCAGTCCCCCACCTGTCACTCAATCTCCCCCTTTCCATACTCATGAACACTCTAAAAAACGCCACAGATGGGGAATGATCTGATTAAAATGATTTAGTGATTGAGGGGATTTCACTGCTGAGTCGCTCTGTTTGGATCACAGCCCCGCCCCCCCCTGACCCCCCCCCCCCCCCCCCCCCCCCCCCCCCCCCCCCCCCCCCCCCCCAGACGGGCTGCTGGTGCTGCAAAGCGGCGACAGGTGGATCGATCTGGAGCCAAACTATTGCTCTGCTGACTGTTTTGTCAGTGTCAGCACATTGTGTTTGACTCATATTCAGCGTCAATGTGCCTTTCACATTTTTCCCTGTGATAGCACTTGTTGGAGCCAGTGGAGGTATTGATTGGGAAGATGTGTGCACCAAACACTCATTAATATTTAAGTTCCAAAGCTTGCTGAACCTGGCACTTACAAATAGCTTCCTGTGTAGGTTTCAAAGTGATGAGAGGTTAGGGTAAAAGGGGTAACTTTTTCTCAGAGGTTACTAATGGTGCGTTCCAGTTGTACTGGGAAGTGGGAATATCCAAGTTCACAGTGGGAAATTTAAACTGGAACACCCGGAGGCCGGACTTCCTACTTGGAGACTCGAAGACACCTAGCCGTACCCAAGATCATCATCGAAATGGAGTCCCTGCATGAACATTAAGAGAACATGTATTCACACAAATAATAATTATTCTGTGTTATTAGTGTCACATTAAATCAACTGTACATATGGTACTGCTCATGTTCTATCTGTGGATATGTTGCTACGATTTACAAAACAAGCTTATCAACCGGTATGGCTAACCATGGCTAACCCGGTACTGCTAAAGCTCTAAACACGGCTAACTATACTTTCCAGCGGGCGTCCATCTTTCTTCTACTGTAACACAGTCAACTAGGATGTGACTCCCAGTTCCGACCTCCAACTTCCAATGTAAATCGAACGCAGCATATGATCATGAAAATGCTCCCAAAGAAAATTCAAGTCTTTAATTTTATTTTCTTTACCTTTCCCAGGGTACATCCAGGATTACATCATCCCCTCAGTGTTGCAGAGCACAAAGGAGCCGGGTCATGAGCAGCCCTCCCTGCCCCTGTACTCCCCGGGGGGCAGCGCCGGGGAAGAGTTCTCCGACCACGACATGGAGCACCCGGACAGTCCCGTCTCCAGCGGCACCGTGGAGTCAGACAGCAGCAGCGCTGATTTAGAGGCGTGCAGCATCAACGCCTACCTGGTCTCTGACGGCCGCTCCCGCAGGAGGCCCAAGCAGAGGTGTCCCCGCAAGGGAGGCAGCCAATCAGACAGTGGGGATGATGTCAGCTCTGCAGACAGCAGCCCCACCAAAGGGACCTCCACGGGGCGCCACATGTGTGGGGAGTGCGGCAAGTCTTACGCCACGTCTTCCAACCTAAGCAGACACAAGCAGACTCACCGCAGCCTGGACAGCCAGCAGGCCAGGAAGTGCTCCAGCTGCCACAAGGTGTACGTGTCCATGCCTGCGCTGGCCATGCACATGCTAACACACGACCTGAAGCACGAGTGCACGGTGTGTGGCAAAGCCTTCAGTCGGCCCTGGCTCCTGCAGGGCCACATGAGGTCCCACACCGGGGAGAAACCGTTCGCCTGCGCCCACTGCGGCAAAGCCTTCGCCGACCGCTCCAACCTGCGCGCCCACATGCAGACGCACTCGGCCTTCAAACACTACTCCTGCAAACGCTGCCACAAAACCTTCGCACTCAAGTCCTACCTGAACAAGCACTACGAGTCCGCCTGCTTCAAAGGGCTCCAACCAGAGGACGACTGCAGCTCTGAGGACTGATGGGAAAATATTATTTTTATTTTCTATTTATACACTTTTTAATAGTCATACAACAAGGTCAGAGAAAAGCTTGCCACTTCTTAGGCTTGTCACATGCATGCATCATAATCCTGCCTTTTGATATAAGCAATAACCTCACTAAATAAATTATTCAGGAATTATGTATGAAATTCATAAGAATCTGAGTGTTGATCACAAATATAAAATATTTTATATTGTTTTTTATAAATTGAATTGCAATAATTTACATGCCAGTATTATTTGATATGCCAAGTAGCTCTTAATTTACCTCAGACGTATCTTATACATGTAAAAATGTATTTGTATTTATTTATTTACTTATTAATTTATTTGCTTATTTTTAAGATTATTTATTTATTATTGGTTGATGTATTTATGAATTTAACATGGACTTATTATAAGCCATGTATTGGATTTGTTAAAAACAAAGCCTCAATATATTCTGACACTATATTTCTCTGTCTGATCAATTCGGTGATGACAATAAAACTGATGAAAATAAATGATTATTACAACTCCCTCTCTCATGCCTGAATACATGTGAAGATGAAACACATTTATATTTGTATATATTTGAAATATACGACCTGAAGACAGTACAGGTTTTTTTCTGTCCACAGCATCAAGTCTAAAATGTCTTGTTTGTTTGTAGCCTTTATTTAACCAGGTAAAATCCCATTGAGATCAACGATCTCTTTTTCAAGGGAGGCCTGCAACACGTTGGTTACACATAAAAACAACAGAAAACAAAAAGGACATCATACAACATAATTACAGGGGTACAAATAACAACCTATTCACAATGACAGATATCAAATAACATTTCATCTATCCGAGCTTTAAAATGAGCAAGAGAAAATCAAGCACAACTGGAGCGCCCTCCTCTTACATTTTAAGAGGAGGTGCTCTTAAAATGTAGGGCGCTGACCTTTTAAAAAGTTAAGCTAAAAAATAAAATGCAGTACACTGGCTAGCAAAGGATAAATGGACTCCACTTAATATTGCTTTTCTATCTTTATATTCATTTGATACTCATTCGCTTGTTCACAATTGAATGGCAATGGAGCCGTCATTGAACCCAGGATGTGTCGGGACATGCCCGAGGACAACTGGACAGGTCAACAACTGCTCATTTGGATTTTAACTAGGCCTACTATTGTTTGACTTGATATAATCATGAATAAATTACATCAGCCATATACACCATTTACTTGTTAACTAACCTGTGTATGTAACATTACTGGTGGCTAAAGGTAGGGCCTACACAGCTTAATCTTATTTACCTGACCATGGTTTTCTTTTATTTAATCGCCGGCGGTGATCTGGTTGAAGAAAAAAGTAAAAGTAAAGATTCTGGATCCTTTTTATCTGAGTTAGCTTGTTAGCTAACTTTAGCTGTAGAGCTTGCGAGTAGGTCGCTGGACCGGAGCAGCAACAGAACAGCTGACAGCTGACGGACGGCTGCGGCCGCTGAGTTGGGACCAAGCGGCAAACTCTGGGGCAGAGCCGGGAGGCCAATAAGGAAGTGCCACAAACTGCAGTTCATCTATTGGCCGATAGGCGATGACTGCAGAAAGGATCAATTTCCATAGACCCCCATGTTAAAATGCCCAACTTTACAGCAGAAATAAACATGTTTCTGCCCCTGGATGCAATACAAATTATTCGGGATATAGTTAGATTCCATCTTCATGATTATGAATTGTTGAGTGAATTGTTTTATAACGCGACCCTTTTATTTATATTAGGTCTTAACGTTTTTGCATAAATTAGTGCGTGGTTACTTTGATGGACAGGTACGTGCCTCACTGTCAGCTAACAGCAACTTGTCCACTCTGCTAGGCTACAACGTTAGTTAGTTGTAGTTACTGTACTTGATATATATACAGTTTAGTTTATGATTCAGCCTTGGGTAAGACTTTTATAGTCTATGGCTATGCTATGCCATAATGCTAAACGGGAGCAAATGTTAAAAGGGGATCCAATTATCCCAGTGGTGGCCGCTGGAGTCCGCCGGCTGGAGCTAGCCCCCTGCGGCTCCGTTAGCGCCAGCCGGCGTCCCGGCGGCGGAGTTCGTTCGGCGGCGGAGTCCGGCGGCGGAGTCCGGCGTTATAACTGGAGATCAAGGAATGCAGCGAAACGCGGACTTGGTTCACCTGCAGCCCGCTGTAGTATTAGCTAAAGAAATTGTGTTGAACAAGGCTTATTAAGCTGAACATCGCCACAATTGTTCTGCTATGTATCGGTAGCCTACTTATTTCATTTTTTATTAACGTGTGAATGACAAGCATTAAGAATAGCAAAAAATAGCTAATTCTCTTGCAGATTGTCTCGTTTGATTATGAATGTAACGTTTATATAGTGGAACTACACTGTTTTATCAAAACCAAAGTGCCACGCAGTAACTTGGTATGCATGTATTTCAGCAGGAAATGTGCAGATGACATTTACCAACACAGACTATATAGAAATATTTGTAAAAGTTGTTAATGCGTTATTAAGTGAATATGGCATTAAAACACCTATGCTTTTTGACTCTCAAATGTTTACATTTCAGCATTGCATCATTAATTTAAGTTCTATGCTTTGCTTGTTAAGCAGTCTGTAACCCTACACACCTAACATATAACTTTTCATGTATTTTTGTATAAAGGTTTCCTTTAGCTTAGCTTCTTAGCCTAAGCTAGCTCTGGAACTTCCAGCTCGGTGGCAGCAGGTCCCGCCTCGGCTCCGCCTCTTTGCCCTTATTTGGAGCAGGCGGGAGTTAGACTCTGACGTCACTGTCGAGACGTTAGTGGCCGACTCCGCCTACTAAGGGCTTCTCGGCAACTCTGCAGAATCCTATGGGTGACGTCACGGACACTATGTCCATTTATATATACAGTCTATGGTTGGGACACAGCTTACGCTTTCGTCCGGCTTTAAATTCAAACACTTATTCGGTCTCTGTCTGTCGGGTCAAATCTAACTTTGTTAACCGTTTCTGCATTTGCAGCGTCTTTCTGTTTTATTTTTTATTTTTACAGGTTTTGTGTGTTTTATTTCTGTATTTGCAGAGTGTTGCTGCTTATGTTTGTGTTTTGGGCTGATGTGGCGCGCTTGCAGGAGTCGGCCTACGTACAGACCAGTGCGAAAAACTGTGTTAATTTAAATCAGACATTGCTTCACAACCAAAGATAAATTGAAGCAATTTTTCACAATTACTTCACACATTGGCTTGAATTTGGAAAGACACGTCTGTTATTCAGAGTATAATTTTCATATAGCTCTAATACCCAGTGCGAACACTTGAATCTCTAATTCTAATTTTAAGATCCTAAAAGTTTCAAAATGGGCCTAAAGCTTAATCCAGAGTTATTTTCCCTCTCCATTCATTTGACTGAGCCGAGTCCGGACGTGACAGAGCAAATTGATGGCAGGGCTTTAGGAAAATGAAAGGGTGCATGCTCTATGGGCCCAATGGATGCTGAAGATTCCCTGTAGAACCCTGTAAGATCAGGGTACTTTTGTTCTCCAGATTCAGGCCATTTTGTCTTCATGCACCACTGAGCCCTGCCTCCAACGCTGTTCCCAGTACTCTCTATACATCAACGATATACCCTCCAACCCTTCGCTCCACTCTGCCTGTGTCAGTCCCGGATATAGTGTTAGAATATGCATCGTGAAGACAGACACAGGCTTGTTTACTTCATCGATTAAATTAAAGGAACGATCCATGAGTCTAGGAGAACTACTACACTTTAGGAACCGATAAAACAGAACCCAAATTATTTATTTTTTGTCCTTTTACCTGGTACTTGCCACAGGGGATTTGATACTGATTTGGACCATTGTGGTTCCCAACCCTGGGAACAACCAATCTTACATCATCAATATGCCAAAATACTAGAAATGTATATACTTGTGTAAAGAAACACAGCTGCAGTGATAACATGACAAGGTGTCAGATCTAGAGAAGGTTAACTGCTTTTGGATGAGCGGCTTGGCTGAGGAAGAAAAAAAGTCCACGAGCCGACGGCAGCTAGCTGTCTACATCCACGTCATTAATCAATGCTGTTAAAGTAAGACGAAGTTCATCTGTCTTACTTGCTCTTTGAAAAAAGAATTATGAATTACCTTTTACTCAATATAATTTATGTAATTGTTAACATTATGTTATTTAAAACATTTTCAAACTAAATGCCCTAACAAACCAAGTTGGCCGTTGGTAAAAGGATCTGTGATTGGCTGTGTGTCTGTCCATTTATTGATCATTGACGGGATGAGAGCGGACCTTCAGTTGGTGGCTTTAGCTTCTTAAATTAAGCGAGTGTAAACCAAGCTTCAATTTTCTAAAGCCACTTCTGATGGTCCGTGTCCATAAAGTCGTTTTCAAGTGGCCCAGGAAAAACAACAGACGCAGGGGGCATTGGCTTTTTGCAGATTTCTAAGCAGTTTTTTAATTTTAATTATAATATTAAGATTTCATTTTTTAGATCTAATATTTAGAATTAGATTTAACATTTAAAATATATGTGTCCCATGAGAGAAAGCTAAGGTTTATCTTCCAGTCACTTGAAATCAACCGCAGTGGAGAACTCTGAATAACACAGCAGGATGTAAATAATGGATATTGTAAATAATGCCGTAATATTTAGTTAATCACAGTTAATTCACTGGTACGCTGATCTTTGTGCGACACAATCATAGCTTAGCATGTTGTGCTACTTTATCACCTGAAGTCATCTGCAGTTCTTCTCCTGACCAGCAGAGGGAACCAAGCTCTGAACCCCTGTCATGCTCAGTCAGGAGGACTACAGGATAAATGTGTTGGTCAGAACAGCCTGAAACATCTGAAACACCACATCAGGGGGTGTCAGCTGAATCCAGCAGCACCCAGCCTCCAGCTGTCCTCCACCCAGCCTGCCATGTTAGGAGATTCCTCCACAGCACCGCGCTGCAGCCGGACCACAGGATGTGCTCCGGGTCAGGTGTCATGAGAACTGGGCTGCTAGTCCAGACCAGACAGGGCTGGAGACCGAGGCCACCAAGGACTCATGGGAAATGCAAGTATGTGTCTCAGTAGACCGCAGACTGGAGATGGCTATTTTCAGACACAATGGCCACCATTCAAAACACATATTCATGTCTGTACACATATGTATACGTCCTCACTTACTGCACACAGAAGCGCACACTGATCAACTCTCCTCCATGTGTTTCAGATACAACTACAGTGTTGTTATACAATAACATCCAACTCCTGAATGCCGCACTTTCAATATTTCTATATTATATATAAAATAAATTATGAGAAAGGGATCACTCATAGTAACAAAGGGACAAAGATGCCTGTTAGTGTCTTCATTTGAAAAAGGTCTCAAATACTAATGACTTTTGACTCATTAATAAGTAATTACACGACCTTAATAAATACTGATCAGAAAAAAGTAATTAGTTACATATTTTATTTCTCTGCTTACCCACACCTTCGTATGTCCGACCTAAAGCCTACAGATTTGAGGTGCTTATTGTCCATCAACAAAGCCTCTAAAATCAGAGGAGTGTGGTTTCACACACCCCCACCGGTCAATCAAACCAGGGGATTCCTGTTAGTGGGCTTACCATCAAGCAAGACCCCAGATATAAAAAAAGATGTTTGGAGTTAAAGAGGTCTTTCTGCAGAGGCAAGCTATCTGTCCAATATGTCCATGTGTGAATTTGTCCATGTGTTCATGTGAACATGTGTGTATGTATTCATGCATTATCATAAGCTGATATTCATCCTCTCATCCAACGCACAGTAAGACAGTAAACAACTAGACCACAGAGCCTTACTGGGATTACGTTCCATAATGTATTTGCTGAAACTACTTTTTACTCGAAGAAATTGATGCAGATGCAAAACGAAATGTTGAGAGCATCACCTTGTCAGGGGAAGTGGGCTATCTGACACTGTAAAGACTGAGCAATTTAAAAAGGAAAGGAAAGACGAACTGACAATAATAGTTTTTTACACTCCTTAAATAGCGTCTTTTCACAGTAGGGCATTATGAAAAACTGCGGCTCACTTGACCCCTTCGTGCCCTGTGGCCAGACTGAAAAGGATATAGCCATAAAAACAAGCAATCAAGCTCTACTGTACATGTCGGCCTACATTAAACCTCCACGCAGACAAAAGAGCAGAGCCGCGCTGCGGGCCAATTAACACGGAGGATATGACCGCCATGTCCAGAGCGGGAGAATGACCTCGAGGCCAAAACGGATGAGTCTTTTAATAGCCTGCTTTATCCGACCCCAGCCCTGTATGTTACATCATGTCAGACGAGCTTTTACAGGCCACTTGTAGATCTCTCTGCTGCGATAAACTGTGTTGACCCGCGGAGGCCTTGGCTCTGAGGTCCCAGGTGACTCTGGAGGAAGAACCGGAGGAACTTCAAGCCCAGCCTGGTGGACATTAAGAATGTGCTCCGAAAGAATCCTTGCGTGTGAGTGGACGTCCTGTATCAGGGGGGCTGACTCGATGCTCTGCCTGTGGGGGGGCCCTCAGGAATCTCATGGGAGATGATGACACCGGTTCATCAACCCAAGGAGCAAGACACACCTTATTCTTTTAGATATAAGTCTCATAAAGAAGTCTCAGGGTGTTTATTTTAGCACCAATGATAACTAGCAGCTGAAAATGTAACACAAGAAACATTCCCTAATAAAACATTTCAAGTTTGGAACTCGGGACCAACTGTGCAGTTCCTTCCGTGACAGGCTTCTTCACCGCGGTGTCTCAGGGAGAGATACAGCAGGTCCTTTCTTCCTGCAGCCAGGGCTGGTTTTTGGCATAGGCGGTTCCCTAGGACACCAGATCTTAGGGGGCGTTGCGCTGGTAGCTCTGGGAGGGAAAAACATTTTTTGACTGTTTGTGCTCATCCTAATTTTCGGCCTTGATGTAACAACATTCATAATTAAGTAAAGGTAACACCCTTTTCACCCCGGTTACACTTTTCATTTGCCCTGTGGGCGCTGTAAGTGATGAAATGTTGGCTTATCAGGCGCCCGCAGCTCACAGCCAAAGTGTGAGTGAGCGCGAGAGCAAGCGAGCGAGGGAGAGAGAGGGCGTGCACCGGTACCGGGAATTGTTGTTGTTAGCATCTGGTGCTAGCTGCGCTAATCGATATAAGAAGATGTTTCTACAATAAGGTGTAGGGAGAGTCCTCTCCTGTCAGACTGAGAGGATCTGTGAGGTAAAGGACTCTGACGCAGCGTCCACACGGCGGCGTGCGTTGAAGCTTGCCGGTGGGCGTGTCTGAAACTCGACCAACAACCAATCACATGAATCTCCCGCCCCGGACACACAAGCACACGGTTTCATTGGCTAGAGCTTGTACTGGCATATGATTTGATTGGCTGACGCTTCCGTCGAAGCTTCAAAAGTTGAACATTGCTCAACTTTCGAAGCGAGCAACGCGAGCAAAGCGAAGCGACGGAACCACAATGCAGTTCGGCAAAGCGTGACGTCACCCCATTCAAAGTGAATGGGCAGAAGCGTTGAAGCTTCAACGCACGCCGCCGTGTGGATGGGCCGTGAGTGTTTAGATAGTTAACTTTAGTCTAAGTTATCTCAGTGGGTCTCAAACGTTTTGATCACAATTTATGTAAACAAATATTTATTTGTGATCAGCCTGAAATAAAATATGCATTTATTTAGGATAAATAAAAACAGGTTTGAAATCATTCCAATGTATACTATAGGACAGTAAACCAAAAATATCGTTTAAAACTGGAGAGATTTGATTAATAAAATGTAAATCGATCTTTTTCATATGGGTGTTTAAAGTTGTACCCCCTAGATCTAGTCTCTAGTCATTCTGCTCAAAGTGCACCAGATTGAAACATTTTACTTTAAAATGTTAAAAAACATCTTCCCAGGGGGGCATACCCCCGGACCCCCCTAGAGGAGGTGATGTCCACCCCTCAATTAAAACATGTTCATACAATACTGAATACATTTGAAGCCTTCTTTATATAACTCATGTCAATAAGTTTCTGTTTTTGTAGTGTATTGGTCTTTTGTAGAGATTTTTCATTTATTCTTTATCAATCAATCAATCAATCAAACTTTATAGGCACTGATGAGTTATTACCTCTATATTTGTTAACCATTTCCTTTAAGGCGTATATACACAAGTCAGTGCCATGTTTAGCCTTAAAGCCAAACTGGTTATCTGTTGAGTTAATAAAGTCATCTAATCGGTCCAGCAGAATTCTTTCTAGGACTTTTGACAGTATGCTGGCTAACGCTATGGGCCTATAGTTATCTAGGCTTCCCACTTTACCGGCTTTGTCCTTAATAACTGGCACTAACAGAACAGACAACATTGAGTCTGGTAACAAGCCATGACTCAGAAAGGCAGTAAAGCAAATAGAAAGGAGAGGAGCTATCTTCATACTGTCATATTTAAGATGTTCAGCAGAAATATGATCTACACCACTTGCTTTGTTATCAGACAGCTTGTTTATAGCTTGGCACACCTCATGTGACATTATCACCATTGAATCATTGCTATCAATATCATCTACTTTAAATAGTTCACTTTGGACACAGTTGAATAAGGTACTATAATGCTGTCGCAATATTGTCTGTTCCGGATGTTCCATCAACAGTGCATGGTAGAGATATTTTGCAGTTATTAATAACCCTCACTTCTTTCCAAAAATCAATAGCATTGTTACTTAGCAGCTTCTTAGCCATGAAATCAGCCCTCATCGCTTGCTCATTTTTACAGATGAAGTGAATGGCATACTTGTATCTTGCATTAGTAAGCTTCTTGTACTCAAATACAGACCCTTGTCTGGGTCTGCCTGCCATAGCCCATGATTTAGTGGCTTCACAGGCTTCAGCACGATACTCAGCTCCATACTTATTCCAGCCAGGCCTGATGTTATGTGTTTTATTGTTATGTGTATAGTAAGGCTTACTGCCTTCATACAGAGCACTTACTATATCATTGTACATGGAGCAGATATCACTCCTATGCTTTGCATCCTCACAATTAACATCACTACACATAATTGCATCTCTAGGTACAGTAGATGAATATTAGTTAAGGATGTATCCGTCTGAGCATAATAGGATGTAATGTCTTCCTTTGTGAGGGTTGACCAGTCTAGTTTTTCTGTTTGAACACTATTTACATTTCTGGTTAGCCCAGGTAGATGTTCGACATTTATTGACATAGCAACATGTATATGATCAGTCGTTGCTGTCCCATACAGAATGCTCTGTACTAATACAATGGTCAAGCCATGACGTAGTATGCCAGGCCTCACTAATGTAACTATAACTATCTGCAGGCAAAAGCACCTTACTTGACAATATAAAATTGTTATCGTGACAGAACTGTCAGCAGCCTTCTCTGAGTCATGACGTCGGCCTTTTTTCACAACATGACTCCACTTTGGAGAGCCTGGCAAAAACACCAGCTAAAATCTTGCCTAGGGCAGCACATTGGTCAGGACCGGCCCTGCCTGCAGCGGTCAGACTGTACAACCACCACGGCCCCTGTTAGACCCCCACACACACAGATTGGAATACCCCTGATGTGCAATAACGCTGCCTGTAAATATATAACTTTGATCATGGGCGTCACTTTGTTAGAAAAGGTGGTGGGGACTCTTTTGTCAGTTTAAAAAAACACTACTGCATTAAACCCCCCGCAGACAATACATACATATATACATACACCCTTATGATTACAATACTTTCTTTTACAACTAGTGCAGTAACTAGGCTGCTGCAAAGCGGAGCAACGATTGCTTTACTATTCTCTATTCAATTATTACTGATATTAAACGTGTCGCAGGTCCAAACTGCACCACTTGGGTTCCCAGAAACACACCCAGAAAGTGAGAACAGTCCTCCAGATTGTACATGTTGTCTTATGCAAATCAAATTAAAGTGAACAATTGTTTGTGCACGCTATTTTCAGAACATTTCTAACAAATGATCCTAATGCAAAGTGGTGCATTCCCCAGCGTCCACAGTATAAATTACACCTATGGGTCACTTATTCAATTTATGCTACATTTTTATTTCAATGTATTTACAATCTGTAAACAGTACCTGCTACTTCTATGATTTATAGGGTAACTTTTAATAAATATATATATATATATATATATATATACTGCTACTTAGTTTTTTCCCATGGTCTGCTTATCAGTTATTTGTTTTTACTTTATTATTATTGAAGTGTGCATACTTTTCATTTTTTAATATGTAAGTCTATTCTCTGTACTTTATCTGCACTATACTTCTGCTGTTCTACACAGTGATTTCCTTGATTTATGATAAGAACTGCATCTTCGAATCTTCAAGAATGTGTCCAGCTTAGTCTTCCGAAGGAGAGCTGAGACATTGGTTGAATTTTAATGAGACACCCCCCACCTGTCTCTGACTGTCAGGAGCTGTGAAAGACGAACAGCGTCTGCAGGAGGTGAATGACCGGGGGGGGGGGGGGGGGGGTGAGTCTTATCTTGAGGTCACGTTGAGGGGTAAAGGAAAGATAATAGTGCTGCTACTGTAATGGGTTACAGAAGCTCCAGCACTAATGGAGCAGTCTGACTGATGCATCTATCACATCTCTAAAGAATACTACACAAAGGCTTCAAAATATTTCAACTATGACAGAGTCTGCAATAAAAGTCTTTAGGCATGTCCAGTATCACACAGGAGAAACCAGAACAATGATTAGTTCAAATGAACATTTGGATTTTCAGTGGGCTACTCCAAAATACTAAATTCAGGGCTTTAATCGAGAATAACACAATGAAACTGATGTTTTTTTATTTAAAATATATAAGTTAAAAGACAGATGTAACTGTAACGAGATACATTTAATCAAGTACTTCACTTATGTAAATATTGTTGGAACTTTTCTTGAGTATTTTCTCATTATGCTTTTATTTCAGTAAATAATCGGAATACTCCACCACTGTGGTTCCTCTTTGATGACACATGTGACTTTGGTAAGTATAAGTATTTTGTTTACAGACTATTAAGCCGCCACTGAGAATATTTTTGATATAAATCATTTTAGTATTTTATAAATCATTTTAATCATTTTAGTATTTTATAAATCATTTTAGTATTGCCACTCTCGGGCAATATTGACTGAAATAAGAGCGTTTCCACTTGCTGCCTGTGTAGAAACGGTAGAATCAGATATCTGAGAATCAAACACACAATCTGGGCAGCTGTGATGAGCAAAGATATCCAACAAAGATTAGGAGATCACAGTCCTGTGCAACATTACAACAATGAGGGACAACAAACGCTTCTTCTTGGATTTATTTTCAAATTGAAAGCTATAAGTAAAGATACTCTGGAAGCTGTTTACATGAAACTCTAGTCTAAACTATTCAAAGTATGCCACTACTGTTTCTCTCCCACTTTCTCTCCACACACACACACACACACACACACACACACACACACACACACACACACACACACACATACACACACACACACACACACACACACACACACACACACACACACACACACACACACACACACACTCACACTCACACTCACACTCACACTCACACTCACACACACACACACTCACACTCACGCTCACACTCACACTCACACTCACACTCACACTCACACTCACACTCACACTCACACTCACACTCACACACACTCACACTCACACACACAGATAAATCACAAGGCGCTGTGCAGCTGGCTGTGAGGAGGAGGCTGCAGCTGTTTCCGATGAGTCAGGTTATCTGACGCGGTGTTTCCCAGCAGAGAGCTGTCCGTCACTCCACACTGTGTGGAGGGGAGTGACTGCATGGTGCTGGAAAACATGCACTGTCTTTATTTTGTGTGTCATCATTAAGAGATGTAGTATAATCAAAAAAACATGTTGCTTTTAGTTGTCAATACTGCTAATGTGCAAGTCATAAAACCTGCAAATAAATACATTCAACCATGGCAAAAATATTGCACAAAAGGTGCACAAAAAAGTATGGTGGGTCATAAACACTGTCTGTACACTGCACTACACTACCAGTCCTCCTTTAGTCTCACCATTGACTTATCTGCATCAGACCAGACACATTTACAACACATGGAAACCTGAAAACATTGCTCGTCGTCACCAGTGCAAAAGGTCCCACCTGTCCCATGAAGGAGACTTAACCCAATTTCTAAATGTACACGCTTTTTTACTGCACAGGATAATTACGGCAATATTTAGACATTTGCCAGAAATCAGAAGAAATAAACGTCACTGATATGTGCTTCCTGTCTGCCACTGAGTGCAGCTATAAAACTGCACTAAAAGATCTCTTGCAAAGCAGACATTATAGTTTTTCCAAGCATAAAGGCGCAGTTGTAACGTAGATCATAAATAATGTCTCATGTCCATTTACAGTAAGCCATGGGGGGGGGGGGGGGGGGGGGGGGGGCATGCAGCTATTGTTAATGCTCAATATCCACCTTTGCTTTGCCTGCTGGGAAATATCTGATGAGGAAAAACTCTACTCGTCACTGCGAAGCATCTCATCTCGAGTGACTGTTTTTAGTGTCTTGGTTGAGAAAATCTACAACCACTGAAATACTATTGTGTTTTCAAGTGTTAGCAAACCAATAGCTTGAATTGACTTTGTTATTATAGAGCTTGGTCACCTTTCACATTATACATTATAATGTATATCAACATTGTAGAGGCTAAGCTTTAAGCCACTGAGGATGTCTGTGTTGATGTAATTGACGCACACTTGTCAGGTGAATTAAAGTCGATACAAATTGTTTCCAACTGAACACTTAGTCCGTTTTTTTTTCATTGCTGTTCTCCATTCAGCTTGAATCAGATTCCATCACTGTACAATATGACACTTCAAACACAACAACTCCAGTAGCCAATCTGTACCTCAGCGTGTGGGGGTGTGTGCCCGGGTGTGTGTCCGGGTGTGTGC
This sequence comes from Trematomus bernacchii, assembly GCF_902827165.1. Taxonomy (NCBI): domain Eukaryota; kingdom Metazoa; phylum Chordata; class Actinopteri; order Perciformes; family Nototheniidae; genus Trematomus; species Trematomus bernacchii. The sequence goes on from NW_022987469.1 coordinate 1,498,180, forward strand.
CCGGGTGTGTGTCCGTGGTCATAAACAGTTTGCCCTTCCGGCAGAACCTGAGTAACAGACATTGGTTCCTACTTTTAACTTCTGAGCTCTAATTGGCTCCTACAAACCTTAATATAAAAACATTAATTACTACAGTTTTAAACCAAGTCATCCAACCTGTCTGAAGAAGTTGGTGACATGGTAAGAAAAAGGTTAATTCCTTAGACAGAGAACCTGCTAACTAACCTATCGGAAGAAATTACATATTTGATACTTTTTTTTGGACATGCTGAGCATCTCCTAATAATCTTAATGCCAAGTCCAGCTTACAGCGCACTTTATCTTGTTAGCAGCTTCCTCCCGTAATATTGGTATCAGCTTTACAAAGCATTCAGTGAACTTCATACTTTAGTAAGAATTTCTCATTCAGAACCATTCTCACATCTTCCCGGACACACATTCCGCTGGACACACACTTCATTAGAACTTTAATGGCATTCCTTTCAGTTGATGCAGGGGGTTGGGGGGGGTTAAAGTATTTACGGTTACAAACTGAGAAGCATGGTGTTGTTGGGGGGGGGTCGTGTTGCTGGCTGCTTGCATGGTAAAACTGCATGGTGTCCCGCTTTATGAGCGGAGCCAGGTTGCACACAGGTCGCTGATGTTGGTGCAGCTGAGCAGGGGCCAGGGGCCGCCGGAGCCCCGGTTTGATGTGTCAAGGGGTTGTGTTTGTAAAAACAGACCCTTTGATGACACTCTCCCTTTTCCAGTGCTCACCCCCCCAGCCCCCCCCCCCCCCTGACAGCACCAGTCAATCTGGAAGCCATTTGCTGCTCCACACAGAGAGAGTGCAGGCTGATCACCCCCAGCATCTGCTGAGTGTTTATCTACCCGCAGCAATTAACCCATTACACAAACTGAACAAGGGCGACTGCATGGCCGCCGCTCACTGTGGCCCCTGAGGACAGGAGCCAGCGGGGCCACGGCATTATAACATCAAGTCAGGAATCAGAATCTGAATCGTTTTTGATTACCTCTCATAACAAAGACACATAACAAATAATACCTTTATATTTTTTTGAACAAAAAAAGAAGCAAAACATTTTCCTATTACAAAAACTATTTAAAAAACTCTTTTAAGACGATTCTTAAAAGATACAAATAAAACATGAATATCTAAGACACTGAGTACAGTTAAATAAAATAAAATATGACAAATACTATTTTCAAAGTGGAGAGCTGTGCACGTTTAAAAAGAGGTAGTGTGGGGCAGAAATGTGCAACATGTCCAAAGGGATGTGCAGGATTTACAGTGTATATGAATGTTTAAAGAGTCAACTCTGACTAAGCTAAATCTAAGACAGTGTACTGAATAGAGAGTGGTATGTATTTTTCTACAGTATTTGCTGATGGAAGAGTAGTCTGAGTATTTAGTGAGAGCAGGCAGGACAATTATTCATTGTCTTGTTACAATAAGTTGGCTTTAGACTGAGCCACAAGGCTACATTTGTTGCTAGGGGACCACATTGATGTTTTTAGGGCTGAACAGTGCTCTATTTTCCTCAACAGTATCTACTAGTAATTAAGAAGGCCAATATGTAGAAATCAAACAATCTGGACAGTATCACTATCATTCAGTTCATACATTGACAGCTTGTTCTACTAATGAATTGAATTGGCTATAGTGTGTTAATTCATTTTGTATTGAATCAAATGAGCTGCACTCAGTAGCAGAGCTGCTGCTACACACCTTGCTGCTCACAGTACACAGTATACATTCTCTTGGGTTTTCAAATTCAGGATTTCAGATTCTGACTGCCTAACAAACTGGTAAGTGTTTTTGATTTGTCAAATCCAGTGGTAGAAAGTAACTAAGTACATTTACTCAAGTATTGTACTTAAGTACATTTTTGAGATGTACTCGAGTACTTGAGTATTTCACTTTTTTGGTACTTTTACTCCACCACAATTTAGAAGCATATATTGCATTATTTACTCACCACACTTGGTATAGTAATACTACTACTAATCCTTGGTACTTAAGGATTTTGTGATGCTGTTACTTTTGTACTTTTACTTAAGTAACGTTTTAATGCATGACTTTTACTTGTAAAAGAGTATTTCTACACTGCAGTATTATTATAAGGTCTAAGTTCTTCTTCCACCACTGGTCAAATCGTCATCTCCAAGTATACAACAAGTGTCAGTGTCTTAAGTACAGTCGGCCTACTTGCAGTGGTGTAAAGTAACTAAGTACATTTACTCTAGGACTACCATTTTGAGAGACATGTACTTTACCTGAGTTTTTCAGTGTTATGCTACTTTGTACTTCTACTCTACAATTCAGAGGTAAATGGTGTACTTTTACTCCACTACATTTATTTAATACCTTTAGTTTACAGATTTTGATTAATGATGTGAAATATAATCAAGTGTTAAATCAGACTTTAGTTCCACCTGGAGTAAATTCACAAGCTACCCTGCAGTATACAAAGTCATTCAAACTAGCTGCACCTTTACCAGCTTTGAGAACACTTTCATGATCAATCATTATAAAACATATCATATATATTATTCTGAAATGGACCAATCTGCACAATCACTACTTTTGGTACTTTAAGTACATTTTGATGATAATACTTTTGCACTGTTACTTGAGTAACATTTTGATTGCAGGACTTTTACTGTAACAGAGTATTCCTACTTTTACTTAAGTTACGAGATCTGAGTACTTCTCCCACCTCTGCCAACTTGAGTAAATCTTCTCAGTTTTGTTGCACAACTTTCTGCAGCGTTTGTTAAGTCATCAATCTGCGTCTGAAGGCCACCAAACTTTTGCTCCAAATTCCACCCATAAAAACTAATGGCTCGTGTTGAGGAAGGTGTCCACATCTTGCCATACTCAAAGCATGTGGACTTTTAGGACCAAAACATTTGGGAAGATGGGAGCCAGGCTGCATGTGCCCCACCCCTCCCCCTGCAGCTGCTTAGGGGCTGCTGTAGCTGCTATAAGAGCCCTCCCTGACACGATCACCATCACACTGGAACATCCTATGGGGAAGTGTCAAAACAAACTGGGGACTCGTGTGTAAACCTTGGAGTTACAACACTTTTACGCACGGCTCTAGTCTGCATGCAGCTGTTTTCTACGTCAAAATAAGGGATTGTCTTTCCCCTGGAACACTCTTGGCTACAAATGATGGCTTTCACTATGCTGAGGCCGGTATCGACCCATCCCTTCTCTTACCCGGCTGACCTGACCTTGATTTCGGACGACGAGGAGGAGAACCGCAGCGAGAGCGACGGCAGCACGGACCAGGGCTACGGCTGCTGCGGGATCCCGGGGCAGAGCTACAGGCTGGAGTCCGGCGTCGTGGTGCCGCATCGGAACGCCGCTAACGCCAGGGAGAGACACCGGACCCAGAACGTGAACACGGCCTTCACGGCGCTGCGGACGCTCATCCCCACGGAACCGGTGGACAGAAAACTCTCCAAGATCGAGACGCTGCGCCTGGCGTCCAGCTACATCTCACACCTGGCCAACGTGCTGGTGGTGGGGGACGGGAGGGAGGACGGAGAGCCGTGCCTCAGCGCTGTCTACAAGGAGGGGAAGGGAGGAGGAAAAGGCAAAAAGCCCCGGAATATCTGCACGTTCTGCCTCAGCAACCAACGGAGAGGGGTAAAATATGAATAACCTATCCTTAGTCGCTGGCAGAAAAACACTGGCAGGTGCCAAAGCTCCATTTCATACTTAAATGATTTTCTCAGTGGGAAGCGTAATGCACACAGCAAATATACTTAAGATCAAAGATTCAAAGGTTTTATTTTCATATGCACAGCTACAGTGTATGTATGGTAATGAACATCTTAAATCCCAGGCTCCAACAATGCAACAGAAATATATGATATAATATAAACAATACAAAAGAATGCAATAACAGGACAGACATCAAATAAAATAGTGCAAGAGAATGTTGCAAGTGACCAATGTATGTATTGTGAATACATAGGCTACTACAAATAAGTCAACTATACATGTAAAATCTTCTACTCCTGAATACGACTTATATAGAATTGAGTACGCTATAATGCAATCATGTTTACTGTGCAGTTTCTAGTTTTAACGCCCCCGCATGTAATCCCTGCACCATCGATCATGCAGAATGCAGCGCGCGGTGCCAAATGGAACATTTGAGCGGGATTATAAAACGTGTTTAATAATTAAATAATTTGTGTGCCGAATGACTAATAAAATCACAGCATTTCAAATAGTCATTGATGGGTTACAGCGTGTATCTTTGCGGATAGACAAAGGGCCACAACAGTTGCACATTTATATAAAGTGATAAAGATGCTGGTTAAATATAATGTCTCATTGTTAATGAAGGCTTGAGGTTTTCTTTGCAGTAGAGAGTGAGTATATATATTGACATTTATTTTGGTGTGAACTGAAGGCATTGTACACTTTTTATTTTCAGCATTATTAAAAAACGATTGTACTTAGTTATAGACGTAACAAGTTCCACATTTCACATCCCCATTTGCCTGGAGTTTTAGTTTTCTAAAGTTCATCAGTAAAAAATAGTTTGAATGGAGCTTTAGAGGGAGGTCATGTGACAGTGCTGGATTATAATTGGCTGCATGCTTCTCAGTCCAATTGAATGTGGTCCATCTTGGATTTATATTATTGCTGATTGGTAACTTTATAGGTTCATAATTATTCAGTGCATGGAGGTGTTCTTTAAGGAAAGTGGTGGTTGTATCCCTATTTGACAGCTATGTGGCTGAATCCATTTGCTTGTAGGAAATTACATGAAAACATCTAAACTTAGAAATGATTGTCAAAAATATTTCTTGCAGATATACAGTGACAATAATTTCTCTCTTTGGTCACAGGTGAAAGACAGACGGGACTTTGTGAAAATGCATGGAGGCAGTGGGAGACAAATAAGTCGGCGATGAGAGGGTCTGAGCAGGACTGGATCCACTCTTCAGATCAGACTTCAGGGAACCTCCACAAACTGTTCCACAAGTCTGGAAGCATCTCAGACTCTGAGGACCACTTTGACTTTTTGCTTTGGCTCAACGGTCACTTTACCCTGTGTGAGATGAGAGGACTCAGGACTGGCACCAAAACCATCAGTGTCTCCAGCACAGACTCAATGCAAACACACCAATGTCATTGGGGAATAAAAGTGAGAGCGTAAAGCTGCTATAGGGCCATGGACGTTCTTTTCATTTTTAAAGACAAACATGTTCAGGGCATCGGTAGGATACTAAACAACGAGGCGGAGTATCTATTGGCCTGAGTCTCAAAGCAGAATGTATGCAAAGTTTTGGTTTTTGACAGAAGCTTTGCAGCATGGATTATGGGTAATTATCCACTATTACTTAAAGGCACAATCCATAATCTTAATCTTAATAAAAGGAAACATTCCCCGTTCAAATTCAAAATACCTGAACCTGGTTTGAACCTGCTATCACTTTTAAATATCCTTGTTTCATATATCCACATTCAATATATGTCCACACATTTACTTGTGAAAGTTGCATAATGCTTAAGGTTTATTTACATAAATAGTTTTGTCTCTTATCCATGGATCAAATGTATTGAGTCATATTTGTGAAATGACCCAAACATTAGCATGGCTGCTGAGACACAGAGATGCTGTTGATGTTTATCCCCGAACTGATAAACTGTACTGGGTAAGGCACTGAGGCAAACGGGCATACAAGTCTGCATTATTCTTTACGATGAAGAGGAGGGATACGTCAGGCCGGACCACACACAGCTGTTGGGAAGATGTGTGCGACAGGACATTTTTGTGGGACACTACGTTGTTTTATTTTTCATTACATGTTGTAATCTACTTTGAAATTAAATTTATTTTTACATAAAAGTGGCTCTTGTGTTTGCCTTAACAATGGATTTAACTATTTGAATTGATAATGCACACACAATAATATTGTTGTTGAGTTGTTGTTGTTGTTGTTGGCATATTATGACATATTTTCAACTGTCGTCCTCTAACAAAGCTGTTCCAAATATCAAATGTTAACTGATTACATTTGTTTGTAAGGTTTGATAAACTTCATTTGCAAAAATAGGAACAGAGCCAGATTTTGTAAACCTGGACAAATAAAACCAGAACTATCTGCATTGCGACTACACCTTAGTTTGTAGATCAGTGATGCAAAAGCTGCAAAAAGTAGGCTCTGCAAATAACTCTTACAGATATCTATGTTCCTGATATATTCAATGCTTTACACCACATGTAGAGTTCATGTTACTTCAGGACAGCTGGATCCAAAGAACAAACCACTTAACCATTACTGGCATCTTCTGCCTGTAACGGCTCAGAGGAGGAAACATATACGGGGAATTCCAGTGAAGGTTTACCCTCTCCGTCTGAGTAATGCCAAGGAATCTCATGGAGGAAGTAATCAATCTTTTCCTCAGTGGGCTCTCTGAAACGTATCCCAGCAGTGGGAGCCCGCAGACAGCCTGTCAGTAGGCAGTGCCAGTTAGGAAGGCATGAATCAGAGTCAACTCTAAGGTAAAGGCAAAACAGGAAAGACACAAATTAGCGTTGTTGGATCTATTGTAGGGACTGATGATTACTTATGGGAACCATCGGGGGGTGTAGCACATTCCTGGAGCCATGCCAACGAGATCAACCACAGAGAGGAAGAAGCAGAGTTCAAACTTTGGTGTTAAAGCTCAGAAAAGAAAAATCCATGTGGAGGTTCAAACATTTCAGCCTTTTTGCGTTTGACAAAAACAGATCTCTTTTTTTGAATGCCAGTAAAAACACACTGTCAGTTTTGATATATACCACAGTGCAACGTTTTGAATATTTAGAAGCAATATTCAGGAAAAAACTGAAATCTGAGGGCTGATCTTTGCATGACTCTGCTCTGGTAGTAAATCTCCCGGGTTGGAATCCACATGTGGTGTTGATCAGTCACAGCTAATATCACCTAGCACCCTGTGTCCAGACAAACACAGCTGCTACAGAATTAAAGTTCAGAAAGTGAACACGCAGAGACAGAGAGAAATACTGTTTTGAATTGGATGTGGCAAAACTTCCAAAAAGTACTTCAGAAAAAAGAAGGTCTAAAGTTTGATTTGAAAAATCTGCACAGCTTTACTTTGCAACAATCACATAATGTGGCAAAAGTAAAAGTAGAAAAGGTGTCCACTTTGATGGATGACCTCCTTCAAGAAAGTCTCTACCAGATGCATTATTTCTTAGAAATAAAAAATTTAAAAATAATTGTTGACATAAACGTGTTCACTTTCTTTCAGAGAGAGACGATTACTACCACTGAAATATGTAGCTTCAGCCAGGATTTGTTTAGTTTAGCTTAGCATAAAGGCTGTAAACGAGGGGAAACTGCTAGTTTAGCTGTGTGGCCAGGTTTCTTCTCAGGTGTTAGTTAGAAAGTTATTTAAGCATTTTGGATTCCTGTATCATAGTTACCACTGCTGTTGATGTATCCATATATTTTTTACAATCTTTCACAGAAAAATGTGTGCATCTGGCACATCTTTGTGTGTTCATGTTGAGAATAGCATGACCATGTACACTACAATACCTTATGATACCTCTGTATTTCTGCCATAAGCATTCCTTAAAAAAGCTCTGAAAAGTGACCCCATATCACAGTGTGCGATGCAACAGTCGAGTCAGAGCCAGCCCTGAGATTTATCGCTGAATTTAAACATTTGACAACAGAGTTATGACTAAACTGAATCATTTCAATGACCCCTGAAGTGATGTTTGGGGGTACACCCCTCTGGAAAAAAGTTATTGCACTCCGGGTCCTCTGGGGCAACACAAATAACTGCACACTTGCATAAAGCGTCCCAACGCTCCACTTTCTTTCCACCTGTCAGTGCTAAAGCCTAATTAGAAGCTGCTGTGTGAGCTTATCCTGTAGCTCAGAGGGCCCGGCGGAGCCCCGCTCAATGGCTCCCAAGGGCCCCCCCATGCAGGAAGATGTCATAGACGAACAGGAAGGAAAAGGCCTGATCGCTCGACCCTGCCGAGGTTCTCCCTGTGGGGCCCGGGGCCCTGGGTCAGTGCCAGCTTTGACATCAGTCAGGGCCCAGATGACCCTTGTGCTCAGCTGATGCTGGTTTTAATTCCAGGGTGGGAAAGCATGGCCGAAGACTGAAACAATACAAAATATAATAAAGTAATGGTAAGTACTTGTAGTATAGCTACATGTGAGTTCATATCATTCTGTAGTTGTGAGACTTATTTTTTGAAATATACATGCAGATTGTATTGCACTGTAAAGTTCAACAGAAACATGTTTACAGGAATTGGAAAGGCTGAATCACGGCATAGGCACCAGTACCGTGTGAATTGAGATCAGTAGGTGCAGATTGTCTTCAGAAATATGGTCAAAAGTAGTGATGTTGTGCAAAAAGCTAACTATGGTGGCAGAGGCAGAGATCCTACAGAGGAAACATTTCCTATCTTCTGGATTACAGAAATCTTTATGATAAGAGATAAGAAGGACAGCGTGGCCACCTCTGACTGGAGTGGTTTCTCATTTACGTTAGTGATATCCGTGAACAGGACAGTATAAAGCTCAACCTCACCATAAATTAATATGTCAAAGACTTCAGCGACGCTTTCCCAATCTTCAGCCTCATCTGGTAAGCATTAGTGAAGGATACCATGGGGCAAATAGGAAGGACTAAGATTGCGATATAGTTCCCCTCCACCACACTTCACCCTAAACAGACCCTTATGGTGCTATAGCTCAACTGTTTGACAGGGAAGACCCCCCCCCCCCACTGCCTCTTGTTCAACCCTATAGTTCTCAAGCCGGCCGCTGGCCTGTCAGTCTTCGCCTTCTGACACGCACTGCGGTCCTAACATGGGACTGAGGCTTTGGGAAGGACGCTTCCAATCTTCCTGATTGTTTTCCTTGTTGTTTTCCTTGATTGGGGTAGTAAACAGCAAATAACAGCCCAGTCCTCTGCAGCAGCCTAATGGCGCATTTCCATTGCAGGGCCTCGCTCGGCTTAGTACGGTATAGTTAGGCCTTGTTAGGCCAGGCTCACTTTATGCTGCATTTCCATTACAGTTTAGTAGCTGGGGCAGTAACTATAGTAACGCAGTGTAGGCGGAGCCGTGACGTCATCTTCAATGCGAACCACAGGAAAACAACATCAGCCGTTAGCTGTTAGCCCTCAGAGCTCACAGCTCCTCATATCTGTTCAGAAACTAGACAAAAGTTAAACAAGTACACACCACAGACTGCCTGTGTCATGGCGAATACAGTCGCTGCTTTATTTATGTCTGTAGGCCGTTGTTGTGAGTGTGGATGGTCGGAGCATATACTGCGTTAGCTTAGCCGATCTCCATTTAGAAAACACGCATTTTAAAAGGTTTTTCGCCTGCCGTCTGTCTGCAGACTTGTCAAAGCATTAATTCATGGTTTTTACTAACCGGTATCAGTATGTTGTTACTTCGGCATCATTTTGAAACGTGTATTACAATTAAATCACGGTCAAATATGTTCATTTAGTTGTAGTTGTAGCCCCCTTGCCAGCGATTCTCTCTCTAGTTTAGCATACTCAGCCCGACTCAGCCTGGTTGTTGGCCCGCTAAGAACCTCGATTTTATGGGGCCATAAAAACTGTGAAATAGTAGGCTACCCGCTAGCCGGTACTACGCCTAGTGGAAACGCAACCAAAAACGGGCCGCGCTTAAACCGCGCTGTAGTGGAAATGCATCATAACAGGCACTTACAGGGTCAAACCTAGTTTGTGTGTGTGTGTTGCTAACAGGATCCAAATTAAAGGGCAGGTGTATTTTGAAGATTGTTAAAATCTGCAAACAATTTTGTAACCTAACTGTTAGCAGAGTCAAGCTCAGCTCTTTGCTGTGCGCACCCAGGGTTAAACCATTATGGATAACGGAGGAATAATTACACGTGGGACATCTGTACTTTGCTCAACTGGAACTCCAGCATCGGGGCCTGGCTTTATTAATGTATGCATATGACCTTACATCGTAGTGGCTGTCAGAAATGTCCATCAATATTACACAAATTGATAGCACATTTACTCATGTCATACAAATGATGCCAGTGTCATGTATACATAGTAAAATCAACATGGTAAGCCAACTGACAACTTTAAGCTAGTAAAATAGCTTCTTGCCAACTTAGCTAAAGTTAAAAATAATATGCGAGGTGCCAATGGCCTTGCTTTAGGCATTGTTGATGTAACCTTCAATCCAGTAGCTGTATCTCTTTGTTTGGATTCTTTGAGGGATCTTTACAGACTTATGCCCACGTTTGATTAGTTCAAGCTGGGGTGCATAACTCAAATGTTTGACGGCAAAGCTAGCTGTCTGAACAGTTTCCGGAAGATTTCAACTCGTCCTCAGGTTTTCAGCCTGGGCATGCTGGAAATCATGCCATTTGTGGTGGGGAATTCATAGGATCAGCTGGACAGGAGGGAGAGATAAGTTCCTGTTAAGACAACATCCATTTGTGAATCAAGGAAAGTTAGGGGAGTCTCACAAAGACCCACAATGTGGGTGAGCAGTGAAGTTAACATATGAAAAGTAGTTTGTAAATTCAACTTACATTTTTGACTGTCTACACATTTTTAGAAGAGCTTTAATTCCTTTCCTATGTGTGTGTTGTTGTGTTTAAAAGGCCAGATGAATGTGCGATCATAACGTGTATGATAAAGGCATCAAGTTAGAATCTGGTTAGTTAAACTCAATTTCATGTTACCTATTAGCTCAATACAACAGATCCCACAATGAAGCTCAGTGAATAAAACCAAACAATGAGCAAATAGGTGAGACCAGGTTGGCAAATAGCCTACTTCTTAGCTAAATTAACTTTAAGCTTAGATGGTGAATTTTCGTGTTTGTGTTGTTGTGCAGTAACAGGTCGGTTAGCTGTTCAAATCCGAAAGAGAAGGGTCGCTCTGTTTTTTATCTTACAGACTTCAGTTTGCTCCTTGCTAACTGCTTGTTGCTCCTATTGTAAAGTTTAGCCATCTGTTGCTGACTGGAGCTCTTTCAGGCAAATGCTTAAGTTTGTACCGGTAAAAGAACACAGAGTTCGATTTGTCGGGCTGGAGGGACGTGCTCCCAGCAGGCTAATTGCAGCGGTCAGTTGCGACTGTACATTAATGACCTCAGGCAGAGGTCAGGGCACTTCAAATTGCAGACACAGTTGGTGGTTATGGGTTTTCACATCATTCACCACCAGAGAGGATCATGGGAAAGTGTGAACACATGGCTCAGTTCCCATTTGGCCAAAGAAAGTATTTCATACTTCTATTGTGGTCTATATCTGTAGAGATTGGCGACCCTGTTTGCTGATTTCAAGCAAGGCCAATATCGTGAAATGTGTCCAGCAGAGCAGATGAGTGTGTGGGATTGTTCTCTGTATGGGTTGACACACTCTCCTCTCAGCAAAAAAACAATCTCTGGACTATTTTTTGCCTGTTGGGAGGAAGTTGTGTAATGACCTGAAACATTAGTACAGACAATATCAGATCACCGGGTCAGGGCTCTGATTGCTCTCCTGCTACCTCAGACCTAGGGCGGCGGTCCTTTATGCAGAGGTGAAAGGGGACAAATCTAATGCCTGATATCTCCTCCTGTCATAATAATACTACAATATGTTTGCCAGAGTTCTTTAAAGGAGGAAAGAGGCAGACTTCCGCAGCAGCTTGACGTCCGTAACATCTTAGCCTGCATCGCATCTTAGCCATATTAAATACTTAAGGCCTACTTCTGAAGAATACAGGTTCTTTATCTCTCTTTCATGTGAGATCAATCTTACCAACTTGACATTTTTACCAAGAATAAATCTCCTTTTTCGAGAGGGCGAATACATTCACATCCTGGTTTTTCCTATAATTAAACCGAACTGCGCACTTCCGTTCAACCCTCAGGGTTTGCTGTTGAAAAGTCACAGCTCTGCCTTTGGTTGGCAGAGATTCACAGTAAAGAACTGTCCCCTCAATCCAGAAATACACACATGCATGGGTAAACTCACATGGTATAAATTCGCCTGTGGATCTGCATTTTAACAAGACATAAAAAATCATCTTGGGGCCAATAAATGCAAGTGTTTACAGCTTGTAACTAGGACATGGATTGGAGGAAGAATATACGTTTGAAAACTTTTAACCAGTTTCAACACTCACAGCAATTGTTTAGAGAGGATATCCCCAATCAAGGCCCCAAAGAGCACAATGAATAGTCTGGCTGACAGAAACCTGCTGCCCCCAACAACCTCCTTCACCTGCCGGCTGTGCTCTGGAGAAGAATGAGTGCCTGCTCCAACAACACAGTGACGTGAACTTTGTTTCTCATTGAATTTCGCCAATGGGAGTCTTCTGCCAATTTAAACTAGTCACTCTTCTTCTGATGGTGTCTTAGGGAGTGCTGACAATAAAACTTGGTTTGGGCTTTACTCAATTTTTGCCATTTCTGTATTCATATACCCAGACCATATACCCCCAAGACACCATTCTTTTTGTGTATAAACCATAAACCCATGGTCATTCAGTACAGTGCACACTGCAGACTACACAGACCAGCTTTTTGCTCAGACATCCCAAAAACTAACTGAAAAGCATGGCTGGTATCTGCCGCCAGATTTTCGTTGTTTCAATTAATATGATTTATTTCTTTATTTAGGAATATGCACCCTGGGATAATATTATAGTGTGATAATAAGTAAGTAAAATAATTCCAAATGTAAGAATACATTTATAAACAGGGCCCCAGCATTATGAATTAATTACTAAAGATATTTAAAACTTATCAAATGTAATCTGAACCCAAACATACCCAATGACATGTGCAAAATACCTTAATAAGGGGAAGTAAGACAAAGAAGCTGAGTCAAAGTGTACAGGGGAAGTAAAAGATAATAAAAAACATTATTTCAATGTCTACAAACAAGTCTTAAGAAAAAACAATTTGAATGGCAAGTACTGTACATTTGAGCTCTTAAGTCAAGTTTAAGAACTCTCAGAACCTGAGAGAGCCACATTGTGCTAACATTATCCCTGTATGTTCGGTGTTGTACTGTAAGTGTTATGTGTTTTAGTATTGTGAATGCATGTTTCCATTTAACTTTAAAGAGGGTGGTTTGAAAATGAGCAGAGTGAAAAATAACATGCATGTCCTTTTTAATGTTGAGGCTCCCCCTCTTGGACAAAGTAAGAATTATTTAAAGCCTACTTTCATTTACAAATATAGATTTTTAAGTAACACATTTAAACAATGCATACAATGTTATTTTTACAGTTATAAAGACATAATCAGTGAAGATGCATAATATATTTTCACCCATGAATGTTGCAGCAATCCCTTTTGCCAGGCTGTAACAAGTATATCATTTGATAAAAGCTTTATAAGTTGCATGTGTCATGTTCCCTACAATTACCTTCAAACCGATCCAACACAGGCTGCAGAGGACAGAGGTGGATCGTGCTTGCCATGTCGTATGCACTGCAGTCAAAAGATATTTGGACAGTTCTGTCCATATCATTGGATTTCGAATGAATGCACAAGGTCAAAGTGTTAAAGGTCCCATGTCATGCTTTTCCGGTTATTAACCGTCCCCTTGTGTGTTATGTAGGCCTAAGACGGCGAGACGCGGCGGGGCTCTGCCTGGGCTCGTTCTGAGCACAGACGCAGACTCACAGCCAGGCTGCACATGTGTGTGTGTGTGTGCTCGGGCTGGGTTCAGGCTGGGTTTCGCTGTGTCTCGCTGTCTCACAGATCCCCCGCAGCAACCAGGAAACAACACCAGTAAGCCAGCTCACACTGTCCGCTCCAGCAGCTGTTTGTCATTGCTGGTGTCATTTTCTGGTTGCTAACGCCATTGTAACACATAATCACTGATGTTCCGCTGTAACGGTGGTGGACTCATCAGAACAGAACTCATACTATACAGAGATGCTGTATGAGAAACCAATGTGAGTTTGGAAAATTGCACAATGTAAATGTATTCTAGTATACCTCAACAATGGAATTATGATCAGTAGAAATGGCCATGACATGGGACTTTTAACATTTAGTTTTGATGTGTATTTTCATCCACATAGGATGTAACCTACAACGTATGAATTATAGCCATTTTATAATACCTGAATTAAAAACTACACTTGAATAAAGTTATTGTATTTAACATCTGGTTGAGGTGTCTGCCCTGCTGATGTGCCGTCGGAGTAGGCTTTGTAGAATACTCATACACCTCTTATATATATCTCACAGAGTCAATAAATACATTATTGGATACTGTGTATCTACATTTATGTTGCTGTAGTATATTGGTCTTTTATAGAACATTCTAAATTGTCAAGAATATTTTATATTCTGTGTTCTATGGGATTTATGTATTTTCTACTGTATTCCACCTTTTAAATATTTGAATGCCTGAACACATTGCTTTGACTTGATTGACATTGATTTGCTGTAACAAAATAATATCCCAATTTGGGATGAATACAGTATCTATCTATCTACAGTATCTATCTATCTATCTAATTGTTAAATGATTATTTTTGGGCCTTTGGGCTGATCTTTGGATGTGAAACAGTTTGTGATTAACCTGGTTATTAAAGAATATTCCAACCTTTGACCTAAAAAGTGTGTTGGGAGTTTCTGAAAATAAACATGACAGTTGCTACTGTTTTGACAGTTACTCCTCCTGTAGCTTGTCCCTCCACGGCCTCCGTTGCATTACTCGAGGACGTAGGTGGCGGCGGCAGTCAGCCATATTGTCTCTGATACAGCAGAAATCTCACACTTGCAGACACACCGGAGTCGGAGGGAGGCGAGGACCTTTGGCTTAAACAACATCAGCTAACTGGGAAGCCTTTCAGTCGTCGAATTGATCAAGGGGGTAAATATCCACTCCATGTTCCTCTACTGTAGATAATGCAGACTCCAGTTCTCTCTGGAAGCTAGCAGGGGAGCACGTTAGCCATGCTAATGTTAGCGGCTAGCAGCTCGGGCCCGCCTAGAGCCGACAAGTTGCCAACACCTTCTGCTCACAGCAAAGCTAACACAGCCGGTTGTAGCCCTGCTGTAACGTTATTCACTGTCAAATAAATATAGTTTCACCACTGTATGCAAACATTGGCACACACCCAACGTTAGGTATGAATGTACCGTTACAGTTGTTGTTCGAATGTCGACATAACGTTAACGTTGTGGCTGTCGCATAATTCCGAATCAATAACTGAAACGATTACGTTTGATTTAACCTTAGCCAAACTGTTTGAATAAGGCTAAATTAATCATTCAGCATCGTGACACTCGATGCAAGACGACCGAGGGAGCTTTTGTAAAAGCTAAGATTTAATTGAATCTAGCGATGGTTTCTCTAACGCTCGCATGATTAGATGAATGCCGAATGAGGATTGAATCCGGAAAAGGAATTCATTCAGGTAACATGAGCTTGTCTTTAAAGCAGTTATTTAATATGATTCAGTATATTCTACTCCTTTATTACCTTAACCTATCACGGGTAAAACCTTCTCGTTTGTCACTTGAGGAAAAAATACATCTCTGCCATAAATCTGTCTTTTACCGGCGTATTCATTAGCAAAATACCTACATGAGCCAATGCTGTATTAGAAGACAATAGATTAAATATAAAAAACTGCTAAACACAACTAGCTAACGGTAGGGTTTGAGTTGACTGTAAATGTGTAACGTTATAGTAGCTACTACGCAATCGACCTATAGGACGATACACATTGCGCAAATTGGATCCAAAATCTGACATGATATCTAATCACAATACCGATTCAATATCGGTATATTGTCCAGCTCAAGACACAACCCAGGCGCATGACCCAGGTGAAGGCTAGCCTCAGGCCCAGTTCCTCCTCACAGCAAACGCCTGGCACAATGCCTGTATGCTGCAACCATCCGCCTGTTGGACTGATGCTCCTTCTACCTTTCTCATGAACATCAACTCAGGATACTACGGAGCCCCCTAAGGCAGTGGTTCCCAACTTCTTCTTTTTTTACCAAGGCACCCCTGAAAATATTTCTCGACCCCAAGGCACACCAACTTTTCTTAGATTTAAAAACCACTTCAGAGCTTAAAGGTGGGGTAGGTAAGTTTGAGAAACCGGCTCGAGATCGCTAGAATTTGAAAATACAGAACCGGAGAAAATCTGCCACTTCCTTACAGAGCCCCTCCTCCAACACACACGAACGCGCACATGACCAATGAGGGCACGAGATAAGTTTGTGCACAGATGGAAGGCTGACAGGCAGGTAGGCCATCCAGTTATTTTAGACGGGCCGGCTAAAATGATTGGTCGTACTTTATACAGTATTACGGCTTCCACAGATTACATTTTTTTTATGGATTTTTTGTCAAAGCACTTAAGATATTCATTGCTATCGGGATGTTAAGAGCATTCCATGGAATATAACAAAAAGTGTATCTCGAGCCGGTTTCTCAAACTTACCTACCCTACCTTTAAACTAAAAACAATAAATACACCATAAATTGGTTTTCAAATGTGTATTTAATTGAATAGAACATTTTATAGAACAAATAAAGTGTTCACACATAATAACAAGAACCAGACTAAAAACGTCAACACCCTATGATTAACTCAATATTATAAACAGGCCTACTAAGTAGGCTCTTTTGTTTTGGATGAAAATAGTAGGCCTACCTGTGTAAAAACACGAATACATATCATTTTCTGAGTTATTATTTTACATTTGGATTTCAAGAGAGGTAGGCCTATGATCACTTAAATTTAAATAATAACTTAATATAATTGGAGGGATGAAACAATGCCCTCTGACCTGACTGTGGTCATGTGACTCATCAACCACATCCCAAATATGAAACATTCTGCATTTCGCTATCCAGATAATACTTGATTTTGATTGACAAAATCTATAATGATCATATAAAGGTGTGCCTTTACCTCACAGAACCTCTCAGTCTGACAGGAGAGAGCTCTCTTCCACCTGGTTGTAGAAAAAGCTCCTTATATTCGTTAGCATAGCTAGCTAACCAGATGCAATAATCCCCGGTACCGCTCTCTTTCTCTCTCGCTCGCTCTCACAAAATACGCTTGTAATACACACACACACACACACACACACATACACACACAGAGCCACAGCCGAGCTTGAGTGACACACAAAGACCCAGAAGTAGTTGTACTGTAATGTAGCATATTGTTTTCGATGGCGTTATTGACTGTCTGATCAGTATGACAGATGAACAGATCGCCACTGGGCTTTCAACTAAAGACACAGCCACGCAAAAACTGCGGCATGTGTATGGCTTATGGGTACTGCAATTTTTGCAGTCCTTTTCCGGTGCGTTCCGGCAGCACTACACCACGTGATGACACGTTATGCTCGTGTTGTGTTCAGGGAACCTGTCCTTGGCCAGGAAAAACAGGCAGTCGCTTGTTTAATTCTGTTGCGGTCTAGATTGCTTTAATTTGTTGTTTCCTTCTGCGCTGCGCTGCGCTGCGCTGCGCTGCGCTGCGCTGCGCTGCGCTGCGCTGCGCTGCGTGCATGGCTTCCTTCTGCAGTTAACGGGGAGACGAGCTCTGGCGGCGGTCTCGTTCAGGATCCGAAAATACAATTTAAATATTTTGCACACTTATTCCACTTATTCCTAGTGTGCCACTGGTTACGGTACCGCGTGCCAATGGTGGCACGCGTGCCTATGGTTGCCGACCCCTGATCTAAAGTAATCATTGACTGTCTCTAAGTCACTTTGCCACTTTAGTTTATCTCTTCCAATCAGCTTGAGCTAGTCTATCATCAGCCAGCTCAGTGTTTTCCTTGCTGTCACCAAATTGTTTCGCCAATAAAGGGGCAGAGAAAATCAGATGACAAGTAAAATGATTTATTGTTTGTGTGTTTATGGCCGTCATGCACTGGTGTTATTATTTGTGGATTCTCTGTTGAGAAACTGCTGACACCTCTATCAGTAAAATAGAAACATTCAAATGTTCTAATCCATCATTTCCTCTCTCACCCTCGTTTTCAGCTATCCCACCGTGCCCCTGGTGGCCCCTTCCCCCGTCCTCAGGCAAAGCCCCCCCCCAAACCCTTTGCCCTGTAGGGATCAACCCCTTCACCCCCTACTTTCCCTCCTCTTCCTCCCACCCATCCTCCCTGTACTCCAACAGTCTTCCGCTGCAGTGAGAGTCCCTGACCATCTCTGCCAAGCTGTCGGACATGTCAGGACCCGTGCCGAGCCGGGCCCGAGTGTACACTGAGGTCAACACTCACCGGCCAAGGGAGTACTGGGACTATGAGTCCCATGTGGTGGAATGGGGGTAATCACCTTGCAGACATTAAACAACTTTTGCAGTATGCGGCTCGACAACTCTTCAATCCAGCTAATGTTTTTTTTTTTTTTTTTCCTTCACAGGAATCAGGATGACTTTCAATTGGTGCGTAAGCTCGGACGTGGCAAGTACAGCGAAGTCTTTGAAGCAATCAACATCACCAACAATGAGAAGGTTGTGGTGAAGATACTCAAGGTAAATCCTTACAGAAAGAAGCTCTGATTTATGATCACATGCTTTAATTCAATCTGCCTAACTCTGCCTCCCCTTTTCCCTTTTAGCCTGTGAAGAAAAAGAAAATCAAGCGTGAGATCAAGATTTTGGAGAACCTACGTGGAGGTCCTAACATCATCTCCCTCATCGATATTGTGAAAGACCCTGTAGTAAGTAACACTTCACACTTTGGTCATAACTGCAGCAAAGGCCATATTTAATTGATATGTTTGTTTTCAACAAACTTATGTTGTGTATGTTGGGGGTTCTGAAATATCGTCACTGTACCAATAGCGAGACGAGCCCGCCACCTGTGCAAGGTTAACCCTTTTGCTTGGGAAGTATGTGTCTGTAAGTACTGAGCCAGCTCTGGCTGTAAGCTAGAATGTCTAAGCAGTTTAACACCCTTATATTCCTATGTTGTGTCACGACTCCCCAAATAATGGACTGTTAGTATATTGCTATATAAGATGCAGGAGTTCACAGGTCTTTCACACTGCAAAAATGAGACTATTGTATTCACTTTAACCTAAAACACCTATGAAACGCCATCAAAATCTATTAACCTCAGCACAACCAATGATGGTTTGATCATCACATACATTACAATTATCATATATTAGCCTTATGTTGATTAAGCAAAGCATGTCACCTTTAGAGGGACAACGGATTTCTTTCAAAGTTTGAGGATGCTCAAAGGTTTATTATTCCTTTTATAGTTAACAAGTCCCAGGAACAAAGCAGGGGAAGTCAAATAATGTAGGAACTAAAAGTGCCTTTTGTGCTTTACAGTTTGCGTTTCATGTAGCGCAAGGATTAGTCAAATTAGATAGATGACAGATAAAAAACAACTGTCGCATTTCAAAAACAACGGTCAGACCCCAGGGGATGATAACATCCTCATCCTTTACTGATGACCGACGTTTGAATGGATTATTGAAATAAAGATAAGGAGAAATGCAGAGGTGGAAATAGGAAAAGAACACCTGTGCCCCATAGCATATTGTATTCTTTACAAGGATACTATTTATCTCCCTCAATTCATTGTGCCCAGAGTCGACACAATAACTCAATTAACAGAAAAGCAATTTACTAATTTGATAAAACAGGCATTACATTTTCTTGTTTCAGCTTCATTTTGTTTATTACTGTAATGTATAAATGTTCTTGTAATCTTTGGGACTGGCCTGGTGAGGATATGAA
Source organism: Trematomus bernacchii (assembly GCF_902827165.1). NCBI lineage: Eukaryota > Metazoa > Chordata > Actinopteri > Perciformes > Nototheniidae > Trematomus > Trematomus bernacchii. Next base: position 1,517,939 of record NW_022987469.1, read on the forward strand.
GTTGAACTTGTTGAAGACAATAGGCGCATTCACACCGCAGTACTTTTTCCACAAAGGTTAATGAGAACTTAGTTCATCAGAACTCTTTAGTTCTGATGAACTAAGTACAGATCGCGTTCACACCGGAATAAGTCCCTGGGGGAGGATTAGGCAAATAAAGCCGATGACGTCACTTCTTCTTCTTCTGCTTTGGGTTTACTGGCAGGCCGCAAACAACTTCACGGCGTATACTGCCACCCGAAGTCCCCGGCCGGAAGTCCCCGGAGTTAGGGACTGGCTTCAGTAGAAGCTGCTGGGACTCCCAGCAGCTTCTACTGAAGCCTTCCGAGTAAATCGCCAGAACGCCGACACCTCCTCATCTCTACCGCTCCCATGTTTTCTTTTGTGTTGCCATAAGTTAGTCTCTCTGCGTTTGTGCGCTGGGCTAATGCTAATGCTAATAATGCTAATGCGAGGATAATAAAATGGCGGCTTCACAAAACCTTTTGGGAGTTTTACGGGGCGTGGTTTGCATTCCGCCCAGCCAATCAGACATAGGAACCTTTTTATCCCACCAAAGTACCTGCTCTCTAGCAGGGACTGAAAAGGGGGTAAAAAGGTTCTGATGAACTCATTTTAGTTCCGGCTCTTTTTGGTGTGAACGTGACATTTCAGAACTATATCGGAACTAAAGTGGGAAAAGTACTGCGGTGTGAACGCGCCTTATGCCTTTTTTCTAAATTAATTCTGGGATTTAATTGTAAAGTCAAACGACTGATTTCCAGATTATGACAACGTATCCACAGTAGGGTGGTCCTTAGTGCCATGTACATTTTCAAATTCATTTATTTGAAGCTCCAACCACCGGAATTCGTTATGATAGTCAAGAAAACTCTCCTGGTGAATTTTATTCAAATTCCAACAGCATTTACCCCTCCCTCATCAACCTTGAAGTTTAGCCTCAGTAGGGTGGTCCTTAAAATTGAAAGTCGAAAAGTCTAAGCTCCAACCCCTATTCCATTAGACAAGAAAACTCTGCTGGTGAATTTTTTTCCTCAATAATAATAATAATAATAATAATAATAATAGCTTGGATTTATATAGCGCCTTTCATGAGGACCAAGGTCATTTTACAAAGAAGAACAGGGCAAAACAAACATAACAAAACAAAAGGCAGTCAGACAACCAGTCAGACAGACAAAACAACAAATAGATTAGGGGCCATAGGACTTGGCAAACAGATGGGACTTGATGGCCCTTTTGAAGGCGTCAAGCGTGGGGATGTTGCGGATCTCCGCAGGGAGAGCGTTCCAGAGGGTGGGGGCTGCCACACTGAAGGCTCTGTCCCCGAAGGTTCGCAGTTTGGTGCGGGGGGTGGTAAGCAGGCCAGAGTCTGAAGACCGCAGGTTCCGGGGTGGGGCTTGTGGGTGAAGGATGTCCGATAGGTACTGGGGGGCAAGGGCATGGAGGGACTTGTAGGTAAGGAGGAGGATTTTGATTGATATGCGGGACTTGACCGGCAACCAGTGGAGGTGGATGAGGGTGGGAGTGATGTGCTGCCACGGCTTTGTATTTGTGAGTACCCTAGCAGCACAGTTTTGAACATACTGGAGCCTGTCCAGGGTTTTGTTGGGGACCCCAAACAGTCACTTGCCATTGTAGTAGTCCAAGCGGGAGGTGACAAATGCATGGACTAGGGTTTCGGCAACCGACTCCGAGAGTGACGGTCGGAGTCTGGCAATGTTCCTTAGATGGAAAAAGGCCGATTTGGTCACAGACTTGACGTGGGAGTGGAAGGAAAGGGTGGAGTCGAGGATGACAACCAGGTTGTGGGCTTCAGGAGATGGGGAGATGGAGCAGCCGTCAACCTCGAGGATGAAGTCACCAACCTTCTGGAGCAGCGCCTTGGGTGCCACAACCATGAGCTCTGTTTTCCTGCTGTTTAGTTTGAGATAGTTGGAGGACATAGTCTGACAACATTTACCCCTCCCTCATCGACCTGGGCTGCCACACCAGCAGCACGGTGCTGCAACTGAGGCTAAACTTCCAGGTCGATGAGGGAGGGGTAAATGTTGTCAGATTGAGGAAAAAATTCACCAGGAGAGTTTTCTTGACTAATATAATGATTTCTGGGGGTTGGAGCTTAGACTTTCTGACTTTCAATTTGAAGGACCACCCTAATCCACAGTTGAGGAAGCAACCTTTCTCAGACAATTTTTAAAATAGTGCTAAAACATGTTGATTAACTGACTGTCCTGATAGTTCTTCCTTCACCTGGTACCCCTTTTTGTTATCATTACTGGAAAATAATTCTTTATTTGTATTTACCTTTTCAATGTAAACTTAAGCACTCGTATACTAACTAAGGACTGGCTTATCTAAAGCCAGTTGAGTAGCACTTGAAATGTTTTGGCTCTATGAAACCTAATGTACTTATATGATTCTGTTTTCTTCAAGTTTGTATCTTCTTGGTCGAATGCACTTATTGTAAGTCGCTTTGGATACAAGCCTCAGCTAAATGTAATGTAATGTAATCTGCTGCTTAGACAGACAAAGCAGTTTGGGAACATCACGTGGACTCTGGCAACTTAAGAGGCTGATTTAATAGAAAATAAAACCATCAATAGATAGTGAAAGTGGATTGGTTGATCGCAGCTCTAGTTCATACTTTAAGCAACACATGTGGTTATGGTCAACAGACTGTATTTTTGATTCTAGTGTCACTAATGATATTAGCGTGTTAAATGAACAAACTAAACACTTACATAAGCACTTGCATCAACCCAACAATAGATCTGTTTGGATTGGCCAGTGACAGTGGTGGGATGTTGACCGTCCACATGCTGGCTAAGTTTCCTTGCGTACTCGTGTACAGCTACAGAATATAAATGTACATTTGGAGACTTGGTCATAGTGTTGCTCACATTGTGGCTTCCTGGTTAGTTTAGGTTTGCATTAGAACAATAGCTAATACAGTGTTTTATGTCCAATAGAAATATTTAACCAATTGTAGAAATTGTTGGCTAAGACTGCAACGCATTAAAAAGACAAATATTGATATTTAAATGTTTATTTCAGTCCCGGACGCCCGCCTTGGTATTCGAGCATGTTAACAACACAGACTTCAAGGTAAGAGCTAAACAAATGTGGACACCTCCTTTCTTGGCATGCTCGTTGTTTTTCTGTACACGTGTGTGTTTGTGATGGAGGAATATGAAAGTCCAGTTCTATGTCTTCGGTGCCAGAAAGTCCACCATCTTCTGGTTCTATCCTCAATAACTGGTACACTTCCACAGCTGCCTGTGAGTCATGTATGACTGTCTCATGAACGTGTGCTGTGTGTTTATTGTAAGACATTACTAATGACATTGTTTTGGTCTCCAGCAACTGTACCAGACTCTGGCAGACTATGACATTCGGTTCTACATGTACGAGATCCTAAAGGTGAGTAATGTTTCAGCCATCTTTGTGCTCATTATCTTTAACCTCTAAATGTCCGGAGGATGTGAAGCATTAAGTCCTTAATCAAGACTGTTTGTCATTGATATTCTGGGGGTTTGTACAAGCTTGGGTATTTTGGCAGAAACAGTCCATTGTTAAGGCAATCAAGATTGTGGGTTTAGTCTTGTAGGCATCATCTTCTTGGAATTTTTCTAATGAAACCTGTGACCAACAAATAACAGTTTGTTTGTCTGTAGGCCCTAGACTACTGCCACAGCATGGGAATCATGCATAGAGACGTGAAGCCACATAACGTGATGATTGATCATGAACACCGCAAGGTAAGTGATGAAGTCAAACAATGTCTCGCTTACCTTAGCAAAAGAGTGATTCAGGAATGAGTCCTAAAACCTAGACTTGACTTAACATTTTAACACTTCTGGTTCCCTCGTCTAAAAGTGAACAGTTTTTTGAACATGTTTTTGGTTAGAAGCCTGAAATTAGGTCTTTGGTTAACACAAGCTGAAATGATCACGTTTTGTTTTAAACCCAAAACCTACCACACTGTTAAATGTCTAAATAGTGTTAATTTCTTCAGCTATTTTTTTATTAAGTTTTAGTCTTAGTCCTGTGTTAAATTTCCGTTTTAGTCATATTTAGTCACCTTCATCCTGTTTTTATTTAGTCAAGTTCTAGTCGACTAAAAGTCTGAGCATTTTAGTCTTATTTTAGTCAAAGAAAACTAATTATTTTAGTCTACTTTTTGTCCATGAAAACTGTTGAGTTTTTTTTAGTCATATAGAACATTTCAGTCAAACTAGTCTAGCCAAAACCAATAATTTGTCATTTTAGTCAAACTTATTTCACAATAAGATTATATCTTGTCCTTATTTGATGAAAAACACAGGTTGAATGATTAAGAATGCAGCTTTGCAGAGAGTATCTGGTCAGGTTTGTGGTGTTTTTACCAGCTGTATTATGGCCACATTGCTTCCCTTCTGATAAAACAATGCATTCGCTTTTTTTCTCCGCCTCATTGTAGCGAAAATGGGCCCAAATATCACATCACTTTTTCGTTGTCTGTCATTTTGACGGACAGGATCGTAACATTTACGTCATAATCCATTATTACCCGTTGAGTGCACAATGTATCACTCACTCGCGCTGACGGGGGGGGGGGTGGTATTCGGTTAACGCGAGTGCGACCACTGCTCCCAAGCCCTGTTGTTGCCATTTTATTTTCTGTTAAATAAGGTTAGTTAGACCATGAGTTAGACCCGAGTCTTCCTGACAGTTCACAGTGTGCCGCTGCCCGGTGTAATTCAAATGTACCGCCGCGCGCAGCACAGACACACAGCTGCTGCCCAGCCGCAGCACCGGAAATTGAACTGCTGGGAGAAAAACTGACTATCAGAGATGTAACGTTATCTTTGATAATATTTCGTCTCCTCATTTTTCGTCAACGAAAGTAAAGAGAGATTTTGGCATAGTTTTTATTTAGTAAACTACATTTTCGTCTCGTCACTTTTCGTCAACGATATTGCATGTTGATTTCGTTACAGTTATTGCCGTCTCGTCATCATCTCGTTTTCGTCATGGAAAATAAGGTCGTTGACGAACATATTTCGTCATAGTTTTAGTCAACGAAATGAACACTGTCTAAAGCTGCTATGTGTCATAAAACAGCGGTTGCTAATAAGTGACTTAATGTCGTCACGCTGAACACCTTTAGCTTATAGGTGGCTGTGAAGTCATGTGATATTGTGTGTTGATGGCCTAATGTTTTTACTTTTGGTGATTGGATTTGCACTTCAAAAATCATTTAAGTGCTGAATGGAGAATATCATAAACGCTTCTGGCAACAGATCTCATTTTCTGCCTCAATCCAACCCAAAAGTCCCATTGCCTTTTAATTAGGGCTGTGCGATTATGGGAAAAATCATAATCACGATTATTTGGGTCAATAATTGATATCACGATTATTAAATACGATTATTCATTGACTTTGAAAAAATCAATTTATTGAACTTTAAAACAAATAATAATTTGAACAGTATCTTTTTAACTGTTGATTTCCCTGAGCGTATAATTAAACTGAAAAACCAATACAAAAATAAATAAAATAAATTATACATTTAAATAAATAATATCAAAATAATAAATACCAATAAACAAGATCAACAAATATTTTGGAGCGCACTTCCACAAGCTACTAAAAATATAGAAATATGATAAATACAAATAAATTAGACTAAAATTAATTAGATCAAATATGTTGCAGTGCACTGTCACAACCTAGCAAAGCTAAATAATTGTTTTTTCCGATTATGTTGTTTTCGTAATTGTGGCAGGCCAAAATCGTAATTGCGATTAAAAATACGATTTAATTGCACAGCCCTACTTTTAATTGAGGGAGCCCATGTGATGCTAATTTCTGGGTATACAAAATGTGTAATCTCTGCACTGCTCTAAAAGATGATGATTATTGCTGTCCTGAAGCTTTTTGTCTATTATGTTTTCTTTTTCCCCCCCATTGACTAGTTGCACTCATTATTTAAGTAATGCATGAGAAATAAGTAAATGTCCATTTTTTTGTATCTTGTGTTGGACAACAACTAACTGCTTCATATCTGTCTGTAGTTGCGCCTTATCGACTGGGGGCTGGCCGAGTTTTACCACCCAGGACAGGAGTACAACGTCCGAGTGGCCTCCCGCTACTTTAAAGGCCCCGAGCTCCTGGTGGACTATCAGGTACAGGGGGGGCGGGCACACTTTAGTTTGAGCTGACATGGTTACATTACATATCATTTACATCCGTAGGTATCCAAGCGGTGTCTTAATGATCTGTTACACATGTAATCTGAGACACTGCTCTTCACTTTTCAGTATTTTTCTCCAAACCTACTGACCTTGAATTTTTTGATATTTTATATCTACACACACACGTACCGGGTCCGGCTGCGACGCGGTTTTGTTCCGACCTCCTACAGCGTCAAACCCCACCGGGCGCGTTTCAGAAGCGGAGCGTCTTGCGTGGCGGCTCGCAGTTTTGGTTGATTTGGGCATATTTCCTGGACAGGTTCATTTGTACAGACTAGGGATGCTCCGATCGCCAATTTTGGGGGCAATCGCCGGAATCAGTATCGGCCGATCACCGATCCGATCGAGTGGGCGGGGCCTATGGGGATCTTCCATTTAAAGTGATGTTTAAAACTCAGTTAATGGGGCTCATTCACTGGCGCTTCCACAAACAACAACCAACATAATTATTACATTCAAATGATGTACATTATTCAAGTTTACATTAACTTTGGATAATAACATGGGAGAAATGAGCGGAAGTGCTCTCTTTTCCTCTCTCCCTCTCTCTCCCCCTCTCTCTCTCTCTCCTGACAGCCTGTCAGTATCTCATGCAGCTCACTGATCCAGTAATGAGTGACCCGACAGTGAAGAATAAACGTATTTATAACTAGTTTAGCTTGTTCCAGAGGTAGATAAAATAGCTAAGTGTGTTAGGTCTAACTCTTAATGTGTGTTCTGCTCCGCTCACCGGTCCGTCACAGCGGGTGGAGCTGCAGGATCTGCTTCACACACACGTTGCATACCGCTATTTTATTGTCTTTTTCGGACACCTTAAAATACTGCCAGACTAGTGAAGCCATTTTGGCGAGCTTGTTTTGCCGCGCACAGAGAAAAGTGTCATGTATTTTACATCATGCGATCAGCTCTCGCGATTGGCCTTTTTAGAGAGCACCGATCGATTGGCAGAGAGTGAGTATCGGCCGATATCGATCGGCGGCCGATCGATCGGAGCATCCCTAGTACAGACAAAGTTAATAATAATTGTAATATTCCAGTTATAAACGACATGAATCAAAGATGTGTTGCTGTATTTTAATGGTAAAAAAATGCATTCATCATCATAATTATTTATATAATTTACACAGTGCCTGTAAACCGGAGGAGAACGCTGGCATTTATTCTCCTACTTGAAAGACTACGGGTCTGCAAAATTAGTTTATTTTGGGGATTGAATGGATCCACTTCCTGCCCAGCGCTATGCAACGCCTCGCGTCAAAAATAGACGAGCCGCCTATTTTTAGCGGTGCCCAGTGCCGAGGTGCTTCTGAGCCGCAACGGGGTGCGTCTGTTGGAAACACACGCATTGACTAGAGTGGCCACGATCGCTGTGCATGGCGCGGCCGTAACGCGGCGCAGACGGACCCGGAGGAATACGGGGGTTACTGTGTGTGTGTGTGTGTGTGTGTTTCAGAGGTATCATACATGTTCTGTGTGTTTCAGAGGTATCATACATGTTCTGTGTGTTTCAGAGGTATCATACATGTTCTGTGTGTTTCAGAGGTATCATACATGTTCTGTGTGTTTCAGAGGTATCATACATGTTCTGTGTGTTTCAGATGTATGACTACAGTCTTGATATGTGGAGCTTGGGTTGTATGTTGGCTAGCATGATCTTCAGGAAGGAGCCCTTCTTCCATGGCCATGACAACTACGACCAGGTAAACACAAAGCGGGGTTGGCTGATGGGGCAACATTTGATTTAAGAAAACAAACAAAAATCTGTACCCGCTAACCGCTGGGCCATAGTGCTCAGCTGTGAAACCTCTTGCTTTCATTCCGGTGTACATGCCGCTGTATGCACTTTTTTTATCTTCTTTACTTGTGGCTCACTTACTTAATATTTTTCAGTTTAACTTGTTCAATGAAATGAAACCTCTTAATCTAGTAAATTTAAACTGGAAGGAGCACTTCTGTCTGTGTGTGACCCCCCCCCCCATGAATGCACGCAGAGCAATTCTCCCATTTCTGTAAAGCCACAAACAAATGTATTTAATAGACGGCAACAGCAATATATGAACCGTGCAATTTTTCCATGAACTCAATATTTTCAGTCACCGACTGGGGTCAATGTAGATTAGTGTGCTTGAGGGTTACACAGTCTCATACAGAGCTGACAGACTGATGTATCCTTGTTTGGGCTCCTGTAGTTGGTGAGAATAGCCAAGGTTCTGGGGACTGAAGACCTGTACGACTACATCGACAAGTACAACATTGAGCTGGAACCGCGCTTCAACGACATTCTGGGGAGGTAAGGGCTGTTACTGCTGACTCAGGACGGTGTCTTGGACAACCTATTGCTTTCTTTCCATCAACCCCTATGTTAACTCCATATTTACACATTTTGAGCAAGTCCAAATGATAAAGTAACAGTTGGGTTCATCCCTGCTTTTTCCTTCAGGCATTCTCGTAAGCGATGGGAGCGTTTTGTCCACAGTGAAAACCAGCACCTGGTCAGCCCCGAGGCTCTGGACTTCCTGGACAAGCTGCTGCGCTACGACCACCAGGCCCGGCTGACGGCCCGAGAGGCCATGGACCACCCCTACTTCTGTGGGTGTTCATAAAAATGAAAAAACAATCCGTAACAGTAATGACAAAATAAGTGATTTCTTTATTTCTGTTGTTCCTGCAGTCCCCATTGTGAAGGATCAGTCTCGTGGGGCCGCGTCAGCCAACCTGGCCAGTGGGAACACAGCTGTTAGCTCATCCAGCATGATCACTGGTGAGCACACACACACACACACACACACACACACACACACCAACCAAAATGTGTTTCTATTGCTGAAATAAGATTGTTCCTCATGTTGTAAACAATATGTCAATACTTACCTCTACCAACTTACTGAGATCTTGGATAAGAGTTTAACAAAAGTATAGCAAGTGTTTGTTATTGGAGCAAAACTACAAATACTTTTTAACCTGTTAAGCCCCATGCCCCCACTGGCGGGGGCATGACGCAACATCTGGCAAGAAACAGCGTCTGAGGGCTTCTTAACATTTAATAAACTATGAATGTGTCATACCCACCTAACGGGAAGAAACTCAGCTAACTGACGATACGAAACAAAACAGCGAGAAAATGCTAACGCACTCACGGTAGAAATACTTTGTTACTTATCGGATCTGCACAAACAAGATATCAGATTAAAGTTGATATTCCACAGATTCTAGAGGTATAAGTATCATCACTGTTCGACCAAAACTCGCGGCAGCTCAGGCAAACCCAGACAACACACAACGTAGCTTTACGGAGCCAAAACGGCAAATACGTCTTACCTTTGCTGTTTTCTGATCAAAAGTTGTGTTCAATGGCATTAAAACGATAGAAACGCTGCTGAAGGTTAATCCAATGTGTCTGTGTCACTTTGAAATGATTACTGATAATCCATCATTCCATTTTTGTCAAAAACTGAGATTTCATATTAGCTGCTATGAGAGCTATGAGCAGCTTCCGGTTTTGGGCAAACTGTGTACGCATCACTCTCACTCATCAATGGTAATGTTTAGATGGATTTAGGAACTTCCCCTCGATTCTATTGGCTCTAACGGTTCAAAAGAGGTGTCAATCATCAAAATCGACCGATGGGTTCCAGAGATAGGTCAAATCCACCCAAATGACCCCAGAAGTGTTTTTTCTTTGCTAAACCTCTCTAAAAAGGTCAAATGTCACTTGTTTTGCATCAATCTTGACACAGGGTACTTATTATATATTATAGTTTGGATTCCTAAAGCTTTTAGTCTACCATCCCATCATTCAAGGGTGGTTTTCACTATAAGTCATGTTGTTTTTTTGGACGGAAACTATAATTTATATATTTTTGACTATGTTCAATCTGAATTGACTTTAAAATAAAAACATCTATATTGATTCTGACTTTTCTACATCCAACTCATTGCTTTGAGAAAAAAGATGATTAATTTACCCCTTTTAGAAGTGAAGATATAGTCATTTGTTCTGGGAATGTCATTTTCGAGCCTGAGACCTGAAAAACAGGCTCAAGGCTTAACAGGTTAAAGATGTGATTAGAATGTTTCATTAGTATTAGCAAACACATTAGTAATAGATGCCTGAATAGGGGCCCAGCTGCAGTTTCTGAAACAGATTAGGAGTTGTTCTGAGAGTTTGTGGTGGTGAGAGATGCGTATAAAGTTACATAGTTTGTGCAAACAAATCAGCTGTAGTAAAGCGTTGTCATTCATATTTATAGGCTAATAGTTTAAATAGACATTTTTATTTTTAAGAACTAGATGGACATCATATTGAAATCTAAAATACATCATCGCAGTAACATGTCCCTCATTGTCCCGTACAAACCCACTCTGTGCCACATGTGGCACCTGCTCATCCCAAGTGTGGGTTTTGGTTCATTTTCTTTTGATAGGGTAGTCCAACCCACCCTCTCTGCCCATGTGACGGAACACACAGTATTAAGTATCTAACCCCCCTCGTGGCCCCCCTCTCTTCCCTCAGGTATCTCTGCCTTGCCAGTCTCCACTGCCCTGGGCCCCCTCACCGGCTCCCCGGTCCTCTCTGCTGCCACCACCGTCCTGAGCCCCCCGGTGCCCGCCGCGGCCCCGCAGTGACATCTCACCCTAAACAATCCCCCCTTCGGCTCTCCCAAGTCCTCCACCACCACGGCTGGGGGGGGGAACCCGACAGGTGCCACTCGGCCAGCCCCACCCCCCCACATCCAACCTGACTCTGTGACCCCGCTCACCAACCTCCCAGCTGCAGGACGCCGTCGCCTCAGAAAAGAACGATGTTTTTCCGTTCCTCTCCTGAACTTGTTACCCTGACATCTGAAATGAATGTTCTGTGTAATTGAAATATACAGGTATTCCTTTGATTTTCCCACAAGCCGTAGTGTGCTGAGTCTGAGAGCGCTGTCATCCACAGCTGACTCCTGTGTGATTTAGTTTGGCTTGTGAAGGAAGTGGTCAATAAGTACGGCATCAGAAGGCAAAGACGTGTTGGCTATCAGGACCAAAAGGATCATCCTGTATAGTTTACTGCTGCAGCGTCAGCAACAGAACAAGACCTGATGCGCTGTAATCCTCTCCCGATGAGTGTACCGCCCTCCAGGTCACAGCATTTTGGACGTTTTTGGTGCTGTTCAGTGCTCTAGGTGTTTGTGAACACAATGACACTTTATCTGCCTGAGTAGTTTTGTCTTGCCTTTCTTACCAAACCAGATCACAAGTCTTCTTTTGATATGCGACTCTCCGTCAAGTCATCCGTTAATAATTAGTTTTGTATAGCTGGTTAAGGTTTATCACCATCAAGTGGTTTGATCGGCTCTAGTTTTGTACTAGGGTCTTTAAGGAGCCAGGTAAGGTTCATTCAGGTTCTCAAATGTGCTGCTTTCCAGTTCCTTGAATTACTTCAAGTGGCTTTTCTTGAATTACTTCAAGACATAACCAAAGTTTACTCAGTTGGTTGGAAGGAGAGACTGACCAAACCTAGTTGTGTGGGAGCTCCTCATGGAGACACTGAAATATGGGTTCTAGTAAATAGGATGACAACATGATCCAATAATCCTCTGCAGGTGACTGAAGTGCTGTTAGTGTTGAGGAAAGGTCACCTGTGTTATGTAGTGACAGGAGTCAGAGCGTTTACTGGCTTTCATCGACATGTAAAGAGAGTTATTGGAGTTGAATAGCACTTGAAGTGTTCCCAGTGTTTTAGTGCCAGATCTGTACGTTTTAGACCCTGCTGTACATAAGCATTTTTTTTCTCATTTCAAAACCTGTAAATGCAAATAAATCCGAACATGTGTACATTGACCTGAGAATGGAGCGGTTTGAGTCCCTACATCACTGTATATATTTGTATGTCCCTATGTAGAAGACTAGTATTTGGAAATATTTGTGTAAATAAACACGTGTTTTATTTATCAGGTACATCTGACTGATTTATGTCTGTCATGTTCATACAGACCTCTCACATCACTCGGTTCAGGGATGCAGTTTCCAAATTATATATTTTTTAAACGGTTTTAGTTCAGTTTTTTGGAGTGAATAATTTTGAATGTACTTTTGAGAGCACTTATTAGTTGCTTTAAGTATTCCTGCTGTCCATGATGGCGTAAGTAATCCTCTCCTATGAGGAGCTAAAAGGGTTAAGTGGAGTTAAAGAGTTATTAGGTCATCTAAGCCTTCTAAGCCTTCAACAGTCTTGAGTTAGACAAAACACCAGTAAAGCACACCATGGACTGTCCTGCATTATGTCTTTAATGTGCAGCCCTTGTGTGGAAAATTCAAACATTGTGTATATATAGTGCATTCAAAGATGTTAAAATCTTGTTTGAGCAATATACCGGACACTTTAGTTTGTATTGCAATCCGTTGATGGATTTTGTTGACAAAAACATGAATGAAATGCTATAGGTTTGTATTGCTGTGTGAAAAGTACATCATGGGACCTGGGAATCGACAGCAAATAATTACCCACTGCCCCCAACTGCTCAGGATGGCCATGCTGAGAAGAAGCAATACCAAAACACATCTAGGACTCAAGACTCGGATCATTTCAAGTATTGTATTTTTCCCGTCAACAATGTTACGTCACAATTATTTTTACAAAGGGAACACGGTGTTAAATGATCAGATGGCCAGTAAACAAATCTGCAGATTATTGTTGAAACTGAATTATTTTTAAGCAAAAAGGCCCTTTACAAAAGTGTTCTGCTCTGTGAAACTACAGCAGCTGGTAAAGCTGCAACAGTGACGTAGTTACTGAATCATGTGTGTTCAAGAACAACACACTTGAACACACAAAAACAAGCCGTTTGCATGTTTTACAAAGATACAACACATGCTTTGCCGCAGAGAAGAGACTAGCATCAGTCCAAGTGTCATGGTATGTCAACATCATACAATGCATCACCCTGAGGTGACAACCTGGCAGTGCACTCTCTGGTACTGTCGGGAAAAGCCTCTCCGGCTGATGATGCTACAGCAATCCTCGCTGTGGTAAAACCTGGAACACAAGGACACACACATCAGTGTGTCAGGATGCCGTCTGACATGATTTTGTGTATTTCATCAGACAAATACAGATCCTACTTGTTCAAACGCAGCTCCTTGTCTATCTCCTCCAGAGTCTTCCCTTTGGTCTCTGGTAGCATGAAGTAGAGGAAAACTGCAGCAGCCACAGCCGTCACACCGTACAGGAGAAATATCCCCGACAGACCCACCACATCTGTGGATTCAAAACACAGCTCAGTCTGTGGGGCCAACATTTTATTGGAAGTCAGGGAAAAACTCTTAAGAATATATGACATTTAGAGGATTTTATGTAAGAACGGAAATTAATTTATCAATGAATTCCGGCCCGACAGAGTGATCTGGAGACGTTTTCTTACGGCCTCAAGTAAATCAAATGTTCATAACATTGTTCAGATAGAAACAAGTACTGATCTGAATATTATTTTCAAGCTGCATTATGATTATTTTCTTCATATGAATTTAAAGCCCTTCACAGCGGTCTGGTCCATCCACAGTGTCTGTCCTTTGTTCATCATGTAGAACCTTGTTTTGCAGCAGATATTTTGACTTGTACTACTTATTAAATGATCTTGGTAAGCCATGCCAATGAGTCAACATACACAGTACTAGGGTCACTACAATTAGATCACTTTAATTCCTTTAAACAAATTACTTTCAGTGATTACTGAATAAAAAAATGTACACATTTTAAAAAGTGTGGTTTTTTTCCCTATTACTGTCGGCTTATGACATCCAATGTCACTATTCATTTGGTGTTTTTATTTGCTTCTAAAATAAAGACATACGCATAAAGCTATGCAGTTTATCTGTTATTAATGTATGACCCCAATGATTGGTGGGGGAAATGGCTGCGATGCTGGCGGCATGGCACCACTTACAGGACTGGAGCGTGCTAGCTAGTCAAAGTTTAATAGCATTTAGCGGCTAAAGAGCTATCTTTTCTCAGGAGTTTGTGGAGAACCAAGAGAGAGAACAGGTGGGCACAAACATGACTATGCTGACATGTCTGCTGGATGAGGATGAGGCACTGTTTTCTAGCATGTTCGTCATATCTAGCTCATATGTGGTGATAATTAGTTGCTACACAGATACTATGGATCTACCATTTTAGATCACATTTAGTAGTTGATAAATGAGGCACGTGTAATTAACCATTTGTGGCTTTTTGCAGTTCAGGCCACGTTAGTATTTTTGCTGACTCACTTGGAAATGTTAATGGAACACAACCATCATTGACCCCCTGCCTTTTTACCACTGTGACTAGACACAATATCCTCTTGAAAAGAGAGGTGTTTGGGAACTCACCGATAAAATTGAGGAACGTGAAGGTGACCAACAGGTTGGCAGCCCAGTTGAAGCAGTTGATGAAAGCGAATGCTCTTCCTCTGATGGCAGCTGGAAATATTTCACTCAGGAGCAGCCAGGTCACTGTTCAAAGACAAAAACACTTCTTAATGTCACAGCTCCAACAACTCCATAAGTGTCATTGAATGCTAGCATCTCCACAATACTTATTAATGTAGACTGAAAGTGTTACGGTTGTATTGTGATCAATCTGGTCTTGTCTAGCATTACATGTCTGTACAATTCTGAATAGTTAGATCCAAAATTTGAAAAAACAACAACATTTTGAGTAAATGTACAAACTTGGTCCAAATCCAACGGAGTAAGCACTGACGACAGCCATCATGCACACGAGGATGATCCAGTTCACAGCGGTGCCATGGACGCCAGGAGAAGATGCCAGAGTGTCAAGAACCTCATCTCCATCTTGTGCGTGGTTATTAAAAAGACTTTGGCTCTCCTCTAAAGGCCTATCAAAAAGTGTCTGATTACTAACAGCTAAATGAGGTAGATGTGTTGTGTTAATATTAATGCTGTCAGAGTTACAAGGCCTCTCAGCATTCATCTCTGAATATCCACTGAGGAGTCCGATGGTGATCAGACCCAGAGCCATCACAGAGCATCCGCTGATGAGCAGAGGCCTCCTGCCCACCCTGTCTGAGAACAGCATTGAGGTCAGAGTGGCGATCACTTTGACCGATCCCAGGCCCACAGACGCCAGCACTGCCGAGGAGTTGCTCTGAAAGCCCACTGAGTGGAAGATGGTGGAGGCGTAGAAGAGAACATTGGGCTGGCCTGTGAACTGCTGGAAGAGCACCAGCCCGAGGCCGAGCACGGTCCGGATCCTCATGTTGTCTTTACGCTGGAACAGGAATATGCTGCTGTACTGAACCTTCTTGTTTTCCACGCCATCAGAACTCATCAGGTCTGTTTCACTTTGAGAGCTTTGGCTTAAAGACTCCTGAGTGCTGGATGGAAGAAAGCAGATGGAGACGAGCTGAATCACAGTCGGTACTACGGCTAATCCAAACATCCACTTCCACCCTCTGTTGCAGTCAGACAGGAAGTAGTTCATGGTGTATGCTGCCAGGATGCCCACAGTGATCCCAGCTTCATACAGCGTCACCAGGAATCCCCGGCGCTCTGGGGGGACCAGCTCAGACACAAAGATGCAGCACGACATGGAGGATATGCACATGGCGAAGCCCACCGTCATCCGGCCCACCAGCAGAGCAGAGAAGGAGCTGATGAGCAGGACCAGGCTGCCGGCCAGGATCAACACGTTGCTGAGGAGGATGGAGTTCCTGCGGCCCCGGTGGTCGATCAGGCTTCCGCCCACGATGGAGGCCAGCAGAGCTCCGACCAACAGGGAGCTGACCGCGGCCTCCTGCTGGAAACACGAGAGGCTGAACTCTGCCTTGAGCTGCAGCAGAGCCCCAGAGATGATGCCCATCTCATAACCATAGACCAGGCCGCCAAGACTGGACACCACACTGGCCAACAGGAGGGTGGAGATCCCTGCGAGGGAGGAACACATTCACATGAGTTACTCTTTGAGTGGAGTACACTGAAAACATATATACATAAACACACCAAAATGAACTATGATGAACATGGGAATTAAATGTTGAAACTAAATAGGGTTTTCACCAGATCTGAGGCAGTATGAGAAAAATAAAGAGCTTTTTGTACATTAAAGCATGGAGACATAGAGACACTAAATACTGATATGAACCTGAGCATGAGCAGGAGAGGACTCTTTAAAGTAGAGACACTATACTAATATGAACCTGGAAATTAGCAGCATTTGGCCTCTTTAAGGTGCAGTACCACTCAAGACCAACAGAGGCTGACTCCAAAATAAAAAGCAACTCCATAAATACCAATCAAAATAAGAAATATAGAGTGGATCAAAATGGAATTGCCTGATTTAATTATGGCTTGACGGGAGATACATTTTAGAGCACATGTGTCAAACTCAAGGCCCGGGGGCCAAATCAGGCCCTTGGTGGATTTCATTTCGGCCCGCAGGATAATTTCTAATTACTATTAGATCTGGCCCGCCGGTATATTGCACGCACACCTTCACTCAATCCTGAGGATCTCCTCAGCTCAGAGCCTGACCCCAAACATTGATGAACTTGCACCCAAGATGAGATGCCAAGTATCTGGCTTGAACTAGCATCACAGAGCAGCACACTGAGTTTACATGGATGTTTCCTTCTGCACTTTCTTTCTTGTGACAACAGGGCATGGTTGGTTTTTTCTTTGAGGGGAATAGTTTTGTTGAAGCTGTTGTTGGCCTGTGGAGAAATGTAATCATAAGAAATGACTCTTGATGCTGCAGATAGAGCCATAAGAAATGAATGCAACTGATTATTTAATGTTTAATGTTGTTTTTATAGGCAATCATTTAAGTTTTGTTAGTTCCAGGTTTAATATGTGCAATAAGTTCATTTCAATAAGTTTTGCTATAAACATTGAACCAGTCCGGCCCTCGACTAGTACCCATTTTTACATTTTGGCCCACTGTGTATTTGAGTTTGACACCCCTGTTTTAGAGTGTGTTTTCAAAATGACTGACCTATCTTCAAAGTCTGTAATTCAAACCCTTAAAATGTTGCCGTCAGGAAGCTATGGATGAGGTACAGATGTTGAGTAGTGGTTTCCAGAATTGTTTAGGACAGCTGGGAGCAGCACGGTTTACCAACGACGTTTCTTTATGCCACTGCACAGGAGCCATGTTTTTCTACTGTCTCTAGTAAAAATGTAGCGTCAGACTGATCAGGATTTTAAGAAGAAGAAGAAGAAGATGGACCTTTATTAATCCCCCGAGGGGGAGATTTAGTTTCCACTCTGTCGTACACACACATGCGTTTTTATCAACCCACTCTCTTCAGTCTGCGTACAAATGACACGACTTTACACATTGGAAATGCGTGCAATAGATACGCAGAAGTCCGATTTTGCGTGCATATGATACGCTAACCATTCCCATTGAGATCTGAGGCCGAGTTTTGCGTGCATATGATACGCCACGTTAACCCACTCTCTTCAGTATCTCAAATACGTTTATTTTCTACATATCTTCTAGAAACATATTTTCTCCCACGTTACGTTTGTTATGAACGTATCTTAAATACGTTTATTTTCTACATATCTTTGCCATTTATTGTCTTGCTTATAATAATGATAATAGTCATTTATAAATATCACAATATCAGCACACACATTTGAAATCGACAATCGGGCTCGATATATGGTTAAATTAAAATCAGTAGGCGAGGCTGTAATTTCTCCAGCTGTTACTCTCATGAGCGAGGCAGAAAATAATAGTTTTAACATGCCAAAAAGCTGCTGTGTTGTTTATTGCACCTCAAACATTAAAACAAATCCAGAGTTACGTGTTTCTGTAAGAAAGGAGTGGACAGTAACAGAAGAGCTCTGTGGCTTCAGGCTTGATCGCCGTTCAAATGACAGCGTTGGTTTCCCCAAAAGTGGGCGGGGCAGTAAAGTGACGTAGATTTTACTCTCATCTATTATTCAAAACCATTCTATTTATTCTAACGTAAATTACATGCCAGTGTTTTATCTTTTTATTTAGCGATTTGTTTTTGCATCTTTAACTGGGAATGTTTTCATGTTGAACCGGAAGTACGTCACTTCACTTTGTCTTCTTCGTCCCTTTTACGTTCCAGACAATGCATGGCTCAGCGTAACAGACTGAACAGCGACCCCAGGTGTGTCTACATTGGAATAGAGTGGCGAAGTCCCTCCCCTTCCGGTGGACCTCCATGGGACCTTATTTCGGAAAAATGATGTATTGAAGTCAATGGAGAGAGAAAGATTATCTTTCGATCCCGTTTGAATTGTGCCACGAATTACACATATGTTGTTTGTCAATTTAAAAGATAATTTTGCAAGTCAAAAAAAAAACTGTGAAGTAACACATTTGTTTGTGTGAAACGCTCAATGAACTACATCTCTGGTCAACAACACACATCACCAAGATGGCCGTCACTACTGTCTTGTCAACAAAACGATTGACTACCCTCACTATCACCACAATGAAACACGTCCTGAAGAATGTCATGCAAAGCTGCCTGCCTGCCTTCCTTTGATTCTCTCTGAACTGCCTGGTCGTTTTCATGTTTAATGTCAACCATTTGTGCAGATAGCATGAAGTAGAAAAGATCGCCGAAGCTAATGTAGCGTTAGCGTTAGCATTTCTCCCCCGGGCTTAAATGGTGTATTATAGAATGATCACACCGGTGACAGTACTATTCAAAGGGTTCACGAAATATGAGCGCTAATCTTAGCTATCTCTTAGTGGAGGAAAACTATTGTGACATCACTTACGCGACTCTGGGATTTGTAGTCTTTCTAGTTGCGTATTTTTCATAGTCTTATATTTCAACAGTTTTACGACAAACTGTGACTTTTTTGACATGGAAATGATTTTTTAAGATTGACAAACATCATATGTGTAATTCATGGCACAATTCAAACGGGATCGAAAGATAAGTTTTCTCTCTCCATTGACTTCAATACATTATTTTTCCGAAATAAGGTCCCATGGGTCGGAAGTAGATGGGCGTGACTTCGCCACTCTATTACATCTTCATTACTGAAGAAAAATACTTGACCTAGTGTTTGTTAACTGGGTTTTTAATGCAGTTGGCTTTTCTTAATGGTTACAATATTGCTATGAGTTACAGTATATCTGAAGCAAATTATGTTTCTGAAGATGTGTAGTCAATTCCACCCTTCAATGTAGCATAAATGTGATCTCTCATTACAGGAACAATACCGGAAACAGACGTAGGAAAGATCCTCAGCTCACTGATTGGATGTTTTAGCCGCAATGCACGTTGGGAGATGGTGTTTATGCAATGTGAAATCCGAAAACATTAAAAAAAATAAAAATAATACTTTATTCCGAGTGTTCTTGCTTTTCTCTTTGGAAGTCATCACATAACGGCATTGTAATACACGGTTCGGCTGCATTAAATATTACACATCTGCCGTAGTTATTTATTTATAGAGCCCTGATGACAAGACTTCTGGACAAACAGGAAGAAGTGCCGCCGAAACTGAATACGTGACGTGGATCATAAATATATCAACAATTAAACAACATCTTACATTTCTTTTCACAAAATACGTCTCCTTGCAGTATCAATACTAATCTGGCTGACTTTTATATTTGATCCAATTGGTAGATAGGTTATATTTACACCATAACGGTGCACAGCTGATAGAAAAGGACTTGTAGTTTTTAAAGATATTACTGATTTTCTTTGAATATAAGAATGTAAATACTGAGTTGAAAGAATAGTCAGGGGTTTTGGGTGATGGGAGACACATCTATGGAATCACAATTTCAATAGCTTACCATCAGATGACAGATATACCTTTCTGTCTGTGATGTTTTACAAATCAGATATTAATGTGTAGAAGTAAAACATGAGAAATAGTATAGCAATATCCTGTACAATTATGTAAAAACATGAATAAAACGACACATCTTCAGATGTTATACATACATAAGTGTCCTACACTAATAATACAAAGTTATTATTAGTATACTGTGTGTACCTTGTGTGCACCGCCTAGTGGTTAAAGCACGTTATTGAATTATTTTTGTTGAATAATGTTATTTTTGTTGAATAATGTTATTTGATGAATATAATATTAAGAGTACATACTTTCATAGGGGGAAAGTAGAAGGTCAATGATAGAAATATAGAATATAAAAAATCAAGAAGATACTGTAAGTGATCTCTACAATAAAACAGTTTAGTGCCTGATGTACAAAGATATTAATATGAGGATGTACAAAACAGACAAACTAATTAACCTTTATTAACACATTAAAGAATACTTTAGGTTAAGGTCATCTTTTAAATAAGAAAAAAGCTTTGGGGGTATCTATCTACAGATAAATATTAAGCCTGACAAAGTTCTTAACGTCTAATATATTGCTTTCCTGCCATGTTAACTATGTTGAAGCACTTATTTTAACTGATATTATACACATTAATTATACTCTTATGTATGTAGATAGTATAAGAAATGTGCAGAATTTGACAGTTTAATGGTGGAGGTATACACACATATTGATAGATGTCTTTGATGACGATGCACTGTTGAGGAACCTGCGACCCAAGTTTTTCATTCATTGCATAACTACACTGTAGTTGTGTATAATATGATATGTCAATAAACCTTAGAAAATCTTGAAATCTTGAAAGGGATGTGCAAAATAGCCATTATATACAGTCTTTAATGAACTATTAGTAGAGAATAACGAGTAATGAATATACTTTATAGGGACCTGCAGATAAATGTTTAGTCTTCTCAAGCACCAGCTATCAAATATCTCGCCTGATTGTTGGCACTTGACAATCACCTTCACTGAATTTTACTCAGGTGTAACTAAAGCCTGATTTAAGGGTTGTTTATATTTCACATCATTAATCAGAATCTGCAAAGTAACTAAAATAAATGTAGTGGAGTAAAAATACCAGGTTAACCTCTGAATTGTAGTGGAGTAGAATTACAAAGTAACAATGAGCTGTCATGTGGGTATATATTAATGCTGCCCATTATGGACACAAGCGATTTTCACCCATTTAGTAATTACATGTTTTACATTTGTACACACCAATTTGTTTCCTATCGCCTAAACCTCCAGGGCTGTACACAGTTCAATACTGTCAACTTCTAATTTTGGGAAAAACGAAAACATCTTTTAAAACTACAATTCCCAGTAGAGACGTGCCATAGAACATGTTGCGAAATGAATGAATTTTTTTTTCGGATATCATATCGCATTAAAACCATATCCCAACGTGCATTGCGGCTAAAACATCCCGAGCTTCAAGCTGAGGATCTTGGGTAATCACTTTACCGTCTACGTCTGTTTCCGGTGACTTTATTTACGGCTAAAAAGCATGCTAAAAAGCCCAAGATTATAGAATTAAACAAATAAATAAAAACAAGGATAATTGTGTGTTATTGTTGAGTAAATAACATGTTATTTAGAAAAGAATAACAAATTAGAAGGAAAAAAAGATAAAAACAAATACAGATTTCATTATTCTGAGGCTCTGAGCCACATTTCTTTTCCTCACAGACGGCAAAAAAAGTCAGACATTATACGATTTAAAATAAAAACAATAATCGTGGCTTGGTATTGAGTAAGAACATGTTTTTATGAACCACATAGCTTCTGGTCTACCAAGAGCCGACCGGACAAAAATAAGTGGTGCAGGCACGAAACGTGGCGTGTCATATGCACGCAAAACTCGGCCTCAGATCTCAATGGGAATGGTTAGCGTATCATATGCACGCAAAATCGGACTTCTGCGTATCTATTGCACACCTTTCCAATGTGTAAAGTCGTGTCATTTGTACGCAGACTGAAGAGAGTGGGTTGGTTTTTATACAGGTACAGGTTTATACACACAGTACACACTTTTTACATCATGCACATACATATACAAATACACACACAGGTATATGCACACATGCACATGCAATTGAGAGGTCAGAGTGGAGGCAGCCAGTCTAGCCGGCGCCAGTGAGCAGTTGGGGGTTAGGTGCCTTGCTCAAGGGCACTTCTGCAGTGGCCAAGGAGGTGAACTGGCCCCTCTCCAGTACCAGTCCACACTCCGTATTTTTTGGTCCGATCGGGACGTGGACCGGCGACCCTTCGGTCCAAAGTCTAATCCCCTACAGACTGAACCACTTTAAACGTATCTTGCTGCTGAGATAAGAACAACAGAGCCCCTTTTGATGACACAGTAAGCAACACAAGTGTAATGATTTTTACTCAGGAACAGATATAAATGAGCTTTACGCAATGCATCAAAGGGCAAGCCTTGTGACTTATATTGATCGAAGTCCTTTAAAAAAAAGTTGCTGCAGTCTTTATGTTTACTGTGCTTTAATGTTTTCTGTCAAAATGAAACTTTTATGCGTAGTATATCCAATGTCAGAATGGTTTTACATCAGATTACAGTGTGTATCATATTTGAGTTATTTAATAAATGATACATTCAGCGGCTCCTCACATTCACCTGTGAGTCTTTCATGTTCAGAAGCTATTGACAGAAATGCAAATGAGGCAGACCCAAATCTAACTGAAAGCTGCTGGACCTCAAAGCTGGGTAAAGAAGACTCTGTCTTATAACACATAAAGATAAGAACAGTTCCTTGTACTGACTGCAGATAGAGTCCATTGCTTATTAGATTGATGGAGTTTAAAAGATGTATGATTTTGACTGCCCGTCAATCGTCTAAACGTAGCTTTTGAGGGTTCAGCACAAACAGGAGCCATCAGCCGCGACACTACAGTATGAGTCTCTGTCAGAGGAACATGCTACAGCTGTTAATAACCTCGCTTTGCTAAAGTACAACCACAATCCTTACAAATCTGCTTTTGAACGGAAAGTCATTTATGAAGAACTTACCCATTGCTTCTGTCCTCTCACAGTCACATATCTGTCAGGTCTTGATTCATTTTTGAGACATCCTCTGTGAAATATGAGCAAAACATAACAGAGTAATTATAACCCAGACAATCTCCAGTTCTGGCCCCACAGTGGGAGTCTTGTGTCCTAATCATTGAAAAGACAAGGGAGCCCACAAGAGCCTGCTGCTGCCCTGTCGTCATGACAACCCTCCTGTTGATTGCCGTGATATCATTAGGGAGTCCACTTGAGATGGACTCAACAAAATACACGGCTCTGTGGCAGTTTTCTGTTTACACCAAATATCTGTCAGCTGATAACGATAGAGCAACAACAGTGGGAAAAAGCTCCACCGAGGACAGGAACTGGACACAGGGACACTTTAGAGGACTTATGCTTCAGTATTAGATATTCAACAAAACAATTTATAGAAGAACAAAAAGCTCTTGTTAGGCTTCTAGCATCATGGTTTAAAATTCAGACAATTAGACCTTGAACTGAAGAAAATCACAATATGTTCTAGTCATCCTGCAGAGACATGCTAAGAGGATTGCATTTAGAATGTTTTTAATAACGTTTGGAGCCATTGATCGGGTAATATTGACAAGCTGTACCGCCTGTCAACACCCAATGATTTAATGTTAAGTTAGGAGTGCTTTGAAATGAGCCATGCAGTTTATTCAACTCTTTAAATAAAAGGTTATTTCATCAAAATGTTCTCTGACAAGCTGTAATCGTTAATACAGGTCCTAATAAATATGAGTGTTTAATGTTTTCTGATTATTTACATTGATATGAACTCAGTGAAGCATCCTTTATGAAAAGAATCCAAACCCTATGGCCTGTTTTCATTAGGGCTGCAATAAGTGATTACTTTCATTATAGAATATTCTGTCAATATCATTTTTCAGATTTATCTATACAGTCTCAGAAAATAGTGAAAGACACACATTGTATTTCCCAGAGCCTGAATGGATGTTTTTTAAATGACCTGTGCTGCAACCAGCAGTATGAAAATCTAGTAACAAAACAGAATTTCAGAAAATTCTCTCACTCAGATCTGTTTGACATCTGCATGATATGATTGTTTTTATCCATCATCTATTACATTTAGAAGTACTTAATACCTGATACAAGGATACAATGTGCTTATTATAAATGCAGCAATTACAAGACAAATACTGTATTAGCACAGTGCTCACACATAAGCTGCCCTGCTAAGGTAAATCAGTGCAAACTGAATTATCAGGGGGGGAGGGAGAGCATATATTAGTATTATTAAGTAAATGTCCTGAAGTCTTAGCAGCAAAATATACTTAAAGTATCAAAGTAAAAGTTCTCATGCTGCAGATCTGACCCAGTCAGTATTACATACGGAAACATATTATTACTACTGCTATATTATTATATATATAAAGATTGATACAGCAATACTCCACACTTCATGAGCATGGACATGTTTTGTATGGACATCCCTAATCTGCAAAGTAAGCAGTAACAGTTGTCAGATAAAAGGTAAGGTCATCTTGTAAACAGTTACAGATTAGAAGTAAAATACATATTTTTAAACTGTACACTCGGCTACCTAGTAAATGTAGTTACATTCCACCCAGGGCATTCATGTAATATCATAAAGTACATTTACTCAAGTACTGTACTTAAGTACAATTTTGGGTTAGTGGTACTTTTTGAGTAATTCCATGTTATGCTGTATACTTTATATTTCTACTTTAGAAGCCACAATTGCTGTTTTTACTACATTACATTTATTTTACAGCTTTAGTTACTATACTTTCCTGATTCAGATTATGGCTAGTACAAAATAAATATAACAAAAAAATACAATATCCAGCACTAGTTTACAAAGGCATTGAAATTGTCTCCACTTTTACATGCAGTCATTTAATACAGATGACTCTACACTCTAGCTAATAACCAGTGGTGTAAAGTAACTAAGTACATTTACTCTCAAGTACTGTACTTAAGTACAATTTTGAGAGACCTTTACTTTACTTGAGTATTTCTATTTGTTGCTACTTTGTACTTCTACTCCACTACAATTCAGAGGTTAATGGTGTGATTTTACTCCACTACATTAATTTATTACCTTAAATTACTTTGCAGATTAGGATTAATGATGTGAAAAATAATCAACTCTTAAATCAGACTTTAGTTACACATGGAGTAAATTCACAAGCTACCCTGCCGTATACAAAGTCATTCAAACTAGCTGCACCTTTACCAGCTTTGATAACACTTTATTGATCAATCATTATAAATTATAAAACGGACAAGTCAAATCAAGCAATTTGATTGGTTCTTAGCCGTGATATAATGAGCGTATATCACGTGTAGAATTGTAGTTACTTTTCACAAGTCAGTATCCCTCCGCATCTAAGAAAAAGCTACAACCGTTACAACTGTTACATTACGTCCGTTACGAAACTAACTAACAAAGCTTAAGATGGAAACATTTAAGGTTAAAGGGCCCATGTCATGGCCATTTCCACTGATCATAATTACATTGTTGAGGTATACTAAAATAGATTTATACTGTGCAATTTTCCAAACTCACATTGGTTTCGCATACAGCATCTCTGTAAAGTATGTGTATTCAGCAGTATTCACTCTCTCCACTAAACGGCTCGTTGGAGCTCTTGCCCCCCCCTCCCTGTGAGCCTAGTGTGCTCCGATTGGTCAGCTCGGCCACTCTGTTCTGATTAGTCAACCACCAGAGAGGCTCCGCCCATGTCTAACAGTGCTTTTTTCGGCTCGCTCTCGGAACATCAGTCTTATAATGGCGTCAGTACAGCCGTATATTTTATACGCTAACTAACCGAACTGTACCTACAACTGTTGTTATAGAAGAGTAAGTTATTTTTACCTGTAATAAACTAATACTGTTTGATGAGAAATCAAATCATGGTTTGCTATATATGAATGATATGTTATAGGAGCAAATAATTCAGGGAAGAAAGGATAGGCCTACTAAGTATTTCCATCAAACTTTATTTTTAGAAATGTACAAAATGAACATAAATATACATATATACACGGTATATCATCCATTCCTCCCCGTTGTCGGCATCTTGCCTATCGCAGCCGGGGCTTTTTAGGACGAGGCATCAGTGTGGTAGTCCCGTCCGTCATGTATTTTCCGCCAGGATCTGGCTGGACGAAATCAAATGCAAATCACAAAATATTAGAGAAACTTAGTTGTTTTAGATTCGTTAGTAGTAGTTGTGGTAGGAGTGTGGATCTATCTAATCCATCTATCTAATCAACACAGTAAGCTTGCCAGCTAATATGCTAACCTAGCTTTCTTGTTTACCTTGGTAGCAAACACGATATGAACGGTAGCTCGGAGGAACGGCAACTATAATGTAGTGCAATAAAACTACTATGAACAAAAGCTAGTGGTTCATATTAGGCTAGCAATAACGTGTTTATAATTGCAATCTTATACGGGTAGTCTGCTACATTCGGTCATTCATTGTAACTGGCATGAATACAATGTTTTCCGCTAGCATGTATAGCTAGCCTCGTTAGCTATACATGCTATCAGCGTAGCTCGGAGGAAAGCCAACTGTAATGTACTGACCGTACGGTAAATCACCCGGAGTATACTGTCCATGAGTATTTCGTGTGTGAATGCAGACATTCTCCTGCTATGAGATACATGTATGTAAGGCCATCTGCTGATATTAGAGTTGATATATGGAAACGCTAGCAGTCCGAAACACGTTTACACATTTAAACAGTCGTGGTAGATACCTTGTTTGATAAATACACAAATAACAATGCAAACTTACAGGTTGTGTACCCGAATCTTCCCCTGCTCCAAACGGTCCAAACAAACTAGGAATAGCATCGTCCTTCAGTTTCAAATGCTGTGCATATCCGGCCTCAAACTGGGCAATGTTTTGGAAGCTTTCGTCTGTGAAATGCCGCGTACACATTAACGTTCTTCGAACCTCTGAAGGAACAGTGTTAAACAGAAATTTCAACCACTGACTTCATCGTGGTTCTTCCGTCGGTAGGACAAACAGCTCAGATTTCTCCTCCCATTTCAGGAAACAGGTCCTTGGCATTGGCATGACTGGATCGATTGTGAACTGAACCAGAGCTTCCAACAGTAAATGTTAGGCTGGCAGAGGGTGCGGCCAGCGCCGCTGGGTGTGGCCATAGCTCTTCGGGATTGGTCCATTTCGTTCCGGGTACCGCATGACATCATGCCGTACCCGGAACGAAATGGAAGACTCAAATGGGCAGTGACGTATCTCCAACGAGGCGTTTTGGGGAGGTATTTTCTGTGTTAGAGTTTTACTCGCTACAGGGTGTACTTTGAGGGTTTTGACTCTGCACACCGTTTACATGCATAAAAACCTTCATAACACACAAGGGGACGGGTAATAACCGGAACAGCATGACATGGGCCCTTTAACCTCCGGGGTGGCCTTACTATGGAGGAGTGGATTGTATTGACTCAATACAATCCACTCCTCCATAGGAGATAGACACTGCTCAATACTATTGAGCAGTGTCTATCTCCAGAAAAAAAGCACCTAAACGACGACATGCAGAGCTACGTGAAGAGCAGGTAGACCAACTGGAAAAGTACCACCATTCAAAAGCTTTCTGATGCGGGTCTTGAAAGCAGAGAAATTATGACCGTTAGTGGCCACAGGTGCGAAAGCTACTGGAAACCGAATCTCGGGGACCGGAGAAAGTGGAGCAATATTCTCGCCACGCCGAGCAACAGCCTATAACAACCTCAACCTATAGGCTATAAGTAACCACGTAAGCCATTCTACTGATGCTGGACAGTTTTTCAGTGGGTGCACAATAAATGGCAACATACAAATTAATGTAAATAAATAGCCAAATAATCGATCAACGCTCTCTGTCTAATATGTTCGCTAGCTGTTAGTGTTGTTGCATAGCAACCACCTCGCACTATGTGTTGTGCAGAAGGCAACGACGGAGGGACTATTTTATTTTGAACATCATTATTTACTAATAATGATGCTTCGCGTCGGGCCGAACCACGCCCCTTAGCTGTGATATAATGACCATACCACGGCCTGTCGTGAGCTATTGCTTAAACATATCATAGGCCTATATATTATTCTGAAATTGAACAATCTGCACAATGACTACTTTTACTTTTGGTACTTTAACTAGGCCTATATTTTGATGCTAATACTTTTCTACTTTTACATTTTGAATGCAGGACTTTTACTTGTAACAGAGTAGGCTATTCACTCTGGTACTTCTACTTTTAACTAAATATAAGATCTGGGAAGTTCTTTCACCTCTTTGACTTTGGGAACGTTGAGCAGACTATATTTTTGATGAATACTTCTCTACTTCCCATTTTTAGATTGCAAGAGATGTAACAGAGTAGCCTACTTTTGCAGAATGTTACTTTTACTGAAGTAAAAGTGTGAGTACTCCTTACACTGCTGTCCCGGCTCTGTCTCAGCAGCTCCTCTGTCCTCCATACAGCTGTCCCATGATAACACTGTGGTTCCTGCAGGCCGAACTCACATCACTTTACTGCGGGCTGCTGCTCTGAACTCTGGGGCTCGGGAGTCCGCTGCGGGGTCTATGCTTTCGGCTCTGAGACATCCGGAAAAGAAGCGGACCACGGCGAGGACAGGGGCTGGGGAGATGTGAGATCTACGTGGCAGCAGTGTCGGATTGCAACAGGAGAACTTCTGGCGCAGTCCTGACGCCAGAGGTCGACAACTGTCCCGGAAGAGAGGGCCCAGAGAGCGGGTTGAAGGACCGGTCCGCGGCTTCGTGCTCGGATCAAGCTTCTTAAAAGTTAAAATAGGCTACCTGAGAATTCGATTATAATTATTGATCATTAAAGTGTTATCAAAGCTGGTAAAGGTGCAGCTAGTTTTAATTACTTACTGCAGGGTAGCTTGTGAATTTACTCCAGGTGGAACTAAAGTCTGATTTGAGAGTTGATTATATTTCACATCATTCATCCAAATCTGGAAAGTAACTGAAGGTAAATGTAGTGGAGGAAAAGTTATGGGCATAGATTTGTCTCATAATTATTTTTGTGAACATAAAAATAATTTGTGTGTAAATATGTGATTTGTAAATGTAAAACACCATCCACAAATGCATTTGAAAGATTTGCAAATGTAAAACGGATCTGTAAATACGCAAAATATTTTCACAAATAAAAAAAAATATCTGTGAATATCTCTTTAACATTGACAACTTTCGATCAGGCATTGGTGAATCCATTTTGTATTTGTCAACCAGAAATGCTTGCGGATCTCAAATCTCTGCTTGTGGATCTCAAATCTCTCTGCTTATATCTGCTTTATTGGTGAAAAATATTCAGCCTATTTGCAGATCCGTTTTACATTTGCAAATTTATTTGTGAGTTTGCAAATCTTTTAAATGCATTTGTGGATGGTGTTTTACATTTACAAATCACATATTTACACACAAATTATTTTTATGTTCACACAAATAATTATGAGACAAATCTATGCCCATAAAAAGTAGACCATTACCTCTGCACTGTAGTGGGATAAAAAGTATACAACATTTGTCTACTAAATGTAATATAGAGTAAAAGTATGAAGTAGCCTACCATAACGGGAAAATACTCAAGTAAAATACACGCATTTGTTAACTTAAGTAGGCTAGGCCTACAGTACTTGAGAAAATTAGATACATTCCACCACTGCAGGCAAGCACAGGGATTGAAGGCCTACTGTATGTACCCCCCCCCCCCCCCTAAAACATTTTATTGTGTAATGAATTAGATGACATAAACAAAGAATATCTTTTGAATTTGGCTGAACCAAGCTTCTAACCCCTGACATGGGTAAGACCCTATATAAACATCACAAAAATTGGATCTTTAGTTTACTAAATTAATTGTCATAATGTCTGACTACCTTAACCCTATTGATTGTGTACAGGTTGTGTAGCTTTGCCCTCCTAAGTTGACCACTATTAACTTTTCTCCTGTTTAGCCCATGGCCGGGGGTCCTTCTCAGGTCGACTATTTTCATTTCCTCGGTCCTCGGTCCTCGGTATCGCGGAAGTTGATTTGTCTGCGCCATCTTGAGTAGCGTCCCATGGCTCTTATTTCTGCCGGAGGACCGAGGATCGAGGAGCGAGGAGCGATAATGGAGGAGCGATAACCGAGGAACCACCAGACCATCCTCCGGTGAAATCCTCAGACACTCGCCCCGCCCCCTTACTGTGTAACGCTCACTGATTGGACGATGCAGCGCATGCACTGATCTGATGCTTCTTGACATGAGAGCAGAGTTTCCCAGCGGAGTGAAGAAAACACATGAAACTCACGGGACTCACTCCTCAGTTTATACTGTGTTTTGTTTCAATTAATGCATCATTCAGTTACAAATATGTGATATATCTGAACAACAAAGTGGTCAAAAATTATTTTATTCATTTATTGGAAACATTTTCATGATCGCTTTTTCGTTTTACATTTTCATTTATTGTCATTTCCATTCAGTCAGTCATTAAGTGCTATTTAACATGTTAATTTGCTACATATCCACACAAACAAAGTGTGCAATCCAATGATTAATGAATGTTAATCTAACTGGGTTTTGATAGATAACATATCTCTTTTTCTTCTCTGAATTATTTTATTTCTATTGTGCACTCTAATCAATATTAATCCAACTATTGTTCGTTTATACATTTTAAGAATGGCGTTTATCTTTTTTGAGAATGAGTTCTTATTTTATTTAATGTATTTGGGTCTACAACAGATGATACAAATGTTTGTGTCAGTAAATGTGTACTAACAGAGGCGAGGGTGTTCGTGAAAATAACGGGGACAGAGCTGCTGTCAGACGAACAGCTGTGCGGCGTCATCACAAACGGACGTCGCTTCACGTGACGCTCCGGAAGAAAGGACGTGCCATTGCTCTAAACTCATTTCCCTGTTTCTCGTGGTTTCCTTGCGTCTCTCCATGCTTCCCTGGTGGGAGGGACTAAACGCAGGGAAACGACGCAAGTGAGGGGCGCAAGGATTCCATTTAATCGACCTGAGAAGGACCCCGGGTCTATGCGTCATTTCCCTCTGTAGTTGAGGTGTGTTGATCGGTGGCCGCCAGGGGGAGCCTGTGTGAACACAGCAGCAGACAGACAGAGCGTAGAAGAAGAAGAAAACCGGAAGTAAACATGGCCCAGGAGAAGAGCATGGCGGCGATCCCAGAGTTCCTCAGTAAAGCAGAGTTACTTAAACAGGGAGCAGAAGCCAGAGTGTACCGGGCAAGGTTCCTGGGAAGGCCGACTATTGTTAAGGAAAGGTTCCGGAAACAGTACAGACACCCGCTGCTGGACGAGAAGCTGACCCACCGCAGGACGGTGCAGGAGGTCCGCTCCGTGCTGCGGTGCCGCCGAGCAGGCGAGTCCCCCCCTCACACTGACACCGCTGAGGGGTCAGAGTGTCAGACCACTCATTAACGTTAAATAAAAGTAGCTTATTCAATTTTCACTGACCTAACTACAATACAGAAGTGAACACCGTGCTGGGGCTGCACCACACTGTCTGCCTGTTAGAGAGACTGACGGGTGGGTTGTGTTCCTCTCAGGTTCCACTATGGAGCTGTGCAGATGTCTTGGAAGAACACAACATGGATATAAAACAAAACGTCATAGTCTATAAAGATTTTGTTATTATCACATTTATTAATTGTTGATTTTATAACATTTGAAAAATAGAGATCACAACATCCCAAACTTGAGAATAATAATCCTTCTCTTTTAGAATCAACCATGCAAAATAATACAACAAAAAACGGATTTATTCACAGCTGAAGTTAGTCCTCTATGTTTGTTTTATTTTTATTTATTTACCAGCTATGTGAATAATTGTTCAGTTTTTCCCCAAAGATGTACATGTTGGGGCAGCTCTAACCCTGAGACATGCTCTTTCGCTCTGACACCTCGACATACACTCCTTGTGTATGTGGATGTGTGGTCCATCTGTATTTCAGGCCTAATGTGTATTGGTCCTGTGTGACATCTGTATTTTTACTGTTATATATTAACAGATTGAAAACTGAAAACACTCAGTCATTATTTATATTCTTCTTCTCCTTGTTTTTCAGTAGTAACCAATTGTCTATAGGCACACACAGAGTCAGAGGTCAGAAAGTATGTAAAGATGCACAGATGCACAGACGCACAGACAAGTACTTTTTTGGTTTTGATCTGGTTGAAAATAAAGAAATGTAGAATAATGACGTCCTTATGACTTGATGCTAGAAAACACAGGGTCCTTATTATTTGATTTAGAATCTTAAGAGGCCAACGTACACGTTTTAAATAAAACTCTTCGTCTTCTCTCCTCAGGCATATCTGTCCCGGTAGTCTATTTTGTGGACTACACATCCCACAGTATTTTCTTGGAGGAGATTGTGGGCTCCTCGACTGTGCGGGACCACATCGCCTCCTCCCCCCCGTCTGCTCGCTGTGAGGGTCTGGAGCCGCTGGCTGAGAGGGTGGGGCAGGTCCTGGCCAGAATGCACGACGAGGATGTCATCCACGGAGACCTGACCACCTCCAACATGCTGCTGAGATGCGGTCCGGAGGACAAGGTGTCAGAGCTGTTCCTCATCGACTTCGGCCTGAGCTACATCTCCGCTCTGCCCGAGGATAAGGGGGTGGACCTGTACGTGCTGGAGAAAGCCTTCCTCAGTACCCACCCCCACACAGAGGCGCTGTTCCAGAGGCTGCTGAAGAGCTACGCTGCGGCATCCAAGAAGTCCTCAGCGGTCATTAAAAAGCTTGAGGAAGTCCGGTTGAGAGGGAGGAAGAGGTCCATGGTGGGGTGAAGATCCGTGCTGTGTTCAGGGCCTCTGGAGATCATGTTTATACAAATCAGTTATAGTTACAAAGCTTTCATTGTGCAGAAAATATCCAACATAAAATAAAAAAATATTGTGAATAAAATGTGTTTTTCTTCTCATGGGAGGCAGATATAATAGAAATATGGAGTTCGAAAAAGCATGTTGTTTTGCACCTGCAAAATGTTACATACAAAGTGAGATTTAGCATGATACATCAGCACCTTCATCCATATTTACTGATACTTTCACATTTAGTACTAATGCTACACAGACCTCAGAGGCTGTTGCACTGCTTTACAATAAAGTAAGCATTCAGGAATGTAATGCTTATCAGGTCAAAATATGTTATGATGACATTATTTACCTGACTTCAAATCCTTTCTTCTTTTGAACTGGTTATAGGTAGGTGTTATGTCGATCCTAGTTTTAGTTACCTAGCTATCTTTTCACCTGAAATCACTGAATCAGTGCTGTTACTGAGATATGTTCCTTTTTAAACACTTAACCATACCATGAATGATATGCAGCTCATATGCATTTATTTTGCAAACAGACAACAGATCTTTGGATTTTGGACATAAGCATTTTGAAAGTTGAGATATGTTTTGCCAAAATATTCCCACTAGAATAAGAAGACCAATCATTATTGAATGATAACGGCTCTAACAAAAAAAAGTCTGGGCTCCATGAGGAGGAGGTGTCAGCCCCAGGTCAGAGTCCAGGAGGAGGAGGTGTCAGCCCCAGGTCAGAGTCCAGGAGGAGGAGGTGTCAGCCCCAGGTCAGAGTCCAGAAGGAGGAGGTGTCAGCCCCAGGTCAGAGTCCAGGAGGAGGTGCATTAGAGCAGCACTCCATGATTCATACCTCCTGAGAAACCAGGTGAATGTTTACCGCCCAGCCCTACTGAACATGATCCTCACACAGCTACCACGTGACCCTCAGTCCAGGGAATGTCTTTGAGCTGTGCGAACACTCTGTACTTCATAATGTTCTGACATCGTCCAAATGCAGCACCAACAGAATATAAAAGTGATGATTAAAGTAATGCTTATTGTCTGCCACTGTGGAGGTAAGAAGCATTGTTTCAGAAGGAAGCTGTTTCTCTTGTGCAGTTTATTTGACTGTTTTTCTTTTGCAAACTTCACTCTCATGTTTCCAGGCTCCTCATCTGACACCACCCGGCAGCTCAGTGTGTTGGTGGGGGCAAATGTGACTCTGGGCTGCCTGTTTGATAAGCTGTCCAGGCTGGTGGAGTGGAGCGCTCTCACCATTGAGTGGAACGTGGTGGATACACATGCAGAGAAGAGCGTAGTGTACACCTTTGAGGATGGAAGAGCGCATGTGAACAGAGAGGGCTCTGAGGTGGACAGAATGCAGTTGCTACAGAGTGATGCTTCTCTGCAGCTCCACAATGTGACTGTGGGAGATGAAGGGCTGTACTCCTGCAGAATCATCACCCCTGTGGTCTACACAGAGACCACCTCACTGGAAGTGCTGGGTATTTACTCTGATCTGTGTCACGCACGCTAGCACAACATGTTCTGCTCCTTGAAACACCTTCACAGATCTCCCTCCAAATGTCTCAGATTGCTTGCAGCAGTTTTTGTTGCATGTTAGATTTCTGTTATGGAGGCTTTGTGCCAACAGAATTACCCATAGGCCTGCTTTTTATAGCCAATTGTGAAGTTATAAATGATACCTGGTATGTGTTGCAGTGTTTATGGTTTATTACTGATCTAAATTGTTTGGCTTCACACTGCTAACATATCAATTAATTAAATAAGTAGTTCAACATTTTGGGAATATCTTTTTTGCTGTCTTGCTGAGAGTTCAAATAGAAGATTGATACCCTTTCACTGCATTAAAGATAGGCCTACAGTTATTAACTGGTTGGCTTAGCTTAGCACATAGAAAGTTGAGCTAGCCTTCCCTGGCTCTGTCCAAAGGTGACAAAATCCACGAGCCATCTGAAGCTATCACAGTTTACCCATGTTTCCATTTGTTATGCTAAGCTAACTGGCTGCTGACATTAGATTTATATTTTATGTACAGAAATGTTTTGGCAACTGTCGTCATGATAACAGCTTCCAACACAATAGTGACATTTTATCACAATATTAATTTCACTTAATCAATTTGACTTATCATTTAGCTCCCCCAACAAAAGGTGGGAAGTAACTAAGTATATTTACACAAGTACTGTACTTAAGTACAATTTTGAGATCCTATTACTTTACTCAAGTATTTCTATTTTATGCTACTTTTCACTT
This sequence comes from Trematomus bernacchii, assembly GCF_902827165.1. Classification (NCBI taxonomy): domain Eukaryota; kingdom Metazoa; phylum Chordata; class Actinopteri; order Perciformes; family Nototheniidae; genus Trematomus; species Trematomus bernacchii. The sequence goes on from NW_022987469.1 coordinate 1,553,189, forward strand.
CTACTCTACTGAAATTCAGAGGTAAATGGTGTACTTCTACTCCACTACATGTATTTAATACCTTTAGTTACTTTACAGATGTGGATGAATGATGTGAAATATAATCAAGTGTTAAATCAGACTTTAGTTCCACCTGGAGTAAATTCACAAGCTACCCTGCAGTATACAAAGTCATTCAAACTAGCTGCACCTTTACCAGCTTTGAGAACACTTTCATGATCAATCATTATAAAACATATCATATATATTATTCTGAAATGGACCAATCTGCACAATCACTACTTATACTGTCGCTACTTTAACTATATTTTGATGATAATACTTTTCTACTTTTACTTGAGTAACATTTTGAATGCAGTACTTTTACTGTAACAGAGTATTCCTACTCTACTTTTACTCCAGTATAAGATCTGTGTGATGATTCTGTTTAGTTTTGGTTTTGTTGTGTGCTTGTGTTTTCTTCTGTCTCCCCCCTCCCCTTCCTCTGTTTTCCTCTGCAGGGCTGGTGTGTGACAGGGAGTTGGCTGGCTCCTCCCAGCAGCAGACGAGGCACACCTCTCACCTCTTCAACCTGTTGCCATAAAAGCCCGGTCCTCTTGCCACTTCCCTGCCAGATAATTCCGTCGTGTTCGACCCTCCTGTGTGTCTCGCTGTTCTCCTCGTCCCTGTGATCTCGTCGCCTGGATTTTTGTCTCCTGTCCTTTCTGTCTCCGTGCCAGCCAGCTTCCTGCCTCCACTGCCGTTACCTGTGCCTCTGCTTTAAATACACTTTTTGTTTTTGACCATCTCTCTCTCTAAGTCTTTTGCTTTGGGGTCCAATATCTCTAGGCCATAACAATCTGAGTACTTCTCCCACCTCTGCCACCAACTTATAACATTCTGTTTTACTGATAATATTTCCATTACAATATGTCTACCACAGCAGCGTGCTTCAAAGTTTCATCCCAGAAAGAGACGTTTTTTATGTTACATTTTAGGGAGTAAGACCCCACCCAAAAATGACAATGTAATGTTTTTGCTCCCGCCCCCAGCGCGGCCTTCAGTGTTGCTCCCAGAGAAGGCAGCAGTGACGGAGGGGGAGGAGAAGACGATACAGTGTGACATCACAGGTTTCTATCCAGAGAAGCTGGCCGTGACGTGGCTCATCCTGAACGGCTCCCACACTGTGCTCGCAGGGTTAAGCCCCCTCTCCCGCGTCTGCACCGAAATGGCCATTCACAATGCAGATGGCACCTTCAGCATCCACAGTGGCATCACCATGCACTCGTCAGCAGTGAAGGGTGGAAAGATGAGCCTCATGTGCCAGGTGGAGCACAAGACCTACAGCCGGCCGTACAACACGTCTGTCACACTGACTGTTCAGGGTGCTGCTTTTTCTTCTTTCTGTCATTATGTAGACACTCATTTAACCGTGTTTCATACTAAAATACACATTTATTATATGTTATATATATCTCTCCATCCCTTTCCCCTGCAGCTCCACCCCAGCCTGTGTACAGTGACGTCACCCTGATAGCTCTCACCAGTGTCACCAGTCTGCTGCTGGCCAGCGCCGCCATCGGAGGAGCTCTGCTTCTCTACGCCTATCTGTGTAAGGGTATGTCTCAGTATAACCAAAGTGCATTTTTACTCTTTAAACTATTCAACAAGTCTAGCCTGAGTTTGAAGTGAGAGTGTGGATGTGATGATAATAGGTGTTATGGAGATTGTTATAGCACATATTATGTTCACTTCAATAAGGGTTGTCGATGGAGTAGGAACAGAGTGGGGATTTCTGTTGTAAATCTAATAAGGTTTTTGATTGTTTACATTTTAGTATTGGTCTTTCTTTATAACGTCATTATTTATTTATTTTTCTGATTCATTATGGGTTGGATCAGTTGGCTCACATGAGTATGGGCGGAACTCTTGGACAATATAATCAGCTGTTGACCTGTGTGAGGTGTGTGTGGAAGAGAGGTCCAAGGTTCAGTGGTCCAACACACTGGAGATCTCCACCAGAGGGCATTTCTTTTCTGCCTGGATTTAAGTTATTCTCTAGAAAAAAAGACTGGAATTTGCCCACAAAGAAGATTTACTTACATCCTCTTCATCCCTTTTGTCAGAATGTTTTGTTACCTAACAATATTTCTGAGGGAATTCTTGTACTTTTAATTTCATAACCTTCATCTTAACCCTTAGATACATAAGTGGGTCTTTTTTTACCCTGTGAGGTGGTTTTCTTGAAGTATCTTTGTAATTACATTTTTGTATCATTTCATATTCCAGCTATTCCTCAAAAAACATGTTTTGGATATCATGCCATTCACATTTTAAATTGAAATGTTATACATTTTAAGAAATTGTAGTTTTTGTATTACTGCCCCAAGCTTCCACAAGTGACCCGCATGCTTTTCCTATGGAATCCTCTGGAACCTTTGATTCTTATCACCTGTTGCTGTCAGGAATACATTCACTGTAGATGCACAGACTACATCACAAGTGACACCTCTCAGGAAGATTATTTTACACAGCGGCTCAGGAAGAAATCACTACGGATTATCAAAGACCCCCATCACCCCAGCCACAAACTGTTCTTTCTGTTGCCGTCTGGCAGACGTTACCGCAGCATCCGGGCAAGGACAAGAAGATTCGGAGACAGTTTATTCCCGCGGGCAGTGAGACTGTTAAAAAATTGAACTGTTGAAACAACTTCAAACATTCAACTGCTACTCAGTAGTATGTATCTAATACCTAATATATATATATCATTCCAATAACTTGTATATAGACTCATACTGCACTATTCCACATCATAACTTTATTTCATTTTTATAACTATTATTATTTTTGTATTGCTCTTGCTCTTATTGTTATTATGTTATGTTATTATGTTGCATTGTTGGAGAAGCCTGTGACATAAGATTTTCAACTGCATAATTACTCTGTAGCTATGTCAGATTGACAATAAAGAACCTTGAACCTTGAACCTTGAAGATCTGATACCTGTCAGTCTAATAATAATAATAATAATGCATTATATTTTGATAGGGTTTTTCAAGGACTCAAAATCGCTTTACAATATAAGGGAAGGTTAGGGTGGGGGGTATAGGACGATCAAACTTGATCAACCGGCATGGATTGATGGGGGGTGGGCTATGAAGAGATGAGAGGAGAAGAGATGAGTTTTTTAGTGTGAACCAATATATAATACTAAATATTATACAAGTGATTTTTCTTAACCAAAATGACACAAATGGCATAAAAACATATATTATTCTAATAAGGGTCCTTTTTGACCCACTTATGGAAGAGTGTAGGGTCCAGCCACTCGTGCATCTAGGCTACTTCGCAGAGTGAGATAATGTTTAAAACATATGATAAGCTTATTAAATGTTTACATTTCAAATATAAGGACAAACCAGGGTGTACGATACAAGTGGGCGTTTCTCATCATAATTCTTCCAAGAACTTCATTTCATTGATGATGACTGTGCAGCCATCAGAACAAAGTGGGGGGAGGATTTATTGATTGTAGAGGCGTTATTCTCCTCTATAATAAATGATCCAAGTTCCACACACTTTCAGAATGAAAGGAAAACCCTTTATTGTCTTTGTCTTATCTGTGCAACAACATTCCTATTTCTCTCCTCAGCTCCACCAAGTGTTTCTGAGATCAGCAAACCCAGCATCATTTATGCTCAGGTGCAGACGGACCTCAGATGCACCATCAGAGGAGCTGGACAGCGGGAGCTCAGAGTGAGGTGGTCTAAACTCAGTGCAGGCTCAGAGGAGCTGTCAGAGGGGGGCTCTCTGCTGGGCGGGGGGGATCTGAGTGACCAGGCCTGTCTGCTGTCAGACTGTGAACACCACACATCCGTCCTGACCGTGTGTCTGACCGTCTCTGAGGACCGGACCCAGTACCAGTGTGAGGTGCTGTGCAGGGGCCAGAGCATCACCAGAGTGACCACAGTCCGGGTGAAAGGTGAGGAGGTGGAGCGTTCTGTAACAGCAGCAACTAGGGAGCATTTCTACCATATACTTTGATTCAGTATTGTAATAATTTCTAAATAACTGTATCCCAAACATTACTTTTTATTGGTGACTTTGTGTGTGGCTTCTATGAGCAACTTCTTTCACATTGTTTTCAGTTTGTCATTTGACACATTGTTATTTAAAATAATGTATCGACTTGAATTGAAGTCACAGTCTGTCATGAAGGAAACATATACATAAATATGTGCATAATGCAAGAATATATCAGCGAGACAAGTTCACTTAGTCAAGATCCTTTCAGCATACAATTCAAAGAAGCACATTTCCTTTAATAAGGATTTTTATAACCTCGTTATATTATTTATCAGAACCAGTGAGATCAATTGTGTAACTGCTTAAGGAGCGTTAAGGTCATCCTTTCACCTGTTATCCTTAAACCTCAAAACTAGTTATCTTGGAAACCCTTCACCTGAAAAGCAGATGGATAGTTATGTTCTGAGCTTTATTCTCTCCTCCTGTGAATGACACGGCTGCCCCCCCCCCCCCCCCCCCCCCCCCCCTCACCACACTGTCACCCCTGCAGTGGAGCCGTCTTTCCTCCAGATCACCAGCATCCCTCAGATCCCCAAGGTGGAGAGGAGCCTGGTGCTCTGCTGTCGGCTGGAGAACTTCTACCCCCAGGAGGTGGACCTGGAGTGGTCCAGGAACGACGGGGAGCCGGTCTGTGGGGTCACACACTTCGGACCTTTCTCGGACCACACCCGGCTGTACAGCCTGTGGAGTAAGATCCAGCTGCTCATGGCCAGAGAGGACGAGAGGGCCGTCTACAGCTGCCGGGTCTACCACTCCAGCTTCCCTGCTCCGGGGTACAAGGACGCCCTGTACCACATCAACACTCAAGGTAGCTCCACCTAACCTCTTACTGTTGGTTTGAGCAAACCAGCTTCTATTGATTTCCTACGGTGGTGGAAAGCAACTCATTACATTTACTCTAGTACTGTACTTCCGTTTTTTAGGTACTTGTACTTCACCTGAGTAATTTCCTTTTATACTACTTTATACTTCTACTCTACTACGTTTTGGAAGCCAATCTTATACTTCTTACTCCACTACATTTATTACAGATGTATGTGCTAGTTACTTTATACATTCAGATTTTGACACACAACACTCAGAGAAATACTTTTGAATTAGGATTATATTGTTATTATATTTCAGAATCTGTTCAAAAACATTTGACAGTTCCAGCTTCTGAATCGTGAAGATTTGCTGCTTTTGCTTTAAAATATCTGATATGCAGCTTTGTTCAAATGTTCCTTTTAATCAGATCAATATTAAAAGCAGCTTTCCCATAAACCTCATAGAGAGAGATAGAGAGAGATAGAGAGAGATAGAGATATAGAGAGAGAGAGATAGAGAGAGATAGAGAGAGATAGAGAGAGAGAGAGAGAGAGAGAGAGAGAGAGAGAGAGAGAGAGAGAGAGAGAGAGAGAGAGAGAGAGAGAGAGCACGCACACACACACACACAGCTGGTTAAAACAAAGCATTGCACATAATGTGAGGATAATTGAACAAAGTATAAACATCTAAAAATGTTGAGCGTTAAAGATAGAATCGTATCCATGCTAAAAGAGAATCTCCCCCCCCCCCCCCCCCCCCCCCCCCCCTGTGCACAGGGACTCCTCCTGACGTGATGTTCATCGACTGCGAGCCACCGTGTCCCCTGCTGGGGGGGGACTGCACTCTGCAGCTGTGCCTCAAAGACTTCTGTCCTGAGGACGTGTCAGTGACCTGGACTAAAGATGGAGAGGAGGTTCCCTCTTTCAACACCCCCCCGAGCCTCAACATCAACGGCCTCTACTCCATGTACACTTTCCTCAAACTCACCCCCACCAAGCAGGACCGGGGCTCCAGGTTCAGGTGCCGGGTGGAGCACAGTGCCCAGCAGGAGCCGGAGGAGAGGCTCTTCACCCTGCCGCTCACACACAGCCTGCTGAGGATCCAGCCTGCAGACGCCTGATCCTGCAGACTGTCTGCACTCTACAGTTCTTTGATTTATGAGAGTGGGGATGCTCTCAGTAGAGAGGTTTATTGTCGTGGGTCACAGGTTCCTAAAGGATGCACTATGAATATATACAAGACAATACAAATAGTGCACACTGTGGGATAAATATGTCCCTGATACTTCTGATCTGATGCGCACATTTTATTCATGGGTCCATCATTTCTTATAATCTGTATATCCTGGAAAGTTTCAGGAAATACTTCATATATTATTCATATAATTATTGATACTATTTATAAGTTAAGCAAAGTTCATATCTCTGCATGGTGTGCTGGTCACTGACTGAAAGAAACGTAAACACTGGAACTCTTCATAATAATATAACATTTGAAATATAAAAGACAGACCCATAAAATAATGTGTTACAAATGATTGTGGGGGATTTATTGATTAGAAAAAAAAAATATTTGTAAGATATTGGTTTTATACTCAGCAGTTTATTTCTGCTCAGTATGCATTCTCATGAGTTCTCCTGCCCCCCAAGGAACTTTCAAATGTTATTTAATATCTAAAGACGCAATGTGAGGGCAAATGAAATCCCTCAAAGTTACTAAACAACAACACACACTAATGTTAAGCTCCAACATTCAGTGAGAAAACATTTAATAAATAGTATTAAATCATTTGATTGTACTATTTAGCAAACACTTTTGTTTCAATGTCAGAAAAGCTCCCCTGTGATTGGCTCTCCTGAGGAGCTCTAAAAGTGACAGGTGGGAAAGAGAACGATGAATCTTGTATCAGTTCTGTTGATGGCCCTTCAGTTCAGGTGCAGCGTTATGTAAGGCTCACATTGGGTGCGTCTCACTTCGGTTATTTTTCATTTCCTCGCTCCTCGGTCTCGGTATCACCGGAAGTTGATTTGTCTGCGCCATCTTGAGTAGCGTCCCAGTGGCCTTATTTGTGCCGGAGAACCGAGGATCGAGGAGCGATAACGGAAGAGCGATAATCGAGGAACTACCAGACCATCCTCCGGTGAAATCCTCACACTCGCCCCGCCCCCTTACTGTGTATCGCTCACTGATTGGACGATGCAGCGCATGCACTGATCTGGCTGCTGTCAGACGATCGAGACGATCAGCTGTGCGGCGTCATCACAAACGGACGTCGCTTCACGTGACGCTCCGGAGGAAACGAGTCCCATTGCTCTTAAAACTCATTTCCATGCTTCCCTGGTGGGAGGGACTAGTCGCAGGGAAACGACGCAAGTGAGGGACGCAAGGAATCCATTTAACCGAAGTGAAACGCACCCCTCGTCCTTAGGTTTCACTGTTAGCCTGCATAAAGTCCGTCTGTAGAACATTTGATTGCATCAGGAAAAAAGTTGAGTAGTAAAACAGCTTTTATTATTTGATAGTGTTTGCACAATGAATGTTACAACAGCGTTTCCATGTACAGACAGCTTTGTTAAAAGCTACATTATAACAAACAGACACTGCATTCTCCGTTTGATTGACTATTGATGATCATTTCAAACCGAGACGAGGATGATTCAATGATAACATGGTGCAAGAAGAGAGTTATGATAAGATCAGCGAAAATGTGTTGTGAATATGGAGTTGAACAGAGATTAGAACTCACATCCAGTTCATATCTTGGGTTTACAAGGCATTTGGTCAGTGGTAGAATATCAGCTTGAAATCACTCCTGAACATATAAAACCATTCATTTAGCACAACCTGAAACTCATACAGCTTGGATTAAAACTATGACTTTGTTTATAGGTAAGATCATAATAAACATTAAAGCTATTCCATACTATTAGGATTCAAACAATGATGCACAGAGAAGAGTATTAAACACACATCCTTTGATGGTGTGTTAAGCGCAGTTCTTTCATTCTATATATTTATTTTACAACCTGAAGCGATCACACCGTAAAGAGAAAATATCTTGGTCCATAAATATTTGGCTGACACTTAAATTGACTTGAAGTCATATTGCAGAATGTGTCATGTTTTCTATCAGCAATCTTTACTACACTACACATAATACTCTTCATATTTTCACATATCTGAAGTATTTGATAGACATAAGGCACTGGAAGGCATAGCAACACACCACTGAGCTGACTGAGTGCACTTCATTATGAATACAGTAATACATTCATCTTTTTAAGCAGTGTAGAAACTATTTGTACTTGATTAAATGTAACTAATATTTGTTACAGTTACAGCATAAATTCATATTATTAAGAGCATGTGATCAAAATGTGACTAGTTTTACTTTGGACCTGAATCCCAATAAAGACAAGGTTACACAACGTTGTCTGAAACCAGGGCCCAGTCTGCTCTGATAGGTTAGCTGGCCAGCTCTGTTGTGATTGGTCAACCGCTTAGAGATGTCCTGCCCCTTAGCCTATCACGCAGAATGTGTTAGAGCGCTAGCCAATAGAAGCACGAGTATTAAATAGTGATGTCACTATGATATTATAATAAGGCCCCCTTTAAATAGTGAAACTAATCTCAAGCCCAAAGCATACATTGAAGTGCATTTTGAAAGTAAGATGTAGGCAAAGTGGTCAGAGTTTGTGTAAAAAGAGCCGCAGATGCTGCTCAGCTGAAGTCTCTGTTGGTGAGGATCATGGGGGCCACCAGGGTCCACACGTACAGGGCCAAACACACCCAGCTGGAGGTGATCTTCACCCACACTGCTGGCCAGCTGCTGGTCACTGTGTAGTCTGCATCAGGGCTGTCAAGAACACAACAGGCATTAACATCAATCTGCTTATAACGTCTTTCATTTACAACAAACTATTGTTTCAGAAGAGAAGGTGAAACTCACTGGAGGGCTTTACATCCAAGTAAGATCATTTTTAGATCTAGAGACGCCATAAGCTACAACAGTCAAAGAGGGTGAGTAAATGCACCCTTAATAGTGGTCGTAGGGTAATGCCTCACTGGAAAGAGCAGCAAGTAGGTCAAAGCTGAATTTGGTCTGTATGTTAATATATGTTTAAAACAGATGACTTTGTAACAACTGTGGGACAATCAGCCAGACAAACCATTTGAGGGAAATGCCATCATTTTCAACCATTTTCCTAATTGTGGCCATTCTGACTAATGGGTCACGCTCGCCCAGTTACAGCCTCTCATGCTAGTGTTTCAATCTATTCTCTGGGGAAAGCATCTATTTCTCTGGCAAATGAATACAAACATGTTGAAAAACCCAAAAGGCCTCTTAAACAAAAGAATCCTCTAACCGAAAAACATCATCGTATTGCAGAAGCAGATGAGGTTGCTAAAAGAACGCTGGGTGTAAATCCGACTGTGTGTTACTTTCTTGTCTAAATATGAGGAACTTTTCATCTGATGTGTGGAGCGGTGAGGCAAATATTTTTCTGATTCATTTTGGAATTTTGTCAAACTGTTCCACACAGCTGGGGGGGGGCAGGCTGTGTGCAGGACTGACCTGTACCAGTTGGTGAGGGTCATCATGATGTACAGGGAGGCCAGGAAGAGCATGAAATGGAAGAAGGAGTAGCTGTACTGCACCAGGTCCCGCTCGTTGTCCTCCACCCTCCGGGGCCCCGGGGCCTCCTCGGAGAGGTCGGAGCTGCTGCCCTCCTCCGCCAGGATGGCCGAGTCTTTGGAAGCCATGGTCAGCTTGTTCACCTGGCTGGTGCTGGACGACCGAATGCTGAGGGCAGAACACAGGAACATGGATACTGTGTGTCTATTTGGAAATTATGAATTTATAGAAAGGTTCAATTGGCCCTGAAGTGTAAAACCATACTAAAAACAAACTGAGGAGTAGGGCTGCCCCCTAATAGTCGAATAATCACTAGTCGACTAATAAAGTCTTAATCGAGCAATTTTTTATTAGTCGTTTAGTTGGGAAAAAAAGCTCCATCCGTGCGCTGAATGTGCTATGACGCGTCAGCCGGAAACCCCCTCAGACTTCATTCAGAGCTGTGTCTGGTCATTCAGTTTGTTTGGTCTGGCAGGAAATCCAAAGTGTGGATCTTTCTGAGCGAGTAAAGGACCACAAGGTGACATGCAAACTAGGACGGCAAAGAGTCTCCTCCTGCACACCATCAGAGCGCAGCTTCCTGAATGCCGGCTTCATAACAACACAGAGCTTAATTATCCCCAACGTGTGTTACTTTCTCAGACTCTGAGGAAAACAGCAGCAGTGAGTCAGGCAGTAGCCTAGCATTGTATCAACATGTATAGACCTATAATATATAATCATTCTGACCTCAGAAAACTACAAAGCTTTCATTTCATGATGAGGGCGTAATGCGGAGGGATTTTTGCCCACGCTCATATTTTTAGTTTCTCTGTAGTATTTATTGGGTTGTTATATTCAGATATGAATAATAGAAACTAGAACTAAATGTTCCGTGTGTGTCCTCACTGCTTGTTCACACACACAATAAGAATCCTTACCGGAGCTTCTGCTGTTTACACCGCTGCGTCCGTGCCGTGCGCTGTGACCCTCATGCGCTCTCTACATTTAATTCATATTTCAAATGTTCATTATTAAAGTTTTATTTTATATTTGATGTGAAGCACAACGTACCATGCTGTTATAATAACGCTCTTTATCAGCCTTTGAAACTGAAACCATTTTGGAAAAAAAAAAAGAATAAAAAAAAAAAAACCTAACCCATACATATATATATATACAGGGGTGCACATAACTGGTACGCAGGTACGCATGCGCGGCAACAATATGAAATGCGTAACGTCACTTGTGTCACAACGCGCCTTTGCGTACCTGATAGGTCATCAAAACAAAACACATATTTCGCCTACACATGTTTCTTGTCAATACTCAGTGGAGTAAATTATTAGACATGTCCAAAAAAAACAAAGACATTAAGCAGCCACTTTGCCGTTTCGCTCCCTTGTTTGTTTGTTTGTTTGTAGCCTTTATTTATCCAGGTTAAAAATCCCATTGAGATCAACGATCTCTTTTACAAGGGAGACCTGCTAAAATCTTCAGACTTTCTATGACTGATTGAACTGGGTGCTGGCCGTGCCGCGCAGGACATAACCGACGGACCTGTGAAGCTTCACAGGAGGCAGAGGCTTAGATCACTGGACGACAGAGTTGGTCGCCGTGTGCACAGACGGAGCTGCTGTTAACGTCGGTGTGTACAACAGAATTGTACCAAAACTACGTCAACTGGCTGCGGTGGGAGACTCCCCTGTGCACATTCTGTGCCCCGCGCACACACTGGAGAACTGCGCAAAATCAGCTGATCACAACGTTCACGCTCTGTGGTCAAGCTGCTGCAGTTTTATTTACAACAAAGTGGAGTAAAACACACAGCTGCAAACTTACTCAGGCTGTTAATGGAAGAGTTTGAAATCAGACAGAGGTGGAAGAAGTGTTACTCAAGTAAAATTAGAAAAGTATTATCATCAAAATCTAGTTAAAGTAGCGACAGTAAAAGTAGTCATTTTGCAGATTGGTCCATTTCATAATAATGTATATGATATGTTTTATAATTATTGATCATTAAAGTGTTTAAAAATTAGTTTGAATGACTTTGTATACTGCAGGGTAGCTTGTGGATTTACTCCAGGTGGAACTAAAGTCTGATTTAACACTTGATTATATTTTCACATCATTCATCCAAATCTGTAAAGTAACTAAAGGTATTAAATAAATGTAGTGGAAGAAAAGTACATGATTTACCTCTGAACTGTAGTGGAGTAGAAGTACAAAGTAGCATAAAATAGAAATACTCAAGTAAACTACAAGTATCTTAAATTGTACCTAAGTACAGTACTTGAATAAGTGTACTTTGTTACTTCCCACCTCTGAAATCAGATATGACTTCAAGTCATGTGATAATTTCTTAGTATTTGATCCTTCAACTTGGCCTCAGGAAATGCAAGGACTTCACAGTTTTGGCAACAAGTTTTGGAGAAAGCAAATCGGAGGCTTACAAAGAGACAGGGAGGTGCATCTTCATCATCTTCATCATCTAGCACGCAAGAAGTGTAAATAGAGGACAGTGAAGGAGACACTGAGGAGGACAGTGAGGAAGACTGCACTTATTAACACCACGCTTCATGTGGGGTGAGTACCAAACGCTGTCTCCTGGTACTCATCTGAGTAACTCACTCAAAAAGTTATGTGCACACCTGTATATATATTAGGGCTGTCAGTCGATTAAAATATTTAATCGCGATTAATCGCATGATTGTCCATAGTTAATCGCGATTAATCGCAAATTAATCGCACATTTTTTATCTGTTCTAAATGTACCTTAGAGGGATATTTTTCAAGTTTTTAATACTCTTATCAACATATGAGTGGACAAATATGCTTTATATGTTTGTTTATTATCATTTGAACAATGACAAATATTCTCATGAATATTAAACACAACAACCTCTGAACATTACAAATATTCACCTCAATTCAACCTGGAACCTCTCTCATACAATAATACTGTGTGTGTGTGTGTGTGTGTGTGTGTGTGTGTGTGTGTGTGTGTGTGTGTGTGTGTGTGTGTGTGTGTGTGTGTGTGTGTGTGTGTGTGTGTGTGTGTGTGTGTGTGTGTGTGTGTGTGTGTGTGTGTTCCAACGGGAGCTGCCTGGACGCTGCAATCATGTTGCGCGTACTATCCGTGCTGAGTGTGCTGACTTTTCGTACAATGTCCCACTGTCTGGCTGCCTGCATAAAGTCAAGTGCTCGGCGCAGTTGTCGGCGAAATGTCATTGAAACAGCTCCTTATATCCGTTAGCTCAGCTAGCTAGCACCAGATGCTAACAACAACAACACGTAAGGTGTGCCTCGCTCGCGCGAGTCGCGCCACACATACACACACACCCTCCCGGTCCTCCCGATGGCCAGTCCGGTCCTGCCGGTGAGCGTGGAAGTGTGGTCTGCCACAAGCGGGCGGCAGGAGGGGGGCTGTCAGCATCAGCTTGTAGATGGTATTTTAAACTCGATGCGCTCTGAAACTACGGGGCGGCCGAGGACAAAAAATACACATGCGTTAATCGCGTTAAAATAATTAGTGGCGTTAATTTTTTTTTGTGTTAACGCGTTATTAACGCGTTATTAACGCGTTATTAACGCGTTAACTTGACAGCCCTAATATATTTATAATCATAATGTATCATAAACGTGCGACGATTAGTCGACTAATCGCCTTAATTGGCGACTAGAAAAATCTTTAGTCGAGGGCAGCCCTACTGAGGAGTACCTGTCTCATAAACACAGGTAGTTAGTAAGAAAACATTTGAATGGAACTTTATCTGTGAGGCTGTTGCCATTAGCCGCGTTCACACCAAGTACTTTGCCGTACTCAGTGCCGGCACTCAGTGCCCCGGCACTAATTACCCCAGGGCACTTAGTACAGATCGTGTTCACACCGGAATAAGTTCCCTGAGGGAAGATTACGCAAATGAGCCGCTGACGTAACTTCGTCTTCTTCTGCTTTGGGTTTACTGGCAGGCCGCAAACAACTTCACGGTGTATACTGCCACCCTGAGTCCCCGGCCGAAAGTCCCCGGAGTTGGGGACTGGCTTCAGTAGAAGCTGCTGGGACTCCCAGCAGCGTCTACTGAAGCCTTCCGAGTAAATCGCCAGAACGCCGACACCTCCTCATCTCCACCGCTCCCATGTTTTTTTTTGTGTTGCCATAAGTTAGTCTCTCTGCGTTTGTGCGCTGGGCGAATGCTAATGCTAATAATGCTAATGCGAGGATAATACAATGGCGGCTCTACAAAACATTTCAGAGTTTTACGGGGCGTGGTTTGCAATTCGCCCAGCCAATCAGAACTGGGGCACTTTTTCCCCCCAGGAAAGTACCATCTCTCAGCAGGCACTAAAAATGGGGGTAAAAGTTCCCGGCTTGAAGTACTCTTTTTGGTGTGAACGCGACATAAGGGGTACTAACAGAACTAAACGCGAAAAGTACGGGGAAAAGTACTCCGGTGTGAACGCGGCTATTGAATATTAGATTTTAGTTGAAATATATTTTTTAAGTCACAGTGTTCGTCACAGGTCACATTGTTATTTCATCCGTTTGTTTATGACAGTGAAGAAGGCTTGCATGTGATGTAATGAAACCTCCGGGATGATGAGCTGTGATAAACACCCACACTAATTAAATCCTCTGAGTTAAACCACTGTGTTCATATTGAAAGCGTATCAAGACTTTCTGTCCTCTTTGAACACGTGTCACTGTGCAGTTAGATGTGGGCAAGCCGATCAATAATCAATTAAAACCTGTGATTCGGCCCATCACAGCTACACTTCACATGATGCTCATGGGAACATTTTTGGACCTTGTGGGAAGTTTGTGAATGAAAATAGTTTGCATGAGGTGATCTCATTGTTTCTAATCTCAGCCTACCTTGAGTAAAGGATGCAGAGGACAAAGATGGCGAGCCCTACGATGCTCTGGGCGTCCCACCACGGCAGGTAGGGGGACGTAAGGACGGGCTCCTCTGTGTCCGGGCCCAGGATCAGCACCGCCGTCTGGTTCTCCATCTCCAGAGGGGCCAGGGTGGGCACTGCTATCTGCTGGAAGAGGCTCAGCAGGCTGGGGTTACACTCTCGATCTGAGGGGGGGGGGGGGATTAAACAAGCACGGGGGGTTTAAGTAGAAAGGGGGACAGTTATTGCTTGTTATTTTCAGACGTGTTGTTGCCTCTCATATGCCTTAAAAACACGTTCTTTGGAAAAACAGACATGAGACATGAGATCCTTGAAAGTAGCGTGAACATTTGACTTAGACCATATTAAATCAATAGTAATGCTTTGTGTGTGAATACTTTTGCACATTCTATGGAGGAATTAAACATGTTGCTCTGCTGCAGGCACAACATAAATCATGCTTTTTGAACAAAACCACAAAAGCATATCAAACGAAAGGTATAAGTCAAAGTCTTATGACGTAGAAAGAGGCTATTTCTTTCAAAAGAACAGAGACAGAAACACCGTCCGGTTCCTTGGTTGTAGCGAATGGATTCCTATTGTTTCTGCTCATTCCTAACTGAATCAATGTTTATAGCAGTAATTCACGCATGCAGCAGACATCCTCACCAGGTTCATTAGTCATGGCGGACCAGGTGAGATACATGGTGTACAGGGTGATGATGGAGGACTGCAGGAGACCTGAACGGGTCTGCGACTCCTGAGGATACACACAGATCAAATAGGCAGACAATGAAACATAAATAACATGAAATACTCCATGATAACTGGGCCAACTTCATTCACTCTTATGTTGTTAGTTTAGTTATTTATTTTCTTTTTAAAGCAGCTGGAATTCCATTTGAAAATGAGGTTCAGATTGGATGCAGTAATTAAGGACAACTTTAGAAGTTGAATAGCAAGTCAGCTTAATTTGAACTACACCTTTATTTAGTTGTTGTGGTGGTGATATGCAGTGATTAACAGAAACATGTAAGTTGCCCCTGAAAGAACAACAATAACATAGAAACAAGTATTTAAATCAGACTAGAATACAATTGAATGTTTATGATATATGGTGGAGTTCAGAGTGCTCACCATGCTTGTGTGCAATTTCTCCTCTCAGGATGCTTTATACTCCTCATAGTAACTTGAGCTAATTCCTATCTTTTAACGTATACCGAAAATAACATATTACAACATTACACTTGTGTAATGCATTTTGAGATTTGTCATGTTCCGAATCATCTAACTAGGTTTTAGGTCACATATCTCTCCTTGTGTCAGATCATTGGCTGTGGCTCAGTGTGATAGTTCGAGTCCCACTGCAGTCAGCATGTCGTTGTGTCCCTGAGACACTTCACCCCAAATTGCTCCTGTGGGGATTGTCCACAGTACTGAGTATGTAAGTCGCTTTGGATAAAAGCGTCTAACAAGTGACATGTAATGTAAAAATCATTCTCTCCCAAATATAGTCACATTTAAGGATTCATGGAAAGGACTCATCTTTAGAGTAAGAAACGTACTGCTTGCCCTGTGCAGGATACAATGAATTAGCCTTAACTGAAACTATTAACTTGTTTCACATCAGTTACATTGATATAGACAGGGGTGTCTTCTGTTCCTTTTTTATAAAACCAACAATCTGTCTGTGGTTTTGCTGATACTGAGGAGTAACTTGTTCTTAGAGCAACACTGCAAAGACTTTTGACCCTTTCTATATGAAGTCACTATTGTGTCCGGAAGATTATGGCGGTTTTGTCTGCAAATATGTAGTTCAAAACCCAAAGGGCTTTTTAATCTGTTCAACAAATGTCACCCGAACCCGACAGTGAACATTGAGCCCAGCTGGAGTTTCAGTTTCACACATTAAAATGCAGACATCAAAACACACACAGCTGCGAGGTTAACAGTCACAACAGTGTTATCTTTTGTTGGGATATTTGTAAGTTGATGGAAATGGTGAGAATACACAGATGGTGTACACAAAGGAACGCACTTGGTGAAAAGTATCAGACCATAGTCATTTTCAAAATATAATGCCTGTATTTAATATACAGTCTGCTATATCTGCAGCTTCCCCTATTGTGGTTTTGTCTTAATTTGTACGCAATAGCCACTGAGCAGCAGGTACCCAGTGATTTTCCTCTTACAAAACTGTCTCTATTATTTCTCTTTTTCACTGACTATCATTAATGTCTGTATTGACCCAATTTAGTTTGTTAAGAAATCATAGTTTTTTAAACCAAGTCAAACCGTGCCGCACATTTTCTTTAACAGCAAATTGATGAGGGGAGCTGAACTTTTATTTTGATTTACATAGTATGATGACTGTATCACTATTATTAGCCTGTACTGCACTGTGTTTACTATATGTACACAACATGATACACTACTTTACAGGTGTTTATGGAATTGTTTCCCCTCTTATTTTTTAAAACAATGTCACAGTTTTCTCATGTGAACGACACGGTCCTGTTACTGTACCTCAGTGGTTCTCAAACTTTTTCTGTGGAGAAAAAAAAAAGTCGGGCCCCCCCAACACAAATAGTCACGTAATGGGCCAAGTTAACATTTCTTAAAATACATCAATATGAACGTGAGCATTCCTTTGCTAGAACAGTGATGACTAGAGAATGCAATTCCTGAAGAAATTGCTAGTGGGAATGCTTTATGCCGGAAAGCCGATGCTAAACTGCTATGCTGAAATGTAATGTGTAAGAAAGTGAAGAATTTAGATTGAAATGATACATGAACACTGGGGGCTTGAATGTGTGATGAGTGAAGAAAAGAAAGTAAAAAGGCTTGGAAAAGCAGCAGAATATTTGAACTGCAAACTTTTGAACTAACTTGATGGTGAATGATCTGTCGCCATGGCAACGGCATTTGATGACACCCCATAATACGCTTAGATGCGTTGATGGCTGCATCGTTACCAAACCTGTGAAGTTTTGGGCCGTTTGGAACATTTTCACTGAATTTATGAGAAAACCGTGTTTCATGGCGAGCATTGTGTTGCCATGGCAACGGCATTTGGTTCTGGAACACTCTGCCCCTCCATGTGAGGTCGGCCCAGACCCTAGGGGTTTTTAAATCAAAACTAAAAACACACTTCTTCTCTCTGGCTTTCTAGTTAGAGCGGAGCACGACTCCTGACTTTTCCGTGTGTTTTATTTTTATTTTGTTTTTTAAGATATATCTGTTGTAATTTATTGTCGTTTATTGTGATTTGTAGTAATGTGTTTTTATTACATGTACAGCACTTTGGCTCGACCAAAAATCGCTTTTAAATGTGCTATATAAATAAAACCTGATTTGATTTGATTTGATTTGAAGAAACCCCATAATTGATGTAGAGCTGTTGAGGGCTGGACCGGTGATATACAAGCGAAGTTTGGGGGACGATCGGACCGTTTCCATTGGACTTACAGCGACATCGTGCTTCATGGCGAGTGGTCTGTCGCCACGGCAACGGCATTTGATGACACCCCATAATACGCTTAGATGCGTTGATGGCTGCATCGTTACCAAACCTGTGAAGTTTTGGGCCGTTTGAAGCATTTTCACTGAAGTTATGAGAAAATCGTGTTTCATGGCGAGCATTGTGTTGCCATGGCACGGCATTTGAAGAAATCTCAAAACTGTCTCGTAGATGTCTTCACGGCTGGACTGTTAGCACACATGTGAATTTTGAGCACTTTTTGAACATTTTCATAGGAGTTAAAGGGACATTGTGTTTTATGGCGAGGGATAAAACACGATGCCATTTCCATGGAAATGGCATATGGTGAGATTTCAGATTTGGCGTAGAGCTGTTAAGGCATGGACCGGTGATATACAAGTGAAGATTGGGGGACGATTGGACCATGTCCATTGGACTTACAGCGACATCGTGTTTCATGGCGAGTGGTCTGTCGCCATGGCAACAGCATTTGATGACACCCCATAATATGCTTAGATGCGTTGATGGCTGCATCGTTACCAAACCTGTGAAGTTTTGGGCCGTTTGGAACATTGTGTGTGTGAGAGAGAGAGAGTGTGTGAGAGTGAGAGAGAGAGAGTGAGTGTGAGAGTGTGAGAGAGAGAGTGTGAGAGAGAGAGAGTGTGAGAGAGAGAGAGACTGTGTGTGTGTGAGAGAGAGAGAGACTGTGTGTTTGAGAGAGAGAGAGAGAGAGAGTGTGCGAGTATGAAATGAACAGTTAGAACTGACTGCTGTCAGTTGGAGTGATGACATCATCGTGTTCCATTACACAGGTGTTTATAGTTGAGCTAACGAGCTCTTTAGAGATCAAAGGTTTCATTGTTCTGAATGAGAGATGAACCTCTTACATGTGAACGTTTTGTGGAAGAACCATAACAGATATCTGTGAAATTTCAAAACGTGAAGCATGTCAAGGAAGTTGAGTATCTGAAGTGTAATTTTTGTGTACTTTCGGGTTAATAATGTGGCCTTTTTGGCAGTTTAACTAAAGGTGTGCGGCTGCTGCTGTGAGGAAATATCAGCCTGAAATTACAATGGGTTTTAATGGAGACATGTTTTCTCCACGTTTTTGTCACTTCATGCCCTCAAGAGGCATTTTGTTTAATTATTTTGCTTAATTATTTGTCATTTTTCAAGCTACGAGATGTTTTCCTACGTTTGTCATGAAAAATTATGTCTCAGGAATGTAGGGTTTGGGAATTATGGCAGTTTAAAAAAAAAATATGAAGGCAAATTTCAAGATTTCCTACCCTCTAGCTGTGACATCACACACTCTAGTTAATGTTAAAATCTGAAGAAAGCCTCTTTACCAAGGTCTGAACAATGTTTAATATCTCTAAAAGTAAGAATCAGATTTAAAAGTTGTGTTACACGAATAATGTCAGAAAGATGTGTAACATTTTAAAGTTGGAATGAGGTTTCTGAGTGAAAGTATGAATGAACAGTTAGCAGTTGAAGTCGCATGAAGATTGTTCAAGTCTGAAGATTTTCTCCATTGACTTCAATGGTTAAAAATGTGATGAATTATGGGATGTATCTCTGGAATTATGAAAGTTATGAATGATAAAAGTAATAGCCATCGATTCCCGACCGAGCTGAAAGTTTTGATATTTGAACGGAGTTTCTGCGATGTTGAATGCAGGAGGAGAAGAGGTGCAAAGTTCCGGCGGAATAATAATAATTTTGTCCGTAGAAGAACATATAGTTGGAATGCTGTATCAGCATTCCCACTAAATAAAACAATGCTCCCCCGGGAAGATTTTTTTTTAAATATTGAAGTCAAAAGCATCAATCTGGTGCACTTTGAGAGCAACATGAAGAGATCTATGGATACATCTCTCAACACCCATTTGAAACAGAACTGTAAACAGATTTACTATTTCTTTATGGATATTTTACAAATCACTCCCCTTTTAAACTTTATTATTTTTTTACTGTCATATAGTATTTCAAACCTGTTTTTCATTTATTCTCTTATTTTTGTATAACTATAATGATCATATAAACGTGTGCCTCGGAAATAATTGTTTACATTAATCGTGTCCAAAACGTTTGAGACCCGGCCACTAACTCGCTAGCACCAGAAGCTAACAACGATCTCCGGTACCGGTGCCCTCTCTCTCTCTCTCTCTCTCTCGCTCGCGCACGCACACAAAATGGCTCGTGCCACACACACACAGAGCCGAGCTGAAACACAGAGACCCAGACGTACTTGTACTGTATCATATTATTTTCGAATCAATACTTTTTCAAATTATGATTTTTTATTTTTCAAAACCATTTTTCCTCCTGGTCTCTCGCGCCCCCCCTGTCATGCCTCTGCGCCCCCCACTTTGAGAAACACTGCTGTACCTGAACTTTAGGCAGCACAGAGAGGAAGGAGGCCACCAGGCAGAACAACATGTTGAAGCTGATGAAGAACTTGTTGATGGAGCATCCATCAGGCTTTGTGTAGAAGATGAAGAACAGCACCACAGCAGTAAAGGACATGATGTAGTTGATGAGAGTGACCACCAGCAACGCTAAAAACACAAGGTAGAAAAGGTTCATATTTGATAGCAGACCACTGCTAAGGATTAAGGAATCTTTGCAGTCATATCAACCAGCAAAAAGAAGTCCGGTCAATTTAACGTCAGCTAAAAAATACAAATTAGCTTTCCTCCAACAGAAAACACCATGGAATACCTTTTGAACATTTATTTTAATTGTGGATAGCACAAATGAATAGAAAATAAAAGAGAATAAGATCAAGAAAAACAGTGTAAGAGAAGAAAAGAGGTTGAAGAGAGACAGGAAGTAAACACTAAAGGGAACAGCAGAAGAAGAGAGACGATGGCTGCAGTCGAATTGTCCAAAATCAGCTCCTATCGTCTATTCCTATCGTCTATCCCTTGACCTCTGTGTGAAACGTCATGGGGTTAAAGGATAGTGGATAGGAGAATTAAAAAGGACTTAGGAGAAGAGACTGCGGTGCTTTGGGAATCCGACTGCACTTTCACTATCCGACGTGTTTATGATGCGCCAGCGGACGTCATCAATGTGCGTCTGCTGCTGTGGGGAAACTACAGTTTTCTATACAGCGGACTACAACATGGATGTATAATAAGAACGAGGGACTACTGTAAACTCATCTAGAGACTCTGCACCGTGCTCTGATGCTGTTGTTTTATGCTTTATGAACGTGGACAACAGAGAAACATATTCTTCATGACCAAAGTTGGAATTGAAATAAAAAAGGAAAGTGAAACTTATGCTTGTCACCCTCTCCCTCCGGTCCACTCGTATTAATCCACATGAATCCCAATACGTATGATTGTATGAAATGATCTTAAAATCAATACAAATGTATTTATTATAGGGCTGTCAAGTTAACGCGTTAATAACGCGTTAACCCACATTTTTTTTAACGCCACTAATTATTTTAACGTGCGATTAACGCATGTGTATTTGTCCTCGGCCCGCCCCGTAGTTTCAGAGCCCAAAGGCTTGACGTTGTTGTTGTTATTAGTTGGATGGTGGGAGATTCTAGCGAGAGATATGGATACAAAAAAAGGTGTTTTAAACAGCAAGCCAAGCACACAGCTGATGCTGATGCCGACAGCCCCGCTCCTGCCGCTCGCTTGCGCTTCTAAGTTTGCCGGGGAGACGCCTGGACAACAACAGCGATAGCTAAATGGGTGGCTACAGCTTAACATTGTGGAGGACGAGGGGCTGCGTTAGATCATTCGGATCGCATCCAACGTGTCGACTGCACATCACAGCGCATTATTGTGACCCACAGTGGGAACTTCAGTCTCATGCTTTGACTGTTATGAAGACAGAGGAGCGGCATTTCGCCGACAACTGTAAACAGGCTTGTCTGTTTGAGCAACTGGCTCAGTGCAGAGAAGTACACAGGGTTGGGAGAGAGTGTAAGAGAGAGAGAGAGGTTCCAGGTGGTTGTGTTGAGAATATTCAGGAGAATATTTGTCATTGTTCCAATGATAATAAACAAACATTTGCATAATGCATATTTGTCCACTCATATGTTGATAAGAGTATTAAAAACTTGAAAAATACAGATACAAAATGTGCGATTCATTTGCGATTAATCGCGATTAACTATGGACATCATGCGATTAATCGCGATTAAATATTTTAATCGACTGACAGCCCTAATCTATTGTAAACGTTTGTCCTTAACATCTATCACTGTGTATATCACCATTAAAGATGTTTTTAAAAGTTTCAGAAACCCCACACAGCTCAGTAAAGACTTGTTGACTTATTTGATCATTTTAGTAAAAAAGTAACGTTCATATTTCTCCTTTTGATTAATATAGTGATGAACGTTCAAAACAAAGCACTTTTGCAAGTTACGGTATAAGTTGTAAAATGCTTAATAAGTACCGTAACTTTCATGATACGCATTTCTCGGTCGTAATCGGTTGTTTCCGTGAACGGCCGAATGTTGTGTCACGGTAAATGTTGCGACAGACTTGGACAGTCACAGAAGAAAATGCAGTAGAACAGACTATTTCTTTCTTAGCGAAAGTAATATAATATTTTTTAAATCAATGAAATCCTGCTTAAATCAATATATTGTGTCAAATATTGATTTAAACCGTAAGTTGTCATGTAATAAGCGGGTTCACACATTATCCCATAGTCTGCATGTTATTACTTACAAATGTATCTTATTGTTGAATTCCAAAGTATTAACAAAACACACGCTCAAACATACTTGCAAGTAGTATGCAGTGTATCATTTTGTACACACTGTTGAGTCACTGACCTGCGTACCAGCACCTGGAACTGCCGGTCTCCATCTTCTCCACCCAGGACTCGTTCCATGAGTGGGCGAAGTCCACCAGCAGCACCAGCTGGATCAGGATGAAGCAAAAAGCCCCCCCAGAGCCCACCACAAACCACGCTGCAACCACAGACACACAGCTCATTCAGTAACTCACTTGGTATTACAACAACTCTGTATATTGGAAGTCATACTAAATGTAGAATAGGAAGTTCTTACTGTAGGTGAAAGGCCCATCTGGAATATAAAAGGCGCCAACTGTAACTGCCACCAGGGCAGCAAACTTAAAGAACCAGAATCTGAGAAAAACAACAGCTGATCATAGAGTAGGATGTACATAAACATACATTTAGAGTTTGAAAGCATTTCTAAACAGTGATCCTTAAGGTCAAAGCTAATTTCCCCAGCGTTTCTTCTGATTCAAACACTAACACACTGCCAGGTTTAATGTGGGACAAACAATCAGATCTGCTCAGATGTCATAACTGTTCACATGACTGTTTATTAGACAAGCGTATCCCATAGAGGGACAAGAACAGGCGACATCCACAAGAAAGACCTTTCAGCCTTATGACCAGCTGCAACGTGTGTGTGTGTGTGTGTGTGTGTGTGTGTGTGTGTGTGTGTGTGTGTGTGTGTGTGTGTGTGTGTGTGTGTGTGTGTGTGTGCGTGCATGCGTGCATGCGTGCGTGTGTGTGTGTGTGTGAATATGGAAACTCCTGGAGACACGCCTCTGTCTCTCTTTATCTCTCTGTCTATCTATTTCTATCTTGTTGTGATATATTCAATTGTCCTTTTGAGACGCCTAGAATAAGGCAATCCTTTGAAGAATCTATGTAAAAATAGCGATAAACACAATTCATAAAAAAAATAAAAGTAATTAAGGACGTTTTAAATAAGCAACTCACAGTTTCAAGGTATTGAAATGAAGTTCTTAATAAGGTGGGACATGGGAAAACAAACAAAAATTAAGTGCAGATAATTAAATAAGAACTTGGCAGTGTTGTTTGTTTGTGTTTGCAAAAAAAGCTCAAGGAAATACCTGGAAGCTTTTTGGGTTAGGGTTATCTTTTTCATATATGCCCACATTATCCTTTTTGTTACAGGAATTGTCTGTGTTGCAATTTTGTTACATGGTTTATCTTGTAACATCTCCAGTGAGAATATGGAGGTTGAGTTTTTTTTTTTAAAGCGTGCTCAGGTACATGAAGGGGAGTCAGAAACAGTGTTTGTGATAGAGTGCATGAGCTGCTGCTGTTACTGCGGGGCTTACCCGTTGTGGATAGCAGCACGGGGGTCTCTGCTGTTCTTGATGTTAATCATCAGGATGGAAAACCCCAGGAACCACATGCTCATGCCGAAGCAGATGCGGTACACTGCCTTGTAGCCCACGAACATCTCACAGTTGACATCGGCCTGCATGCCAGGGATAGAGGAGCCGGCCCCGTCTTCACAGAAGCCAGGGATCTACAGCACACACAGGAAGGGTTCAAAAGAGCAGGAGCTGAAGTCCATTTCATGTTCGGAAGCACCGGGCCAGTTACCGAGTAACCCTAACTCTAAGTATACGATTTAAAAGAACGTCTGTGCCTTGTGATCTTGTTCAGTGACACTTTTAGTAGCCAACTCATCGTTTTTTGTTACGTTTAAACCGTAGGACTTTTAAGAGTTATTATTGATAGTTTTGGCGCGATTTAGACACGGTCTGCACAATGTTGTTGGTGAAAATAACTGCCAGAGAACAAATCAGATGCTTCGCTGTCCATTCTTACACATCTGCCACATCATCTATCTACAACAGAGAGTCAGCTCTTAAGTAATAACAAGTAGGCAGCTCCAGCTGAATTAAACCTTTGTATCCAGCGTCATGAGATGATTAAACATCTGTGTAATGTCAGTGAACTTCATCACACAAAGACAATCATCGCACGTTATGATTGTAATTGAAACCTCTGGAACAAGGACTCGGAACAGAATGAGAACACAGGAGAGCTGGAACTGTTCTGTTCGACACAGCAATAGAGCATTACCGTGAATAAACGTGTGTTATATATCTATACATTGACTGTATCTCCACAGTTCACTCATACCCTTTTCAGCTGCTGATCGACCCCCGGGGACAGCATGATGCAGGCCACGATGGTCCCCAGCAGCAGGATGAAGGCGTAGATGATCCGGGTCACCGTGGAGTTCCTGGTGCTGGGACAGCAGCTGCACAGCAGACAGGTGGCGCTGCTGCACAGGCACGGCAGCTGGGGACACACACAATCACTTCATCATCTGCATGTTAAAGCAGGAGCACCAAACACAGGAGACACATTTAGGTGAAAACAAATCTGCAGAAACATATAAATGCAGATGCTTTCACTCCCTTTTTACTCCAAGCGCTTTCATTACTCACACCTCAGTCAATCAATCAATCAATGTTTATTTATATAGCCCAATATCACAAATGTTACATTTGTCTCAGTGGACTTCACAGTTTGTACAGAATATCAGTATGACAATACGACACCCTCTGTCCTTAGACCCTCACATCGTACAAGGAAAAACTTCCAGAGAAACCCCCACAGTTTAAAGGGGAACATGGGAGAAACCTCAGGGAGAGCAACAGAGGAGGGATCCCTCTCCCAGGACGGACACACGTGCAATAGATGCCGTGTGTAAATCGAAGAGATAATACATTTCACAGTATAGGTAGACCAAATGTTTGGAAATGTATGTGTCTATAATAAGAAGATGAATCCACGAGGATGTCAACAATCCTGTGGGAGCCATCAGGGAAGTAGTATGATGAGAGCCAGGCAGGACCACAGTGACAGGTTCAGCCACGACTCGAAGTCCAGGACTCGCGATCCAGGACTCAGGATGCAGGACTCAGGATGCAGGACTCAGGATGCAGGACTCAGGATGTAGGACTCAGGATGTAGGACTCAGGATGCAGGACTCAGGATACAGGATCCAGGACTCAGGACCACAGCAACAGGCACAGCCACGACTCAGGATCCAGGGCTCGCGATCCAGGACTCAGGACCGCAGCAACAGGATCAGCCACGACTCAGGATCCCGGCGTAGATAGACACCAAAAAGAAATTTAGGGGAAGCTGGGTTATTCGGAACATGAGAGTAAGGTACAGACAGAGAGAAGGAAGAAGTAAGGTTTCCCCCGACAGTCTCTAAGCCATTGCCTCTCTCACTGAATTCACATGAACTGGTACTAAGTCTTTACAGGCCTTCTACTTTAACTGATACTTCAAGCTCTGTCTATCACCTAAACACAACTGGTGTCATCTCCTTTTCTAAAATGCTAATAGCCGCGTTCACACCGCAGTACTTTTCCCACTTTAGTTCCGATATAGTTCCAAAATGTCGCGTTCACACCAAAAAGAGCCGGAACTAAAATTAGTTAATCAGAACCTTTTTTACCCCCTTTTCCGTCCCTGCTAGAGAGCAGGTACTTTCGTGGGAGAAAAAGGTTGCTATGTCTGATTGGCTGGGCGGAATGCAAACCACGGCCCGTAAAACTCCCAAAAAGTTTTGTGAAGCCGCCATTTTATTATCCTCGCATTAGCATTATTAGCATTAGCATTAGCCCAGCGCACAAACGCAGAGAGACTAACTTATGGCAACACAAAAGAAAACATGGGAGCGGTGGAGATGAGGGGGTGTCGGCGTTCTGGCGATTTACTCGGAAGGCCCTAACTCCGGGGACTTCCGGCCGGGGACTTTGGGTGGCAGTTTACACCGTGAAGTTGTTTGCGGCCTGCCAGTAAACCCAAAGCAGAAGAAGAAGAAGTGACGTCAGCGGCTTCATTTGCCTAATCCTTCCCCAGGGACTTATTCCGGTGTGAACACAATCTGAACTTAGTTCATGAGAACTAAAGAGTTCTCATGAACTAAGTTCTGATGAACCTTTGTGGGAAAAGTACTGCGGTGTGAATGCGCCTATTGCTATTAATACTAACAATGTAGTGTTTTCTAGTTGTGAAACACAGTTTTGGTGGCGTCCATTCTTGGCAATGTAAAATATTTTACAAAAAAAAACTGTCATTGTCCTGGAAAAAATGTGAGTAGATTCAGAGCATGACAAACGTTCCCATGTATTTCTCTTTATTAGCAGGAAGCTGAGGATAATGGATATGTTCTACTTGTTAGGATGGTGCATGGGACTCAACATGAGACACTGCTGAACTATCATGTGAAGGTCATCTGCACGGCAGTCCCCTCTGAATACCCTGGACTAACGGCTTCAATTATCTGCTATTTAGCCTTTTCCCTTTTCAACCATTGAACATGTTCTACCAACAGGACATGTTTAGTTTGCAGAGCTTCTTTAATCTTGGATTACAACGTAGTTTTAGCATAATATTAAGAAGCTAACAGGGCACAGAAAAGATAATCTGTATTTGGAAGAAGAACGGTTAAGACTTCCATGCATGTCCACTGAAGTGAGCATCAGTATTTATGTTCTTGATTGTTTTACTGCCATTAAATACTGAAACATTGAAATATTGCTTCTACAATTTTAATTGCAGTTTAAGATGACAGTAACATGCTATAGAA
This sequence comes from Trematomus bernacchii, assembly GCF_902827165.1. Classification (NCBI taxonomy): domain Eukaryota; kingdom Metazoa; phylum Chordata; class Actinopteri; order Perciformes; family Nototheniidae; genus Trematomus; species Trematomus bernacchii. The sequence continues at coordinate 1,580,453 of NW_022987469.1, forward strand.
ATATTTAACCGTTATAGTTAATAACTAAGACAACAGATTTGTTGCGGAACAATCAGTGTTTTCTATGGTCATGTGGATCACAATAATACAACAAAATAAGAAAAAAGCTGTGTATGTATGTTCTAGTATAAAAACGTTGTATACAGTATTCATATTAATATCCAGAAATGTGTGTTTGGATGAAAAATATCTACGCACAGGGCAGTTGAGAACATAAGCTAATGTTTGATTAACTGTAATAAAGAAAGGAATATCATTTTAAGAAATCTAACTTTTTACAGAAAATATACTCAGTGTCCATGGCAACGCTCTGCAAGTGTATCTGTGTGTTCAATCAGTCACATCACAGTAAACCTGCTTTATTATCTCATCCCAGAGATGGTTCCTAATTTCAAACAAATCAAGTAAAGAGTCCAAAACCAACAGTGTCAGTTCATCATGCAGTACTGGTTCTACTGAAGATGTTAATCTTTAAAAACTCCACCATAATAATGTTTCATTTTCAAAAAAGAAATAATTTGTTGTTGTTGTATTTATTATTTAACATTACTCGAACACGAATAATTAGTGCATGTTTGGGCCCATTTTTAGCAGTGGACTGTTGCGCATTACCTGCTCTAGTGACAAATTCCAGCAGGTCAACATTTTTTGTGGGATTAACTTAAAGGGGACCTATCATGCAAAATGCACTTTTGTACGTCTTTTATACATGAATATGTGTCCCCGGTGTTCCAGGGAACTCACCAAGTGTCAGAAAACACAACCCTCTCTATTTTCCTCCATACCCAAATCTCTAAAAAAGGGGCTGCAACGGATCTGATAAAAACTGATCCAGATTTGAACACTGTCCTGACGTCAGGACAGTGGCGCTACGGCTATTGGGCCAACTCCACCAATCAGGAGGAGACAGCCACAGCCATTGCCGTTCGAAAGCGCTGGAGACGCTGTAGTACATATGCCAGGCCTGTAGATGGTGCTGTTCTCACATAATCTGCCCTTGCAAAAACAGAGCTAAAAAATGTCAAATTGAGCAAAATGAGGCATGGCTAAAATGCATGATCTGTTTGGTATTTTGAAAAAAAATAAGTATAAATATGCCTATAGGTATGGTCCTATACTATATTATTCAAATATAGCATGATAGGTCCACTTTAAAGTAAACGACAGTGGCACCTTTGAACAACAATGAGACGACTCTAAATGCTATAACTTGTTGTAAAGCTGCTTACACTAGAGTGATTGTACTCTCTATATCAATAAAATGGTGATTAATACAATGTTATGCCAAACTTTCGTGGCCCAAAGTGACCCAGGTGGGTAAAAAATCCTTCTTATCCTGGAAATGGTCCTTGAGCTATAGAGAACTGTGAGTTGTAAACCAGATGGGTTTGAGAGTTAGACTTTTTACAGAGGATTAATAATTTCATATTCTCCATATTTTGTCCTGAATTTAAAGAAAGGCTCGGTTCATTTGCATGGACAAACAGCCTGTGTATTAATGTACAACAAAGGCTTATCCACAGTGCTTTACATGTGTCTCTCTCCTACACCAACAGCAGAGCGGTGTGTAGAGATAAGGAGGCCGGAAGATAGTCAACAACTTAATACGCCTGCTAGACAAAGTCAGCTTAGCTCCAGACAGTAGGCCATGATAACATGCCACATACCACAGGTGTGTTTATCAGAGTACTACCCTCTGAAACATGGTGTCTAGTTTTCTTGAGATAGTCCTCTAATTAAAAGGAAATGTTTCTATTTGTTTATCAAGTAAAAATCCTAAATATTTGCTGACCAGTTTTTTTAATCACCATTAGTCCAATATATAGCATTTCATATTTGTTCCCCCACAAACACAGCTAAAAGATAACTGAGGTTATTATGTGTGTGCTATGTGGCACTTTAAGCCTTTCATCCATACAACAGACGAGCTTCTCGTATTGTTCCTAACCATAACCACTCATTTCCATGCTCTCTTCCCGCCTTATGCATGCTGTCATTGTCTGCACTCATAATATGGCGCTCGTGTTGGTGGTACAAAGCAGAGTTAATCCAATTAAGCACGTGAGAGCAGATGACCGGGTTCAGTCTAACCCTGCGCTCTCTTACTGTCCCTGTGTTAGGAAACATGATGTTAGACTCTTCTGAACAACATTTAGCATCTTATCTTAGCTACAGGCTGCACGATGTGCATGTTCTTGTGACTGTGAGTCACCAGTAATAGTCTGTCTCTTAATGTCAAATTACATTTCGGCCTATACAATTATAAGGTTCAAACGCACCATTTAAAAATGCTAATGAATCAGCTGAATGTGTTTTATATCTTATATCTGCCTAAATATGAGGCAAAGAAAGGCAGTTAACACGCTAGGTTATTTGAATGGAGTTCGGACTCCGTCCCCACCCCAGCAACAAGCTGTCGGACACACCTGTGGGAACGGAATGAAACAATTCAACGATTCAATAACATATCATATTTAGCAGGAGAAAGTAGTGCTTTGTGGAGAAGCCATCAATAAACCCCAGCCGAGAGCCCAAGTAATCATTTTTCTGGTATCTTAGACCAGAGACCACGAGAGGAGGGCAGAGTACTGTACTATGGAGCGATATTGGCTACCTGTTGCTTGCTCTTCATGACATCACCATACCATACGTTTCTCCTCAATGTGAAACAATGTGGTTGTAAATAACAATCTTGTAAAGTTTATAATAGCAATGTCATAACTTACGCAGCTTGCCAGGGAGAAGGCTCCCAGAACAGCTCCCATGTCTGAACACTTTCAGTACCGTTACAGGAGCGGACAGTCCGTAAATCCCACGTTTTCCTCCCGTTACTCCTCCTCTGTCCCTCCAGGGTGGATATTAAACACAAAGCAGCTAAACCCACTGTGAAGCAGCCCAGGACACAACATGGACAATTAAAACACTTCAATGTGTCCTGTCAATCCTCAGTAGCGCTCTGTGTGCCTGGCTGCTTGTGAGGTACAGTTGTGATTTGTTTCCGCTCCGTGCGTCTTTGAAAGCGTCATGCCGGGTTACGTCATTGCGACGTTGACCTGTTGTGAACCGTGCACCATACGCAGTTGGAAGAAGTTGAAAAATACTTTGTTAAACTCATGCATTCAAAATGTACAACATTATCAGCATTAAATACTTATTAGGCTACATGTAGAGCTAATTTAAAGTACTTTATATACTGCTGCTTGATATCATAACCTAAAACAATAAGGTAATGTTTATTTTATCATTTATTTATATTTTGTATTAGCTTATAATCTAAAACATACAAAGTTACTATTAACTAAATGCTCTCAAATAAATGTAAAAAATACAAAATGTGATTCTATAATGTAGTTGCGTAGAAGTTAAAACTAGAATAGTCAAAATACTCAGTACCAGTTCCTCAACATTGTACTTGAGTAAAGGTACTTAATTTACTATCCAGCACTTACCATACGAACCGAAAAAATCGATACAAAACTATCATTTATAACATATTTTCAATGTACAGTATATATATATTTTTTTTTTGTTCATGTATCATATTGAGCACTGAGCAGCAGTATATGACTAAGATTAAGAAAACAGTTTAGCGGCTTGCTTTATTACTCAGGGAATACATTTCTTGCTTCATGTCCGTCAAAAAAGAATAAGACCAAGCGTATTCAGTGGAGGCTGGTCTATGGAGCCAGCGGAGGTCATTCCTCCTCAGCTGAGAGCCAAGTACATGAGTCATTTGTTTAAATAAATCATTGCAACTCCTCATTGTATTGTGTATAGTTAAAAGATTCAAAGGTTTTATTGTCATATGAACATAAGCTACAGTGTAGAAATGGCAATGCATTTCTTATGACCCGAGCTCCTTCAACAATGCAACATATATAATCAAATACAAAAATTAAAATTAAAATAAGAAATAGTGCAAGAAGTCTATACATGTAAATAGAATATGATATATACAAGAACAGAATCTGAAATTAAATATTGTACAATAAGACAAAATTAAATACGGTTTATTGCGGTGATAACTATTTAGACAAATAAGTACATTTCAAGATGAAGGTTTATCAAGGCACTTAACAGAGCTCAGGTGTTTAGCAGTCTTATTGCCTGTGGGATGAAACTGTCCCTGAGTCTGGTGGTTTTAGTCCGGATGCTGTGGTACCGCCTGCCAGACGGCAGCAGACAGAACAGTTTGTTGCTGGGGTGGTGGGGGTCTTTATAATCCTGTTGACTTTCTTCCTGAGCCGCTGGGTGTAGGTCCTCCATTGATGGCCATGGTGAGCTCTATAGTGAGTGTGCATTGTTGTTGCGAGGCAGAGGATCACAGGCTCCTGCTGCCCTCCCTCAGGGCGGGATCTAATCATATCAATTTTATGCATCGAAGTTTTTTTAAATGCTATTCAAGCTTGATAAAACACATTCTAAAGCTTAAACATGAAAGGATTCCTGGAACTGAATGATGTCTAGATTTCCATTCCAAGACTTGACTCTGAATCTGGTCATTTACCTTCTGGTTGCCTTCAGAGATAGACAACACTTGCGTTTGGGAATTTTGAAACATTTCACTGCAAAAATGATTAATCCCAATTCATCTTCTGCACCAGATCAGGTACACAAGAGTTATTGTTGAATTATGAATTATAAGATATTAATTCGTTTATTTAATACTCTTATACTAAAAATCACTTCCTGTATTCCCGTGATAAAAGGGACATGTGCAATAAAACGTGTCACTTCCGGTTGAACCAACGCCGACGGTGTATGTGTGTATTTATTCCTCTGTCACGTTAAACTATGTTCACGGTATTCCTGCCCTAAGATCATGGCATCGTCAACAGTTATACTATACTCTTGAGCAACTCCACCCGCTACTTGGTCACAGACTTCAATGGAGAGGGATGCTTTGGCAAAGTCATTTGCAGTAAATGATCCACAAAACAACTGAAGAGGCCGTCATTCAAAGATACGTTGATATGCTAGAAGCAATCAGGGCCATTGACCCAGAAAAAAAGAACATAGTACGATCATAAGTACGATTCATGGAGAATTTTATGTTCAACAACCTCTCTTGCCTGACTTTCGAAATGCTTGAAAAGAGCCTGAAAGCAGGGACGTGCACAGACATTTTGGGGGGCAGGTGCTCAAGTGAGAAAAAGGGCACTTCCCATAATCATTTATAAAAAAAATGTTTTAAAACAAAAAGTTAAATATAGTTGCACATCTCTGACTCATCCCCTCACACTCACGTAATTGTTTAATACTCAACAGAATTCTACAAAATAATCAGCTAACACAAAGACAACCCAGATAGCAAGCGGATGTGGCCCACTTCAGGCAATGATGCTGCACTGCTGGCCTTCTTCTGGCCCGGACCAAATGGATGTGTGCCTAAAGTGGCCCACTTGTAAAATAGCAAATATGGCCCACATATCCCAAAGCAAATGTGGGCCTTTTTTTGGCAAAGATGCGGTGCTCCTGCAATGTGTAATCTGGATGTCACCCTAAAGTGGCCCATGTGGGAAATGGTGAATGTGGCCCAAATATCACAAAAACAACTGTGGGCCACCTTTGGCAAAGATGTGGCAGAATGGACAAAGGCTAATCTGGGTGTAAACCAAAAGTGGCCCATATATGATGAAGCAAATGTGGCCCAGTTATCTTAAAACATATCTGGGCCAGTTTAGGCAAAGATGCGGCACAGTCAGCACTGGCTAATCAGAGTGTGAGCCTAAAGTGGCCCACATTTGACATGAAAAATATGGCCCAAATATTAAAAAACAGACGTGGGCCACTTGTGGTAAGGATGCAGCACAATTGGTACCGGCAAATCTTGATATGAGCCTGAAGTGGCCAACAACTGATGCAGCAAATGTGGCCCGGTTATCTTAAAACATATCTGGGCCACTTTTGGTAAATATACGGCACACTTTTGGCACAGGCTAATCTAGATGTGAGCCTGAAAAGGCCTACATGTGACATATAGTATAAATTGTGGATTGGACTGCCGTGTGATCCGAGATAGGGTTAGGGTAGGGGTCAGCAACCTTTACTATCTTAAGAGCCAATCTGCCTTCACTTCCATCAAATACATGTTGTCTGGAGCTGCAAAACATATTTATACTACACTATACTTTATACTATATGTACAAAAACTAAAGTTTGTTGCATTTATAAAATTATAGAACGACTATAAAGAGAACTCTTGACATGTGTGTATTTACCCGTTAAAACAAATCAAATCAACAAACTCTTATGAAGAGAAAGTTTGCAATAAATTATACACTTTCCAGAACTTTCTGCATATTTGTGAAATATTAATAATAATTAATTTAATATTAATTAATAATCACTTACAAAAGTATCAAACTTATTTTACTGAGACTTTTCTTATTCTTAGTAAGTAAAGAGAAACATTAATCCAGGGTTATCTCACTGAGCCGCTCTGGAGACAGATGTGACGTGTATTTGTGTGGATTTAGCAACATGTAGTAGTTAATGTAATTCTCCATGTCCACTTGTTGCTGATGGTTGTGGTAGAGGAGCTGTAGATTTTGCACTAATCTGTAACATCTGTAGCATGGTCAGTAGCAGTAGCACTAGCAGTAGCTACTGACAGGAGGAAGTGTGTGTGGCGATTGCTGGTATTCAGCGGGATATAGTCATTTCCTCAGCATATGGATAAATGCAACGGGGAAGTTAACTGAAAGAAACCGAATCTGTGGATATTGCATCGACCGACCAAGAAGCACGTCTCCGTGGAGAGGACGCGCTCAGAAAGAGAGATATTCTCTACAAACACCGGGTGAGATCGCTCCTCTGGGACACGCCGGTCCTGTGTTTCCTTTTTTTGTGTGGATTATAGCCTGAATAGGCCTACAAACATTTCTCTTTTTGCCGCCGACGGGCACAGGAGCAATGAACAATAATGGCCTGGATTAGGCAGTAAAGACAATTTTGGTGTATCGCAGAGCGGACTGTTTAATTTTGTTTGTGTTGTTTGGCTGGAAAATTGTCAATATAATGGATCAATGCATGAAATCTGACTCTGTTTATTTTGTTTAAGGAGTATATTGGGCGTTAACAATTCTGGTTTGCCTTTTATAATATTATTTCATTCAAGAACCCCTTGTGCGTTTAATTAACACAGCTATTTTTGATAGTTGATCGTTACAGATGGCTACTGGCCATGCTACAGCAGTGAGCAGCAGAGGTGGGGAGAGGTGGGGCTATCATTATTTTTTCAGGAAATATTCGTATAGAGGCGATTACACGACTCGTTTGACCCCCCAGAGAGTTTCGTTTGCAAATCTATCCACCTTGGGACCCGTTATCGTTGTGGGGTCCGTTTCTATCGGCCCTCGTGTAAATAATAGGGCTATACGCACGCGAAACTATGCAGATACAAGCCGTTTTGTCCTCGTGTAAACGGCGCCTCAGTAGCCGAGGCTGGATCGTGTTGAATGCGCTGGAGAAATCAAAAAAGGTGATTCTCACAGTGCAACCCGATCCATTCAGGTATGAGTGAGCACGCTGCAGCAGGTAAATAATGGCATCGTCCACCCCCAGGTGAGGCTGGTAGGCAAATTGCAGAGGGTCAAGGAATGATCTCACCTGCGGTGTGAGATGGGCCAAGACCAGTCTCTCAAGTACCTTCATCACATGAGATGTGAGTGCTACAGGGCGATAGTCATTGAGCCCAGAAGGAGTCGTCTTTTTAGAGACAGGAACAACGCAGGACGTCTTCCACAGCACCGGGATGGTCTCCAGGTGCAGGCTCAGGTTGGAGAACAGGAGACAGCTGGCGGGCACAGGTCCTCAGGACCCTGGGGCTGATACCATCAGGGCCAGCAGCCTTGCCTTGGTGGAGTTTTTCCATCTGTCTCTGGACCTGTCCTGTGCTCACAGTGAAGCGGGGGGGGGGCCTGATGGCAGGGGGGTAGAGGGGAGGGGGTCAGCGGCAATGTGAGCAGAGGGGGGGTGCAGAAGCCAGGCTGGGTGGTGGAGGAGAGGTCTGAAGTGGCGGTGGTGAGCAGAGGGGGGATATGTTTGAATTTTGGCAGGACATTACCATAGTTGTTGCTCCCTGTAATGCTGATATCGGATCAGTAGTATAATTTAGCACTTTTAACCCTCCTATTGTCTTCGTTTTCCCCCCCTTACTTTGGTGTCCGTGGTCAAATTTGACCGGTCCTGTTTTAACTGCTATTACATTAACACAAAAAACATTAATCATCACCACATTTCTTTTAACACCCTTTCAAACTGTAAATATTGTATCAGACTAACTGCAGTAAATATACAAAGAATAGACACTGAACATGTATTGCGTGTGCCAGGTTTGATCCATGTGGGGGGATGGGCACATAAGAGCGGGAAATGTGTCAAATTGTGTGTTTGTGTGTGCCAGCCAGGTCCAAGTGTGATTCACATGGGGGGATGGGCACATCTAGTGTGTGTGTGTGTGTGTGTGTGTGTGTGGGATAGTTACTAATTCCTTTTCTTTATGGCGGGAACAGCATGGGTGTTACAAAGTTGACTAAATCATCCAAAATTCAATGAAAGTGGTGATCAGCAATTTTATATGTTCAAATGTCTACTGTGAAGGATATCATAAAGCCTTAATGCAATCGAATGTAAAACTAAAAAGTTATGATTGATGAAAGTAGTAAATCGGTCAGATTTGACCCGAAGACAACAACCCAGCTTTGTTTTTTTTCCTCATTGCTATTGATATCAATTAAGAAATTAACTTATAGGGACACCCATAGCTGGTCAGGGTCAGGAACTTTCCAAAACCGACAGATCTTATAGGACAAAGTTTATTGCTCACCTCTGTCTGGCAGAAGCCTCTTTCAGGTGTAGATTCTGAGACCATTTGGGACTCCAGCCTCAAGTATTTTGAATAATTGCTTGTTTGGTGGTAGGAGATCTTTAAGGTATAAAAACATTTTCTAATCACATCCATGCTTTCAGATTTGGGCTTGTATACCTTTTTTAACTACAAAATACACAAAAATATACACTGAGGGTCAGGGTTAGATAACACTGCTGTATTTGATGCTTTAGCATCTCCCCTAAACCTCCTGAATGGTCCTTCACGGGTATGATTATTAAATGTTGTAGCACTCAGTTTCTCTCCATTCACAGATGAATTTTCATACAAATATCCCTAAAGATGTAAGATGACACTGTTATGAACTTAAAGGTAGCAGTGTCCACAGTTGGTTTGTGGTTTATCCTTACCACTGGTAGCCTATGACAAGTGGTAACTATGTGGTTAATATTGTTGAATTACTACTTTCATGTACTCAGTGTTAGGGTTTTATAACACGTTACACTGCCAATTTCTGTTTTTATTATCTGACCCTTAAGATGTCCCTTACACTACCATTGACTTACCATTGCTTTTTGGAAGAACTGTTGTCCCTCTCCCGATCCTCGACATAGGTTCTAGTTAGTTATGAATTATGTTACACATCCAATATCAATCTCTGTTATAAATGGTATGACTGTAACCTCACGTTGTTCCAACATGTTCGAAGTTCCAACGTCCAATGCATGAATTTGAAATCACCCAGTTCAAGCTAATTATTTGACGTGTGAAGACAACTCTATAATGTAATACAATATCAAGTGGGTATCAGTAAATATTTACAGACATCAGTAATGTACTAAATCAAGTTTATTACTATTTTGGTAAGATAAAAGAGCATATGTAGCAAAACACAGGTTACAATATATGATAATGCACATGACAAAGTTTTTCAACATTAAAGGGGACCTATCATGCAAAATGCACTTTTGTACGTCTTTTATACATGAATATGTGTCCCCGGTGTTCCAGGGAACTCACCAAGTGTCAGAAAACACAACCCTCTCTATTTTCCTCCATACCCAAATCTCTAAAAAAGGGGCTGCAACGGATCTGATAAAAACTGATCCAGATTTGAACACTGTCCTGACGTCAGGACGGTGGCGCTACGGCTATTGGGCTAACTCCACCAATAAGGAGGAGACAGCCACGGCCATTGCCGTTCGGAAGCGCTGGAGACGCTGTAGTACATATGCCAGGCCTCTAGATGGTGCTGTTGCTCACAGAATCAACCCTTGCAAAAACAGAGCTAACATTTTTCAAATTGAGCGAAATGAGGCATGGCTAAAATGCATGATCTGTTTGGTATTTTGAAAAAAAAAAAAAGTATAAATATGCCTTATATAGGTATGGTCCTACACTATATTATTCAAATATAGCATGATAGGTCCACTTTAAAGCATGGAAACATGTCACAGTAGAAGCACTAAAACTCAAATAAGCATAATATGTCCTCTTTAACGTAAAAACTGCACACTTAATCAAATCCAGACGGAAGCATCTACATGTTAGCTGGCTAACAGCTTAGCTAGCTGTGTTAGCGTGCTAACACAGCTAGCTGTTGTGCCTGTCAGCTTGCTAAAAACCACAGGTTAGTCGTTAGACTGCTTTGTGTTTGGTGTCACTTTACTACCTTTTTATTAACTTAAACTTAAAACAGTCAGCTAGCTGGCTCACTGTTCTTGGCAGTCTGGTGGCAAGCCTTAGCCTTTTGTTAGCCATAGCCTGTTAGCTCTCCACTGCCCATTCTTATGAAGCACAGACACCGTTTTTTAGTGTTTCTTTTTAGTTTTCTGAAGGTTAGCAGAAAGAGAAATTATGTTTTGGGTTTGTCAAACTATTGGGTTCTCTATTTAATCCTGAAATCTGATTATTAAGGAGGCTAAATGGCTGAAGGGAGCTGTGAAAAGGAAGAACAGTAAAGGCAGATATATGGACAAAATATGAACCTGAAAATAAGCATAATATATCCGCTTTAACTACAGAACTGCATAAGGGCACCAAGTAACTTTACACAAGTCAAGTCCCTTCTTCTGCGTCATCTGAGCACTTTGCCAGTCTTTTTCTTCTTCCATGTCCTCGTCCTCCTCCTCCACCAGCCTAGGACTGGGTTCCAGAATTCCTCTGTAGGCGCCTGCTACAGTCTGCTGTTTGAGGCCCCGCTCACACGGGACCGTTTGCGTTTATGCACAGTATGCGTATTCAAAAAAGTCTTCCGTTCACATGCATTTGTTTCATTTAACGTGTCTGTTCAAACGAGGCCGCTGGAAACGCTGTAGTACATATGCTGGGACTGTAAGTGGCGCTGTAACTTCCGCCAAAATACACCAAAAGCCGCGAAGAAGAGCAACCGAGCAGCCCCGCTGCAATGTTGCCATGGCTACCCTTCTGTTTAAGCCCCAAAACTGAAACTGAAAGAAACTGAAAGAAACCGAATCTGTGGATATTGCATCCCGACCAAGAAAAACAACTCCGTGGAGAGGACGGCTCAGAAAGAGAGAGATATTCTCTACAAACACCGGGTGAGATCCTCCTTTGTCAATATAATGGATCAATGCATGAAATCTGACTCTGTTTATTTTGTTTAAGGAGTATATTGGGCGTTAACAATTCTGGTTTGCCTTTTATAATATTATTTCATTCAAGAACCCCTTGTGCGTTTAATTAACACAGCTATTTTTGATAGTTGCTACAGCAGTGAGCAGGAGAGGTGGGGAGAGGCGGGGCTATCATTATTTTTTCAGGAAATATTCGTATCGAGGTGATTACACGGACTCTGTTGACCCCCCAGAGCGTTTCGTTTGCAAATCTATCCACCTTGGGACCCGTTATTGTTTGTGGGGTCAGTTTCTATCGGCCTCGTGTAAATAATAGGGCTATACGCACGCGAAACTATGCAGATACAAGCAGTTTTCTCCTCGTGTAAACGGCGCCTGAGTCTGAGGTCATGCAGATTTCTCCTTAGATGACACATAAGGCCCTTGTACCCCTCCTCTGTGATTCCATTCGGATAGCCTACAAGTTATATAGCACACATATAAATTGTGAAAATTATTCAGAGAAAACGCATTTAGGTCAGTTTTTATTTAGATGGATAAAATCTTCTTTAAAGTGTGTTTGCCTTTGCTGGTTTGAAAAACATTGGCTTATGTATTTTAAAGTGAATAAATCCATGTGGTTCACTTACTTCCTGTCTGTGTGATCAATGAAACTGGGGCCATCAGTGTCTGGACCTTTGATACAGAGTCCTTGAGGTACTGACAGTGCTGCATCAGCTCCTTCACAAGGATCTGCTTTTCATTTTTGGTCAAACAGCCTCTTCTTGGTGAGAATGTCCACACCGTCTGAGAATGAATATAAACATTTCACATTAATGAACACATTTTTTTATTACAATTTTGTAGATTAGAAGTAATAGTCTGTTGGGTTCCTGCCAAGGCCAGATCATGCTCTCTGCAGATTTGGCTGAGAGTTTCTCCACAACCGTGAATAGGGTCACCATCAGGTTGCTGGTTGTACTTGTGGATGTCCTCTACAGTAGCAACCTTTTCTTTTCTTGGGCAATCTTTTGGACGATCTTTTGACGCCTTTTGTTACGATCTGTAATGAGAGTAAAACATATATTACAAAAGAGCCACCAATAAATGTCCCAAAATGCTTACCATTTTGTCTGTAAAGGTCAGTGGCGAGCCGTCAGGGCCCTCTAGGCCCTCTGTGAGGGCCTAAGATATTCTAAAAAATAATATTTAAAAACATTTAAAAAATACATTTTTTTTTTAAATATATATTTTTTTAATATTATTTTTGTTATATTTTTCATTAGTTTTACCTAAAAAAAAAAAACTTGATTTAATTGTATTTAAAATAACATTTCCAAAGAAATAAATCCTTAGAATCTGCCTGTTCAGTCTCTGTTGAATGTGAAGGGTTACATGAAAGAAGCTCGTCTGGCCCTCTCTGCGATTCACAGAGGGCCCGCTATAGTAACTGAACGAGAGAGTAATGTCAAATGACAGTACAATTGACCAATCATATCTTCCCTCTAAATGGGTGGGTTTTATTCATGGATGTATAATAATAAGAAGGTTTTATTATCGCAGACTTTATGACAAGTTCCGCCCGCTGTGAAACTTTTCTTGTTTCCATAGCAACAACAACTTCCTGTCAACAGCGTGAACTCGCCTTCAAAATAAAAGCATGCCAAATTACACTTAAGACACACAACTGCAACGAAAGTAACAAACACAATGCAATATCATTTTCAATGTCAAAGAACACAAATTGGGTTCACAGGTGTTGTTTTGTGTGGTAGAGGGTCGCTGTCATTGATGCGTTTTGCACCCTGGGCCGTTGTTTTGATATTCCGCTGAAGTATACGCTGTGACGTAATAACTATTTTTTTTTCTTTTTTTCGAGGGAATTGGTGGGGGTCAGAGGGCCTAGGTATAAAGCTCACGGCTCGCCACTGGTAAAGGTAGTGCTTTTTCTGGCAAATGCTCACAAAGAGTGCTTCTATTGAGATCAGCAAACAACCAGCATCTGCAGGACTGGCTGATGCACTTCCTAAATTAAAGATAAAAAGAAGAAAACAAGTTTCAAACACAATTAATGTCTGTTATTTGCACATCGCACATTAACAGGCACACTAAAAGGATAAAGTTTCATTTGGACAGCATTATTTAGTTTTTATGAACCGACTCCATCTAAAAAAAATAACCATTTTGCTGCTTGAAAATATCAGAGTTACAAGCTGAGCATGCATGAATGATGCAAAAATTGAGCACTTGGTATTGGCTCGCATCAGCACATTGAGCTTGGACTCTTGCTAACTTAAAAAGGTATTGTTCTATTTTGGCAAAAACCAACATCAATCAATCATTATGTTTGAATTGCTTAATAGGTGTACAATAAGTCAAAATACTATTTAAATACTTGCAAACAGTACCAATCCCCACACCATAATTACACATTATTAAAGCTACAGTTATATGCATTACAACGAGACAGTGTATACGTAAAAACAGCATTGTTCTTACCTTTTCTGGCCCACTGTTTGACATCATCAACCCACAGTTCTAGCATGTCATCAGAGCAATTCAACTGGTCCTGCATTTTCTTCAGGCTCTCAGTTACAGCCTCTGTCTTTTCTGCTGTCTGCAAAATAGCAAAACAGAATCATGCCATTTTATAAAATAATTCACTGAAAAGAAGCCAAAAGTATGCATTTTAAGGAGGAAATTAACACAATAACATATTCAATGATTTTCGTAGCTCTAGTCCTGCACCAATGCAATGTCTATATGGGGGTGTAATTTTTATATATATATATTGGGTCGACTTAAATGTCAGATTTTACAGCTTAAAATAGTTATCTCCATTTCAATACAAACTTTTTTGAATCTAGAGGACAAGGCAATGTGGAGGCCATTCTCTTTGCGATGATTCCAGCCCATAGCATGGACTGTGAGCATGTCAGTTCTTGCTGTAAAGAAGAATACATCTCATTACAATGTTATATAAATGTGTACATTTACAGGAAGGCAGGGCCCAAAAAAGTAACACAAACCTGACTTGGCCATGTATTTAGTTGTTAGGGCACATCTGGATAAGAAGCTATTAACTTGTTCCACTTCTTCACCAAGAGTAGTGCCGGCACCCTCCTGGTTCCGTGCATTCCAAAGAATCTAAAGGATGAGGTAAGGTAATCAATGTTGATGCAAATCTCAAGGTCAACAACTCAACAACTCATAACTTAAAACATTCTCTTGGATCAGTTCAGACTCATGTGTAGTGGTGGACCATTAATTGTTGTTTAAGTAATTCAAATCCTCACCTCGCATTTGGTATTGTGGGCTTTGCTTGTCTGTGATGCATGCCAATGTCTCATTTCCTTTAGGGGCTGAAGATGAGGCAAGGCTTCTGACACTTTGTCAAGATATGGTACATACCGACACGTCACGTCCATTGCCAAAAATGGATAGGCAAAGATTTCTCCTCTATACATATTTAAAGCTTTAAAAAAAAAAGTGAGTACAAAGCAGATTCAAGGTAAGGCTTCAGATCTTCTACAAATATTTTAATGGAAAATGATCAAGACAACTATACAGAGAGGCTGTCGGCAGCCTTATTTATTTGACTACCTGTACACGTCCAGACCTATGTTTCGTGGTAAGCAAGTTATCACAACATTTTTGCTGAACCGACAGATGAGCATTGGGTTACAGTAAAACATGTTTTGCGTTATCTCAGGGGTACTGCAGACAAACAGCTTTGTTTCAGAAAGAGCAGCGAGAAACTAGGCCTACAGGCTTATAGTGACGCTGATTGGGCTGCAGATAAAACCGATAGACGCAGTACGACAGGGTATTGTGTGAGCATGGGTAGGACAGCTCACTAGTCTCTTGGAAAACCAAGAAACAACCTATGTAAAGGAGGGGGAGGGGTAATAATTTATAGAGAGGGAAAGGGTTCTTTTAAATCAGGTAGAGAGCAAAACTGGGTAATCAAGGAGCCAACTACTAAGTTTAAGATTTTAACACCATTTATTCAGGAGAACATACAAACTTTACTAAGAAACTAAAATCAGAGCCGTCTAAAATGTAATCTCAGTAAAAAGATAATCTAAAACTATTTTAAAATACAATTAAACGCAGTTAAAACAATACAAATAATTAAAATGTTAAAAGGGTTAAAAGTATTTTCTCAAAACCAGAGTCTTTCCAGGGCTGTAAAGGTGCTCCGTCGACACTCTCTTGGACTGCCGTGGTCTCTTAATTCCTTGTTCGCCTGTGCCTCTGCTCCTGCTGCGTTCTGCCTCTGCTGTCTCAGTCTGTCCTCTGCTGTCTCCTTCAGTTTCTCCCAGTCTCAGTCTGTCCTCTGCTGCTCTTCTCCTTCCATTTATAGGCAGGGCTGTTGGTGTAAATTGGCTCCAGGTGTGGTCACTCATTGTTAATCAGCATGGCAAGGCCAATCCAAACATTTAAAAAATAAAAGCATGCAGCAGGAAGTTAAAACGTGTTAATAAGGCAAACACATTTCAGATCAAAATCACACAATAAAAAGGTATAAAACACACACACTTAAAACCATGCAATAATGAATCATTAAAATACATTGCCATGTGACACCTACAGTAGCGCTTTCTACATGTGAAGCTGAGTATATGGCTCTAGCTCTAACTATACAGGAGTGTATTTATTTGGAGCAGCTACTGGAAGGTATAGATACATATGCATATAAGGAAACAGTTGTTAACGAGGATAATCAGGGGACAATAGCCCTTGCTAAAAATCCTGTGTGTAGACAAAGATGTAAACACGTGGATATTAAATACCACTTCATAAGGTCCACCATAAGGCAGCGAAAGATATCACTGGTTTATTGTCCAACAGATTAAATGGTTGCAGATGTGATGACCAAGCCTGTCTCCAAACTGAAGCTGAGGAAATTCGCAGGGATCATGTTTGGTGTGTAAAATGTGTTGAAAAGCCCACATTTGAATGTACCATGTTTTTGTTTTGTTAATGAAATATGAACAGGTATACAGTAAGCACATAATTCATAAGTGGGAGTGTTGAGGTATGACATACAGAGATATGTATATTGTATGATTCCATGTATTACTGTGTACCATATTGTATATATAAGCTCTGCGACTATTACTGTGTTCATTGGGTAGCGCTCTGGCACATGATTATGCCACAGCGCTGATTGTGATTGTGATGTCACTACCTGGGCTATATGACAGTTGGAGTCACGCCCCTTCTTTGTCAGTTCTCGGGTGTTTCTCAATGTCGAGGACGCTTCCTTGGTAGGACATGTCTTCCGACTCAGGTCCTTCAGAAGCGAGGCAAGAATCCTTCCTAGCCTCGGAAAACGGAGAATGGTCGGAACAGGCTAACAGGTGTGCGTCACCGCGGAGGATACACATGTGCAGCCTCGAAATTTCCCGCAACGAAGGACGCCGGCCTCGGTAGAATTTCAAGGATCCTGGACATTGGAACAGTCCTTCGGCGGGACTCGATGACGTAGCATCCTTGAAATAGTGGCTCTGGAGGAGCCTTCCTCGACATTGAGAAACACCCCTCATGTCTCTTGACCTGTGTGCATCGAATAAACAACGCCAAGATCAATGGCTTGAACTGTGAGAATAGTCACCTTTCTGCTGCAGATAGACAAAAGGTATAAGTCTAAATCTGCTAACAACTACGGTGTTTTGCTGACCTTGAGATACTGTTTATGAATGCTAAATACAGGGACTTAGACTAAAGAGTTACCCATTAAATGTGTGCATGATTTCAGCTAAGAGATTAATATGTTAGGCATTAAAGTGTTTCCTGTCAAAAGCTTTATTTAATATAATATCTATATAGTAGGCTATGTTTTCAAGGACGGAGACAAATGTATCACATTCATCCCAAATTACAGACTCAAAAGGTTTTTTGTCATGGAGTTTTAATATTTGAGAACATTTCTGTCAGTGAATATTAAATTAAAATGATGGAGGAAAACCACAAATACTGAGCCAGATCAAAAACACAGTATATTCAGATGAGTAAATTATATATAAATAAATAAACAAATCAACCTGAGATGTGTGATACAATTGTTCCTCTGCAGCCATTCTTCCTGCCAGTAGATGGAGGAGTTTCATTAAAATGTAGCAACAGGGAATTAACTCACTGAGATCCATCTTCCTCTCTGAGCCGCTTAAAGGTTCAAGGTTCAAGGTTCAAGGTTCTTTATTGTCAATCTGACATAGCTACAGAGTAATTATGCAGTTGAAAATCTTATGTCACAGGCTTCTCCAACAATGCAACATAATAACATAACATAATAACAATAAGAGCAAGAGCAATACAAAAATAATAATAGTTATAAAAATGAAATAAAGTTATGATGTGGAATAGTGCAGTATGAGTCTATATACAAGTTATTGGAATGATATATATATATTAGGTATTAGATACATACTACTGAGTAGCAGTTGAATGTTTGATGTTGTTTCAACAGTTCAATTGTTTAACAGTCTCACTGCCCGCGGGAAGAAACTGTCTCCGAATCTTCTTGTCCTTGCCCGGATGCTGCGGTAACGTCTGCCAGACGGCAACAGAAAGAACAGTTTGTGGCTGGGGTGATGGGGGTCTTTGATAATCCGTAGTGATTTCTTCCTGAGCCGCTGGGAGTAAAGGTCCTCCATGGATGGCAGCTCCGTCCTGGTGATGTGCTGTGCAGTTTTCACCACCCTCTGTAAAGCCTTACGATCGAGGTCGGTGCAGCTGCCGTACCAGGCCGTCATGCTGCCAGTGAGGATACTCTCTATCGTGCACCTGTAGAAGTTGCAGAGTATCCTGGAATCCATTTTGAACCTCCTCAGCCTGCGGAGGAAGAAGAGCCGCTGTCGAGCTTTCTTGGTGATGGTGGTGGTGTGAAGAGACCATGTCAGGTCCTCAGTGATGTGGACCCCAAGGAACCTGAAGCTTTTGACTCTCTCCACCGTAGTCCCATTGATGGCGATGGGGGCGTGTCCCTCTCCCTGCTGCTTCCTGTAATCCACAATCAGCTCCTTTGTTTTGCTGATGTTGAGATGGAGGTTGTTCTCCTGGCACCAAGATGTCAGGTTTTCGACCTCCTCTCTGTATGCCGTCTCGTCATCGTCTGTGATCTGGCCGATGACGGTCGTGTCATCAGCAAACTTCACGATGGTGTTGGAGCTGTGTGTGGCCACGCAGTCGTGGGTGAACAGGGAGTAGAGGAGAGGGCTGAGCACGCAGCCTTGAGGGGCACCGGTGTTAAGAATCAGGGTGGAGGATGTGATGTTTCCCACCCGCACTGCCTGGGGTCTGCCCGTCAGGAAGTTCAGGATCCAGTCGCAGAGGGCGCTGTTGAGCCCGAGGTCTCTGAGCTTGATGGCCAGCTTGGAGGGCACAATGGTGTTGAATGCTGAACTGTAGTCAATGAACAGCATTCTCACATAGGTGTTCCTGTTCTTCGGGTCCAGGTGTGAGAGGGCAGTGTGGAGGGTGAGGGCTATGGCGTCGTCTGTGGACCTGTTTGCTCTGTAGGCAAACTGCAGGGGGTCCAGAGATTCAGGGAGGGAGGAGGTGATGAATAATTTGACTAACCGCTCAAAGCACTTCATTATGATGGAGGTGAGTGCTACTGGGCGGTAGTCGTTGGGGCAGGTGATGATTGTCTTTTTGGGGACAGGAATGATGGTGGAGTGTTTAAGACATGTGGGGACTACAGACTGCAGCAGGGACCTGTTGAAGATGTCTGTGAACACCTCTGCCAGCTGAACTGCACACACCCTGAGAACACGGCCAGGGATGCCATCAGGTCCAGGAGCCTTGTGTGGGTTAACCCTTTTAAAGGATTTACACACATCTGCCCTATTTAAAACAAAAGGGCAGTGTAGCTCCTGGTCCCTCTGTACCTCCACAGCCTGGCTGCTCTCAAAGCGTGCAAAAAAACTGTTTAGCTCATCTGGGAGAGATGCGCACGCAGACACTCCCGCAGCACCCCCCGCTGCTCCTTTGTAGTCAGTCATTGTCCTTAGTCCCGCCCACATATTCCTAGTGTTACAGCCTTTGAAGTCAGATTCCACCTTCTCTTTGTACTGTCTCTTTGCATTTTTTATTGCTCTCCGGAGATCATACCTAGACTTCCTGTACTCCTCCAAATCTCCCGCTGTGTGCGCGAGAGTGCGCGCTTTCAGTTTGCCGCGCACCTCACCGTTTACCCAGGGCTTTTGATTTGGGAATGTCCGTACAGAAACCTTCGGTACCACGTCATCGATGCATTTCCCAATGTAGCAGATGACAGTGTCCGTGTGTGTGTTGATGTTATTGTCCTCAAACACACTCCAATCCGTAGATGCAAAGCAATCCTGCAGTGCTGAATCTGACTCCTCGCTCCATCGTTGTACTGTCCTTGTTATCGGTCTGTCCCTTTTAAGTTTCTGCTTGTAAGCAGGCAACAACAGTAGTGAGATATGGTCTGATTTGCCGAAGGGAGGGCGAGGGAGAGCCTTATATCCATTCCGGAAAGGGGAATAAACATGGTCCAGTATGTTTCCCCCGCGCGTCGGGAAGTTGATGTGTTGGTAATATTTTGGCAAAACCTTCTTCATGTTGGCGGTGTTGAAATCTCCGGCCACAACGAACGCCGCATCTGGCCGTGAAGTCTCGGTTTTATCAATAAACCCAAACAGCTGATCGAGTGCCGTGTTGTTGTCGGCGAGTGGCTGCGGCGGGATATACACTGCTGTTATCACAACAGATGTGAATTCCCTCGGCAGATGGAAGGCCCGACATGAGATCATGAGGTGCTCTAGCTGTGCGGAACAGTCCGATGAAATAATCTTCACATCTGAGCACCAGTTGTTGTTAGTCATTACACACACACCGCCTCCCTTACTTTTCCCCGAGTTTGCAGTCCGGTCCTGACGAAAAATAGAGAATCCGTCAGGGACAATAGCGGAGTCCGGGATAGCGGGGTTGAGCCAAGTCTCAGTGAGAATTAACACGTTACAGTTCTTAATGTCCCGTTGAAAAGCAATCCGGCTTCTGAGTTCATCTAGCTTATTTTCAATGGATTGAACATTAGCCAGAAGAATACTCGGAAGAGGGGGCCGATTCTCACGTTTTCTTAGTCTGACCAGCAACCCGGCCCGGCATCCTCGCTTTGTCTTCTTCTTGCGTCTCTCAGGTAGAACAGCAACAGGTAGCCATGGTGAATCTCCATTGTCTGTCGGAGGGTTAATATTGTCCACGAAGTTTCGCAATTGGAGAAGTTCCTCTCTGCTATATTGTATGGCAGAGTAGGTGCGGTCGGCTAGCATGTTGCGAACCATGTTAAAAGTAAAACGGCAAAAGTAAAAGAAATATGTACAAAATACGAAAATGGGCAAAGTTGGAGAGGAGCACGAAGACGATGCGGCCATCTTCACCGGCGCATCTAGTCTAGAGATGTCTGGATGTTAGAGGGGCCCACATTCATAGAAGCGGACCGCTGGCAATTATTTTACTAATTAGATAGATTTAAGCTTGGCATTACTACTTTTGTGATAGTAGATAACGGGATATTATTACCATGTATGTATTGTACAAACCTATGACAACATAGCAGTTCATTCATGACTATTTCATTTTTGTTTGCACACGAAACCCCGGGTAACAGAGGGTTAACCACATACTTAACCAATCATCACACAGAATCAAAAACAGGTTTACACAAACGAGGAATTTGCCTTGGTGTACATGGTGTATACATAAACACAGTTCAAGAAGATCAAAGGTAAGAAAAACAACAACAAATAAAATAAAAAATATTTTTTTTAAATATAAAAAATAATAACTATTATACGTTAAGATATAAAAACATATTTACATGAAATCTGGATATCTTCTAAACACGTTTTCTTCGTTTTCCGAGGCTAGGAGGTATTCTTGCCTCGCTTCTTAAGGAACTCACTCGGAGGTGCATGTGCTACCAAGCAAGCCTCCTCGACATTGAGAAACACCCCGTATGTGTAAAGAAGCAGGAAATTAAAAAAAGGAACCCACCTTGTGGTAAACCTGAGAGAGAAAAAGCATTTGAGCTCCATACTTTTCATCCACACTTGCCCCTGCTAACATCTCAGTAAATGAGCTAGTAGATCATTTCAATTCAAAAATTAAAAATGTTATAGATACCATTGCTCCAACTAAGGTAAAGGAAGTGATTAGCAAGAAAATATCCCCATGGAGAAAGGCCATGACCGTGAGAACAGAAAAAAGAGAGTGTCGAAAAGCTGAACGTAGGTGGCGAAAAACAAATCTCCAGGTTCACTTTGAAATCTATAAAGAGAGACTTGGCCTTTATAATTTGGAATTGAAAAACGCACGACAGTCTTTCTTCTCTGACATCATTACCAAAAACAAAAACAACGCACGTGCCTTGTTTGCTACCGTCGACAGACTAACTAACCCCCCAGTGTCAGTAGCCTCTGAATTTCTATCCACCAGGGCGTGCAATGATTTTGCCTCCTTCTTCACTGACAAAATTCAGAAAATTAGACAAGCAGTCAGTGCCTCTACATCAGGTACAGCAAATGTTTTGTCCCTATGTCCACCTAATATCAATTCAAACACCATGACACAATTCCATCAGATTAATGGTAAAAACTTAGAGGACATTATTCAACTTCTGAAATCCTCCTCCTGCTGCCTTGATATTATTCCAACAGGATTTTTCAAAGATGTTTTTCCTTGCATGGCCTCAGATCTACTTCATATAGTAAACACATCTCTTCACTCAGGTATTTTTCCAGAGGCCCTGAAAACTGCAGTCATTAAACCGCTCTTAAAAAAGAATAATCTAGATGCCTCAGTAATGAACAATTACAGGCCAATATCAAACCTGCCATTTCTAGGTAAAATCATTGAAAAAGTTGTATTTCAACAGTTGAGTAACTTCTTGCATTTAAATAACTGTTTGGATGTGTTCCAGTCAGGATTTCGTCCAAACCACAGCACTGAGACTGCTCTTGTAAAGGTCTTCAATGACATCCACTTAAACACAGACAGTGGCAGAACTTCAGTGTTAGTATTATTAGATCTCAGTGCTGCGTTTGACACTGTTGACCACAACATATTACTAGACCGACTAGAAAACTGGGTGGGACTTTCGGCAACAGTTCTAAATTGGTTTGAGTCCTACTTAAAGGACAGAAAAAACTTTGTTTCTATAGGTAAATACACATCTGAGTTGACAAATATGACATGTGGGGTACCTCAAGGCTCCATCTTGGGGCCTCTTCTCTTTAACATCTACATGCTACCACTGGCTCAGATAATGAAAAACAACAAAATAAGTTACCATAGCTATGCGGATGACACACAAATTTACGTAACAATTTCACCAGGAGATTATGCTCCAATTCAAACACTGAGTAAGTGCATTGAACAAATCAATGACTGGATGTGTCAGAACTTTCTCCAATTAAACAAAGATAAAACTGAGGTAATGGTTTTTGGAGCCAAGGCAGAACGTATAAAAGTTAGCGCTGAGCTTCAGTCTGCAATGTTCAAAACAACAGATACAGCCAGAAATCTAGGTGTAGTCATGGACTCTGACCTGAGTTTCAACAGTCACATTAAAACAGTTACTAAATCAGCCTACTATCACCTAAAGAACATATCTAGGATTAAAAGACTAATGTCACAGCAGGATTTGGAAAAACTTGTCCATGCTTTTATCTTCAGTAGACTCGACTACTGCAATGGTGTCTTTACAGGCCTCACTAAAAAATCTATTAGAAAGCTGCAGCTAATTCAGAACGCCGCTGCTCGAGTCCTCACTAACACTAAGAAAGTGGATCACATCACTCCTGTTCTGAAGTCCTTACACTGGCTTCCTGTGTGTCAAAGAATAGATTTCAAAATATTGTTGCTGGTTTATAAAGCTTTGAATGGTTTAGGCCCAAAATACATGTCTGACCTACTGCTAAATTATGAACCATCCAGAACTCTCAGGTCTTCAGGGACTGGTCAGCTTTCTGTCCCCAGAGTCAGAACTAAACATGGAGAAGCAGCATTCAGTTATTATGCTCCAAATATCTGGAACAAACTCCCAGAAACCTGCAGGTCCGCTGCAACTCTTACTACTTTTAAATCCAGGCTGAAGACTTTTCTTTTTGCCGCTGCTTTTAATTGAACTATTCACATCTTAAACTGCACTGTAACTTTTAACTTTTATCCATGTATTTTTTCTTTTAATGTTTATTTTATTATCTTTTCTTTTTAATGACTGATTTTAAATGCCATTTTTAAAATGTCTTCCATTTTTGTAAAGCACTTTGAATTACCTTGTGTTGAAAGGTGCTATATAAATAAACTTGCCTTGCCTTGCCTTGCCTTACTGTTTCAGAAATAATCCTTGATGTGGTTTTGAACATGATATGGCGTTTAATCACGGCAGCATTTTGCTGGGAATCTGCTTCTCTGCAGCTTTCTGCACACATGCAGCTTTGCTGCAAAGGGGGCGTGGCCCCATAGCTACTGACCCAGAGTCAGGTCATTAAATGTTACATGAAAGATGTTTTGGCTAATGTTATATCATAAAAGTAAGACTTGACTGAGTGTAAATTGTTGAAACTTGAAAAAATAAGAACTACAACAGACACACAACTTAATAACTTTATTATAATCAACTTACAATTGTGTGAGAAAAGGTTTGAAGGAAAAAACCTTTTGAGGAAAAATATTGTGCATGTGAGAGAAGCACTGCGGTTTATATACAGGAGAGGTGATGAGAGAGAAAGCTACACAGAGACAGAAAGGTGAGCACAGGAAACAGAAAGGGAAATGGCTGGGGCATGAACACACTGTGGTTGTGCAGTTTGCTACTATAAGTGTGTGGAAACCCCAGCAGAAGATGAGGCTCATCTGAAGATGTGTGTGGTGTTAAGAAGCAGCTGATAGAAACGGTCTGTGAGCTGTTTTTGTTTCAGCAGATGCTCGGGTGTATTTTAGGCTGAATGAGTAATATCCGTTTACATACTTCTGGCTAAATCCCTGCTCAGCTATTGGCAGAGCCAGGTGAAAACACTGTCTTTGGCGGACAGATGTGGAGAAATGGGGGGGTGGACTACATTTATCTTTTATCTATCATGCTAACATAAGAAGACAAGACCAGCAGTGAACACTGAACTAATGCCACTCAGCCCTGCAGAGTATCAACATATGTTCTCTGTAAATATCGGTAGACTGTGAAGGCGCTAAAGCAGTCAATTTACGATACCAGTCATGTATCAACCTGTCCATTTCAGCACTTTCCTCTAAAGTTCTCAGGAACTCACTATCATGGGATTGGGAGCTTTATCCAGGTGCGTGAAAAGACTTGACATTTAGTAAGTCTTTGCAGGTTATTTGGAATGCAGTTCTGTTGCCAAAAAAAGAAGTGAGATGGAGCAACAACTAAGGAAAGTAAGACAGATAGATAGGTTGCCACCTCTCCTGTACTGTGTATTAGAACAACTTGACTCCTGAAATGCTGTTGTTCTAGTTTGTGCTGACCTCGCCCTAATGCCTCAGTGTACAGTAGAGGTGTAGATGTGTCACTGTTGGATGCTTACAACATAGACGGCATCACTTTTTTACACTTCTTTTTCTTCTATTTATCACTCAAAACAAAGAACATGAACATGTGCCTGAGGGAAATTATTAGCATTATTATTCTTACTATTATAATATGGTCATTAACCAAAGTATTGTGGGAATTGATATTTTTACCTGATGATGGCTCCAGATGAAAATGACTGAAGATGTGTCCTCATCATGGATGTCTTCACTAACTGTCTTTGTAAACCAGTTGTTGACATGTTTCAGTAAGAGTGATATCACAGAACTTGATGCACATTCAGTGTGTCACATGATTCCACCTCTCCACTGTTCCTAAGGTCTGTGGATATGCAAATCATGCTCTGCCTCAATCTTTTCAATCTCTATGATTTCAGGACAAAATGGACAAAGTTTTTACCTTCAAGCAGTCAAAACTCAACTATATGAGACAGAAAATGCAGGATTGTTGAATCACTGAATTTGTATCCCCATGGTTTATTAGCAGTAAGTGGCTTTGGATAGAAGTCAGCTAAAAAAAATGTAATGTGTTGGAACAAGAAAGTCCTCATTTAGCGCTTGCACACCGGAGTACTTTTCCCCCCAAACGAGGCCGATAGGGGGGGGAGATTTGGTTTCACACAAAAAAGGATCTGGGCCTAGTTCGCGCAAACCTTTTCACCCCAAGATAGTCCCTGCCTGCGAGGTAGTGCTTTCCTGGGGAGGAAATGGTTCGTGGGGTGTCGGCCACGTGTGTCGGCCACGCCATTTTATTTGCTCGCATTAGCCCAGCGCACCAACGGAGAGAGACTAACTTATGGCAACACAAAAGAAAACATGGGAGCGGTGGAGTGATGAGGAGGTGTCGACGCTTCTGGCAATTTACTCGTTATCAAGCTGTATAACATGAGCACAAAAACCACAACTTCAGTCAATTCCATCATGTCTGAGGAAGATAAACAGACACCTC
Source organism: Trematomus bernacchii (assembly GCF_902827165.1). Classification (NCBI taxonomy): domain Eukaryota; kingdom Metazoa; phylum Chordata; class Actinopteri; order Perciformes; family Nototheniidae; genus Trematomus; species Trematomus bernacchii. Next base: position 1,606,395 of record NW_022987469.1, read on the forward strand.
ATGTACAGCGGGTGGCAGTATACGCTGTGAAGTTGTTTGCGGCCTGCCAGTAAACCCAAAGCAGAAGAAGAAGAAGTGACATCAGAGGCTTCTTGCCTAATCCTCCCTCGGGGACTTATTCCGCGATCTACTAGGACAGTTCGAGGGACTAAAGAGTTCAGACCAAGTACTTAGCCGGTACTTGTCCCCGGTACTTATATTAGTCCCCCCGAACTCTTTAGTCCAGATCTTTTTGGTGTGAAACCAAATCTCCCCCCCCTATCAGCCTAGTTCGGGGGGAAAAGTACTCCGGTTTGAAAGCGCCTTTTGTGTTGGAAGACATGTTTGTTCAGACCATGCATGTGTTGTTAATGGAAACTTGAAAAACATGTTGTCGGTAATGATGGTGTTTGATATCCCGAATCAATCCATTAAATCAGAAATAATCCAATGTGAGCTCTGTGATAATAATAATGCTCTAGAGATTAACATCAAGAAAACAGAGGAAATTGTTTTTGAGTCACCATCTGACTGTCACACAGTCCCCACACTGTTGTCATCCATACTGAACAAACAAATCAAGCAGGAACAAATTATCTTTTGTTTTTTAGATCAGTGATTTTGACTTCTAAAATACTGTTACACTACATCAGGCATCCTCAAAGTCCGGACTCTGGTCCGGATCCGGACCGAACCACAACTGTCTCTGGACTCTGAGCAAATTATACTTTTCATATGTATTATCTGTATTATCTGTGTTATCTGCGAGACATCGCCACAACGCAACGAGTCAAAATTCACCGCTATGTCCACTGCATACAGCGCTCTGCATGTCAGACTGTTCCACTGTCTGTGTGTGTCTGTCAACGCTTTGGTCCAATCACATTCAGCATCCCGTCAGCGTTTTTTCCCCCCACCAACAGTCTGCGAATCAGAGGCACAGTAGGGCGGGTCTTCGCGGAATGCGGGTGGGAAAAATGCAATAGTATGAAGCTGCAGCCTCGGAGGAGGATGCACTCTCAGGACCGCATGTACTCTCAGGACCCTAGTTGTTTTGCAACATCGCCACCTAGTGAGCAGGAGACATGAATATGAACGACAACGCAGAGAGTGTGAGTAGTGTGAAGTGCTTTTAAAGTTTTATTTGTTTAACATTAATAACAATTCCGGTGTCTTGAAATGAAGTGTGATTAGCCAACATTAACTATGATAGTCTTAAGGCAATACAAACAAACATCTGTTAGCTTATGATAGCTTCTAACAGTATTAAAGGCACTAAAAACATTTATTTGTTAGCTATAGCTTTCGGCAAAAGCTAATGCTAATAGCATTAGCTTCATTAGCATATTTGATTATTTGTTTAATGAAACTGTAGCGTGATTTTGGCAAGCCCAACTAGGTGTCCTACATTAATTGTTGATTTAATCACTAATTACAGTAAGAGTGTGAGTAATGTGAATCATGTTGTTTGTTTAAAGTTAACAACTATTCTGGTGTATTCAATTGGACAGCAATACAAGCAACACGTGCTAAATGTCATCTGTTAGCCTATGATGACTCGCTGCAAAACCAACTGTTAGCCTTTTTGTTTATTTGTTTAATGAAACCGTATGTTATGGTTATGTTATTTAGCAGAGGCTTTTATCCAAAGTGACTCACAAAAAACATAAAAGAACCATAATTAACATTAGATTATCAATACAAATAGTTACATAGTCAGTTACATTAAGTATTACATTTTTAACAGGGTAATTAGTCATCTGTAACCTACATTTAAAAAAAGTAAACTTCCCAACCCTGATCATTAATTATAGTCAGCTAATTAATTAAACTTCAAAGGATGACAAAAGCATGTCAATATGATCTGTCTGTCCGCTACATTAAATCAGCAGTAGCCTAATATAAGTTCTGTCTTCAGTGTAAATGCTTCTTTAATAGTCATTGTATTACTATTTGAATTCATTGTAAATAATCTTAACTGTGCTGACTGCCTGTTTACTGTTTATCAGACAGTCTCATCATTTTGACATGTTTTGTAATATTGCATGAGGTGTTTTAGTCAGTTATTATGTCGGCCTATTCTGTAGGTTAGAATCTGTCGTGTCAGAATCTAACAATTAGGCCTAATTTATGTCTGTCTGTGAAAGTGTTTCAAAATGTTCAGTTTGACCAATTAGGCTCTCTCTTTTTCAAGATGCATATTTCAATCCAAGAGGGGAGATCCTTGCCCGATTTACAACGATGCACTACATGTTGCAAAGTCTATAAAGTGTCTTTACTTCTGCCTTCTCCTATCCTAGTATTATGAAGTTGATTGACTAAGAGTAAGGTCAGCTAAATTAAGGAAGGTTTTGTTGTTTTTCTGTCTGAATTGTAATTTTCTTATGACATTCTACTTCAGGTGTCGTCAACTGGAATATCTTCACAGAGGGACACAAAAGGGAATTTCGGAAGGAATACCAAATTTCCAGGTGCTTTTACTGCGACAACCTTTATAAGGACGTTGGCACAGGCTACCGGGGAAGTGGACGGCGAGGAGTGTTGCAGGGTTTTTACTCAGAAGAGGGCTTCCCGGGGTACTGCAGCTGGAGCTGTTTTCTGGTGGTTGAGGGAACAGCAGACCCCGCCTCACCCCAGTGAAGAATCCACAGTGCCCAATAAATAAAAATGTATTCTGCACTGAAATTCCTCTCGTCAAATTGCATGTTTATCTTTTGCAGCCTGGTGCATAAACACACTAACAGTTGTTTTTGAGTAATCTAGCACCTCTTCAAAGACACATTTGATTTCATTTATTTCGAACGTGTAATACAATAAAAAATATATATATATAATAATTAAATGAAACAAGAGAATTATGATACTGGAGAAACATAAGCAGTATCAAATTGATTCAAAGGAGTTTACACTTATTTAACCCCACCCCTTCTCCCAAAAACTAAATTAACAGTTTTCTTTTAACAAAATATACATCTAAATGTATGTCTACATACAATATACATTTACAATTATAAATAGATTATATCATTATTACTACAATATATATATATATTTATGTTGTATGTCAAATTTGATAAAGACAAATATAAAAGACTATCTTTTTACATCTGACATACAAAATACATTTGTTATTAAAAATCAAAAACATATTAACAACTTGTTGTTAATAATAATAATGTAATTTCAGTAAGAAAAACATATTTTCATGCATTTTTAGATGGTTAATAACAAGCATTACAATGTCTAAAGAGACTCGCAGTGTATGAGACTCAATACTCGCTGGTTGTACTTTTGCGGTCATCCAATCCGCTAGGTGGCGATGTTGCAAAACAACTAGGGTCCTGAGAGTGCATGCGGTCCTGAGAGTGCATGCGGTCCTGAGAGTGCATCCTCCTCCGAGGCTGCAGCTTCATACTACTCGAAAAATGCGTTTGTCGTGTCGTCTCTTTCAACCTGTCTGAGTCAGAGCGAGAGTTTAAAAAAAAAAAAGTCAGAGCGAGAGTTAACAGCTCATCTAGTTGCATCTGTACTGTAGCTAGTAGCCTAGTTTCACCTACCGGGGTGGCATGGGGTGGCAATTGCCACCCTAAAAATAGGCCTTGCCACCCCAGCTTCCACCCCAGTTGGCAGCTTTGTTTTGAAAGAAAAGTTGTGGCTCATCTGACATTTATGAGAGAAAGTCTCTAATGTCCGAGTGCAAGTGAATGCAGCACAAGATGCACATCTTGTAACCCCTCCCCCGGCCCTGGCGCGAGCGTGGAAATATGATTGGCGGCGATTTCATTTGAACGGGACGGCGCAAAACGAGAAGCATTCGGACCCAAGTACTGAAGGAATGAGGTATTTGCGGTCTACAATGACAGAGAAGAGACTGTCAAGTGTGGCTGTACTCAGCATTGAATCAAAACGCACTAAAGCTGTAATAGACATGTCAACTTGATGCTCTGCTCACGGATGAGCATACAAAACTGTTAAGATGATGACCGGCCAGCTCAGAGAGCTCAGGCTCAACAGCGCCCTCTGTGACTGGATCCTGAACTTCTTGACGGGCAGACCCTAGGCAGTGCGGGTGGGAAACATCACATCCTCCACCCTGATTCTCAACACCGGTGCCCCTCAAGGCTGCGTGCTCAGCCCTCTCCTCTACTCCCTGTTCACTCACGACTGTGTGGCCACACACAGCTCCAACACCATCGTGAAGTTTGCTGATGACACGACCGTCATCGGCCAGATCACAGACGACGACGAGACGGCGTACAGAGAGGAGGTCGAAAACCTGACATCTTGGTGCCAGGATAACAACCTCCATCTCAACATCAGCAAAACAAAGGAGCTGATTGTGGATTACAGGAAGCAGCAGGGAGAGGGACACGCCCCCATCGCCATCAACGGGACTACGGTGAGAGAGTCAGCAGCTTCAGGTTCCTTGGGGTCCACATCACTGAGGACCTGACATGGACTCTTCACACCACCACCATCACCAAGAAAGCTCGACAGCGGCTCTTCTTCCTCCGCAGGTTGAGGAGGTTCAAAATGGATTCCAGGATACTCTGCAACTTCTACAGGTGCACGATAGAGAGTATCCTGACTGGCTGCATCACGGCCTGGTACGGCAGCTGCACCGACCTCAATCGTAAGGCTTTACAGAGGGTGGTGAAAACTGCACAGCACATCACCAGGACGGAGCTGCCATCCATGGAGGACCTTTACTCCCAGCGGCTCAGGAAGAAATCACTACGGATTATCAAAGACCCCCATCACCCCAGCTACAAACTGTTCTTTCTGTTGCCGTCTGGCAGACGTTACCGCAGCATCCTGGCAAAAACAAAAAGATTCGGAGACAGTTGCTTCCCGTGGGCAGTGAGACTGTTAAACTGTTAAGACTGTTAAACAATTGAACTGCTGAAACAATTTCAAAACATTCATCTGCTACTCAGTAGTATATATCTAATATCTAATATATATCATTCCAATAACTTGTATATAGACTCGTACTGCACTATTCCACATACTCACTTTATTTTATAACTATTTTATAACTTACTATCTGTATTATTATTATGTTGCATTGTTGGAGAAGCCTGTGACATAAGATTTTCAACAACATAATTACTCTGTAGCTATGTCAGTTTGACAATAAAGAACCTTGAACCTTGAACCTTGTAAATATATTTTTTTCTTTGTGCGGGTCTGCCCCCAAAAAACAGTTTTAAGTCCTGAGAAAGTCAAATAAGACGGTGTGTAAAACTACACTGCCCAGCCAAAAGATTTAACTAGGCCAGTAGGTAAGGGCATTCCACTGGATAATAACTGAAGTATAAAAGAATGCATGACTGAAGTGATGGAGACCATGTTTGAAGGCAAACAAAAAGAGGAAATAACAGGTCAAATCAAGCAAATCCCCCTCTCAGATTCCACAGCAACCAGAAGAACATAAATACTAGCTGGTGATTTGATGAATCAGCTTTGTGATAGAATAAAAAAATGCACAGTGCATTTCCTTAGCTGTGGATGAGTCCACTGACAATGCTCAGTTGCTGGTGTTTGTGAGTTTTTATGATGAGGCAAAGGGGGAGTTTGTTGAAGATGTGTTGGGCCTGACGAACCTCAGTGGACACACAAGGGGGCAAGACATTTATAAAGCAATAATGGGAATGCTGAATGAAAGAGGGTGCAGCTGCCTTTATTCATAACTGTGCAGCTCACACTGCGACTCTGAGGGATCAAGCACAGACACAATAACAATGAAAACTGCTGCATACAGATTATTTTTGTTTTTGCAACCTCGTGTTAAGAATCTTGTTGCAATTGTTTAAAAGTTTGAATGACCGTAATAAACGGACCTTTGTCTTATTGAAACATTTTTTTTTGACCTTTAAGATTTGTATTTGAGTACCCCTGCACTACATGGTACAAGTGTTTGTCTACCACCAGTCAAAACTGACTTTTAGACTGAGTCTAAAATCTGCTCAAAAATTGTAAGTCAACCCTGTGAGAAATTCTATGAATACACAGACTGCTGAAATGTTTATTCTTTATAAGCCAACTTAAGTTATAAATGTAAAGAAAACTGGCACATTGGTCCTTTGCTTGGAAAAAATAAATAGCATTCAGGTACCCCTTCAAATGGCAGCAAATCAGAATGGACCTCTTACTGCTTAAAAAGCCAACAACAGCACAGGACAGCAGTGAATAAGCAGCCAGCAACACTCGCACAATGCTCCATATGCTGTGTGAATCAGTTCCTAAATCAGATACACCTACTGTACAGGTTAACCAACCAGGGCCGTGGGAAGTAGGGGTGCTGAGGGTGCTGCAGCACCCCCTGATGGTGGACAGGGAATTATTTGCCCTGTACGAGAGAGAGAGACACACACGCACAGTTTTTGCGTGGCTTTGTCTTTAGTTGAAAGCCCAGTGGCGATCTGTTCATCTGTCATACTGATCATACAGTCAATAACTTTGTTGTTATTAGCATCTGGTTAACTAGCTATGCTAACGAATATAAGAAGCTTTTTCTCCAACCAGTGAGGTAAAAGCACATCTTTATATGATCATTATAGTTATAAAAAAATAAGAGAATAAAGTAAACAGGTATAAAATACTATATGACAGTAAAAAAAAGTTATTAATAAACAAGAATACAGTTTAAAAGGGGAGTGATTTGTAAAATATCCATAAAGAAAATCTGCTTACAGTTCTGTTTCATATGGGTGTTGAGAGATGTATCCATCTTAATGTTGCTCTCAAAGTGCACCAGATTGATGCTTTTAACTTCAACATTTAAATCATGTCCACATGAATAAGAAACTAAATACATTTGCACACATCTTGTGTCCATATCTTTCTGTTTTGGGGGTCATGCCACAACCGTGCACGTGCGTGCATGCGTGAGTCATGGCAAGATATCTGGATTAAGAGGTTGCTTTTTCTTTGCACAGCATGAAAGAAAGGTGAAATGAATGGGCTGTGATTTTAGTATTTTTAAGCAGAGGTCAATAATTTGTACGGCCCTCGGAGGATGTTGAAAAATTGAAATGGCCCTTGAGAGGAAAAAGGTTCCCCACCCCTGGTTTAGATAGTTCACTATAAGTTATCTCAGTGGGTCTCAAATGTATGTAAACAAATATTTCCAAGGCACACCTTTATAATTATTGGGATAAATAACAACAGGTTTTAAATCATTCCAATGTTTACTATCGGACAGTAAACCAAAAATATCCTTTAAAACTGGAGAGATTTAAAAAAAAAGCATGAATAAATAAATGTTAACTGGTAAAATAAGATATAAATGAACAACAACAATAAAATACGTTACATTTATTTGTTATTGGCTATGGTAGGTTATTGGTTATGTTCACATATGATTTGATTATTAAAATGCAAACCGATCTTTTTCATATGGGTGTTTAAAGTTGTACCCCCTAGATCAGGTCTCTGTAATTGGGCGCTCAAAGTGCACCAGATTGAAGCATTTTACTTTAAAATGTTAACAAAAAAACTTCCTGGGGGGGCATACCCCCGGACCCCCCTAGAGGATGTGAAGTCCACCCCCAATTAAAACATGTTCATACAATACTAAATGCATTTCAAGCCTTTTTATATAAGCTGTCCACCATGTCAATAACTTTCTCTGTTTGTAGTGTATTGGTCTTTTGTAGAGGTTTTTCATTGCCAGCTAAAATCTTGCATATAGGGCAGCAAATTGGTCAGAACCGGCCCTGGTGTCATCCCCACAGCACCCCCCATTTGAAACATGTTCCCACGGCTATGTGACCAACACAAGCATTCCAACGTTAATTAACTCATTTCTTGTGAAGACGATGACAACTCTGAATGCTTTAGGCTTCTTGAACCCATAAATGGTTCACATCCACAGGCGAAGTCCTGCTGGTCCCACTGGACTCGGCTCATTCACAGAGCTCTAACTGGACCCTGTCATATCCTCCATGAGAGGCATCTGTTCACTCAACTGTTAACACTGTTAAAGGTCCATTAGACAATGGTGGAAAGTATTTAAGTACATTTACCAAAGTACTTAATGAAGTACACATTTGAGGTACTTTCATTTTATACTACTTTATTCTTGTAATGCACTACATTTTGGAAGCACATTTTGTACTTTTTACTCAACTTTACAGAGTTATTTACTAGTTACTTTATAAGTTCAGGATATGAAACACATTACTTTTTAAATTATTTGGTATAGATTAAACCATCCAACCTTAAGTACATTAAAGTAACTAAAACCATGAATGGGTTAACAGAAAATACATTGAAATTAAGAGGTTTTTGTTCAAAATATTTCAGTTCCAGCTTCTTAAATGTGAAATATTTAAATGTATATATTACATTTTGTTTTGGGTACTTTTACTTGAAACATTTTAAGTATATTTTGATAATCATACTTTTGTTAAGTACCATTCTCAAGGCAGTACTTTTACTTGAAAGTGATCATTTTTACATTGTGGTATTAGCACTTTTACTCAATAAAGAATCTGAATATTTTTTCCGCCACTGCCATTAGCTGACGTAGCCCACTAATACTAATACTGGATTTTGTAATTAAACACACTGTATGTATTAGAATAATGTATAGGTTATACATGTTTGAGTTTGTGAATGTGTAGTATACTTGGGTTATACCATGTTTTTTTTATTACTCTCTGCTGCTGTCATTCTGTTACCGTGGAAGATAAACCGTAACCATGCAGATGAATAATTTAACTGTAAACAAGAGTTGCCATTACACTATTTTACAGGAACCCTGAGTAAAACAGAGGTGAGAAGGTAGGCTTGATTATCATTGCATGAGATAAATAATAAGAAGGCTGCTGGGTATTGTGTAGTTTAGTGTTTGGGGTATGATTTATACCTGGTATTAGCTTGTTAGCTAGCTGTTTCAGGCTAACCTTGTTGTTCATCTTAAAATATCATGTAGGTCTATAGGCCTAATAAAAGAAAAATATAACAACCTAAAGTGCAATGTTTATAAGGCTAATTTAGCATTTTAATAATAATTACACCTACTTTTTTATTTTAAATATAGAATATATTCACCTTATCTTCTTCTTCTGGCTATATTTCTGTGAATCACTTTATAACTTTGAAACTTGCGAAACAACATTAGAAGACCTTAAAGGTGGGGTAGGTAAGTTTGAGAAACCGGCTCGAGATACACTTTTTGTTATATTCCATGGAATGCTTTTAACATCCCGATAGCAATGAATATCTGAAGTGCTTTGACAAAAAATCCATAAGAAAATGTCATCTGTGGAAGCCGTAGTACTGTAAAAAGCACGACCAATCATTTTAGCCGGCCCGGCTAAAATAACTGGATGGCCTACCTGCCTGTCAGCCTTCCATCTGTGCACAAACTTATCTCGTGCCCTCATTGGTCACGTGCGCGTTTGTGTGTGTTGGAGGAGGGGCTCTGTAAGGAAGTGGCAGATTTGTTCCGGCTGTGTATTTTCAAATTCTAGCGCACTCGAGCTGGTTTCTCCAAAATTACCTACCCCACCTTTAACCAAAGCTTCAGAAAATAAAGCCTAAAAAGTCTCACTTGTAATTATCGATTTTTTTCCACCATCACACAGTTTTAAAAGTTAAAACGATAACAACCCACAGCATTTAGTTTTTTCTTATTAATTAAAAAAGGCAAAACAAATGAGAAACCAACCTCTGTCTGTAAACATCACTACCACATTTTCATTTTTCCACATTCCCACAGTATGTACTTCATGACAGTATTGGTCAATTATATATGGAAGAAGAAAAACGTTCACAGCTGTCTCAGAAAATGCTCTAACAATACATTTGCAGATGAAATGCAAAGCCAAACATTGACACAATTTGTTTTGATTGTCTGCATTTTGCATTTAACCCACAACCTGTACATGAATTATGTGAATGTGTGTAACAGTTACCATGGAAAAAGTGAAGTGTGCAGCTCAGGAGATCAGGACCCTCCCAGACCTCTGCAACCAAATCCTTCATCTGCGCAGCACCGTACTGAGTGACAGCTCCGTCATGGTAAGTATATTACAATGTAAATCAGAATGAGCAATGTACTTCTGTACTATTACTTTTTTTGTAATATAAATCTTCATTTTAAAACATATATTAAATTAAATCGAGGCCTTTAACGAGCACAAGTACGTTTAAGGCCGCTCCACACCCATAGTCCACCCACACAGGTATGTGTGGGCGTGCACAGACTGTGGCCCAATTCCAAACCACACCCTACCCACTCCCACTCCGTGACGGAGTGAACTCGCAGCTCAACGAGGCTCCCTTCTCTCAGATGGAGGGAGTAAATACAGCGGCAAGCTTTGGAACATAATTAACATGAACATGTGCCTGAGGGAAATTATTATTAGTATTATTATTATTATTCTTACTATTATAATATGGTCATTAACCAAAGTATTGTGGGAATTGACATTTTTACCTGATGATGGCTCCAGATGAAAATGACTGAAGATGTGTCCTCATCATGGATGTCTTCACTAACTGTCTTTGTAAACCAGTTGTTGACATGTTTCAGTGTGTGCTTGTATGCAGGGCTGTGTGATGCGTAGTGCAGTAGATCTGTGGTAGTAGTGCTTGTAGTTAGTGCATGCTGCTTCTGCTTGCTACTCTGCTTTCAGCTACTGCCGCCGGCTAGCCCTCCTCGCGGAGGGTGACAAGGGGAGCCGAGTGTGTAAGTCTCCTCCTGCTGGTACAAAACCGCTCCACCGCCAAGACTTCTGCAGTGCCTCCTCGTGGCCACACATGGTAACTGGGTACCGTGAGGTCCCAGGCTAAACTGTAGGGGATCTCGGAGCAACAGTGGGCCCTAGAGGCAAGGCGTGCAGGCCCACCGGTGTGTGGACACGCCCTGGCGCCTGCCAACCACTGTCCCAGCTATGGGCAAATAGCAGGGGCAGATGGGGCTCATAGCCATGGAAGGCAACCCATCTAGGAGAAGGACACTAAAACCAGGACTGAGAGGAGTTGCGCCCCCCAGTCCTTAATTAGCATGGTAAAGCCAACCATGAAGAACAAAGTCATCCCAAATCCTATACTTCCAGCGGCGGGAGTCCGCAGGAACATCGCAACGGATGGTGGTGCTGGTCCTCCTTCCGGAGGACAACATGACGATAGGACCCCAAACCAGCAAGGGAGGGTCCTGTCCGATCACAGCACCCCGTTCAATGCACTCATGCGTTGTCGGAGACCATTCGTAATGGGAACCTTCAATGCATGTACAGTGAGAGAAGAAGCTAGATTGGTAGAACTAGCACACTGTGCTGGGGAACGGGGAGTGGAGATCCTGGGAATCCAGGAACACAGAAGAGTGCACACTGATGACCGGATCGTGTATCGCAGAGTGGAGAGATGCACGTTTATCACTGCATCTGCATGGCGAAACGAGGCCCAGGCTGCAACAGGGGGCGTAGGGCTAATGCTGGGTCCTCTGGCGCGTAAGTCTCTCCGTCGGGTTTATCATCACACCGATAGGATCCTTATTGCAGAGTTCTCAGGCAACCCAGTAACAACAGTCATAGTCGTGTACTCACCCACCAACGTGGCACCATCTGAGGAGGTGGAGAAGTTCTATGAGGACCTTGCAACAGCAGTCCGAGATGTCCCAGCGCACAACTTCCTGGCAATCCTGGGTGACTTCAACGCAAGGCTTGGACCAGAGGACGCACCCTACCCATACCACGACTCTACGAACCGCAATGGCGCATACCTCACGGCCCTTCTCATGGAACACGAGCTACTGGCAGCGAACACCACGTTCCGGAAAAGAACAGGCAAGAGATGGACCTTCCAAGATCGAGCCACAGGTATGCTACGTCAGTTGGACTACATACTTGTGAGGAAAAAGTGGAGGAACTCCATCCTGAATGCTGAACCGTACAGCACATTCAGCTCTGTGGGCTACCGCGTGGTCTCCATGAGGGTGCGACTGAGCCTCAGGGTCCCCAAGCCAAGCCCCAAGATCCGGCATGACTGGAAGGCGTTCACAACCGACCCTGGCCTTCAAACCAGGTATACAGAGGTGGTTAGGAAGCGCTTTCGGCAGCTGGATAAGGGAGCAGAGCCCAGCAGCGAATACAGGAGTTTCTTTGTTGCAAACCAGGAGGCGACCAGGCTATGTGTGCCCGTGCTGGACAGAGCCAGAACCTCCCTTCGGTCCAGACATCCGGAGGTCGTAGCGGCACGGGGTAGGGTGGAGGAAGCACGCCTCAACTTTGAGCGTGAACCAACCTTGGAGAGACGTGGGGTACTGAACGAAGCCAAACAGCTTCTCTTCAGTACCTACGACACCATCAAAGGGGAGGAACTGATGGAGAGTGTGCGAAGAGTGCAGGCAGCGCAGGGTGAAAGGCAATATGGGGAGGCCTGGAGGGTCATCAATGAGATGACCGGGCGGAAGAGGACTAAGGAGGGACAGGTTGAGGGACACAGCCCTGAGGAGAGGGTGACGACCTGGTTCAATCACTTCCATAGCCTGCTGGGCACAACAGCGGATGGAGCTGAGGAAAGTATACCAGCATTCCTCCAGAACCTGCCCATCGACGATGGTCCCTTCACAGCCAGTGAGTTTGCCAGGGCGAAGTCCACAGTGAGAGAGGGTAAAAGTGCTGGGCCGGATGGCATACCCCCGGAGGTCTTAAAGAACTGTGATCTCGATGACCTCATCCTAGACTTTTGCAACCTCGCTCTACTGCACAACATGCAGCCTGATATATGGTCTCTCTCCAACATCATCCCGGTGCCTAAAACTGGAGACCTCTCAAAGCCAGACAACTACCGAGGCATCAGCCTGACATGTATCACCGCAAAGGTTTACAACCGGATGATACTGAACAGGATACGGCACGCCATCGACCCTCACCTGAGGGAGAACCAGAATGGCTTTCGAGAGGGGAGAACCACCGTAGCCCAGATCTTGGCACTAAGGAGAATGATCGAGGAGCTGAAAAAGGATAACCTGACTGCTGTACTGTGCTTTATCGACTTCAAAAAGGCATTTGACTCGATCCACAGAAGCACAATGGTGGAGATCCTTGAGGCATACGGTGTCCCTCCCAACATACTCCGGGCAATAGAGACCATGTACGCAGGAACAAGGGCCAAGGTGGTGACCCCAGATGGCAACAGCGAGGAGTTTGACATCCTGGCTGGGGTAATGCAAGGGGACACTCTAGCCCCCTTCCTCTTCATAATAGTCCTGGATTATGCGCTCAGGAAAGCCATCAGTGGACGAGAGCAGGATCTTGGCTTCACTCTAACACCAAGGAGGTCGAGACGATACCCCACAGTAGTCCTGACAGACCTGGACTATGCGGACGACATCAGCCTGCTCTCCGACAGCGTGGAACAAGCACAGGAACTCCTGAACAGAGTGGAGTTAGAGTGTGCCAAGGTTGGCCTTAGGCTAAATGCCAAGAAAACTGAGGTTATCACCTACAACATCCTACCGGAACATCCACCTCTGACAACAACAGAAGGCACTGTGCTTAAAGAAGTCAAGGACTTCAAGTACCTGGGCTCATGGGTAAACTCAACCGAGCAAGATCTTAAGGTGAGGAAGGCACTTGCATGACCTGAACGGCATGACCAGTGTATGGAACTCCAATCTCCCCTGACAAATCAAAATCAGCTTCTTCTATGCAACGGTAGAGTCTGTTCTGCTCTATGGCAGTGAATGCTGGACCCTGAAGCCAACCCTGCAAAAGTCTCTAGACGGATGCTACACCAGAATGTTGCGAGCAGTACTTAACATCAGCAAGAGTGTACATGTAACCAACAAGGTCCTGTACGAGGGAATACCAAGGGTTAGCGAGAAAATTGCAGCCAGGAGAATGAGACTAGCAGGACATTGCCAAAGGCATCAAGAGCTGCCAGCCAGCAAATTGGTGCTGTGGGAACCAACACACGGGCATCGGTCACGAGGACGTCGCACACTAACATACGTGGACGTACTCAAGAATGACGCAGGAGCACAAAGTACCAATGAACTGGCCAGATGTATGGAGAACCGGGATGACTGGAAGCGACGATGGAGGGCTCGTCTGAGGACGACCTAGAGCAGGGGTGGGCATTTTACGGCCCGCGGGCCACATCCGGCCCGTTGGCCGGCCTTGGCCGGCCCGTGTGAGGTTGATCATAAATTATAACATAATGAAAAAAAACAGCAACCTTTTCAAAATAAAAGCAACACAGCTGTATTGCTTGCATGGCGTAAATACTTTTCTAACTGTGTTGCTTTTATTTTGAAAAGGAAGCTGCTGTTTTTTTTATTTATTTACGTAAACGCGCATGCCGTAACAGCTACGAGTGATGCTGGCCGCCTAGTCCTCGAAATGTCCGCTAAGGGCAAAAAAAGAAAGATCGATACTGAATGCCGTATTTTCAACAAGACATGGACCGCTAAGTATTTATTTACAGAAGTGAAAGGTAAAGCTGTGTGTTTAGTTTGTGGTGCGCAGGTCGCTGTGTTCAAGGAGTACAATTTGAGTCGCCACTATGCTACCAAACACGCAGATAAATACAAGAACCTGTCTGAGGAAGAGCGGGCAAAGGGGTCGGATGCTTTGCTAGCTAAGCTGCAAAGCCAACAACACATTTTCACAAAACATTCCACATCCAGAGATGCAGCTGTCAAGACGAGTTATGTCTTAAAAGTTAACCGTTTTCGGACGAAGAGTTCATTAAGGAGTGTTTGTTGGACACTAATATGCCCGGAGAAAAAGGAGGCATTTGAGAAAGTGCCGCTCTCGCGACGCACTGTTACGAGGAGGATTGAGGACATCGCGGGAAATCTGGAGCTTCAGCTGCAGAACAGAGCGGTCAACTTTGACTTTTTTTCCTTGGCTTTGGATGAGAGCTGCGATGTACGTGACACTGCCCAGCTACTCATCTTCCTACGTGGGATAACTACAGACTTCAAAATCACGGAGGAGCTGGCAGCCATGCAGTCAATGAAAGGTACAACAACAGGGAGTGATTTGTTCACGGAGGTAAATGCATGTGTGGAAAAGTTGGGACTGAAATGGGACAAGCTGGCAGGCGTGACAACGGATGGTTGTCCAAATCTGACAGGGAAAAATGTTGGACTATTGAAGAGAATGCAGGATAAAGTGACAGAAATTAACCCTGAGCAGAAATAGGTATTTTTGCATTGTATTATACATCAGGAAGTGTTGTGTAAGTCAGTGTTAAAAATTAACCATGTTGTTGATGTTGTAACTAAAATAGTTAACTTCATCAGGGCAAGAGCATTGAATCACAGACAGGTTGTTGCACTTTTGGAGGAAAGTGAGACTGAACATCGTGACATACCCTACCATGCAGCTGTCAGGTGGCTCAGCCTGGGCAAAGTGCTGAAAAGAGTATGGGACCTGAGAGAAGAGATTCAAGACTTCTGTGTGAAGAAAGGAAACGACATCCCACAGCTTTCAGATGCAGACTGGATGGCAGACCTTGGTTTTGCTGTAGATGTGACTGCACTAATGAGTGAACTAAATGTCAAACTGCAAGGCAAGGGCCTTTTTGTGCATGACATGTACAGTGCAGTGAAGGCTTTCATGAGAAAGCTGCAGCTTCTCTCAAGCCAAATGGAGGACAACATTCTCACGCACTTGCCAACACTGAAGGAAGCCACACCATCAGCTGATCACCTCCAGAGGTACTCATCCATGTTAGAAGCACTGCATGGTGAGTTTTCAAGGCGATTTAAAGACTTCAAAACAGTTGAGAATGAAATGAACATGATCTTTTCCCCATTTACATGCCATGTGGATGATGCACCCAGTGATGTTCAGCTTAAACTCATTGACCTGCAGTCTGACACACTTCTGTCAGAGCACTTTAGGTCAGTCTCACTGCCTGAGTTTTACTCTTCCCTGAAAGAGGAGAACTTTCCACACATCAGGAGACATGCTCAGAAGATGATGGTCCTCTTTGGATCTACCTACATATGTGAACAGACATTCTCAGTGATGAAGTTCAACAAATCCAGATACAGATCCTCTATCACTGATGATCACCTCTCAGCTGTCCTTCGCATATCCACCTCAGACATTGAACCAGATTTCCGTGCACTTGTTCAAGCCCAAGACAGACTGGATTTTTCTCACTGAACAAGTAAAATTAACTGAAAAACAAAAATCAAAAGCACTCATTTCTTTTTGTATAAAGCTGATTCATTTCTTATCTTTAACATACTGTAAAACACCTTTTCAGTATTGGTATATTGAGCAGAATTAAGTTCAACTTATTTTTGATTCGGCCCCCCAACACAGCTCGAGTTTCTGAAGTGGCCCCTTGTAAAAAATAATTGCCCACCCCTGACCTAGAGAGAGAGAAGAGTGATGTCACCAGAACTTGATGCACATTCAGTGTGTCACATGATTCCACCTCTCCACTGTTCCTAAGGTCTGTGGATATGCAAATCATGTCTGCCTCAATATTTTCAATCTCTATGATTTCAGGACAAAATGGACAAAGTTTTTACCTTCAAGCAGTCAAAACTCAACTATATGCGACAGAAAATGCAGGATTGTTGAATCACTGAATTTGTATCTCCATGGTTTATTAGCAGTAAGTGGCTTTGGATAGAAGTCAGCTAAAAAAAATGTAATGTGTTGGAACAAGAAAGTCCTCATTCAGCGCTTGCACACCGGAGTACTTTTCCCCCCAAACGAGGCCGATAGGGGGAGGAGATTTGGTTTCACACAAAAAAGGATCTGGGCCTAGTTCGCGCGAACCTTTTCACCCCAAGATAGTCCCTGCCTGCGAGGTAGTACTTTCCTGGGGAGGAAATGGTTCGTGGGTGTGTCGGCCACGCTAACAATTTCTGATTGGCTGGGCGAATTGCAAACCACGCCCTGTAAAATTTCGAAAAGTTTTGTGAAGCCGCCATTTTATTTGCTCGCATTAGCCCAGCGCACCAACGGAGAGAGACTAACTTATGGCAACACAAAAGAAAACATGGGAGCGGTGGAGTGATGAGGAGGTGTCAACGCTTCTGGCGATTTACTCGTTATCAAGCTGTATAACATGAGCACAAAAACCACACCTTCAGTCAACTCCATCATGTCTGAGGAAGATGAACAGACGCCTCATGTACAGCGGGTGGCAGTATACGCCGTGAAGTTGTTTGCGGCCTGCCATTAAACCCAAAGCAGAAGAAGAAGAAGTGACGTCAGAGGCTTCATTTGCCTAATCTTCCCTCGGGGACTTATTCCGGAGAGATCTACTAGGACAGTTCGAGGGACTAAAGAGTTCAGACCAAGTACTTAGCCGGTACTTGTCCCCGGTACCTAGTCCCCCCGAACTCTTTAGTCCAGATCTTTTTGGTGTGAAACCAAATCTCCCCCCCCCTATCGGCATAGTTCGGGGGGAAAAGTAGGTTTTTCATTGCCAGCTAAAATCTTGCATATAGGGCAGCAAATTGGTCAGAACCGGCCCTGGTGTCATCCCCACAGCACCCCCCATTTGAAAAATGTTCCCACGGCTATGTGACCAACACAAGCATTCCAACGTTAATCAACTCATTTCTTGTGAAGATGACAACTCTGAATGCTTTAGGCTTCTTGAACCCATAAATGGTTCACATCCACAGGCGAAGTCCTGCTGGTCCCACTGGACTCGGCTCATTCACAGAGCTCTAACTGGACCCTGTCATATCCTCCATGAGAGGCATCTGTTCACTCAACTGTTAACACTGTTAAAGGTCCATTAGTCAATGGTGGAAAGTATTTAAGTACATTTACCAAAGTACTTAATGAAGTACACATTTGAGGTACTTTCATTTTATACTACTTTATTCTTGTAATGCACTACATTTTGGAAGCACATTTTGTACTTTTTACTCAACTTTACAGAGTTATTTACTAGTTACTTTATAAGTTCAGGATATGAAACACATTACTTAGGGACATTTCTTTAATTATTTGGTATAGATTAAACCATCCAACCTTTGGGACAAACTCCCCTCTCTTCGGCAGAAACAGGAAATGCCGTAATTGTATGTAACAACGGTTTCAAATCAGCATCTCTTTGACAAAAAATTTAAATTAATAACTAAAATAAAACATCTTTAATTGTGTTACTTTTTTGTAAAACTATTTTAGTTTTAAACCTGATGTTTATAAGCTTCTTAGTTTTTGCAACAGTCTGTTAATATACACAACTTTATAATAAAATGCACACATGTACCTTTTTCTAGACTAAACACAGGTATTATCCTAAGTAAAGAAAATATGAGGTTATCATGAGGTTGTTAACATCGCAATTTATCAGTGGATGTTTGCTGGAACTGTTTGTAAACAGCGTGTTTAATGACGGACACACACAGTGTTGAGTCACGAACGCGCAAACGGAGGGGTAGGGTGTAGGGGGTGGATTGGAATTGGGCCTGTGTTTGATTGACAGCTCCTTCACTTGCCTGTTAGCGGTAGGATATTGTATATTGTAAACTTATAGTTATTAGTTCAAAGGCTTCCTGGCTACACCCAAAATCAGCCTGACTACGGTCTTACTAGCCGTTGATTGAAACACCTGTATGGGTTTGCAGGAGTAAAAACATTCAATAGTGAAAAATGAACTGTCTGAGTGATGTCATCATGAAATGTTGAGCACATACCAGGTTATGTGATGTATTTCCAAGGTGATGCACAGAAAGCTGCGGCTTTTGCAGAGAAGCTCGTTCTACTTAGAGGTCCGACTGGATGAAGGGCCAGCTGCAGAGGGGCAGCAGCCTCTGGGCACCGCGGTGTCCTCTCTGACTGACAAGCGGAGGCTGCAGCGGGCCATGGCTCTGGGCCGGACCCAGGTCACGCTACTGCTCACTGTGATGGGACAGCTGTACCAAGTGATCACCAGGAGCTGCCGGGAGCTGGAGGCCTTCATCATGAAGTATAAACAGGGTTTGGTGGACAGTGACATGGCAGCTTCCATGCAGCAGAAGATCCAGCAAACGTGGCAGCACGTGCACGATTTTGATACCAGATTGACTCGGAATTGCGGCCCACTAAACCTGCAGAACCAGCTCGCCTCAAATACAGGCAACCTTCACACTCTCCAGCTTAGTGCATTGGTTTCCTTCAAGATGCCAGTGATTTTTGACCGGGTCAAGTCCAGTGTGTTATCCAACGGTGTGCATCTGTTCTGGGAAGTTGCATGCGTGTCGTCTCAGGAGCTGTACCAAATGTTTGAGATCCACATAGAAAGCTGTCATCCAACTACTGCTGACAATGCCAAACTTATATATGCATGCCAGTCGTATGACCTACAGCTCAGCCTCCTCGAACCTGACAGGAACTATAAGTTCTCTGTCATAAGAGTAAATGCTGTAAACTTGCTGTATGGACTGTGGATGGACAGCATTATCCTGAAGACCTTGGATATTTCCAAGTAAGAGCTACATGTCCCCTTCTAGACATGAAGGGAATGAAGATAATTCACAGATTGTTTTTATTTACAAAGAAAAATATATGTAACAAGTTTCATTGCAAATAAATTAACCCCAGGATAGCTTGAATTGAAAACTGTGTTAATGTCTTGATAGAATGGTTGGTCAAATAACTTGGATCTTGGAAAGAAAATCTAGTAAAAAATTTGAAATCGAACACATAGCATCTAAAAGGCAGGATTCTGATGCACATAAATAGAAACCTTAACCCTAGAGGATAGCAAACCTGGGCAAAGACATAAAACAGTTTTTGATTGACACCTCGACACCCCAGCTGTATTGATTTTGTTCCTGATCTTTATCATCTTCTGTCTAAGTGTTTGTGGGTTTGAAGTTTAGTGACCTCACTTCCTTACGCTAAATAGCAATTTATTAATTAGACAGAGGCTTCTGATAAGATAAATGTCTTCGTTGTTGTAAATATGTCTTTATGAAGGAAGCATTAGGCAACTATTGTCAAGGAATGAACTCTGAGGCATGAACTCAAATGCACGACTCAACTCAGACTCAGGTAGTGATTCAAAATAAAGACTTTACTGGATTTAGACACAGTAACAAAGCAGGGAAAACAATAACACTCTTTCGAGGAAAAACAAAGACTATGATCAGGAGCTTAGAGGTACGTTTTAAGTCCGTGGAGTAGGCTTGTACGATTGTCCTGAATGAGGAAACGAACTGGCAATGGACAGGAGGGAACTAGCACAATATATACACAGGGTAAGGGGAGCAGGTGGAAACAATCAGGGCGGGGAAAACAATCACGGACGCAGGAGACAGATAGGGGCGGGGAGCGTGGAGGCCTGAAATGAGAGGGAGAATTACTTATCAAAATAAACATAAAGCACAGGACAGAAGGACATGACAAAACTAACATAAAGAATAAACTTTCACAATAAGTTTCTTAGACATGACAACTATTACTCAAGGTAAGCGTGGCTAACAAAGGCTAACAGAGGCTAACAGAGGCTAGTGGAGGGACTAAACATGTGATATGAGAGATCAATTAATTATTTGCTTTTTTACTTATTATTATTCTTAATTATCCTAAAAGCTGTTGAAATAACTATTAGATAATGACAATGAAGGGGTAGCTGGAGGTGATGAACCTGAAGAGAATTATAATATGATCTGCAGCAAAAAACAGACTCAACTGACTTGTTCGCTCTGTTACTGCTGGATGTGGAAATATCACAAAATATATAAAGTAATGCTGCAGCTGAGTCGCCCAAAAAAATCAATTATTGCAGGTCTAACTGTAATTTTTTAAGTCTGCTGGTTCCAGCTGTTTTGTTTACTTTACTACAATTAAAATCAGAATATTTGATCCCAGGGCGGAATTAGCTAAAACCAAGCAGTCCATTATCTGTTAGGTAAATCCCCATTTTTTTTTTAACTTTTATTGTCATTACGTAGTACAAGTACTAGTAACGAAACGGTTTCTCTGCATTTGACCCATCCTAGTGTTAGGAGCAGTGGGCTGCCATTTTTATGTACAGCGCCCGGGGAGCAGTGTAGGGAACGGTGCCTTGCTCAGGGACACCTCGGTAGCACTTGGTCTTGCCGTTGCCAAGCTAAGTCCCTATGGATCTAGAAAATCTTTACATTTCCACTCCTGTGTGGTAATGCCGTTGAAGCCAATTGAAGTGGACGCTATAATTTAAGATTAAAGTGCACCTATCATGCTATTTTTAGGCAATAGCATTGGTCTCAGATATATAAAAATATATAAAAAACATGTCTATGAAGTGTTTTGCTCAAAATACCAAACAGATCACCCATTCTAGCCATGCCTCATATCCCTCTATTTCACTTCCTGTTTCAAAAGTGCTGATTTTGGGTATAAAGCTTTAAAAAAATCAATAATTGATTAAAAAAAATGAAATAAAAAAGGAGGGGGCTGAGCTCATGCGGGATCCGGCAGCTACTGTCTAAACTAAATACTGCCGTGATGAAACGCCATATCATGGATTATCAAGGATTATTTCTGAAACAGTATGGAGCTCAAAGTAGGGCTGTGCAATTAATCGTATTTTAATCGCAATTACAATTTTGGCATGCCACAATTACGAAAACAACATAATCGAATAAAACAATTATTTTGCTTTGCTAGGTTGTGACAGTGCACTGCAACATATTTGATCTAATTTATTTTGGTCTAATTTATTTGTATTTATATATGATTAGTAGCTTTTGGAAGTGCGCTCCAAAATATTTGTTGATCTTGTTTATTGGTATTTATTATTTTGATATTATTTATTTAAAGTTTTTCAGTTGAATTATACGTTCAGGGTAATCAACAGTTAAAAAGATACTGTTCAAATTATTATTTGTATTTGTTTTAAAGTTCAATAAATGGATGTTTTCAAAGTCAATGAATAATCGTATTTAATAATCGTGATATCAATTATTGACCAAAATAATCGTGATTATGATTTTTGCCATAATCGCACAGCCCTAGCTCAAAGGCTTTCTCTCTTGCCGGTTATACCACAAGGTGAGTTCCTTTTTATATCCAGCTTCTTCACACACATGCTCTCCAGTACAGGTTAGCTCTGAGTGTTAGCGATGCTAATGTAAACACCGACCATATTACGTCCAAAACGAGAAAAGAGAGAGTTTAATTTTCTGACGCTGCGTGAGCTCCCTGACACACCGGGGACACATATTTATGTATAAAAGACATAAAAAAGTGCATCTTGCATGATAGCTCCCCTTTAAAGTGGACCTATCATGCTATATTATAATAATATAGTGTAGGACCTATATAAGGCATATTTATACTTTTTTTTCTTCAAAATACCAAACAGATCATGCATTTTAGCCATGCCTCATTTTGCTCAATTTGCACTTTTTTACCCCTGTTTTTGCAAGGGCTGATTCTGTGAGAACAGCACCACCTACAGGCCTGGCATATGTACTACAGCGTCTCCAGCGCTTTCGAACGGCAATGGCCGTGGCTGTCTCCTCCTGATTGGTGGAGTTGGCCCAATAGCCATAGCGCCACCGTCCTGACGTCAGGACAGTGTTCAAATCTGGATCAGTTTTTATCAGATCCGTTGCAGCCCCTTTTTTAGAGATTTGGGTATGGAGGAAAATAGAGAGGGTTGTGTTTTCTGACACTTGGTGAGTTCCCTGGAACACCAGGGACACATATTCATGTATAAAAGACGTACAAAAGTGCTTTTTGCATGATAGGTCCCCTTTAAGTTAAGGTTAAGTTATACCCTGTCTTACAGTAAAAACCCCTACAAATCTTCAATATCTTTAAGTATATAAAACATCTTTATTGAGCATTAATGTTTTTTATATCAAACTGTATTCTGTATCCCCTGGTTTCCATTGTGTTTTGAGCTTCTTGCAGCATTTTGTATTTGCAGCGCTTTTAGTAAACGCTGTGCATGTGTTAAGTTGGTGAAGGTGTTTCTTAATTTGCATGGGTTTTGGCACATTTGTGTTTTTATATGTGCTTCGTTTTTTAAACTGCAGCGCGATTCTCCAATGGAAATGTTTTCAGCCGTTGTGAAGTGTTTACACCTGTCGGCCACCGTACAAAAGGCCCTCTGGAGCCTGATTCTCTTCAAGAAAGGTAACTTGTTAAGTCTTGCTGATGGAATGTTTGATTCTCTGTTGGTAAAACAAAAGTATCAGTTTGGGGGGGCAGAACTTTACTGTTGATTGGGCAGAGGCCAGGGGCGGACTGGGACTAAAAATCAGCCCGGGACTCTCGACCGGCACACTTCGGTACCGCCGGCCCACCTCGGTACCGCAAGTAAATACCGCTAGTAAATTGTCAACGGGGGGGGCCTTATCCGACTGGCCCACATCGTCCGACCGGCCCACTTCAGTACCTGCCCATCGGGATTCGTCCCGAACGTCCCGATGGCCAGTCCGCCACTGGCAGAGGCTGTGTCACTACAGTATCTCAGCAAATGTCTTGCTTTGCTCTCTGGTTGTAACTTCCAGTAAATCTGCAGCGTCCGACATCAGTTTGAATCCCTCCTGTATTCCTTGAGTCCCGGTTCTTTGTTCCAAGAATTTGACCTCCACAGCTTCAGCACCATTTGGAGGTCCCATTAGGAAGGAAGCTCTGAACAGGGTGCCTCAGCGTGAAGGAAGTGATTCACCAGAGGGCGGTGCAGGTCATTGTGCCCGCTGTAATCACTGCTTCAACACTTCCGAGGGAACGCAGCATGAACACTGTCAAACAGGCCCAGCAGGATCCCTTGGTCTGACCTGATACTTAAAGGGGACCTATCATGCAAAATGCACTTTTGTACGTCTTTTATACATGAATATGTGTCCCCGGTGTTCCAGGGAACTCACCAAGTGTCAGAAAACACAACCCTCTCTATTTTCCTCCAAATCTCTAAAAAAGGGGCTGCAACGGATCTGATCAAAACTGATCCAGATTTGAACACTGTCCTGACGTCAGGACAGTGGCGCTTCGGCTATTGGGCCAACTCCACCAATCAGGAGGAGACAGCCACGGCCATTGCCGTTCGAAAGCGCTGGAGACGCTGTAGTACATATGCCAGGCCTGTAGGTGGTGCTGTTCTCACAGAATCAGCCCTTGCAAAAACAGAGCTAAAAAAGTGCAAATTGAGCGAAATGAGGCATGGCTAAAATGCATGATCTGTTTGGTATTTTGAAAAAAAAAAAGTATAAATATGCCTTATATAGGTATGGTCCTACACTATATTATTCAAATATAGCATGATAGGTCCACTTTAAGGTTTAACATCAACCTTATCATTTCTAGTAGATTATTCAGATACATATCAAATGTAATCAGCCAGTGGCCGTCAGGACCAGGGGTGCCCAATACGGTACACAATACCTTTGCGATCGACCGGTAGATCGCATGGCATTTAAAAAAATGTATTAAAAAAAAAGATTAATTTTTTTTTTTTTAAGTTAGCCTATCATCCATCCTTACTATGGCGTTTGCCACTTGATTGAGTCTGAGATCTCACATTTTATAACACGCAGTTCACCACGCATGGGCTGCAAATCACCGACGAGCTGATTACCTAGTTAGCTTTCCAATTTATACAATTCTACTAAAGAAAGGGTATAACAATTACCAAAAATGTACTGAGTTGTATTGTGCCAAACGGGTTCATGCAGTTATGAGGGGGTCTCACCTCCTCATCTGAAGCTATTATGCGCTAATGCGGCGCAATTAGTGTAAGCGCGCCACAGTTTATCCGTCGCTGCGAGGTCTCCGTCGCTCGTAGTCCCCCCCTGCTCACGACACAGATTGGGCAGGTAGGTAGGTAGATCATTTGGACTTGGTCATTTCAAAAGTAGCTCCCAAGCTGAAAAAGTGTGGGCAGATATTTGAAAACATTAAAAATAATTCTTTTTTTTTTAAATATTTCTTTTTTAAGTATTTTTTTAGTTATATTTTTCATTAGTTTTACCAAAATAACTTGATTTGATTGTATTTAAAAGAACATTTCGAATCTGCCTGTTCAGTTTCTGTTTGAATGTGAAGGGTTAAATGAAAGAAGCTCGTCTCTGCGAGTTACTGTGAAGACAGGAGCTGATTGGTGGTCCTGCTGTAAATTCACAGAGGGCCAACTATAGTAACTCTACGAGAGAGTAATGTCATATGACAGTACAGTTGACCAATCATATCTTCCTCTAAATGGGTGGGCTTTATTATCGCAGACTTTATGACAAGTTCCGCCTGCTGTGAAGTTGATGCATGGGCATGTGTGTTATAGGGTGTTTCTCAATGTCGAGGAAAGCTGCTCCAGAGCCACTGTTTCAAGGATACTACGTCATCGAGACCCGCCGAAGGACTGTTCCAATGTCCAGCATACTTGGAATTCTACCGAGGCCGGCGTACTTCGTAGCGGGAAATTTCAAGGCTGCACATGTGTAGACTCCGCGGTCCTAAAATTTAAAAAATCTTTGGCAGAAATCGCGCTCCATTTAAGGCGGGGCCTCGCATATGACGCACACCTTAGCCTGTTCCACAATTCTTCGTTTTCTGAGGCTAAGGATTCTTGCATCGCTTCTAAAGGACTTGACTCGGAGGGACTTGTCCTACCAAGGAAGCGTCCTCGACATTGAGAAACACCCATAGAGTGGTGCAGTGACGCGTCCGAAAACCCGGAAGTAAGCTGCACATGGGTTCCCTCGAAAAAAAAGCAATGGGATTTCTCCATAGGATTTTGGAAAATAGCTCGAAATAAGGTCTGTGGAAAACGAACCTGTTAGATGAATGCACGTTTTGTTTAGCCGGATAATATCCACATGTCTACCCTACTTTTATAATTTTCTAATCATAAATCTAATCGATAGATTTATGATCGATAGATTTATGATTAGCATAAGTTCGTTCATGATGGCTCATGTCAGTGATAGTGATGACATTGTTGCGAAATTATTAACCGAGTCATTTTCAAGATTGAGTTACAATGATAAATTGGAGTGGCAAAGGATCAGCTGCATGACCCCGCCATCAAGTGCTTCATCCAAAAGGACAGGAGGATGGACTTTGTGTTTAAGTGATTTGATCATCAAAGGTAGGCCTAACCCCTAGATTCCACCGGGTCCGTCTTCACCGCGTTACGGCCCGTGTTACGGCCCACGTTACGGCCCGCGTTACGGCTGCGCCGCGGCATTCACAGCGATCACGGCCACTCTAGTCAATGGGTGCTATTCCATCAGACGCGCCACGTTACGGCTAGAAGCGTCCCAGAAGCGTCCCAGAAGTGTCCCAGAAGCGTCTCGGCGCTGGGCTCCGCTAAAAATAGGCGGCTGGTCTATTTTTGCATAGCGCCGGGCAGGAAGTGGACCGGTCAGAGCATCCAGTCAATCCCCAAAGTAACCAAATTTTGCAGACCCTATCCCTCCGTAGTTTTTCAAGTAGGAGAATAAATGCCAGCGTTCTCCTCCGGTTTACAGGCACTGTGTAAATTATATATAGAATAATTATGATGATGAATGCATTTTTTACCACTAAAATACAGCAACACATCTTTGATTCATGTCGTTTATAACGGGACTATTACAATTATTATTAACTTTGTCTGTACAAAGTAGCCTGTCCAGGAAATATGCCCAAATCAACAAAAACTGCGAGCCGGCACGCAAGGCGCTCCGCTTCTGAAACGCGCCCGGTTGGGTATGACGCTGGAGGAAGTCGGACCAAAACCGCGGCGCAGCCGTGAATGCGGCGCAGACGGACCCGGTGGAATCCCGGGGTAAGTCATTTTCAATGTGGGCTGCCGTGCCGACAATAACTCATTTGTAATTGTTACTTGGCTGTTGGTGCCCTGTCATGATAGGTGTTTGTATAAATGGTGTTGTTTTGTGTGGTCATTAATGCGTTTTGCACCCCGGGCCGTTGTTTTGATATTCCGCTGAAGTATACGCTGTGACGTAATAACTCTTCTTTTTTTTTCTTTTTTTTTAGGGAAGGGGGGAGGGTCAGAGGGCCTAGGTATTAAGGCCCGGACACACCAGCCCGATTTTGGGAGTCAGAGGCCGTCAGAGGCAGTCGGGCATTCGCGGCGCCCTACTCAGGTTTGTGTGTCCCGCACCGTCGTCTCTTTACGGCACCTTTTCACACCTCCCGACGCCTCAACATGTTGAATCGGCCGCGGGAGGTCAGAGAAAGTCGGCCCAAGCAATCACTGATTGGCTGTTCACACTACCGTTGCCTGCTGGTAAGGACAGATATTGCCACTCGTCGACTGAAGTATTTGCGGTGTGTTTGTAGGCGGGCGGCATAGCGGGCGACGTAGCCGACGCAGGCGACGAAGCTGACGTAAAAGTCGGGACGCCTTCGGTACGCGAAAAGCCAACCAGTGTTGGGATCATAGACTGTATATATAAATGGACGTAGGGTCCGTGACGTCACCCATAGGATTCTGCAGAGTTGCCGAGAAGCCCTTAGTAGGCGGAGTCGGCCACTAACGGCTCGACAGTGACGTCTGAGTCTAACTCCCGCCTGCTCCAGCCTGCTCCAAATAAGGGCAAAGAGGCGGAGCCGAGGCGGGACCTTCTGCCTCCAGCTGGGAAGTAACAGAGCTAGCTCAAGCTAAGAAGCTAAGCTAACATGCTTCCCCATCAGCACACTGCCGTCACATTTTACGTTTCTAAGGTAAGCGGACATGAAACTATTCAGCAAAACTATAAATAATAATCTAAGTTATTGAGTTTTTAGCATAATACTTCAGAATCTTAAAATCCCTTAACGTTTGTATGCAATGTGCTAAATGCAACACTGGAATCAAGCAAATATTAATATGTTTGTATGACATTAGTTATTTATATTTTGCTATCACTTAATTATACGTTTAATACATTTAAGTTAAGCTAAGGTGCATGTGATGGTAGCTAGTTAGTGCTCTTACCTGTGAGGCCTCCTCCAAACCGCATTATAACCAGACTGTATCATTAAAACTATAAGTACCAGTTCTAGATCCTTGACTTTAGACAAACAATACAAAAGACAAAATGTATTTAAAGACCAATCTTTATTTGAAGGTGCCTCTTAACCTGGGATATTAGTTATACAGTAATAGTATTGACAATCTAAAAAAACTGAGCAACTCAACAGTCAACTTTATATTTCTTATTGTCTAAAGCATTTATTATTTTCATTTTCCCCTCTCATATTCAGTGTGGACGGATTGAGACAGCGTGGTGTCCAGAGAGCTGCAGAGACTTCAGGGAGAAACCTCCGTGTGATGGACGTCCAGTCTGTTGGTTTGGAGAGGACTGAGGGGCTTTCCTCTGTGAGGAGGATCAGACCTGATGGAGGAGCCCATGCATAGCTGATACCACCTGATCAGGCCTTGTCTGTCACTTTATTTGACTAAATGTGTTTACTTATACATTTAATAGGTTTACACCTTCTGTCCATATGTGCTTTTTTATTTAAAACATGTTTGATTAACTTTTGGTTCAGATTTCAATAAATTTAATTTGTATTTGCACTCCTTTTGTCCATTATTCTTACTGAAAATGTTAGATTACACATTCACATCCGACTGAAGATTGGCCCCATTTATTTGCGTTGCAAACTCTGCGGTACAAGGTACATGTTGTGAAGCTCATAAAGTGAGGCAAATAGAATTAATCAGCTGATGGAGTGTAGATGTGGAAATAGGTGCATTCGATCAGCTGACTTCACAATAAAAGTAGTTTCTTAGTGAATGTCCTGTACTGGTCTTAAAATCTCATAACATCAGCTTTTAATTTTCCTCTTGGATGTTCTTCTTGACCCTCAGAGAAGGAGAAAATGTTGAGTCGTGTCTTTCAGGCATGTCCTTTCCTAACAAAAATTACAGGAAACATAAAACATATTATTGCAGAACAAGTGTGTTATTTATGAAAGAGGTGTGCTTGTGTTTAGGGGCTGTAGATATAATTATTTTGTAATTGTAATGTTTTATTTTATTTCAACAGTGAGCTACAAAGACAATCAGATTATGAATGAACAGTATGAAATTCATCAACATTGAAATATATTTTATTATCAAAATAATATTGAACTGTTATCAAAACTTAGTGCAACTGTAGAAGCTTGCTCTGTTCTCTCACTGAAATCATAACTTTTACCACGTTTTTTACAGACAATATTGCGAGATAAATAGCAGTTGTCACTATGCGTTAAATAGCTTTGCCTTCAATACCTTAAATTAGAAAGCTGACAGTCATATTGCTTGTTAACATCTAAATGTAACCCTTTGCATGGAAAAAACCCTCAACTTCACTGATGTGTAGGTGATCTAGTATTTAGTATTGTTTAATGGAATGTATATCAGTGTATTAAAGTCAATACTTCATTTATTTAAACCAATATCTTTCTTGATTCTTTGTACAGTATGAAAAAAGAGTATTTGTACCTGTGCTGAAGTTCACTGCTGTGAGGAGTCCAGTTCTGTCTCTCACTCTCTGGTCCATCCTGTCTGCATCACCTGGAAACTTTAAACAAACAGATATATATGTAAAGAACCATGTGTACAAACAATATAACTTATTCTCTTCTGTTGAACATGTTGGATTGTGTATTGTCCGAGTCAGGGTTCTTTTATTTTACTGTAACTTTGGAAGTTGTGTTACCAATGCTGTTGTGTTACTGTTTATTTGATACCAATTTGGTAATGCAATTAATAAAAACAACAACGTTTGGGTTCGTTCTTCAGATGACTGTGACGTTAACGTGTAAACTCAATAATGAACTCCAGCTCAACCAACCATATTGTAATATCTAAGTAATCATCTTGAAAATATGACATTAATAATTGTAATATGCACACATCTTATTGTGAGGTTGATTTCACATACACTACTTCGACGTTAGCTTGTCTACATACTTGAGCATAGCTACCACTCGCTTACACGCAAACCCAAGCCTTAACATTCATTACGTATCATAAACACATAAATAAAGTACTCGAATTTCACTTACCGCAAAACGGCATTCATGCACCGTCTGTTTTAACCGCAGAGCGAGTCACAATAGTCCGATATATAAGCATGAAGAACAAACAAACACGGCCGGGATCAAGTTGTGTTCCCTGGATGAACTGGGCAGGCAGAGTCCCTGTAGCTTCACGGACGGAGCAGCTAGCAGAGAGACAAAAAGCTAACAGCAGCAGTCACCTGACAGAGCTGTCACTCAATGTGACCACGCCCTAATTTATGCAAAAACTTTAAGACCTAATATAAATAAAAGGGTCGCGTTAGAAAACAATTCACTCACAGATTCATAATCACGAAGGTGGAATCTAACTATATACATAATAAAATGTATTGGAGCCAGGGCTAGAAACGTTTTTTTTCTGCTGTGAAAATGGGCATTTTAAAGGGCCCATGTCATGGCCATTTCCACTGATCATAATTACATTGTTGAGGTATACTAAAATAGATTTATACTGTGCAATTTTCCAAACTCACATTGGTTTCGCATACAGCATCTCTGTCAAGCATGTGTATTCAGCAGTATTCACTTTCTCCACTAAACGACTCGTTGGAGCTCTTGCCCCCCCCTCCCTGTGAGCCTAGTGTGCTCCGATTGGTCAGCTCGGCCACTCGTTCTGATTAGTCAACCACCAGAGAGGCTGCGCCCATGTCAGTGCTTTTCCCGGCTGCTCTCAGCGTAACATCAGTCTTATCATGGCGTCGGTACAGCGGTATATTTTATATACATATATATTTTTAACTGTTGTTATAGAAGAGTGTGACGGCCTCAGGGCCTTTGTCTTACGGTGGGGTGGAGCTGAAGAGGGTAATCAGCGCGATCACGGACACCTCCGTAGCCGGTGCTATTAATCCCAGCGGCCCGGAGTCTCTCTCCAAAGCGGCTGCAGAAGGACGAACTGAGCGACCCTCTCCCCTCGACCACCTGTCTCTGCATTTACCACAATAAATGTGCCGTGGTTTTGTAAACTCGTGTATGTCTCCTTGTCTTTCCGTTGTGGCCTACGAGCTACTCTCATAACAAAGAGTAAGTTATTTTTACCCGTTATAAACTACTACTGTTTGATGAGAAATCAAATCATGGTTTGCTATATATGAATTCAGGGAAGAAAGGATAGGCCTACTAAGTATTTCCATTAAACTTTATTTTTAGAAATGTACAAAATGAACATAAATATACATATATACACGGTATATCATCCATTCCTCCTCCTCGCATCTTGCCTGCGCACAGTCGGTGCGGTGCCTTTTAGCACCCTCAGTAGTAGTAGAATCCCTTCCCCGTCATGGATTGTCCGCCAGGATCTGGCTGGACGAAATCAAATGCAAATCACAAAATATTAGAGAAACTTAGTTGTTTTAGATTCGTTAGTAGTAGTTGTGTAATGAACAGCTTGCCTGCTAATATGCTAACCTAGCTTTGTTTACCTTGGTAGCTAACACGATATGAACGTTAGCTTGGAGGAAAGGCAACTATAATGCAGTGTAATAAAACTACTATGAACAAAAGCTAGTGGTTCATATTAGGCTAGCAATAACGTGTTTATAATTGCAATCGTATGCGGGTATTCTGCTACGTTCGGTCATACAATGTAACTTGCATGAATACATTGTTTTGCGCTAGCATACAGCTAGCCTCGTTAGCTACATGCAGTATATGTACGGTCACAATGTACGGTAAATCACAGTACAGTATACTGTATGAGTATTCCGTGTGTGTGACTGCAGACATTCTCCTGCCATGACAAACATGTAAGGCCATCTGCTGACATTGTAGTTGATATATTTAAACGCTAGCAACGTAGCATCACAAAAATGTTTTTCTGACCGAAACTAGCTCTAGCTCCGTGTGTTAGATTGCTACGCCAGCTATAATGTAATTACGTTTTGCGACTGACCGGCAAATCACCCGGAGTATACTGTCAATAGGTATTTTGTGTGTGAATGCAGACATTCTCCTGCTATGAGATACATGTATGCAAGGCCATCTGCTGATATTAGAGTTGATATATGGAAACTCTAGCAACTTAGTTAGCACAGTTAGCACTGTGTCAATGGCTTAGCAGTCCAACACAGTTTACACATTTAAACAGTCTTGTTTGATAAATACACAAATAACAATGCAAACTTACAGGTTGTATACCCAGATCTTCCCCTGCTCCAAACGGTCCAAACAAGCTGTGCATATCCGGCCTCAAACTGGGCAATGTTTTGGAAGCTTTCGTCTGTGAAATGCCGGTTCTTCGAACCTCTGGAGGAGGAACACGACGCTGCTGGTGTGGCCATAGCTCTTCGGGATTGGTCCATTTCGTTCCGGGTACCGCATGACATCAGGCGGTACCCGGAACTAAATGGAAGACTCAAATGGGCAGTGACGTATCTCCAACGAGGCGTTTTGGGGAGGTATTTTCTGTGTTAGAGTTTTACTCGCTACAGGGTGTACTTTGAGGGTTTTGACTCTGCACACCGTTTACATGCTGAAGTAAGAAGATATGATTCTACACTGTATTGAAGTAAACATGTATTGTTTGAACTGTTTTATGTAATCACAACGGTTTGGGTAATTATATATAGAATAGGAATGTTATTCTCACTTTCAAACTCACTGACTTAGAGATTCTGTGTTTCACACACCAACATTGATCCTTATCACCACTAAGAGCCAGATGCTGTTTCTAAGTCGTTAAAGACATCGTAAAATAAGAAAAGATCCCCTGGAAAAGGTAGGGAGGGGAGATCGGGACGGAGATAACATTGACTTTTGACCTAGTGTGGTTTGGGGTCTCACTCTGTTCGAAACTCTGATTGACCTCGGCCAGAAGCGAATCCAGCCAATCAGGACACTTGGAGGAGGTGGTCAGTTTAAACAGCTCCTCCCCAGGGCTTCTCTGATTCGCTTGGGAGAAAAGTGGGAAGGAAGAATCGACAAATCTCCGCCCCAAAGACAGATAGAAATACTGACGTTTGTGTGTGTAAAATTGCTTTTGGGTTTGGTGAGTTTGTTGGTTCCGATATCTGTGTCCGCATCGAATCACAAACTTGAAGTCCAATTTCTTCTCGTTTGATGAGTTTGTCTGGTCCCGATGCATTTATCCGCATCGCATCACAAATCTAAAAGCCCGGGGTACTCGAGTACTCTGTATAACTTGTATATGTGTTTGGTTTCCTACTAGAAGTAAACTCAGATAATTTGTTATAACTTTGATTCCGGTGTTTTCAATTCCTTTCTTAATTTAATAGAGATCCAGCCTCATCCAACGAACGGCGCGTAGCAGAGGTATTCTACTCCTACAAGTGGTGACTCCCGACGTTTGTGAGCTGATCTCTAGAAAGGAACACCGACAGCCAGGGGACAGAATCCAGTCCAGGGGGAGGACAAAGAGACACTGTTGACAACTGCAAGCGCGCTATACACAAAAGGTGAGCAGACACCTGTTTTGAATATCAAAAATCTGTGATTGATTATACTAAAACTTTAGAGTTGTCAGCAGCGTTCTCACTGTTCTTAGTCACGGTGGGAAATACAATACATATTCTAGTTAAATTAGATTATTAGTGCTTAGAGAAGGGTATTCAGTCCTGGATCTAGAGCAAAAATAGTGTTTGAGTGTGGCGGGTAGATCCCAGCCCTTCACTCACTAAATACGAAGGCTGCAAGGCTAGAAAAAGAGGGTTAAATTCCCCGCAGATCATGATAAGATTGATTAATGCGGTTACCTTGCAAGCGCTTTAATTAAAGATTACTTAGGTGTCAAAATAGGGTTAAATTCCCCGTAGGTCAATATAACATTGATGAATACGGTTACCTCGCAGTGCTTTCTTTAAAGACTGTAAGGCTGTAAAAGAAGGGTTACATTCCCCGCAGGTCATGATCTGATTGATTAATGCGGTTACCTTTCGTGGTGCTTTAAATGTATAAAATGTCTGTAATTGTTATATGGTGGGTGATAGAAGAGGAGAGAGACGCGACCTCCAACTAATTATTTGGAACGACCGGCTCTCATCACAAAACTGTTGTGGGGATAATCAGGCTCATTAAACGTGACGATAAAGAGATTTTGTTGACTGAGTTTTTAACTCTTGACCTGAAGTCGCAATCACCGTGAGGAGATTGTAGAAGCTTACTTCTGGAAGTCACGCTATCTGTTGAAATAAACATCGCACAATAATAATTTGCCTGACTGTGATATGATAAGGTATGAGAAGCTCTGTGTGATTTTTTTTAAGTCAAATCTGTGTAATACTTGAGAGACAGAGAGCAACAAGAAGGTGGTATAATGTCTGAGACCCTACCTCCACCCTATGGAGATAATGGCTCACGAATGCCACTGATGAGTATCCCATCTAATACTCCTAAAGGAAAACGCATTGTTAGACCTGATATTCAGGGATAAGGAATGTTGGAAATAGTAATGGAAGATATTGAAAATCTTAAACTGGATCAACCAACCATGTTAGTGAACCCTGCTAATATGAAGCTAAAACATGTAGAATGAGTAGCAGCAGCTCTGGCAAAGACAATAGGTCCTAGCATGCAAGCACAGAGCGGTAATATGATAAGGGCTATTAAACTGACCCTTTTTGGAAATGGGATTTTCCGTTACACAACAGAAGACTCAATTCAGGTCTTAAAGAACGCTTTACAAACAAGTCAGGGAGTGTTAAATGTGGAGCTATGTTGCTCAAAAGGGAACTTACACTTTTGGGAAGAGATCTATCACTTTCTATGTCCTGAGGTGCTGCAGATTCAAAGCAGCATACAGGGTCAAAGACAGGCGTGACCTCTGGAGAGGAAGAAAATCTAAATCTGAACAGACCACAGAGCCCATTAAAAGGTTTTATGGCCTCTACAATGAGAGGAAGATCTGGAGATTGTAAGGAACTCTCCCTGAATATCCACCCCCACACCATTGAGGGGAAGAGTGTTCCTTTCACCAATAAACAAATCATCTCTTAACCAAGTCAGATTTCAAAATAGCCATACCTCAAGTTGTTAAGAAAAGAGGGAGATTCAAAAGGTTATCAATAATTGCCCAGTATATTAAATAAATACAAACGGACACGTATCAATATAAGTCAGATAATGTAGACGAGGTCAATCGTGGAAGAAGGCTGACATTTAATGCCTGATATATAAGTAATAGTAATAATAAATATATAGCTGATATTAAATAACTGATGTATAAGCCTCGATATTTCTGAAAATAGGAACACCGTTAACGGCGTTCTATTTCAGTAAAAGGGGGAAAAGGATGGGATATACATCAGACAATATGTATGTGAGATTATTACGTTTTGAGGAGAAATTTATCAATTTAAAATACTAGTTATGGTATTTTTTGTTTTGTTTTATTTGTTGCTTTTAAGAGAAATTGATACATTTAAAATAATCTAGCTTTGGTTATTTTTTGTTTTGTTAGTTTGTTCCTTTTTTGTTTTATTTTATTTTTGTTCTATTTTTGATTTTTATTTTGATTTTTGATTTTTATTTTTGATTTTTATTTTTTGAGATGATTTCAAAACCATATTTCCAGCAACTTAAGGGCTTGGTATGAGACTTCTCCATACAGGCTGCTGACGTCAAAAGGGGGACCCGAGAAACACAAGGCCAACACAGCAGATTACGTCTGGTTGGAGGGGACCTCCCATGCCGTTCGCCTAGATGGAAAGGGAGACAACTGGTACCACTGGAGCCAGTGTGCGGTCGGGAAAAACACCTGCGAGGACCCTGGACGACATCAGGACAGAGTTGGCCCTCGTCGCGAGGACCCTAGACGACATCAGAACAGATCTGGCTCTCGTCAAGGCAGTCGACCCAGGAGGCGCCATCAGCGGGCCGGAGGAGGAGGATCAGGACATCTCTCCAACAGTCGACCCAGGAGGCGCCATCAGCGGGCCGGAGGAGGAGGATCAGGACATCTCTCCAGCATCGACCCGGAAGCCGCCATCAGCGGGCCGGGGGAGGACAATCAGGCCACATCTCTCTAGCAGGCACCCCAGAAGCCGCCGTCAGCGGGCTGGGGGGACGAAGATATGGCAAACCAAGACGGCACAGGGAACTCCATTTCCCGCTGAAACAGGTTGATATAGCCGGTGTGGAACTTTGTCTGAACAATCCATTTTTTTTGAGGAACTTTCAACTTTATTTTTATATCCCATAATGTAAGGGATTTGTATTTTTTATTCTACAGAACTATGTGTTACCAAAAGAGGGAAAAGTATGATAATGTCTTTTCTGATTTCTGTGGCTACTTTTATTGCCATTTTGGTGACATGTGGTTGTTGTTGTGTGCCTTGTATCTGCTCACTGTGTGTTAGACTCATCAGTTCCACCATTGAGGGAAGAGTAAAGATGACTCAGCTGACAAGGACTTTGCTTTTTAGACATATTTTATTCTCCCTCCACTGTCATAATAAGTTGTTGTTGTGGACTGTTCCTAAAGGTTTAAAGTGCTCTATATCCCAACTTCTGATGGGTTTATATAAATGTTGGGACAGACACAGTAAGAAGAAAATTGACAGTGGTAATGTTTCAAATGCTATATGTTGATCTCGTGAGGTGAGATCAAAAGAGGGATTGAAGTAAGAAGATATGATTCTACACTGTATTGAAGTAAACATGTATTGTTTGAACTGTTTTATGTAATCACAACGGTTTGGGTAATTATATATAGAATAGGAATGTTATTCTCACTTTCAAACTCACTGACTTAGAGATTCTGTGTTTCACACACCAACATTGATCCTTATCACCACTAAGAGCCAGATGCTGTTTCTAAGTCGTTAAAGACATCGTAAAATAAGAAAAGATCCCCTGGAAAAGGTAGGGAGGGGAGATCGGGACGGAGATAACATTGACTTTTGACCTAGTGTGGTTTGGGGTCTCACTCTGTTCGAAACTCTGATTGACCTCGGCCAGAAGCGAATCCAGCCAATCAGGACACTTGGAGGAGGTGGTCAGTTTAAACAGCTCCTCCCCAGGGCTTCTCTGATTCGCTTGGGAGAAAAGTGGGAAGGAAGAATCGACAAATCTCCGCCCCAAAGACAGATAGAAATACTGACGTTTGTGTGTGTAAAATTGCTTTTGGGTTTGGTGAGTTTGTTGGTTCCGATATCTGTGTCCGCATCGAATCACAAACTTGAAGTCCAATTTCTTCTCGTTTGATGAGTTTGTCTGGTCCCGATGCATTTATCCGCATCGCATCACAAATCTAAAAGCCCGGGGTACTCGAGTACTCTGTATAACTTGTATATGTGTTTGGTTTCCTACTAGAAGTAAACTCAGATAATTTGTTATAACTTTGATTCCGGTGTTTTCAATTCCTTTCTTAATTTAATAGAGATCCAGCCTCATCCAACGAACGGCGCGTAGCAGAGGTATTCTACTCCTACAATGCATAAAAACCTTCATAACACACAAGGGGACGGGTAATAACCGGAAAAGCATGACATGGGAGCTTTAACATTGGGGTCTATGGAAATTGCTCCTTTCTGCAGTCATCGCCTATCGGCCAATATATGAACTGCAGTTTGTGGCACTTCCGTATTGGCGTCCCGGCTCTTCCCCTGAGTTTGCCGCTTGGTTGGGATTCCCTCTGACGTCCCTCTCAGGGGCGTTGCCTGGACCTGAAAACATTCGGGGCTTAGCCCACAGTGGCGGCGGCACTACAGTGGCATTTTTTACTGCAACACTCCCCACACGCACACACACAGTACACCCGCGACTGTTACAATGAAGGCTCGATAATCAGCTCACGGCATATAGGCAGGGGTAAAGTGGTATTTTTTATGAGTGGGGGGCTCACCTCCTCTAGGGGGGTCCGGGGGGATGCTCCCCCGGGAAGATTTTTTTTTAAATATTGAGGTTAAATGCATCAATCTGGTGCACTTTGAGAGCAAAATGAAGAGATCTATGGATACATCTCTCAACACCCATATGAAGCAGAACTGTAAACAGATGTTCTTTTTCTTTATGGATATTTTACTAATCACTCCCTTTTTAAACTCTATTCTTGTTTTACTGCCATATAGTATTTCATAACTGTTTTTCCTTTATTCTCTTTTTTTTAATAACTATAATGATCATATGAAGGTGTGCCGCGGAAATAATCTTTTGAATAATTTGTGACCAAACCGTTTGAGACCCACTGAGATAACTTAGACTAAAGTTAAGTATCTAAACACTCAGAGTCCTTTAGCTCACCTGAGTCTCTCAGTCTGAGAGGAGAGGACTCTCCTCCAGCTTCTTGTGGAACAAACAGCTCCTTATGTCCGTTAGTGCAGCTAGCTAACCAGATGCTAACAACACGTCCATGCTGACGGTCCCTCCCTCCCCCTCTCTCCCTCTCTCCCCCTCTCTCTCTCTCTCTATCACACTAAATGCGCTATTGCCACACACACACACAGAGCAGAGCTTGAATGACACAAGCACACGTTTTTTCCATGCAACTCTCTGATTGGTCTGGTGTCATGCCTCTGTTGCATTCACTGAACACGGGAAATTACAGTGCTGCCGTCCTCTCGTGTCATGATGAGGTTCACGTAAAGCACGGTTAATGTATTATATTATTGAGGGAGAATTGTCCGGGGCTACAGAAAAAACATTCGGGGCTAAAGCCCCGGATGCCCAGGCCAGGCGACGCCACTGGTCCCTCTGACGTCCTGCTGTTGATCAGTTGTAAAGATGGAAGAGATGATCGTTGTGGCTGTGAGTGGGTTCCAGGAGATTTACGATACAATGTCGTATATCTACCGGGACCGCAACAAAAAGGAGCTGGCTTGGAGGAGAATAAGAACCCAGACACGACGGTGTTTGTTGCTATGTTTGTAGGACTTCCACAGAAGGTACAAAGCAGCAATAGTTGTTATATCCTCCATAGTCAAGGACAGAAATAACCAAAACGATCTTGCATGGAAGTGTAAACAACCTCAACTGTCCGTCGACGGTGCGGCGCGTCAACGGTATGTCTGTTTTGAATGACGCGATAAAACAAACTGCAAGCCGCGGTGAAACTGCAAGCCGCGGTGAAACTTGCGCGATTGGAGCGATGCGAATATTTGCATTGCGTCCAGTGTGAACGCAGCATAACTCAGGGGTGCCCAAGCAGTCGATCGCTATCGACTGGTCGATCGCGGGGAGATTCCCAGTCGATCGTGAGATGTGTCTAAAAATAGAACAACAATATTCTGTTTTATCGTTAATGTCCTATAACATAATCTTCCTGTGCCAGAATAATAGAGTGGCGAAGTCACGCCCATCTACTTCCGGTCCATGGGACCTTATTTCGGAAAAATGTATTGTATTGTATTGTATATACATTATTGTATTAATGTATTGAAGTCAATGGAGAGAGAAAACGTATCTTTCGATCCCGTTTGAATTGTGCCATGAATTACACATATGATGTTTGTCAATCTTAAAAAATAAAAAAAGTCACAGTTTGTCGTAAAACTGTTGAAATATAAGACTATGAAAAATATGCAACTAGAAAGACTACAAATCCCAGAGTCGCGTAAGTGATGTCACAATTGTTTTCCTCCACTAAAATAGAGATAGCTAAGATAAGATAACGCCATATAGATAGAATCTATCTATATGGCGCTGGCTAAGATAAGATAACTTTAACAAGATGCCTGTGTGCTTAGTACCAGGTTGTTATCATACCAGCAATGGGTCTTGCTCGTTCTTTTGCTTCCCGTCTGATGAAAGGACCAGGAGTGGCTTGATCAAGTTAGCTACCTAGCTAGTAGCTAGCACGTTAGTTAGCATTACAGCCTTGTCATTTTTATTAGCCTTAACATGAAGTAACATTAAGTAACCCAAAATGTTAAACAGTAAGAGTAGTAGTCATATTTCGTGAACCCTTTGAAGAGTACTGTCACCGGTGTGATCATTCTATAATACACAATTTAAGCCCGGGGGAGAAATGCTAACGCTAACGCTAGCGATCTTTTCTACTTCATGCTATCTGCACAAATGGTTGACATTAAACATTAAAATGACCGGGCAGTTCAGAGAGAATCAAAGGAAGGCAGGCAGGCAGCTTTGCATGACATTCTTCAGGACGTGTTTCATTGTGGTGATAGTGAGGGTAGTCAATTGTTTTGTTGACAAGACAGTAGTGACGGCCATCTTGGTGACGTGTGTTGTTGACCAGAGATGTAGTTCATTGAGCGTTTCACACAAACAAATGTGTTACTTCACAGTTTTACGACACATTTTTTTTTTTTGACTTGCAAAATGATCTTTTAAATTGACACACATCATATGTGTAATTCGTGGCACAATTCAAACGGGATCGAAAGATAATCTTTCTCTCTCCATTGACTTCAATACATAATTTTTCCGAAATAAGGTCCCATGGAGGTCCACCGGAAGGGGAGGGACTTCGCCACTCTATGCACTTGAACGCATCAAAGCTTTGTGATTGGCGTGACCCCATGTGTCGGGGCGTGGATGGTGGGCAGTGGGCACTAGTTAGCTGACGTTGTCCGTGTCAACAGGAGTGACAGTCCGCACACACACACAAGACCGCAATTATGGCAGAAGCAAAAAAGCCCAAAATATATCATTTTCACTCCGAGTGGGAGGATGATTATTTTTTAGATTATTCCAATTCAAAGTCCATCTGTCTCATCTGCAATGCGAGCGTGGCTTTACCGAATAAGGGGCAGTTCAAAACGGTGCACAGACGGAATACCCTCCTAATTCTGCCCTAGGCTCTTCTGTTCGTTGCGTGCATATGTAACAGTTAAACATGTGAATACATAATTATAAGTTTGTGAATGTTTAATTCATAATAAGTTGTGAATTTTAAGAGATGAGATTGTTTCATTTAATATTTTATGTTTTGTTTCCCGTGGGAACACGGTCCTGTTGCACATCTTTTTTTACTTCCGGTAGCCTATGTATTTTCCACCCTCCACGGACTGGCCAACTGTAGAATCTGGAGAATCACAGAACAGCCGGTCGTTAAGGGCCGGCTCGATTCGCTGACGGCCGTCACCGCCCTTCATTTTTTATGTTTTTAAAAGGCATCATTGAAGTTGCACCGACAGAGGTCCGCCGTTTCCCCGCAGCGAGGCTCCCCTCAGTTGACAGTTCGCTAGCACCCCAGCACCCCCCCCCTCTCTATTTGGACTGGTAGATCTCGGCAGACTGGCAACTTTAAAAGTAGCTCTTGGTTCAAAAAAGGTTGGGCACCCCTGCTCTAAGTGCTCATGCGCATTCATCATGCCGAATGTTGTTTTTATTACTAGACTGCGTTTACAGAATCAGAGAGTGAGTGGGAGAGAAAATCTGCAGTATGGTAATATTTATCTGTGAAGACAACACAAGTGGATGTTAGGACTCTGCAGACACCACAAAACATGGAGGACACGGAGGAGTAACTCTCTTACACAAGACTGGAGATTCAGTGTTTCTGATTCAAACTGAGGCGTGTGGCGCAGTGGATAGAGCGTTGGTGTTCGGATCAAGGGAGCACAGGTTAAAACCCCACTGCAGTCAGCATGTCGTTGTGTCCCTGGGCAAGACACTTCACCCCAAATTGCTCCTGTGGGGATTGCCCACAGTATTGAGTATGTAAGTCGCTTTGGATAAAAGCGTCTAACTAGTAACATGTAATGTAATGTAATGTAATGGACTGAGGGAGTGAGACCTCCACAGTGTGAAACCACAGGAAAGTGAACAAGTTCCTTTATTATTACATCACACACTGCTGACGAGCATTCTTTACACAATATTAACTTTGGTGGGAAAAGGGTTGAGCAAATCTTAGTGTGAACTTTGTAATAATAATAATAATAATAATAATAACAATACGTTTATGTATTATAGCACCTTTCACCGAAATAGAATTCACAAAGTGCTTCACAAGTAAGAACAAAAGTTAAAATAAAGACCACAGAAACATGAATACAATGTAAAAAGATAGGTCTTCAGTCGTTTAAAAGCTTCTACAGAGACTGCAGAGCGAATGACTATAGGGAGAGCGTTCCACAGTGTTGGAGCACCACCTGAAAGGCACGGTCACCTTTAGTTTTCAGACAAGACCGTGGGACAGCCAGTAGGCCCTGGTCTGAAGACCTAAGTGACCTACTGGCGATGTAGGGATGGAGAAGGTCACTTATATATTCCGGTGCATTTCCACGCAGGGCTCTATATGTAATAACCAGAACCTTAAAATCAATTCGAAAAAGAGTTGGGAGCCAATGTAAGGATTTAAAAATGTGTGTAATGTGTGTCATCCTGCTGGACCTGGTTAACAGTCTTGCAGCAGCATTCTGTACCATTTGTAGACGGTATGAATATCATATTAAGTACTTATCAGTACGTGATTTATTATCTGCAAGGGTGGGAGGGTTACTTTAAACATGTAATCCGTTACAATAAATAGTTACGTGTCAAAACATCTAACCAGTAACATAATCTGAGTATCACAATATAAAGGAATGTAATCTGATTACTTTCTGTTACTATTGGATTACCTCAATATCAAATGCAATGCAAATAAAAACAAGAGAAAATAAATAACAATAAGATGTTTTTTACTTAAGTGTATGTAACAATGTTAACCTTAGAAAAAGAAGAAACCAACACACTTCATATCTAAAATGTAGTAACATTAAAGGTCCCATGACATGGCCATTTCTACTGATCATAATTCCATTGTTGAGGTATACTAAAATAGATTTATACTGTGCAATTTTCCAAACTCACATTGGTTTCTCATACAGCATCTCTGTAAAGTATGTGTATTCACCGGTATTCAGTCTCTGTCCTAAACGGCTTGTTGGAGCTCCTGCCCCCCCTCCCTGTGAGCCCAGTGTGCTCTGATTGGTCGCGACGTTGAGAGGCTCGTTGCTGCGAGCTGCTGCAAGGAGCGGACAGGCTTCTGTGTCGGCGATACAGCGAGAACAAGCGAAACTCATCCTGAGCACACACAAACACTCACAGCCGAAGTAAAAACAATAAGTGTGGCTTGATATTGAGTAAGAAAAAGGTTTATAACGCTGTGAGAATGGGTCTGCGGAGAGCATTTCTCCGCGATCCCAACGTAGTAGCCCGAAAAACGTTTACCCATTTAAACAGTCGTGGTAGATACCTTGTTTGTTTTAAACATCATAAATACACAAACAACAATGAATACTTACAGGTTGTGTACCCGAATCTCCCGCTGGTCCAAACAAAGTAGGAACAGCATCGTTCTTCAGTGCCCTACGCTGTACATATCCGGCATGAATCCTGAAAGGTTTGTGAAGCTTTGTTTCGTGAAATGCTGGCAGAGGGTGTGGCCTCTGGGTATTCCCACGTCAGAGTACCCAGGAAGTAAATGAGAAATCTCCAACGAGGCGTTCTGGGGCAGCATAGACAGGTCTTTTCTGTGTTAGAGTTTTACTCGCTACAGGGTGTACTTTGAGGGTTTTTGACTCTGCAGACCGTTTACATGCATAAAAACCTTCATAACACACAAGGGGACGGGTAGTAACCGGAAAAGCATGACATGGGACCTTTAATAGTTCACAAATGCTTTTTAAGCTTAATACATTAATCAAAAGCAAACTATATATTGTTTTCCTAAATCAGGTGCCCACCTACTGCAAAATAAATACATTTAATATAAAGATGAATTAACGTAAATATAAACCATAAAGAAAATTCATTCAGTACGCCTTCCTGTAATATATCCATTTATTTCGGAATGTATGGTAACGCTGTAATCCTGCTATCAATCTCTATATATATTTTTTTTCATGTAACAGTAATCTGATTACTGTTTTTTTATGTAATTGTAATCGAATACAGTTACCTTTTTTTTGTATCCGGATTACATAATCCTGTTTCATGTAATCCGTAACTCCCCAAGCCTCATTATCTTTCTGCTTTCACTTGAACCAGAGGCCCTTGCTGCCTTTGTGTGCACTGAAATGGGTCATGAGAAAGTTTGATTAGGAAATGATATCCTTATTGTGTCATATGTTCCTGTTTATAGCACGAACCGGGTCTGATATGCAAGCCAGAGTCATTAGTCCTGAGAAGCCAGGACCTCACATATCAGAGGCTGGGCGGCAGGTCAGAGATCTGTAAGTGCTTCAGTGAAATCCTCCAGGGTGCACACTTCCACAGCTCCTGGCTTCACTTCCTGCTTCATTGTGTGGCTTCATTAGAACTGAGGTCAAGATGAATGACAGTATGAGTAATGTAAATCATTATTGATGCAGTTCCAAAGAAGCCTTTCAAACAAATTACATCAGACCTCTTTCTTTAATACCACAGACCTCAGGTATTCATCTAAACTTTTTTTTTGCGCTGGTTTAAAGCGATTGAGAAAGAAGACGGTTGATCTTGAGCAACAGCTGCACCTTTTCCTGTGTGTGTCAGCTGAAATTATTACAACATTTTTACAAAGGATCAAGTAGCCTGCATTCTAAAGTGTCATTTTGCTGTATGAATCCAGTACTACAAGTGAAATTACTTAGTGGTTCCTACCATTTAAGCGCTTTGAGCACCA
This sequence comes from Trematomus bernacchii, assembly GCF_902827165.1. Lineage (NCBI taxonomy): Eukaryota > Metazoa > Chordata > Actinopteri > Perciformes > Nototheniidae > Trematomus > Trematomus bernacchii. Next base: position 1,650,807 of record NW_022987469.1, read on the forward strand.
GGAAAAGAGCCATATAAATCACATTTATTAGGGTCTGAGACCAGAGGTCGGCGAAGACCCTATTGTAATCGCTCGCGCTGCGAAACACACACAAAACAGGGAAAACGACCGGTGTTGTGTCAAATTATGCACCCCCACCGTGAAATGCACCCCATGTCACGGGAACGCGCATTTCTAAATGAAACGTTTAGACCTTAAAAAATGCTTAAAACGAAAAGTAAACATCTAGGGTTTTTTTAATGGTAATTTTCAGACTGTGAGTCGTTTAGTGGTAGCTCATATAGTCTTGATTCTTGTGGTTAAACTTTTCGCTCCGTATTTTGATGGTAGTGGTGGTACAAAGTGCTTGAGGGTGGGATTAATAGAAACATATTTTTGGGGGGGGTGCTTTTTACGACAGGCCTGGTTGCCACGATATGCACCGCCTTGCTATCTCTGACAATAAACGTGTCACATACATGAAACTTGCTCGAATTATGCACCCCCGCCGTGAAATGCACCCCCCCAAAACATATGTTTCTATTAATCCCACCCTCAAGCATTTTGTAGGGTATAGTTGTAGGACTAGTACCAATACATGGAGCAAGTTTCATGAATGTGACCATTTTATTATGTAAGATAGCAAGGGGTGCATAACGTGGCATAAATATGCTGACAAAGACTATGTAACATTTGTAAACATATATTTTGATTATTATATGACAAATATGTAAAATTAAACAATACATTTTAAAGCATGTGTATACAGACAGGACGTCACAATTAAATAAAAAGATATATTAAATAAAAAAATAACTGAAAAAGAAGTGACGAATGAATGCAAAATCCAGGATTCGACACCCCATGTTTCAATATGTATTGTGTGCTATACTGATAATAACGACACACTCTATCTTACTCTCACATACTTTACTTGTAATGTTCCAAAAGATACAATGCAACATCCTAGCCGTGCTAACTTCAGAACTGACGCTCATGCCTGGTCCCTCGGCTCATGTCGTCCCCTCGGGCCACCTGTGCGTCAACAAATAATGTCTCCCTGGCCAACGTATATTGCAACACCCCAACCATCAAAATACGGAGCGAAAAGTTTAACCACAAGAATCAAGACTATATGAGCTACCACTAAACGACTCACAGTCTGAAAATTACCATTAAAAAAACCCTGGACGTTTACTTTTCGTTTTAAGCATCGTTTTAAGGTGTAAACGTTTCATTTTCAAATGCGCATTCCCGTGACAAGGGGTGCATTTCACGCCGGGGGTGCATAATTTGGCACAACACCGGCAAAGGCACAGAAAAGGTTAGGAAATTATGACTGCACATAGTCCGCATGATTGATATCCGTACGATCTAAAGCCCCACGCTATCTGCATATTGTATTTTAAAGTGCACATTTTAATTTAAACTTCTTATGTTTATACATTTCTTCATTTAATAGTATCTTTTTATTTGTTGCACATTCTAAATTTAACTTTGTATATTATATCAATATTTGTATTCTGTTATTCTTTTATTTATATCATTTAAATATGGAGCAACTGCCAATTTTCCCAGGATAAATAAAGCATTATGAATGTGAACTCTGACTCCTTTGTCTTCAGTCTTGTTTTCTTCACCTGTGTAGAAGTACCAGCAGGTATTTTATTGCTACCTGATTTATAGAATGAAATTAGCCTACATTGTAAATCAGAGGCTGTACCTAGATTGCCTATATCTAAAAATGGAGATCCTTTACGTTTTGAACATGGACAAAATCACATATTTTACTGACACATTAAGCAGAGCATTACGCAGAGGAACAGCTTCCTGAAACTCTCAGTATTGTGTCATTATAGCACCAGGGAGATAAATATCTCCTGCATAGCTGAGAAACCAGATACACTCCACATTCTGCTCTGCACACCCATTTCTGCATCTTCAAAGTACAACATTTGCTTATTTGGGAGAAAAACCCTGCAAACCAAATAATCGATCATTTATGGAATTGCATTTGACTCTAATCACATAATCTGTGCGTTAGAAAATGCGCTGCAAGTGGATTGTATCCCGTAGGGCCTACTGAACTCCGGTTCTGATAAGACACCAGGAACGACTGTTTTAATTCCTCTGACCTAGATTTAGAAGTTAGGCTACGTCCCAAAATCACAGGCAAGACCACCTCGGTCTGCTTAAGGAAACTAATCTCAGAGTGGCTTAAAACACCAGCTGCCTTTGTATCACTGTTTTTATATGGTGGCCGACCTGCAACAACAGCCCAAAACACTTACACAAACACTATAGGAGAAACGCGCTACACTTTCGAAAATGCTGTGACGCACACAGCTGGGACCTGAGCGCTTGGTGATGTTCAGGATTATAGACAGGGGTGCACATAACTGGTACGCAGGTACGCATGCGCGGCACAAATCTGAATTGCGTAACGTCACTTGTGTCACTACGCGCCTTTGCGTACCTCAAAACATCAAAACAAAACACATATTTCGTCTACACGTGTTTCTTGTCAACACTCAATGGAGTAAACTACTAGGCATGTCAAAAAACCCAAAGACATTAAGCAGCTACGTTGCCGTTTCGCTCCCTGCAAAAAATCTTTCTATGACTGATTGAACTGGAGCTGGGTGAGCCGCGCAGGACATAACCGACGGACCTGTGAAGCTTTCCAGGGGGCAGAGGCTTAGATCACTGGACGACAGAGTTGGTCGCCGTGTGCACAGACAGGGTTAACGTCGGTATAAACAACAGAATTGTGCCAAAAGTCCGCCAACTGGCTGCGGTGGGAGACTCCCCTGTGCACATTCTGTGCCCCGCGCACACACTGGAGAACTGCGCAAAATCATCTGATCACAACGTTCACGCTCTGTGGTCAAGCTGCTGCAGTTTTATTTACACCAAAGTGGAGTGAAACACACAGCTGCAAACTTACTCAGGGTGTTATGGAAGAGTTTGAAATCAGACAGAGGTGGAAGAAGTACTCAGATCTTGTGTAGGAATACTCTGTTACAGTAAAAGTCCTGCATTCAAAATGTTACTCAAGTAAAATTAGAAAAGTATTATCAAAATATAGTGAAAGTAGAGACAGTAAAAGTAGTCATTGTGCAGATTGGTCCATTTCAGAATAATATATATGATATGTTTTATAATGATTGATCATGAAAGTGTTCTCAAAGCTGGTAAAGGAGCAGCTAGTTTGAATGACTTTGTATACTGCAGGGTAGCTTGTGAATTTACTCCAGGTGGAACTAAAGTCTGATTTAACACTTGATTAGATTTCACATCATTCATCCACATCTGTAAAGTAACTAAAGGTATTAAATACATGTAGTGGAGTAAAAGTAGAAGTATAAAGTAGCATAAAATAGAAATACTCAAGTCAACTACAAGTATCTCAAAATTGTACTTGAGTAAATAAGTGTGCTTTGTTACTTCCCACATTTGAAATCAGATATGACTTCAAGTCATGTGATCATTTCTTAGTATTTGATCCTTCAACTTGGCCTCAGGAAATGCAAGGACTTCACAGTTTTGGCAACAAGTTTTGGAGAAAGCAAATCGGAGGCTTAAAAAGAGACAGGGAGGTGCATCTTCATCATCTTCATCATCTAGCATGCAAGAAGTGTAAATTGAGGACAGTGAAGGAGACACTGAGGAGGACCACGCTTCGTGTGGGGTGAGTACCAAACGCTGTCTCTTGGTACTCATCTGAGTAACTCACTAAAAAAGTTATGTGCACCCCTGATTATAGAGCTGGACAACTGTCTCTGTTGGCATAGTCAGTATTTTTCATAACTGTAAGTGTTTTGACAGTATATTTAAAATGACTAGGTTAGCTACGTTAGCAAACTAGCTTATAGCAGATCTTTAAAAATATCGGGAGGGATAATGTGATCACATTAATACAATTAGACGATAAAACATTTTAGGTAAGTTTCCAACAACAGTGAGAGTTGGCCAACTTTCAAAGTATCCAAACTGCTTCTGGAGGAGGAACCCCGTATCAAGTGGAGCCTCAGATCCCAATCCCAATCCCTACCCTTAATTTAGAATGCCAATTAAACAATCTTAAATCTCAAAATCATCTTGTTGATACTACAAAAGTTCCCTCTTTTTCCTGTGAAGGTGATTGTTAAGCTTTCTGGCAGTTTGAGCTTGTAACCGTTCTGTGTCAAAACCACACAGACTTCCTGTTCAACAGATAGCGTGGAAATGTTTGCCATGCCTGCAACCTAAAATATGTAAATAACCTGCATACAGTGTGAGGTGTAACCAAGAGCAAAAGTTCCCTGTGTTCAAAATTGAGTTCTGGTTTCCTTTGAAACAATTTCCAAGTAATATTTTTATTTCCACTAAATCTTATTAAAGCTAATTCAATAATTTTGGGTTAATCGATGAAGTTTTAAGAGGCAGTATCTAGAGGTGAGGTCTGTCATGGCCGTTTAAACAGTGGACCTGCTAACAGTAGAACTGAGTCATCAAACATGATGTTTAGAGACAGGTTATAAAGACATTTGGAACAGCCCTGTGTTTCACTAAAGTATGTTTACTATTGGTGTTTTCAAACCAGCGGTGATAAGTAAATAATTCACATTTATTTCTGCTTTGTACTGAAGTGCTTTTTTTGAGGTACCTGTAATTTACTCTTTTTTTTTCAATGACTTAAGAGATTTCAGCTCAGAAGCTGCTGCTTCTTCAAGTCCCTACCCCTAACCACAGATCCAATCCATAAACAATCATGAGTTTCAGCCATATATGTATAAAAACAGTAGCCAGTTTATTATATCTACATGAAAATGTCCTGTCTAATACACAAGTCAGTAAGGATTCTGTTTGCCTTATCTGATCAAAATGGGCTGGACAAAATAACAGAAACACATATTTGTATAATGCAAAACAGTTTAACAGTAGCACAAAATGATCATAAAGAGGAATGAACACTCTCTTAAATGCTTTCATAAAAACGTAATATATATTAACCTGTGTATAATTATCTAACACTATAGTACAAAACAGTATTTCCTTTAGACAGGCGGCCCTCTGCACTATAAGTGTATTAATTTGTGACTTGAACACATGAATACAGGACGGCGTATTAATTGTATTTTTACTGCGGTTTAGAATATTTCCTAATTCTGTACTGGAACTGGAAAAGGAACTGCAACAGTGAAAATCACTGTTGCAGTTCCTTTTCCAGTTCCAGTTTCTCTAAACAAACGTGCAATTAAGAGATGTGGCACGGTCACATGCACAGTGGAATTTCAATCCACTGCTAAGTAGGCTATATTAAAGGCTTAATTAAAGCGCCAAGGCAGGCCCACACACTGCCATGTCCAAACATGTATTGGACCGAACGTTTCCTGCACTGTACAGAACAATCAGCTCTGAAGCACAAACAGTCACACACAGAAAGTGCAAAATATGGTCAGCGCCAAGGCGCATATCAAAAATACTTGATGCAATAGGCCTACATTAGAGCATTAAATGTGATGCAAACAGGAGCTTCAGCTGCAAAACAAACAGTTCTTCTGATATAATTCAGTCTGCAGATACAGTTTTCCAGAAGGTCATCAGATTGTCTCTGTGCCGTCGCCTTGGTGACCTGATGACTGGTACTGCTAGATAATAGACTTAATGTCCTGCCAATCATCATTCATCATACTTTGTTCCCGGAAATGTGGAAGTTCTGGCGGTGCAAGAAACACAGCGACTCACGGATTTGTGTCTAGGGTGAAGAATTGTGCGTCTAAAATCGGTCTGCGGTAACGCGCAGCTCCTGTCAGACCGGCCAGAGACATCCGGGCCCGGTTACTGACCCGGTGGATCCTCATTAGGAAGTCATCATTCCCCACGATGTAGATCAGCGGGTTTATGGCACTGTTCAGACTAGCCAGGAATCTGCCCACTTGATGTGCAATGTAGATGTTTCGGAAACTGGCGCGGCAATCCCCACTCTGTTTCAAAATCCTGATTTTCAGGTTAACATTCCGAAAGACATGGTAAGGGATGAAACAGATGGAGAACAGAATCACCAGAACCACCACCAGTTTCACACACCGCTGCTTCAGCACAGGGTTGACGTTAGATGATTTTTTGGCGAGAACCACAACAACGTGTCCGTAGCAGAGCAGAATGATCACCAGGGGGATGGCAAACCCTGTGACGGTCCAGCCGACGCTGTAGGGCAGGTATTCTTCGATCAGCTCGTTAGAGGTGGTGTCATAACACGAGTTTGTGGATTTTGGATTATTCTTGTCGAAAAACATATCAGGGAGGATCTGGATGATGACCAGCAGCCAGACCAGCGCGCTGACGGCCAGCGAGTGTCGGCTGCTGATCCTCCCCATGACCCGCATGGGGTGCACGATGCCCAGGTACCTGTAGATGCTGATGCAGGTGAGGAAGCCAATGCTGCCGTACAGGTTGAGGTTAAAGCAGAAGCGGGTCACCTTGCAGAAAGGCTGGCCGAACTCCCAGCTGCTCTTCCTTATGTAATAGTGCACGAGGAAAGGCAGGGTGAACAGGTACAGAAGGTCCGCCACCCCCAGGTTGAACATGAAGATGTTAATGTTCCCGATGTTGTTCCAGCTGTTGCACAGGCTTCTTAGTCCCCAGATGTTGGACAGCGTCCCGACCACGAACACCGTGACGAACGCGGACGGCAGGAAGGTGTGCGTAAAGTTAATGTCGATGGGCCCGCAGGGGGCCGGCGTGTTGTTCCCAGACATCTCCTGAGTCCCCACTAGCGAAAAAATCTCCATATCATTCAACTTCAAGTTTTCCACTGGATAAAAACACAGCTGCCAGCCGGCTCTCGCAGAAACTTGTGCAAAACAAAACTGAAGTGAATTCGAAAGCAATAAGATGCCCGCCCACTTCCCCGGCAGGAGACGGTGTGATACACATGCAGACTAAACACAGATCACACACAATACCATCACCGACCTGCATTCCTGTGAACTGATTTACTCCAGCTGTTTTATATGAATAACACTTTATGAAAATGTCTCGTGGACTTATTACTATCAGAATATAAAAATGTCCTGCTTCAGGTTCGGCCCTGGAAGCACTCACACACTCCCTCTTGACAAACACTGATTATGCAATAACCTTAAAGGTGGATTGTGGACCATCATTACAATCAAATGCAGAGATAAGCCAGGGCTTAATGTGTAATGTGTAATGTTTTTGGTTAAACACACAATATGTATCTCATTTTCCATGAAATATATGTGAATCAATCCAATAATTATTTAAATATTCCAAAATAATAATCTATTAAAAATTCAGCATATTTTCTATTTAAAGACTCTTTTTTTAAATAGCTTTCATGTCATGCACCCAAGTGACTCAAAATCAATGCAGCCTTGTAATACCCCGACGTGTTGAACACATCTCTTTGATTTATTTGTTCAATAGCTGTAATAATAATAATACATGACATCATTGTAATGCTGAGCTGAAGGAGGACACACCTCTTTCTTTATTGGATTATAGTGTTTTTAAAAAAAAGTATTTTTATGAAAGTTGAGCATTTTTTTATTAATTCATTTCATTTCATTTCAAACCTTTATTTAACCAGATGGTCCCATTGAGATCATAGATCTCTTTTTCAAGGGAGACCTGAAATAAGTCGTTTTTTTCAATAGCTTTCATTTCATATGACCTAGTGACCTCAAATCAAAGCAGCATTCTAAAACAACACCTGGACAAGTAGAACTCACCTCTTTCAATGAAATCAAAAATCCATCCTAACATTTGCAAATTAATACCCAGATTTAATCACTTAGATATGTGAATGTGTATGCATGTGTGTAGCTGATGGAAACTAATGAGATCACCGAGATGGAGAGTAAAGCAGAGCAAAGGGGAAATACAGTGCTGGGTGGATCTCTGTTCTGTTTGTGAACACACAACCCAAAGTGCATGATCTAATTATCATATCTATTCAGGAACCTGTGGCTGCTAACGGTCATAGAGCAGACATCATGCAAATAGTACATGAGAATATTAAGAAACAGAGAAATGAAACAACCCGGGGAACGATCTGGATAGAAACAACTTTATAAATCGTATTACTTGTTGAGTTTCCATTTACAAAACATCTGGATACATTCTCACAGATACTTTCATATCTTGTTTCCCATCCTGATTTGAATACTTCCCTCATTTAAAACCCTGGTTAAACCATCATGTGTGTATGCAGGGGGGGGGAGTACTAAGATCTTGTACTTAAGTAGAAGTACCAGAGTGTAGGAATACTCTGTTACAAGTTAAAGTCATGAATTGCAGATGTTACTCAAGTTAAAGTAGAAAAGTAATAGCATCAAAAATATACTTAAAGTCTGATTTAAGAGTTGATTATAATTCACATCATTAATTCAAATCTGTAAAGTAACTAAAGGCATTCAATTAATGGAGTAGAAGTACAATATTTGCCTCTGAATTGTAGCGGAGTAGAAGTACAAAGTAGCACAAATATTGAGATACTCATTTAAAGTACAAGTATCTTACATTTGTACTTAAGTACAGTACTTGAGTAAATGTACTTAGTTACTTTACACCCCGGTGTGTGTTGAGTCCCTTTCCTCAGATGCAGCCCATAGCCAGGGCAGGGCAGCGCGGCCTGCGGTGAGGGGGGCGGCGGCGGCAGGGGGAGGGGCTGCAGGAGCAGGACTCGATCACCATCACCTGCTGCAGGGTCAGCCTGTTCTGGGGACAACGGAAAACCATCCGCACGGTCCTGGTGAGGGAGGGGCTGCAGCTGGGGGGGCAGTAGCGGGGCCGGTGGGCTCCGGTGCTCCTGCAGCCCTGGTGCTCCAGTTGGTCCGGCAGAGGGGAACTGTAGCTGCTCTCACACCCCCCCGGACCCTGAAATACAAGTTGTTCAGCTGTGGGTTGTCTTGTTACATGTCCAGCGACAAGTCATTGATAGAGGGATAATTCTTATCCTAAATGATGGCACAACATTTGTAATTTAAATATATGTATTGGTAGGGATGCTGTAATCAATAATGTCATGATTTATTACAGTGTCCTTTTAACCAAACCTTACCTCCCTTTGCCCCTGAGCCAATCAGAGAACACCAGCCTCGCTCAGCTACATGGTCTAACACACAATCACCTGGGGACCCTGAGGTCAGCAAGGGTCAAAAAGTCTTACACCGTTTAAGTTTTTTCTGAAATTGAACTTAAGCTGCTTTTTTTTACAGAGTAGGATCCTATGTAATGCTCACATAAAACACTAGTGGGCCAACATACCAGTGGTAATGGTCCTGAGTAAGTAATACTTATACATATTTTTGAATGTTTGTTTTTTATGGATATTAGGTTTGGGTACACATAATTCACAAACACTTGACAAAAGAGGAGATGTTTTCTCATTATTTTCAGAGGACGTATTATATATTCACATGGTTGTTTATCATTGACCAACACATGGTTATCTTTGGGAGGCTGTGGCTCAGTGGGGTTAGTGCGCTGATCTTTGAATCAGGGGATAGCAAGTTTGAGTCCCACTGCAGTCAGCATGTCGTTGTGTCCCTGGGCAAGACACTTCGCCTCAAATTGCTCCTGTGGGGATTGCCCACAGTACTGAATGTATGTAAGTCGCTTTGGATAAAAGCGTCTAACAAGTGACATGTAATGTAATCTTTTGCCAGTCTTACGTCTCACCCCCACCCTACTCTTCATATAGGATTGCATACATGAGGTCTACATGAGGTCTACATGGTCTATATGAGGTCTACCTGGTCTACAGTTGGACCCTTCTTACAGTGGCTTGAGATCACTTTATTTTACTGACCTCATCCTAGTGTTGTGATTGCTGTCTGCTGTTATGCCAGTGAGTGTTGTGTCGTCTAGCTAACAGGAGCTATGATTTTCAGAGTTTCATATATAGTCAATCTTGTGTATATTGTATTCAATGTTTACATTTGATAGGTTGGACAAGCGTAATGTACATTGCCTTCAATTCTGTATATTATTTATATTGTGTATTCAATACATATGCTCCATAGATATGTATTCACCATTTTGCGTATTTTGTTTATCTTCTACAGCTGATATGTATATCTGTAATTTTGTTTTAAATACATTTTTACATTATCATTTTTTTTATTTGATTTACTTCCAATTAATGTGCAATGTCTTATCTGGACATAGCTGGTAAGGAAACCAATCCCACATTTGAATCAATGAAGTATGTCTTATCTTTTATCTTATTTAATTCCATATATATGGGGTCAGATCAGTCTCAAAAATAAATAAATGCACACAGAAGGATACACAAATATAATCCCGATTTATATATAAATGTCTCTATCCACAAACGTATTATTCAATGCACACACAAAAACGTAACATTTGTAAATGTAAAAAAGTTTCACAAATATATTTCTGATCCACACACAAATAGTTACATCAAAAACATATTTGAGTGTTGTTACATTTAAAAAAACGACCAATCAGATGTCTGCTTCATTTTAAGCCAATCACATGTGTGTGTCCCCACGAGGGTGTGCCTAATGCGTTTGCAACGTAGCGTAACATCTACGGGGTTTGCGGAGTCTGGGGATGTGACAGACTCTGGGGGGGTGACAGTTCAGGGTTAATCTCCAACAACATGGCATCTGGAAGTGTAAGTGAAGTATAATACTTTCACATCTTGTCGTTAGTCATGCAATCATCTCGAATTATAAATGAGTACTTTTGCTTAATTATGAAGGTAGCTCAGTTAGTTCGAGGATATTTTGAAACCTGTTCAGTAGGTTTAATTGTGTTGTAACTAATATAAGCTAACATTAGCTAGCGCTGCTAAGTCTGTCTAAAATGTCTGCATGCTAATTTGGTTGTTCTGCTATCAAGTATTATCTTTAATTGAAGTTTGACAGGGTCTATCGCTTCAAGTAGAAGTATATTGGCGTTCATGATTAAGTATGTTTAAGCTATGAATGGTTGCTTTGTTACTGGTGTGTATTGATGTATTATGCGTGGCATTTAATACTAGCGTTTGCGAAAGAGTAAGCTAAATAATGCTAATAGACAACCTAGGATGAGTAGGATCATAAGGTAACGTTAGCCATAGGAGTAATCAGTGTTGGTAAACAAGTGTTCGCCCGCAGAACACTAGTGGGTAAAATCAACGTTCTAATCACAGTAAATACAGTGGTAGCAGAGTAGCAGTGGGCAAAATATCCTCAAACTAACTGAGCTACCTTCATAATTAAGCAAAAGTAATCATTTATAATTCGATATTATTGCATGACTAACGACAAAATGTGTAGTAGCGGGAGCGCCACTTCCAGATGCCATGTTGTTGGAGATGAACTCTGAACTGTCACCCCCCTGGACTCTGTCACACCCCCAGACTCTGCAAACCGCGTAGATGTTACGCTACGTTGCAAACACATTAGGCACAACCTCGTGGGGACACACGCATGTGATTGGCTTAAAATGAAGCATTTTGATTGGCCGAAGACAATTGCCTCTTAAAAAAATGTATGTGTGAATCTAGCGGCGTCAGGGGAGTCTCAAAAGTCCACACACAAATGCAGAGAGATTCACACACAGAAAGCGTTTTTTATATAAATGTAACAACACTCAAATATGTTTTTGATGTAACTATTTGTGTGTGAATCAGAAATATATTTGTGAAACTTTTTTTACATTTATAAAATGATATGTTTTTGTGTGTGCATTGAAAAATGTGTGTAGATATTTATATATACATCCGGAATTACATTTGTGAATCCTTCTGTGTGCATTTATTTATTTTTGACACTGATCTGACCCCATACATATATCAAATCAATTGAATGTAAAAATGATAGAATCGAAGGATGAAACCCTCTTTATTGGTCACACATACATGCACACAGCACTTACAGTGACCTCTGCATTTAACCCATCCTAGCACTATGAGCAGCGGGCAGCTATTGCCCAACGCCAGGGGAGCAGTTGGGAGTGAGGGTTTGGGGGTGGTGTCCGGTGGCACAGGGCACCACGGCAGGGCCCAGGAGGTGAACTGGGACCTCTTCAAGTACCAGTCCACACTCCATACTTAGGTCTGTACGGGGAACTAGCGACCCTACGGCTCACAGTCCAAGCCCCTACTGACTGAGCCACTGCCGGAGATGCACAGAAAGCCAGTATCTCACCAAAAGCCTTTGTAAACGATATGCCTGTTTTTACTCTGAAAAGTCTTAAAGTGTGTGGTGGTGGGACTGACCGGCTGCAGCCTGCGGAGCCCCAGCAGAGTCTGGCAGGGCCGGACCTGGCACAGTCTGGCCTCAGTCTGCAGGCGGCAGGCCCAGTTCCTATTGGTGCTCCGGGTGGAGACCCCGGGGCCACAGTTGTGGGAGCAGGGGCTCCAGTCTGAGCTCCAGTGGATGCAGTTGGAGATGGAGCCAAACGACGGGCCATACAGCCCACCCACCGGCTCATCTGCTGGAGGAAAATATGTTCTGTGTGCATCAGGCTGAAAGTTGTTTGGAGTGGACAGCTTTGATGAGAGATTCAACACCATATGGACCCTGACATGTTGTAAACTGCAGCGTTGCTAAGAATAGTGCTCACAGATGTTTGGTCTTAGTCACTCTTCCTTGGTATTAAAATCTGTTTATCTCCTCACAACACAAAGCTGGTATTTGCCTGTGGGTCCATGTGTTCACATGCTGACCAGCTTTTAGTTTCACAGGAAATAGCTGAAAATCATCCATCTACTTCAGGGCTTGCAGGGATCAGAAGGAAATGCCTCTACGGCCTGCAAGGTTCCTCTGGGCCGTCAGCAGAGGTGGGAGAAGTACTCAGATATTGTACTTAAGGAAAGGAGTGTAGGAATACTCTATTACAATTAAAAGTCCTGCAATCAAAATATGACTTAGGTAAATAGCATTAAAAATATAGGCCCCATTTACACGGGAACGCAAACGAACCGAATTCGATATCAAAAAAGTATTCCGTTCACACGGATACGGTTCAATAAACGTGTCCCTTCACACGAGACCGCTCGACCCACTGTAGTACATATGCCGGGCCTGTAAGTGGCGCTGTACTTCCGCCACAAAATACACCAAAAGCAGCGAAGAAGACCCCCGAGCATGGTTGCCTGGTTGCCCTTCTGTTTATTCTCCGCGGTGGATTTAGCAACATGTAGTTCATGTAGTTCTCCATGTCCACTTGTTGCTGATGGTTGTGGTAGAGGAGCTGTAGATTTTTTTTCTACATCTGTAGCATGGTCAGTAGCTACTGCCAGTAGCTGACAGTAGCTACTGACCATGCTACACATGAGCAGCAGAGGTGGGGAGAGGTGGGGCTATGGCTTCATCGTTATCAGGAAAATGATCGTATAGGACGTACACACAGAGCCGTTTGGCCCCCCAGAGCGTTCCGTCCGCAGATCTATCCACCTTGGGACCCTTTATCGTTTTAGGGGTCCGTTTCCGCGGTTCCATTACGGCCTCGTGTGAACGAACGGGCTATACGAAAGAGAAAAGTAGCGGATACAATCCGTTTCGTTCCCGTGTAAACAGCGCCATACTGTAGTTAAAGTAACAAAAGTAAAAGTAGTGATTGTGCAGATTGGTCCATTTCAGAATAATATATATGATATGTTTTATAATTATTGATCATTAAAGTGTTATCAAAGCTGGTAAAGGTGCAGCTAGTTTGAATGACTTTGTATACTGCAGGGTAGCTTGTGAATTTACTCCAGGTGGAACTGAAGTCTGATTTAAGAGTTGATTATATTTCACATCATTAATCCAAATCTGCAAAGTAACTAAAGGTATCAAATAAATGTAGTGGAGTAAAATTACACTATTTACCTCTGAACTGTAGTGGAGTAGTAGGAAGAAGTAGCAAAAAATGGAAATACTCAAGTAAAGTACAAATATCTCAAAATTGTACTTAAAGGGGACCTATCATGCAAAATGCACTTTTGTACGTCTTTTATACATGCATATGTGTCCCCGGTGTTCCAGGGAACTCACCGATAGCATGCTATAATACAAAACAAAACGTCTGTCTGCTCTCCACAATGATCAATAACAGCGAACGGATGGTCAAAGTAAGGTACAAATAAACAGAATCACACTAAGCCTGGTCAGTGTTGCCTGACTTTATAAAGTGTGTGGTCACGTTCTAGTCACTTTGCTCAGCGCTAATGCTTGTTACAACTTGTATTTGCCGTAATGGCCATAAACTGTTATTGCTCAGGTTAATCTCGCCCCCAGGGCCACCCCTCCCTACACGCAGATCACGCAGACTGCGTGGGGCCTCACCTTGCTGAGGGGGCCTCATATTGCGGACGATCTATGCGTGAATGCGGTGCAATTAATCTTATGCGCAAATGCGGTGCAATTATGCGCTCCACAGTTTCAGTTTCCCCGCTGCGAGGCTCCGGCGCTAACAGTTCGAACCGTCAACGTTCGCAAAACATGTGTGGCCGACCCGGAGGGACATATGAAACACTTTTGCGTGGGGCCCAAGTTGGCCCTGCGGCCTTGCTCGCCCCCCTCCGACGTAAGCGTGACATATGCGGTTTTCAGGGAAAAGAGCCGGCTCTGCTGCGGTGTGAACAGGAAAAAAACGGTGCTTATCAGGCTCAAGCTCCGAACTGGCCCTGGAACCGCGTTGGTGTGAAAGGGGCATAACTGACGGGTCAAATTTGACAGGGAACACCAAAGTAAGGGGGGAAAAACCAACACGACAGAAGTGCATTGTCCCTTCTTAAAGGGGACCTATCATGCAAAATGCACTTTTGTACGTCTTTTATACATGAATATGTGTCCCCGGTGTTCCAGGGAACTCACCAAGTGTCAGAAAACACAACCCTCTCTATTTTCCTCCATACCCAAATCTCTAAAAAAGGGGCTGCAACGGATCTGATAAAAACTGATCCAGATTTGAACACTGTCCTGACGTCAGGACGGTGTTGCTACGACTATTGGGCCAACTCTCCACCTATCAGGGGAATGTGGGGTTGGGCCACGGCCGGCCATTGCCACTCGAAAGCGCTGGAGACGCTGTAGTACATATGCCAGGCCTGTAAGTGGCGCTGTAGTCTGCCACAAAAGCAGCGAAGAAGACTTCCCGTGCATGGTTACCATGGTTACCCTTCTGTTTATTCTCCGCTGTGGCTTTTTTTCTCCCTCCCCGAGGCAAGCGTTTGCTCCCGCTGCTTTAATTCAATGCAATCCCTCCCCATCGAGGCAAGCACTGTAATTATCTCCGGTTAGTCCACCAGCAGATGACAAACACCGACCTCTCCGCCTCTTCCAAGGAACGAGGGGACCGTGCGGCAGAGTTTCAGTTAGGTTTTCTTTCGCTGGTCAAGATGTCCGTTAAAGTTTAAATCTTCCGGACAAAATTAGAAAAGTGCCGGTCAAAGGTCTTCTTTGTTATTTATTGAGCTTTAAAACAAATGAATAACGACTCTATAGGCCTATAATAATATAATAAAACACGGAGGACGGAGATCTATTTTTCTCCCCCTCTTCTGACTTCATCAGAGCACGGCTCCCCTCTCCTGCAGGGGGGCGTGGTCAGCTGCAGCTCACAGAATCAGCCCCGTGCAAAAACAGTGCTGGAGAACAGCAAATAGAGCGAAATGAGGCATGGCTAAAATGCATGATCTGTTTGGTATTTTGAAAACAGAAACGTATAAATATACCTTATATAGGTATGGCCCTACAATATATCATTTAAATATAGCATGATAGGTCCACTTTAAATAAACAAATACAAATTCAAAATGTAGCTATTTCAGGCTTTTCCTCTTTCATATGAATCTGAACAAACACATTTGTTGTTGCCGTTGTTCTTCTGATAGTGTAACATCATGGACAACATGACCCCCCTCACCTGCAGGGGGGTTGGGGACGATGCTGTTGTCCCGGCCCTCACACACCCACTCCCTGCAGCAGCGGCCTGGCAGTCTGAGCAGCTGAGGGCGGGGGCACCCCTCAGCAGGCCTCTGCAGATCCTCGTTGCACAGGGGCACACAGGTCACCCCCCCACCCATGCAGTGGCACAGCTGGTCACAGGACGGTTGAAACACCTCCCCCTCCTCCAGCCTCCTGCCATCCAGCTCACAGCCCAGCTGGTTTTCACCTGACCACAACAGAAGGAGGGGGGGGGACGTTATGCGGGGGAGTGCCACGCTTACTGCATCCTTTTGGTGCCAATATGTGGTGAGTTAAGTCAACATGTGCAGACAGAGAACCTGCAGGAAACATGTTGGTATTGAATCGCTACCTGGAGCTGAGCAAGAAACTGTTATAGGGAGTCAGAAAGATGGTCGGTTTTATCAAATAACTGAAAACATGAAAGAAATTAAACACATACCTGCTCAATAATGCAATAATTATTATCATGATGAACATAGTAGTAGCAGTAGTTGTAGTGGTAGTAGTACTTGTTGTAGTAGCAGGCAACCTCAGTACTATCAGTAGTTACCTCAGATTGCTTATAATAAGGAGAAATAGGAAGGGTATATTTCAAGCTTGTTATGTTAATAAGTTAATGGGCTTTTTTTAATCAACTAACATTTGTTTGAAAATGTTCTCAACTATAATTGACTTCATTAACACATGAAAATTACTGTGTAATATATTTTTACACACGGGCTGTAGTTAGGACAGCCCTAACATGAAATGGCTGTTATCCTTTAAATGAGAGGTAGGCGATGCTGTGGTAGTAATGAGCAGAGCACGGAGTAGCAGTAGCTTCTGATCAGACTGATTTGTATGAGTGTGTGAGTGTGAGTGTGTGAGTGTGTACGCACCGACACACTGTCCCGGCTCCCCAGGGAAGCTGGCGCTGAGGTCACACTGCAGGCCCCGGGAGGCATCACAGGGCCGCCGGGGGCCACAGGCCTCACCCTCCTGCCGGGCGCACAGCCTGCAGCACCCACAGCCGTCTGACACCAGGGGGACCCCCGCCGGGCAGCGCGGCATGCTGGGAGGGCACTGACAGGGCCCCACACAAGGTTGGCAGCACACCTGGTGTGAGAGAGCAGAGGTGGGAAGTAACTAAGTACACATACTCAAGTACCATTTTGAGATATTTGTACTTTACCTGAGTATTTCCATTTTTTGCTACTTTGTACTTCTACTATTTGTATTTAATACCTTTTACAGATTTGGATTAATGATGTGAAATATAATCAAGTCTTAAATCAGACTTTAGTTTCACCTGGAGTAAATTCACAAGCTACCCTGCAGTATACAAAGTCATTCAAACTAGCTGCACCTTTACCAGCTTTGAGAACACTTTAATGATCAATCCTTATAAAACATATCATATATATTATTCTGAAATGGACCAATCTGCAAAATGACTACTTCTTACTTTTGGTACTTTAAGTATATTTTGATGCTAATACTTTTGTACTTTTACTTGAGTAACATTTTGATTCTGAATGCAGGACTTTTAC
Organism: Trematomus bernacchii; assembly: GCF_902827165.1. NCBI lineage: Eukaryota > Metazoa > Chordata > Actinopteri > Perciformes > Nototheniidae > Trematomus > Trematomus bernacchii. The sequence goes on from NW_022987469.1 coordinate 1,668,238, forward strand.
TGTAACAGAGTATTCCTACACTCTACTTCTACTTTTACTCAAGTACAAGATCTGAGTACTCCACCCCTGGGAGCGAGATACAGCTGCTGTTTATACTGTCGCTCAGCAGCCTGTTTTGCAGCCAATTAGCTCTCAGGGTATAAAAGTAGGAAACAATGCTTGTTTCTACGGGTTCCGGTTCCACCTAGAGTTTAAACAGGTTTTGACCACATACACACACCTACGCTGAGGTAAAGTTTGGCTACACAGTGAAGTAAAGTATGCCTTCACTGAAGATAATTGGTTAGTGCTGGAAGGAGTTTGGCATGAAGTCATGTTATGCGAAAGTATTGTTCACTGGAATTTCTTTCTACTGAAGAAACATGATGCTGTTGAGGGTTTCAAATAGAGTGGCGAAGTCACGCCCACTTACTTCCGGGTAATGGGACCTTATTTCGGAAAAATTATGCATTGAAGTCAATGGGGAGAGAAAACGTATCTTTCGATCCCGTTTGAATTGTGCCATGAATTACACATATGATGTTTGTCAATCTTAAAAAATCATTTCCATGTCAAAAAAGTCACAGTTTGTCGTAAAACTGTTGAAATATAAGACTATGAAAAATACGCAACTAGAAAGACTACAAATCCCAGAGTCGCGTAAGTGATGTCACAATTGAGACACTACGATATACGTATAATACCGTATATATACGATCAGCGCCATATAGATAGAATCTATCTATATGGCGCTGGCTAAGATAAGATAACTTTCACAAGATGCCTGTGTGCTTAGTACCAGGTTGTTATTATACCAGCAATGGGTCTTGCTCATTCTTTCGCTTCCCGTCTGATGAAAGAGGAGTGTGTGGATCAAGTTAGCTACCTAGCTAGTAGCTAGCACGTTAGTTAGCATTACAGCCTTGTCATTTTTATTAGCCTTAACATGAAGTAACATTAAGTAACCCAAAATGTTAAACAGTAAGAGTAGTAGTCATATTTCGTGAACCCTTTGAATAGTATTGTCACCGGTGTAATCATTCTATAATACACCATTTAAGCCCGGGGGAGAAATGCTAACGCTAACGTTAGCATCGGCGATCTTCTCTACTTCATGCTATCTGCACAAATGGTTGACATTAAACATTAAAACGACCAGGCAGTTCAGAGAGAATCAAAGGAAGGCAGGGAGGCAGCTTTGTATGACATTCTTCAGGACGTATTTCATTGTGGTAATAGTGAGGGTCGTTGTGTTGACAAGACAGTAGTGACGGCCATCTTGGTGATGTGTGTTGTTGACCAGAGATGTAGTTCATTGAGCGTTTCACACAAACAAATGTGTTACTTCACAGTTTTACGACACATTTTTTTTTTTTTTACTTGCAAAATTATCTTTTAAATTGACAAACAGCATATGTGTAATTCGTGGCACAATTCAAACGGGATCGAAAGATAATCTTTCTCTCTCCATTGACTTCAATACATAATTTTTCCGAAATAAGGTCCCATGGAGGTCCACCGGAAGGGGAGGGACTTCGCCACTCTATAGGGTTGCAAAGGGGCGGAACATTTCCGGTACATTTCCAGAAAGTTTCTGGTAAATTTCCATGGGAAATTAAGCTGGGGAATTTTGGAAATATTCCATATTTGAAATGAATAAATTAATTTAAGTTTTCCGCACTCTCGCGGGAATATCTCCGCGAGCGAGCTTAAGTTTCACTTTCGATTGCATGATAGAGCCCAGCGCAACACCTTCGTCACACATGTTGCCACTTGTTTGTACCATTTTCAGACGATTTGTAATCTGTTCTAGAAAAACGATGTGTTTTTGGATATTTGGGGAGTTAGGTGGTCCGCGAGTGTTTTTTTTATTGGTTAAGTGGTCCTTGGTATGAAAAAGTTTGAGAAACACTGTACTAGATGAATACATTTGTATGTGATATTTGCAATTTAAACATTAAATAAATATATTACCTCATAATATCATCAAAATTTACTTCACTTTGTGTAGTCCACAGGCTCAAATGTGTGGCTTCATTTGTCTTGTGCTTTGGGCTCAAAAGTGTGATCGAGTCTTCTAGAAATCATCTGTGCATGTGATGGAGGAATGCACAGTGCCTGTAGGGGGTGTGGTCTCAATAGCCTTGCAGTAAACACTGTCCTATGTGCATGTGATTGAGGAATGGCATGGCTATTCAAGTGAATTGCATCTGTTTAGTCAAGATTATGCTAAAATATAATTTCCCCAACTATATTTAAAGGTGGGTTATGTAATTTATTTCAGAAACACTTTTTGTTATCTTCCATGGAATGCTCTTAACATCCCGATAGCAATGAATATCTCGTAACATGAATGAGTACTCGAACATTCCACATCTCAAAAAGAGCCAGCCTCCCAGTATGTCTTCCAGGGACAGCCCCATGTCAAACCATGAGCTGCCTCTTTCAGATTATAGGTTCATCATTGAATCATACCACATATTTTCAGTGTATCTATTTCCTATGTCACCCAGCAAGGTCAGGGGGAAGTTTTTTCTAATCGACTACTATAGTGAAAAGATTAGTCAGCGCAGATCATCAGCAGGCTTGGGGAGTAACAGATTACATGTAAAGGGTTATGTTATCAGGATACAAACAAGGTAACTGTATTCCCTTAAAGTTACATAAAAAAATACATATCAGATTACTGTAACATTTCTATAACTGGGGATTATTTGCAGGATTACAATGTTAGTGAAAATCTAAAAAGAGGATCAGATTTTATTGTAGGAATTATTATTGTGCTTATACTTTAAAGGTGGGGTAGGTAAGTTTGAGAAACCGGCTTGAGATACACTTTTTGTTATATTCCATGGAATGCTCTTAACATCCCGATAGCAATAAATATCTTAAGTGCTTTGACAAAAAACCCATAAAAAAATGTCATCTGTGGAAGCCGTAGTACTGTAAAAAGCACGACCAATCATTTTAGCCAGCCCGGCTAAAATAACTGGATGGCCTACCTGCCTGTCAGCCTTCCATCTGTGCACAAACTTATCTCATGCCCTCATTGGTCATGTGCGCGTTCGTGTGTGTTGGAGGAGGGGCTCTGTAAGGAAGTGGCAGATTTTTTCCGGCTGTGTATTTTCAAATTCTAGCGCACTCGAGCTGGTTTCTCCAAAATTACCTACCCCACCTTTAAGTGTGAATCTATACGCCTACTGCCTGAATCTGCTTTATGGTTTTCCCTTTCTTTGGTTCATTTGTTCTGTTTTTAATTAAGTAGGTGAACCTATATGTTCAATAAATAGTGTGTAAAGGAGCATTTTCTGTAAACTTCAACTGTAGTATGTGCTCATGTGTTTCAGTGTTGGTGTATACTGCCTGAATATGCTGAAGGAAATACAGGTTTTCTTACCAATAATTTTGTATCCTAAATACCTGGGTTTCTTCTTTTCTAAGGTCACATTGTTCTGTTGTCTTAAATAATTAACTTCAGTAAAAAACATTTTATTGATATTTCTTTACTATTGGATTTATTTGCATTGCATTCAATATTGAAGTCATCCGAAAGTAACGGAAAGTAACCAGGTTGCATTACTTTTATATTTTCACACTCAGATTAGGTTACTGATTACATTTTGTTTACAGGTAACTTGTAATTGTAACATAATACATGTATAAAGTTACCCTCCCAACACTCAGACATCACAATAGGATCTTTACATATCCTTTGATAAGCACTACAGATCATTCTGAGGGACAGCAGTACAACACCTGGACTGATTTTCCAATTATAGAATAAGATACAGTCATTCATATTTTTTTCCATGCCAAACATTGGCTCATCCCACATGGGATTAAGGGAAACTGTTATTTCTGAAGCATGCAACATCTTCTGGTCACATATACAGTATACCAAACAAAAAGCAAAACATCAGCTACAACAATATCCTCCTAGATATAGATCTGCCTCATGAGGCCTCACCTGAGTGATGACACACAGCAGCAGAGAGCAGAGCAGCTGTCTTCTGGCCATGTCCCTCACCACTGCCTTCTGCTCCTTCTCTTGTTCTCCTCCCGCTCTGGAGAAGATGTATTTATTAAAACTGCCTGCCTCCATTCACTTATATAGTCTCGGTTCTGATGTCACAGGCAGTGGACTGCGGAGTAAATAGTAACTGGAAAAGAATAAAACCTCCCAGGACCAGGACACATTTCTGCAGTAACCCTTTCCACTGCCCCACGCTGCCCTGGATAGGTCTGTACCTGCAATGTGCTGCTCAAATATCCAATCAACTTTTCGGGTAGCTAACGAAATAGAGCTAATTTAAATAGTATGTAAACATTGACTAGCCTATAATGTAGTATTTACAATGGATCAGAAGCATGTGTATGGTGCAGAAAACAGCAACTGAGTGTTAGCATATAGCTGGTGAACACATTGGAGCGTTTAACATTTAAAGAGACAGATGAGTTTGTTGAATAATTTGCCTGGTCACCAGAAACATGACTATTACTGGAAGCTTATTAGGACAGCTAATGTCTACATTGTTAGCCACAAACATAATAAGAGAAGCAAATACAGTACATTATACCCTAATGCCATTTTTTATCGAATGTCAGAATTGCCAGGTTCCCTCAAAAATTCAATCAGCTAACAATCAATGCAATGAGTCACATTATGTAGATGACAATTATTGCTTGGGGACTCCCCATCTATGATGAAGCTAAATGACTCACAATCGTTATGATCTGATTTCACGATTTACTACTCCTTATCAAGAAAACTTCCAAGGTGTGTTTCATAAATTAATGATTACCGAATTCTGCTGCCCCAAAGAGATGGACATTATTAATAAATTCCCCTTAACTCAATACATCTGAGTAAAACATTTCTCACCACAAAATATTTTCATTCATTTAAAGTGGACATATCATGTAAAATTCACTTTTGTACGTCTTTTATACATGAATATGTGTCCCCGGTGTGTCAGGGAACTCACCAAGTGTCAGAAAACACAACCCTCTCTCTTTTCCTCCATACCCAAATCTCTAAAAACAGGGCTGCAATGGATCTGATACAGACTGATCCAGATTTGAAAATGCTCTGACGTCAGGAACGAGGAGCTCCGCCTATATGGCCAACTCTCCACCTATCAGGGGAATGTGGGGTTGGGCCACGGCCACGGCCATTGCCCAACCTGTCATTCGCATATAGGCTGTCGGCAGGCTAAAGCTCCCCCAGTCACATCTGTGTTTTTGCCTGCTCTAACAAGGATGTCTAAGGGAGTTAAACGTTGTGCTGTTGTTGGCTGCAAGAATCGGGACAAGGGCAAGATACTGCATGCAATGGAATCCCTGGAAAAAGACAAGAATCTGTGGCTAGAGTTCATTGACATTTTCCAGGGACATGTGCCAGAAGACTCCAGCAGATGTCTGCTTGTGTGTTCACAACATTTTGCCCCGGACATGTTTATGAACTTCACTCAAGTCAAAGAAGGATATGCCTCCAAACTAAGGCTAAAACCGGGATCAATACCCACCATCCGGGACCAGGCCAGTGAGGCCACATCCAATTTGGAAGCTGTACGTTTTTATTTAGCGGTGTTTTTCCTGATAAAGCTATTCTAGCTTGTAGCATGTAGCATGTAGCTTCGCCGTATCAATGTCGCCTCAAACCCAAACAGTAATCGGTTAGGTGTTTATATGTTTTTGTGACATTTTATTTTATTTTGTACGCTCCGCAGTCTTTGCTTTTATTTTAATTATCAGGCATTTGATAACATGCTCAGACATACTGCCTCAATGGCGATCTGTGTGAAGGCTGTAAAGCCACGCCATAGCAGATAACACAAGTATTTATTCTCGTATTTATTAGTATTTTGTATCCTCTAAAATCATATAAAGTAAGTTATAATAACAAACGTAATCTTCTGTAGCTAAGTGCCGTTTTTTTGCAGCGTTATATGTACAAGCTTTTGTGATTGTAGTCTGTAAGAATGATCAGATATCATCGATCTGTAAGCTAAGCTACGCTACGCTAATGAGACACGCCGTTTTTTGCAGCGTTATATGTAAAAGCTTTTGTGTGTTTACTTGTTAGCGCACATTAATTTAAATGGGTGTGTGTGTGCACGACTGTTAGGATAAAACAGTGTGTGTATGTGTGCAAGGGGGGAGACACACCACGAGTAAAACCAAGCTAAAGCACCGTTGGTTTGTTGTTGTTGTTGTTGTTGTTGATGGGTCCTGAAGTAAAAAGATATGATTCTACACTGTATTGAAGTAAACATGTATTATTTTGAATTGTATTTTAGTGAACATGTATTGTTTGAACTGTTTTAAGTAATCACAACGGTTTTGGGTAATCATATATATAGAAATGATATTCTTACTTTCAAACTCACTGATCCAGAGATTCTGTTTCACACACCAACTTGGCCTTTTGACCCCTAAAAGCCAGATGTTGTTTTTAAAGTCGTTAAAGACCTCCTTAAATATGTGGAGAAAGGTTTAAATGTCTGAAATAGGATAGTTTATGTGAAAAACTCTCATGGAAAAGGAATGGAGTTAAGATCGGGACGGAGATAAGAATTGACTTTTGACCTTATGGAACTTTGGAATTCCAAGTTCTGGAGAGAACTATTGAACCCGACCAGATGTGAATCCAACCAATAAGAACACTTGGGGGAGGTGAGCAGTTTACACAGCTCCTCCCCAGGGGCTCTCTAATTCGCTGTCGAATAAAAGGGGGAGGGAACAAGTGAACACATCTCCGCCCCGAAATATAAGTATGTATACTGTTGTTTTTGAGTGTAAAATGCTTCTGGTTTGCTGAGTGGCCGGTCCCGACACCTTTGTCCGCATCGCATCACAAGCCTGAAGCCCGGAGTACTCGAGTACTCTGTATAACTTGTATATGTGTTTGGTTTCCTACCAGTAAACTCAGATAATTGTTATAACTTTTGATTCCGGTGTTTTCAATTCCTTTCTTAATTTAATAGAGATCCAGCCTCATCCAACGAACGGCGCGTAGCAGAGGTGTTCTGCTCCAACAGTCCTTACCTCCAGCAACAGGCTAATTAGTGGCTAGCACTCATTACAGTCAGTCTACGGAGCTCAGCCCCTCTCCAACACATCATCTGTCTCCTGTCAGAAACACAGCATGCACGTTACGGTTCCAAACTAACTCAGATTGGAAAAGGCTAAGCAAAGAGCTTTGCTAAATAGACAGTTTTAGCCCCCATCTTTTGGGATTTCAGACTATAATTATCCAAATAGTATTTTCTCATCCTGAATACTAAATTGAGATGATTTTGTTCTAACTATGTTTTCTTCTTTACAGGCCAGCACCTCACATCCTACCAGCAGATTACCTGTGAAATTAAAGACTGTACCCGGCAGCCCTGCACTACAATGAAAACGCTGATCGTGCACAAGCCACTACATCCACTGGAAACCCTCTGTATAAACTGCAGTTCCCAAAGGCCAGGAAGGGAGAATGCAGAGCAAAACCCATAAAGACTGACCCCACATTCCGTAAGTGTTTAAAATATTTATTATACAACTATTTACAACCAAAGAGTAGACTTCCATATGAATTAGGACGCAAGCACATGAAAAATAAATCTATAAATCTATTGAAGTGCCAGTAATATTCACATTTATACATTTTAAAATGAAGTATGTATTGCACAACTGGCACAACAAATTATAAAATAAACAATATTTGAAAAAAAAGTAGAAAGAACTTTCAGTTTTTTCACATGCATATTAAAATCTAAACCAAATATTTGTTTTGCTTTTTTTCAATATTGCACAGGCTACGTTGCCAACTTGATGGACCTCATCTTCGACCAAGTCTTTGTGGACCCTGCACCATTCACACAGGAGCTTTTGAAGATACCCATCCCAGAGGACCTGTGTTCCCAATATGAGCGACCTGACAGGGAGGAGGTCATCGCAGGTTATGCTACACAGTTCAATTTGACTGCTGTCTGAACCCAACATAGTTGTTTTGCGGATCAGGAAACTCCCTGTGAATCCTGAGGACAACGCAGGCCGGAATGACCACTCTGATCTTGCGTCCAAGGAAGCCCCAGCACCAGCTCACAAAACTTCTGTAGGCTAGATACCTGTGACGCCTGAAATAATTGCAAAGAATATTTAGTGAAAAGCCTATGTCATTTATGTAAAATACAAGTACATTTACTTTTTTTTATGGGTTCAAAGAACCGTTGATTTTGAATAAAGTTCCGACAGTTTATATCAAATGTGTCATGATTATTCATGTTTGGATGGGTAAAGTATATGTTGATTTCAAAAGCATAAGGTTGTGTGTGGACTTTTTTTGTCATACACATGGGTGTGTTATGCCATTGCTGTGTAGTATATAATATAATAGTAATGCCATGTACAATGACAGAATGAAATGAAAGATTGGATAAAACCATATACACCAGTATTTATTTTCATGAACAATATTAGCATACGCTTTACAAATTCAGTCAAAAGAAACAAACCACTCACTGCTGTATTTGCCTCATCTGTAGTCTCCCATATTCAGCTCTGTATATATTCAATGCATTCTGCAGGGAGAACACATTTAGGCACACAGGCTCCAATCCAGGATGGTCCACCATACAAGGCACAGGGTCCTCAAGTTCCTGCATCCGTCTTGACACCTAGTGTGATAAACATATTGAATGACATGTGAAAAATGTATTCTCTAAACAGACAACTTAGTGAAGCTATCAAAAATGTTACCTGTGGTATCTCAATGCAGCACACATTCTCTGGTTCAGAAGGCATTGTAGCGCAATTTCCACATGTACACCTGTAGAAAGAAGTCAATAACTGAGCTTTTAAAAACACATATGAAACTACACACATTGCTGACAACAGGTGTTTAAGCATCTGGAGTTATACTTTTTATGACCCAAAGTTATTGAACTTTCCAACAGTAACAGTTGTTGCACGATGTTGGAAGAAAAGGACTGTAAACTATTAATAAACGCAATGAGGCCATTGTATATATGCTGAAAAGATGAATGTCTCCCTATGTAAATATATATATGTACCGCTGTTTTTGCGTTACAAACTCTATGTTACAAACTGTACACATTGCATTCTTGCTAATTAGCCAAAATATGAACGGAAACGGAATAAGTAGCAAGCATTGTAACAACAAACAAGAGTTAACGTAAAATAAATAGGGACAACAGCTTGTCAACTAACCATTCAGAAAGGTCCTGCTGCAACCGAGATGTTTGCACCTCCACCGAAACCTCTGCTTCTTCAGTGTCAGATTCTGGATCATATTCATAATATGCTTGAACACATGCATTTGTCTGAGAGAACATGTTTCTTCTCCACTCGTATTCACAGCAAGCATGGTAACATGACGCTCGTGCCGGGGCCGTGTCACGCCCCCCTCTTCTGCAGGGGGGCGTGGTCAGCTGCAGCTCAAGCTACGTCACAGAATCAGCCCGTGCAAAAACAGGCCTGGAAAAGAGCAAATAGAGCGAAATGAGGCATGGCTAAAATGCATGATCTGTTTGGTATTTTGAAAAAAAAACGTTGCAGACATGTTTTATATAGGTATGGCCCTACAATATATTATTCAAATATAGCATGATAGGTCCACTTTAAACAACTAATTATAGCTGATTTATAATACGGCCATTATACATGTGTGTGGTTGTTGTGTTTGTGTGAGAGTGTGTGCAGCATTTTGAATCAGCTAAAGAGTCTTAAGACCTTTTGGGACAGCCTGATAATACAAAGTTACAATAGGAGGCATTTAAGTAGCAAATGCAGGGACTAGTTTTTCTGTAACGTTGTGAGGCAGGATATGCCTGATTTTTGCAATATAACCAACGGTCCTTGAGATTTGTTTTATGTGGAAGTTAAAGGACACATCCTGATCAAGTATAACGCAGAGATTCCTCACGGTTTTGCTGGAGGCCAAGTTGGTGCCATCCAGAGTGAGTATATGTTGCTGCAGTTTGTTAATAGTTTATTTTTCAGAGATGCTTAACTCTAACCCTTTAACATCACATTGAAGGTCCTTCAAGTTTTTAAGTCCTTGAGGCAATTAAAAATTGTAATGAACTGATTGGTTTCATCAGGCTTGATCGATAAATATAATTGAGTATCATCCGCATAACAATGAAAGTTTACGGAGTGATGCCTTATAATATTACTCAACGGAAGCACAATATGCTTTATATTTATATATGATATAATGTGAACAAAATAGGTCCAATTACAGAGCCCTGCAGCACTCCATGGCTAACTTTGGCTTGCAAGGAAGATTCATCATAATATGTACAAACTGAGACCGTTCAGATAAATAAGACGTGAACCAGCTTCAACTAGGGTTGATTAGCAGGCTTATTTATTTAATCGTTTATTTGAATCGGGACAGTGCACATTGATGAACACTTTAAAACAAAAATAATGCTTACAAGCGTAAATGAGCCGGATTTTAGCTTTGAGCTCATTTCCATCCGTAGTCACGTCACATACAACATATAAAAACATGACATTTATATGCATAGCAAAAATAAATACATGATATCCAGGAAGAGCATGAGCAGCATACAAGCATTTACCACATGGCAGTACAATGTAGCAGCTATGATATATAAAGTGCAGGATAAAATAAAAGTGCTACATAAAGTGCAAGAGGAGATACCCCTGTGTTAAAGTGCATTTAGCGGTGATTACACGTCTGTTTGTTTCTCAACCATTTTTTAAGTTGTCCTTTAAAACTATTGAGAGTGGGACAATCCCGTATCTCAGTAAAGTATGGCTTCACTGAAGATAATTGGTTAGTGCTGGAAGGAGTTTGGCAAGACATGTTATGCGAAGGTATGTTCACTGGAATGTCTTTCTACTGAAGAAACAACATGATGCTGTTGAGGGTTTCAAATTACAATTTCTTTCTTTGAGCAGCACATACAACTCTTTTATATCACACTTTACTGCATTGATGTTAGATAAACTGCCCCTTTAATTGAAATATCATAAATCTTGACTCTGATGCCATATGACAGTCTTTCCGTGGAACTCAGGGTGAATCATCTGTATTCCTGCAGCTCTACACACAGGCTCACACACGTGGCAGCAGTCTGGGGTGTTTGAGGTGATTCAAAATGAATCCATGTTTACTCAAAGTGCTTTGACATTCCACATCTCAAAAAGAGCCAGCCTCCCAGTATGTCTTCCAGGGACAGCTCCATGTCAAACCATGAGCTGCCTCTTTCAGATTATGGTTCATCATTGAATCATACCACATATTTTCAGTGTATCTATTTCCTATGTCACCCAGCAAGGTCAGGGGGAAGTTTTTTCTAATCGACTACTATAGTGAAAAGATTAGTCAGCGCAGATCATCAGCAGGCTTGGGGAGTAACAGATTACATGTAAAGGGTTATGTTATCAGGATACAAACAAGGTAACTGTATTCCCTTAAAGTTACATACAAAAATACATATCAGATTACTGTAACATTTCTATAACTGGGGATTATTTGCAGGATTACAATGTTAGTGAAAATCTAAAAAGAGGCTCAGATTTTATTGTAGGAATTATTATTAAAGGTCTAATTTGTTTAAAATGTTGCAAGTTGAATTTAATGGTATTTGATACTTTCTTAATATGTTTCTTAAAAGTCAAGTTCGAGTCTTTGAAAATTCCCGGAATTTTGCAACGCTACTGGTATGTAATAATTGTAGCAGAATAAAATGTTCAAGTAGCCCTCCCATCCCTGGTCATGAATACCTGCAGATGAAGATGTGACTGTGCGGCTGCAGGAGACTTTCAGAAACAGTGATGGTGTGGTGTCAGCACCTGGTGGTTGGTTTAGATCAGCGGTTTTCAAAGTGTGAGGCGCGCCTCCCCTGGGGGGCGCCAGAGAGCTTCAGGGGAGGCGCAGCGTGAGAAAAAATAATAACGAGAAAAAGACGAGTAAAGTGACATTTGCACACTTTTGCCTGTCTGTGGAGACCGAGTTCCCCCACCTCGCCAAAAAGGCTGTTAAAGTGCTCACTCCCTTCACCTCCACCTACCTGTGTGAGTGCGGGTTTTCCGCATTGACTCTGATCAAAGGAAGTGCCGGTCAAGGCTGCAGCCAGAGGATGATCTGCGTTTATTCCTGTGTGCATCAAAGACGCAGACTCATTGTTCCCACTAAAGTAGGGGTGAGTGTAATAAGGAGATAAAGTTGACGTTCAGTGTGTTGCCGGGAGCATATAAGGATGTATCCACGATGTTGAAAATGTTAAAAATGTTTAAAAGATATGTGTTGAGAACACGGCGTGCGAAAATATACGGGTCGTGCTGCAGCTAGATGTGCCTGTCCTCTGTAAGAAGGTGTCGGCGACTGACATGCAAGGAAGAACGGCTGTCCACAGGCTGTTCCAACTTTAACAACTTTATTATCTTCCAGGGTAGTGAATTGAACATGCTATTGTAATTGGGTGTGTGGTATATTTTCATGCACGGACACGCATGTTCCACAACACACAAACTGAACAACACTCAATTGTACGATCGCTACCAGTGTCCTTGCGATCTTGTTATAACAAGTCAACAAGTGCACGTTATTACTGATGCAATATGGTTGAGACCATTCGGGCTTATTCTAGAGGGGTGCAAGGAATAGTCCAAGTAGTGGAGGAGTTTTATACAATATGTTTAAAACATAAAGATAAAAAGGTTTTAAAAAGTGATTGTTTAATGTTTTAAGGAGGTGACGCTACTCAGCCAATCAAATCGGTGCAGTCAGTGAGTCAGCACAATAGATTCAAACACTCACAGAGACGAGACAAGAGGAGAGAAACAGTCGGAATAATTTCAAATGGCGGAAGGTAGACAGCGAAAACAGAGCATTTAATGACATGTTCTCTTACTGGACCTCTTTGAAATGCAATGTAATAACAACAATAATAATAATAATAATAATAGCAATAATAATTGGGAGGGGGGGCGCGGCTGTTCATATGTTCTCTGAGGGGAGGCTCACCTTCCCACACTTTGAAAACCCCTGGTTTAGATCATTAAACACAGAGGAACAGCTTCCTTCACTTACCTTCAAACACAAGCGCTCTCTCCCTGCCTGTCCAACATGATGACCAATGTGCTTCCATTTGATTTCAGCATCCTACTTCTCTGACCAAAAATGGTAATGGAAGACATATCAATCAAACGGTTCATGTAAACTCTTCCACGTTTGGATCTGTGGTGCATTCAAATTCTAGTGTTTATTTTGGAATCTTAGAGGATACCTGGTAAAATTATGCAAAATGTATGATAATTGTGCAAACAGGAAATATTGGTTCATCTGTTGGCTCTATATTTCGAAACATTTAATTTGAAAGGAAAGTTATTACAAGGTTACAAGGATAATTTGTAGAAGCACATCAAATAATAAACTGTGTATAAGTTAATGGTGGAAAAAAATATATATACTCCTCCTGCTTAAATACTTTCTTTGGTATTTGTAATTGAGTATTTCCATTTTGCAGATAAGATAAGCAGATTTTCAAAAAAATAAATAAAATCATTCTACAAAGCCAACCCACTTTGGAACAGTTGAGAACAACTCTGTTCTTCAGGTCATACAACTCCAAACTCTCCAGAGACAATAGCAGATATATCTGTTTTGAATGTATTTATAGGTTATCTGTTTTGCTTATTTAAACCACAGTAAATGCATACATGTAGTATACTTATTTCACCACTTGGTGACACTGTTGAATATCTCCCGGCCTGTCCTTTGCACTGAAACACTCCGGAAGAAGTGAGAGAAATTTACAGTTTTTTTCCGTTTCCCTGAAAGAGCTAATTCCTGGATGCATGCACTTCATATTACATAATGCATATTAATGGTTGCATGCAAGGCACACAAATCGGTCGTTTTCACCCGCTCTAAGAGTTTTTTTTGCATTTTGGGGTTCCCGAAACACTCTTGCAATTGCATAATTTGGAATGACGAGATGTAAACCATTTTCATCCTTAAAATATCTTGTATCATGTTAAATCCAATTAGTACTTGAGTGTATGATCGTTATTCTCTACTTAAGAAGTGCATTAATGCACTGAGCACAGTTGCATTTATAGTATGAGCTGGTCGTGTTATGTCATGGCTGACAAGATGAGGGTAGTTAATCAGCCCAGGGGCTCAGGTGAGATTATTTAAATGGGACGAAACTGAGATAAATTATGTTCACGATATTTACTTACTATTTGTTTTACAATGTGTTAGTTTTACAATCATAAGTAACATTTGTATTGGGTTGGGTAGGTTTTTGCTTAGTGTATTAGCTCTGTTAAGTTTAAGGTCTGTACATGTTACGCAGTTTATATTAAAGGTGGGGTAGGTACGTTTGAGAAACCGGCTCGAGATACACTTTTTGTTATATTCCATGGAATGCTCTTAACATCCCGATAGTAATGAATATTTTAAAGGGCCCATGTCATGCTTTTCCGGTTATTACCCGTCCTCTTGTGTGTTATGAAGGTTTTTATGCATGTAAACGGTGTGCAGAGTCAAAACCCTCAAAGTACACCCTGTAGCGAGTAAAACTCTAACACAGAAAATACCTCCCCTAAACGCCTCGTTGGAGATACGTCATTGTCCATTTGATTCTTCCATTTCGTTCCGGTTACGGCATGATGTCAAGCCGTACCCGGAACGAAATGGACCAATCCGTGGAGCCGTTACGTTACGTCCGCGGAGCCGTTACGTTAAGCCCCCGCTGATTAGTCCAAATTGACCAATCCACGGACTTCCTCACACACACATCTGTGTGCAGGGAGCAGGCAGCTCAGCTGATTTCTCCTCCCTGGCTGCAGGCTGATAACAGACAGTTGGGATCGCGGCAACATTCTCTCTGCAGACCCATTCTCACAGCGTTTATCAACCTTTTTCTTACTCAATATCAAGCCACACTTATTGTTTTTACATCGGCTGTGACTTTGTGTGTGCTCAGGATGAGTTTGGCTGTGTTTCGCTGTGTATCCTAAACAAGGAAACAACACCTCCACGGAGCTCAGCGCGATTCACAACGTCCCGACCAATCAGAGCACACTGTGCTCACAGGGAGGGTGGGGGCTGGAGCTATTGGAGCTACAACGAGCCGTTAAAGGCAGAGAGTGAAATTCAGTGAATACACGTAGTTTACAGAGATGCTGTATGAGAAACCAATGTGAGTTTGGAAAATTGCACAATATAAATCTATTCTAGTAGACCTCAACAATGGAATTATGATCAGTGGAAATGGCCATGGCCATGGCCCTTTAAGTGCTTTGACAAAAAATCCATAAAAAAATGTCATCTGTGGAAGCCGTAGTACTGTAAAAAGCACGACCAATCATTTTAGCCGGCCCGGCTAAAGTAACTGGATGGCCTACCTGCCTGTCAGCCTTCCATCTGTGCACAAACGTATCTCGTGCCCTCATAGAGAACCGCAGATTTATGATCGATAATCTATCGATCATAAATCTATCGATTAGATTTATGATTAGAAAATTATAAAAGTAGGGTAGACATCTGGAGATTATCCGGCTGAACAAAACGTGATCCGTCTCTTAAATGTGTGTCAACCACAGACCTTATTTCGAGCTATTTTCCAAAATCCTATGGAGAAATTGCATTGCATTTTTGTCGAAGGAACCAGAAGAAGTTTACTTCCGGGTTTTAGGACGCGTCACTGCGGTTCTCTATTGGTCATGTGCGCGTTCGTGTGTGTTGGAGGAGGGACTCTGTAAGGAAGTGGCAGATTTTTTCCGGTTGTGTATTTTCAAATTCTAGCGCACTCGAGCTGGTTTCTCCAAAATTACCTACCCCACCTTTAAGTGGAGTGGGTTAAACAAAACAGTTTTTATAACAGATGCATTTTCTTTTAGAATAAATAATACTTAAAGTGGACCTACAGATGTAGCACTCCAGATAGGACTCCAGTTTACAGCTTCCTGCCTAAGACCAGCATCTGGGAATGTTACGCCCTCCCACTATTTTCCAAGAGGGCGTTGCCAGATTTTCAATTTCAGGATTTAACCAGGAGATGGCGCTTCATTCACAAATACAGAAAGACAACTTTTCATGGACTTTCAGTTTTGTTTAGAAGAGCATTTGAACACATCAATTATTTAGATCAAATAAAGTATATCTAATCTTGTAATTCAATAATATATAGTCTTTATATATTAAATAATCATAATAATAATGTAAATGTTTACATTACACTTCTTTATTTGTCATGCGGTCTACCTACGCTGTAAAATGTATTATCTCTTCGATTTACACACGGCATCTATTGCACTTCTGTCCGTCCTGAGAGAGGGATCCCTCCTCTGTTGCTCTCCCCGAGGTTTCTCCCATTTTTCCCTTTGAAATGTGGGTTTTTCTCTGGAAGTTTTTCCTTGTACGATGTGAGGGTCTAAGGACAGAGGGTGTCGTTTTCTCATACTGATATTCTGAACAAACTGTGCTGTTGTATTTGCTGTAAAGTGTCTTTACTGCAGGGTATTTTTATTATATGTACAGCACTTTGGCTCGACGAAAAATCGTTTAAAAATGTGCTATATAAATAAAACTTGATTTGATTTGATTTGATGCTCATACTTTTACCTTTACAATCGTTTGCTTTAATATGCAGTATATTTTTTGTATATTTTTGTGTTTGCTTCCTCCTGCTCCCTTTCGGACACATACTGTATGATTTATTATTATTATTAATATGAAGATATTATTAAGATAAGATAAGATAAGATGTTACTTTATTGATTGAACATTTTAGTTTAGAATGTGCTATCCCATGGTAATTCACAGGTCACATTCCGACCATTATTTAAAACAATGGGTGCTTTCATAATAATGATGAGAAACTATGAAATAAGAAATGAATCAAATTAAAATGTAATTATCATATCATATATTATATAGTGTATTGTATTATTAAGTAATATCATACATTAACCCCATTATAGCAGATGCCACATTGAATGGATGAACACATTTATGCATCAATAATTACAACAGAGTATTTCTAAATACAAGTTGTAAAAATACTTATATGTATTCAATACTAATAACATAATGATTAATTTCAGATGATAATACTTTTCAGTGTCTGTCTCATGCAGCAGCTGATCCAGTAATGAGTGACCCGGCCGACAGTAAAAATAAACATTTATAACTAGTTTAGGTAGTTTGAGAGGTAATTAAAATAGCTAAGGGTGATGATCTGACTTGAAGTGTGTGTTTTGCTCCTCCCGCTGCATCACAGCATATACTGTGTATATCACCATTCTTTAATTAAATGTTTGATAAGTGCATGCAGATCACAGTACAGTAAAACACGTACACAGATACATTATTTTGTATTTTTATTAAATTTGACAATGTCAATTTCACTTTCCACTATGTACAGGTATCTTGGGTCAGTCTTGTCTTCCAAAAATCAGGAAGTAAAGTCCCCTGGTTTGTGACAAGATGTGAAGTCAACAGATAGTCACTCTGAGGGGGGTACTATTTCTTTTCAAATGCATATAGGCTATGCCACCCATTTACATGTAGGCTACACTGCTCTTCCCGTCAAGAATTTGAATTTGAATGGGATGGGGAGACGTGTGTGATTAAAAATGAGTGGCCAAACTAAGGCCCCGGCCCCACGGGAACGCATACGGCAAAACGCATAGGATTAACGCAAACGCAATCGCCAAAAAGCTTCCGCCCACATGCAATATACACCGGATAGTGTCTTCCCACACGAGACAGCTCCGTTTAGATCCAACCGCTGGAAAAGCTGCAGTACATATGCCAAGCCTGTACGTGGCGCTGTAACTTCCTCCACAAAAGCAGCAACTTCCTCCACAAAAGCAGCGAAGAAGAATGGTTGTCATGGCTGCACTTCTGTTTATTCTCCGCGGTGGGGGCCGAGGGAACCGGGCAGAGTTTTTCGCCGGTCAACGTGTGTTAAAGTTTAAATCTTCCGGACAAAATTATAAAAGTGCCGGTCAAAGGTCTTCTTTGGTATTTATTGAGCTTTAAAACAAATGAATAACGACTCTATATAATGATATATAATAATAAAATACACGGAGCCTGTCTCTTTTTCCTCTCTTCTGACAGTGTCAGTGTCTGTCTCATGCAGCAGCTGATCCAGTAATGAGTGACTCGACAGTAAAAATAAACATATTTATAACTAGTTTAGGTAGTTTGAGAGGTAATTAAAATAGCTAAGGGTGATGATCTGACTTGAAGTGTGTGTTTTGCTCCCGCTGCATCACAGCGGGAGGAGCTGCGTGTCTCCGTCCTGTCAGATTAGACTTCACTCGCATTTATGTCCATATCGAGATAAAGATAAATAATCTGAATTCAGTGTGCAGTGTACTTTTGCGGGGGTGAGCAGCAGAGGTGGGGAGAGGCGGGGCTATTGCGTCGTCATTATCAGAAAATGATGACCGTATAGGCTACCACACGGAGCCGTTGGACCCCCCAGAGCGCTCCGTTCCCAGATCTATCCACCTTTGGACCCGTTGTCGTTTGCAGGGTCCGTTTCTATCGTTACGTTACGGCGTCGTGTGGCAAAAAGGGCTATACGCAAGAGAAATATGCGGATACAACCCGTTTTCATTCACGTGGGGCCTGGGCCTAAGACTTAGTTTTTCAAAAGAGAAAATGCAGATATTACACTCAGAAAAGAAATGGTAGACATATCAGTACTCTTAGTGCCAAGTTGTCTCAGACAATCTGCATTTCCTAATGTGGGACAGTTCTGTGCAAAATGTGGGACACTCAAAAGTCTATGTCACAAAGCCTCAGTCACCTTAATTCATGTAATGAAAACATCTCAGGTCAGTAACACTCAAAGCTAAATGTGCAATACCATGTTCAGCTATGTTACTATTTATAATGTTATTGTTGTTACAACAGAAGATGTTTTTCTTTATATTGAAGTTAAATGCATCAATCTGGTGCACTTTGATACTTTTATCATTCAAAACTTTCATAATTCCAGAGATACATCCCATAATTCATCACATTTTTAACATGGAAGTCAATGGAGACATTCTTCAGACTTCAACAAATCTTCATGCGACTTCAACTGCTAACTGTTCATTCATACAGATTTTAACATTAACTATAGTGTGTGATGTCACAGCTAGAGTGGAGCAAATCTTGAAATTTGCCTTCATATATTTTTTTTAAACTGCCATAATTCCCAAACCCTACATTCCTGAGACATCATTTTTCATGACAAACGTAGGAAAACATCTCGTAGCTTGAAAAATGACAAATAATTAAGCAAAAAATAATTAAACAAAATTCCTCTTGAGGGCATGAAGTGACAAAAACGTTCAACATGTCTCCATTAAAACCCATTGTAATTTCAGGCTGATATTTCCTCACAGCAGCAGCCGCACACCTTTAGTTAAACTGCCAAAAAGGCCACATTATTAACCCGAAAGTACACAAAAATTACACTTCAGATACTCAACTTCCTTGACATGCTTCACGTTTTGAAATTTCACAGATATCTGTTATCGTTCTTCCACAAAACGTTCACATGTAAGAGGTTTATCTCTCATTCAGAACAATGCAAACCTTTGATCTCTACAGCTCGTTAGCTCAACTATAAACACCTTTGTAATGGAACACGATGATGTCATCACTCCAACTGACAGCAGTCAGTTCTAACTGTTCATTTCATACTCACACACACTCTCTCTCTCTCTCTCTCTCTCTCTCTCTCTCTCTCTCTCTCTCTCTCTCTCTCTCACTCTCACTCTCACTCTCTCTCTCTCTCTCTCTCTCTCTCTCTCTCTCTCTCTCTCTCTCTCTCTCTCTCTCTCACACACAATGTTCCAAACGGCCCAAAACTTCACAGGTTTGGTAACGATGCAGCCATCAACGCATCTAACCGTATTATGGGGTGTCATCAAATGCCGTTGCCATGGCGACAGACCACTCGCCATGAAGCACGATGTCGCTGTAAGTCCAATGGACACGGTCCGATCGTCCTCCAAACTTCGCTTGTATATCACCGGTACAGCCCTCAACAGCTCTACGTCAATTATGGGGTTTCTTCAAATGCCGTTGCCATGGTAACACAAGGCTCGCCATGAAACACGGTTTTCTCATAACTTCAGTGAAAATGCTCCAAACAGCCCAAAACTTCACAGGTTTGGTAACGATGCAGCCATCCACACATCTAAGCGTATTATGGGATGTCATCAAATGCCGTTGGCATGGCGATAGATCATTCACCATCAAGTTAGTTCAAAAGTTTGCAGTTCAAATATTCTGCTGCTTTGCCAAGCCTTTTTACGTTCTTTTCTTCTCTCATCACACATTCAAGCCCCCAGTGTTCATGAATAATTTCAATCTAAATTCTTCACTTTCTTCTTACACATTACATTTCAGCATAGCAGTTTAGCGTCAGATTTTCAGCATAAAGCATTCCCACTAGCAATTTCTTCAGGAATTGCATTCTCTAGTTAAGTAATATCATACATTAACCCCATTATAGCAGATGCCACATTGGTGTAGTTTCCAGTGGTTCCATGAAAGCTGTGCAGAGGATAATGGGGTTTTGGACGATGATGGCTACTTGGCATGCAAGGACTGCTTGTTTCCAGACATGTAATGTTGTGAGCAATTGTTTTAGGCAGGTTCATGTTTGTGTGTGTTGTGTTGCCTTCAAATATACATGTTAAAGGTGTATGTGTTCCCTGTGAAATAAATTGTAATGATTTTAGATTTTAATAACATTTTAACTTTGTAATTAACAGCAGCATGTTATAAGCAATTGTTTTATGCAGGTTTAGGTTTTATGTGTTGCCTCAATGTTTGATATGTTGCCTTCAAATACATCAGCAATTGTATGTGTTCCCTATGAATTATATTTAAATTATTTTAGATTTGAATAACATTTTAACTTTGTAATTAACAGCAGCATGTTATACAGTAAGCATAAAGAGTACTGATATGTCTACCATTTCTTTTATGAGTGTAATATCTGCATTTTCTCTTTTGGTTTGATTAGGACACATCCTGGGGATTTCAGAATGGTACTTGGTGTTGATTTATTCTATTGGCTTCATATCGCAATATATTCCAGAAGTCTGAAATGCAAAAAATGTCCCACATTAGGGCAATTCACCCTACTTAACCCCAAATAAAAGAACCCAATAAAAAGAGTTGTTAAATAATAGTGAAGTCACGTTGTAATAACAATAACTCATCTCTCGGTTTCTCTTAGCGGATGCATGTCAATTTAAATCAATACATACAACTATTTTTTAAATCAATAAAAACATTTTCTAAATCCATAAAAGCATTTCAATTAATATTGGGAGTCATGTCGTTACTTTGTTGAGAATGTGGCCATGTAATAAGCAGGATAATTTGCAGCGACTTGGTCATTATGGGGAAAATAACACCCGTCGGGATCCTGATCTGCCTGACGAGGCTCCATTCAAATATAAATATTTTTTGTGAATTACTGAGTTTAGGCACGTTAATAACGTTTTAATGAAGTTGAATACAGTATATTCATATTTGTCAGTGATTTCATGTCAATTCGGCGAACATAAACATAAATGATCGTGGTGAAGATGATGATTAAATTAGGATTAAAAATCGAGAGCCGGCTGCATTTCCTCTCGTTCGTTTTTTTTGACTAAACAACATTATTTTGTTAAATAACAACATGGTGATGTTTTGTAAATGATTACATGTCTCTTATTTAGCACAGACTATGATCCTATCCGTGACATATGGATCTTAACAAAGATCCGCTATACAGTAGTACCAGACATGCTGTACATCCAGCATACTGTATCAAAGTTGATTTCACATGAGCTCCAGTGTGGAACCCCACTGCACCCCCTGGTGGATCAATGATCCATTGCAGCTGGCTTCATTATAATTACATTTATTTATCACGGGGGCGGTCTCAAGTCAAGCTGGAGGTTGTCTCTTGATCGAGGGCAGACCCTGTGCCGACCACGACCCTCGCGTTTCAAACTGTCCTAAATTAGGTGCTACATCTGTATCATGCTATATTTGAACAATATATTGTAGGGCCATACCTATATAAAGTATATAAATATAGTTTTTTTTTCAAAATACCAAACAGATCCTGCATTTCAGCCATGCCTCATTTCACTCCATTTGCTCTTTCCAGCCCTGTTTTTGCAGGGGGCTGATTCTGTGAGCTGCAGCTGACCACGCCCCCCTGCAGGAGAGGGGAGCGTGCTCTGATCAGCTGCTGGGCTGTCAGAAGAGGGGGAGAAAAAGAGATCTCCGTCCTCCGTGTTTTATTATATTATTATATAGGGTCGTTATTCATTTGTTTTAAAGCTCAATAAATAACAAAGAAGACCTTTGACCGGCACTTTTCTAATTTTGTCCGGAAGATTTCAACTTTAACGGACATCTTGACCGGCGAAAAAAAACCTAACTGAAACTCTGCCGCACGGTCCCCTCGTTCCTTGGAAGAGGCGGAGAGGTGGGTGTTTGTCATCTGCTGGTGGACTAACCGGAGAGAATTACAGTGCTTGCCTCGACGGGGAGGGATTGCATTGAATTACAGCAGCTGGAGCAAACGCTTGCCTCGGGGAGGGAGAAAAAAAGCCACAGCGGAGAATAAACAGAAGGGCAACCATGGCAACCATGCGCGGGAAGTCTTCTTCGCTGCTTTTGTGGCAGACTACAGCGCCACTTACAGGCCTGGCATATGTACTACAGAGTCTCCAGCGCTTTCGAGTGGCAATGGCCGTGGCAATGGCCGTGGCCCAACCCCACATTCCCCTGATAGGTGGAGAGTTGGCACAATAGCCGTAGCGCCACCGTCCTGACGTCAGTGAAATGTTCAAATCTGGATCAGTTTTGATCAGATCCGTTGCAGCCCCGTTTTTAGAGATTTGGGTATGGAGGAAAATAGAGAGGGTTGTGTTTTCTGACACTTGGTGAGTTCCCTGGAACACCGGGGACACATATTCATGTATAAAAGACGTACAAAAGTGCATTTTGCATGATAGGTCCCCTTTAAATATAATTTTATAAATCAATACAATTAAAACATTATTGTAAACAAAATATATTTATATTTTAATCAAAAAGTAAACCCATCAAATATATTTTATTTGAAACCGTCCCGGATGTCCCATGTTGAGGTCAGGTGCAACATCTGACTTTCTTTCTTTCAAATATATAGTGAGTGTTGAATGTAATTGTATTGAATGGTATGGGAAATGAGCATACATATGTAAATGTATATAGGCCTACCCCGGGATTCCACCGGGTCCGTCTGCGCCGCGGTTTTGGTCCGACCTCCTCCAGCGCCATAATCCACCGGGCGCGTTTCAGAAGCGGAGCGTCTTGCGTTCCGGCTCGCAGTTTTAGTTGATTTGGGCATATTTCCTGGACAGGCTACTTTGTGCAGACAAAGTTAATGATAATTGTAATATTCCAGTTATAAACGACATGAATCAAAAATGTGTTGCTGTATTTTAGTGGTAAAAAAATGATTATATAATTAATTTTAATTATTCTATATATATAATTTACACAGTGCCTGTAAACCGGAGGAGAACGCTGGCATTTCTCCTCCTACTTGAAAGACTACGGAGGGATAGGGTCTGCAAAATTAGTTTATTTTGGGGATTGACTGGATGCTCTGACCGGTCCACTTCCTGCCCGGCGCTATGCAACGCCTCACGTCGAAAATAGACTTGCATCCTATTTTTAGCGGTGCCCAGCGTCGAGACGCTTCTGGGACGCTTCTGAGCCGTAACGCGACGCGTCTGGTGGAATAGCACCCATTGACTAGAGTGGGGAGATCTTTGCGAACACCGCAGCGCAGCCGTAACGCGGCCGTAACGCGACGCAGATGGACCCGGTGGAATCGAGGGGTCTGCCTGTTATGGAACTCCTTAATGCTGACACTCCAGTCACATTCATACACTGACCCCTAGATTCCACCGGGTCCGTCTGCGTCGCGTTACGGCTGCGTTACGGCTGAGTTACGGCTGCGCTGCGGCCAGGCCCGGACTGGGACAATAAATCAGGCCGGGAATTATACACCCAGCCAGGCCACTACCAGTTTTTTTTGTGCCATTTTGCTGGATTTATTTGTCAATATTTACAGCGTTGCTGCCCATAGTGATAGCCCTATAGTTTAAATCTACTACCCCAAAATAAACATATGGATCCTATTTAAATAAAAATGTGCAAATCTATTTAGGAACCTATTCATGTGAACATATTTTAAGTGGGGGTGGACCTCAAACCCTCTAGAGGGGTCTATATACATAGACTGTATATATAAATGGACGTAGTGTCCGTGACGTCACCCATAGGATTCTGCAGAGTTGCCGAGAAGCCCTTAGAAGGCGGAGTCGGCCACTAACGGCTCGACAGTGACGTCAGAGTCTAACTCCCACCTGCTCCAAATAAGGGCAAAGAGGCGGAGCCAAGCGGGACCTGCTGCCTCCAGCTGGGAAGTAACAGAGCTAGCTCAGGCTAAGCTAACATGAACTACATGCATACCAAGTTACTGCGTGGCACTTTTGGTTTTGAACAGTGTAGTTCCCCTATATAAACGTTACATTCATAATCAAACGAGACAATCTGCAAGAGAATTAGCTATTTTTTGTTATTCTTAATGCTTGTCATCACGTTAATAAAATAAAAGAAGTACCGATACATAGCAGAACAATTGTGGCGATGTTCAGCTTAATAAGCCTTGTTCAACATAATTTATTTAGCTAATACTACAGCGGGTTGCAGGCGAACCAAGTCCGCGTTTCGCTGCATTCCTTGATCTCCAGTTATAACGCCGGACTCCACCGCCCGGAGCTAACGTAGCCCCCTGCGGCTCCGTTAGCTCCGGCGGCCACCACTGGGATAATTGGGTCCCCTTTTAACATTTGCTCCCGTTTAGCATTATGGGCGTCATAGCCATATACTATAAAAGTCTTACCCAAGGCTGAATCATAAACTAAACTGTATATATATATATATACATGTATAAAGGGTTACGTCCTTAGCTGGCTAATAAGCTACATAACAAGCTAAGCTAACAAGCACACAAACACCTGCTAACAGGGTTAACATGTATAATATTATCATTTTAGACTTCTTGGAAGTTCTGTTAGTACATTCAAGCGCACAGCACGACATTTTAATTGTCTGGTATTTGTAACAATATTCCCTAAAAGGCACAATCACCACGAACACGGCTAAAGGGTCAAGTACAGTAACTACAACTAACTAACGTTGTAGCCTAGCAGAGTGGACAAGTTGATGTTAGCTGACAGTGAGGCACGTACCTGTCCATCAAAGTGACCACGCCCTAATTTATGCAAAAACTTTAAGACCTAATATAAATAAAAGGGTCGCGTTAGAAAACAATTCACTCACAGATTCATAATCATGAAGGTGGAATCTAACTATATCCATAATAATATTTATTGCATCCAGGGGTAGAAACATGTTTTTTTCTGCTGTAAATTGGGCATTTTAACATGGGGGTCTATCGAAATTGCTCCTTTCTGCAGTCATCGCCTATCGGCCAATATATGAACTGCAGTTTGTGGCACTTCCGTATTGGCGTCCCGGCTCTTCCCCAGAGTTTGCCGCTTGAGTTAAACGCATCAATCTGGTGCATTTTGAGAGAGAAATAAAGAGACTAGATCTATGGAAACACCCATATGAAACAGTACTGTATACATTTAAATAATCATAAAATCATAAGAACATGGCCATAAGTTTATCTTACTTTTTTTCACCTAGTTAACATTTTTTTTTTATTATTCATGCATATTTTACTAATCACTCCCCCCTCAAATGGAAATATGTGTTTACATAAATGGTGACCAAACCGTTTGAGACCCACTGAGAACTTAGACTAAGTTAACTATCTAAACACTCAGAGAGTCCTTTACCTCATCTGAGCTGTAGTTATCAGTCTCTCAGTCTGACAGGAGAGGACTCTCCTCGTTGTTGAAACAGCTCCTTATATCCGTTAGCGCAGCTAGCTAGCACCAGATGCTAACAACAACAATACACGTAACCGATGCACGTGCTTTCTCTCTCGCTCATCGCCTCCCGATGGCCAGTCCGGGCCTGGCTGCGGCGTTCGCAAAGATCGCGGCCACTCTAGTCAATGGGTGCTACTAAATGCCAGGGTTCTCCTCCGGTTTACAGGCACTGTGTAAATTATATATATAGAATAATTATGATGATGAATGCATTTTTTACCACTAAAATACAGCAACACATCTTTGATTCATGTCATTTATAACTGGAATATTACAATTATTATTAACTTTGTCTGTACAAAGTAGCCTGTCCAGGAAATATGCCCAAATCAACAAAAACTGCGAGCAACATGCTCCGCTTCTGAAATGCTTCTGAAACGCGCCCGGTACGGTACAATAATATTAATAATACATGAGACTTGTATAGCGCTTCTCAGGAAACTCAAAGACGCTTAATGACGCCGGACCAAAATTGGCCAACATGAGGCCCCACACAAAGTATATGATGAGGCCCTCTGTTTCGCGAGTCAACGGGGGGGGGGGGGGGGTGCTAGTGGAGCCCGTGAGGTGAGTGAGGCCTCGCTGCATGATCGACCTGCAGGGAGGGACGGCTATGGGTGAGACCATGACTCAGCATTTCTGATCAGTGATGATTGATTGATCACTTTTATATTCTGATGTCTTCAGTGTGATTAAGCAAGTAAGCAATACAATTAGGTGAAGTGCAGATAATCTATTCCAGATCAAAGGAATGCTTCACTTCTCAAAGATTAACTCAAGACGTGATGTGGGGGGGAGGGGGGGTCATACATGCTATGCACACTGAGGTGTCTGAGGGGGAGTATTGTCATAGGAAGAACTTTGCAAGAAATTTGTATTTCTGTGAACCAACCCAAATGGTGCAGTTTGGACCTGCGACACGTTTAATATCAGTCATAATTTAATAGAAAGTAGTAAAGCTATTGTTGCTCCCTCTTTTCAGCAGCATAGTTACTGTACTAGTTGTCAAAGAAAGTATTGTAATCATATGTATATATGTATATACTGTATTGCTTGTGGGGGGTGCTTACTGCAGGAGTGTTTTTTGAAATCGGAAAAAAGTGGCCCAACCAGTTTTTCTAACGAAGTGACGCCCATGTACATAACAGTAACAGCACTCTGGGTTTAGCATATTGCCAGAGAAAATGCTTCTTTTCTCCCACAAAAACCCACTCTTTGTGTCCAAAGGTCAGTGGTGTTTAGTGTGGCAGAAAGCCTCGGTCCCACCGGCTGGGGAGGAAGTTTGAACCGTCCTGACTCCTGAGGTACAGCCCTGAACATCTGCCCTGCACACTCACCAACGCTCAGATCCTGCTTTTCATGCTGATTGCCGGTCAATGTTTGCCCTGTCACATTCCAACTGTGCATCCTTTCAGGCCTGGGAAACTCTCAGGGGGGATGAGCGCGCCATTGTTAGGGATTAATTACACAGATCACGGCCTGTCAACTCCACATTTTGTTCAGCTCCCAAACAAAGAGCAGACCAGAGCTGCACAGGACAGGAGGAAACATAACTCGTGGTAAATGTAATCTGACTATAATGACAGACAAAGTTTTGATAATCTCGCCAACACTCAGACCAATTCCATTCACGCTTGGTGTATGTTTAATGGGGTCCCGAGGGAGGGCAGATGTTTTGTACAAAACCACTGCCATGAACATGTTATGTTCTAAATAAATTATTATACACAACTAAATGTTTCTTTAAAGTAAAAGGACCAAAGTGGGCTATGGGCAGTGCTTTTCAGGGGGCAACATGATGTTCATGTGTTACTGAGCATATAAGAGCCTGAGAAGTAAAGTGAGATTAATACATTTCTTCTCCTAAGGGAGGGTTTTACATCTTTACACTTCTAAGTTTTTTCATATTATTTCTCTTGTTTGTCCCATATGATCAGCATCTTAATGTTGAAATGTTGTTTCAGTTCATAAAGCTCCATAGTGAATGGTTCAATACTTGTTTCTTTAAGGACACGCAGTGTGTGAAGTGACAGGTTTCAGGTGATGTTACACACCATTACAACTTTTGAACCAACTAAGAAAACAAATAAAATAGTCACTGGCTTTCAAAATGTGTCTAATGACATTGTACAGGGCCATTGGGCAGAGGAGAGGGGTCCATTTTTGTCTGGTTATCATGCTTTATTTTTAAGCATCAGTTCGGAGCCCCTCAAAAAAAGTCAATTACGATTTAGTAATTTAGTAAAGTTCAGAAACGTTGTCCCAATCTCAAGCTGCCAACAAAGAAATGGTTGGCCTAGTTGCCACAGACAGGGGAGGGACCAGAGGGTATTTTTGAGAGATCTCTTTATGATTTGTTTACAGAAATGCAAAAATAAAAATGTCAGTCTTTGCAATGCAGATGATTTTATTTATACTACAATGTGAGGATCTACAGGCAGCCTAACATCTGATCTAATTGCCTCGGAGCACAACGCAGCAGTAAATCAAGTTATACAAGTCAGTGAACACCTAAAGCGTAACTGCAGGAATGATCAGCTACCTGTCACTTATTCTATTTTCCCAGTTCATGTGTGCCGGGCTGGAATGGGCACACCCAGCTAACATGCACAGTATTTTCATCACTCCCACATCTCCTGATAATACACATGTTGAGAATTGACACAGATGAGGTATTACCGACCTTTATTGAAACAGAGCCTTGGTACAAATTCAGCAATAAAAAAAAAACAACCTTACTATCTTGTACAACCAGAACTGCACATTGTGTTGAAATAAAGGGTCAATTGATCGGAGCACAACAAGGACTCAATCAGCTGGGCCTGGATGAACAATCCACAGTGTATTAGGGAGGCAGAGTTGCATAGAAGAGTGTAACAAGTGACATACGAGTCACTACAGCGTTCCTGCACACATTTCTCCTGAGGAAGCCCTGCAGAGGCGGGGGGATATTCAAGGTCTGCTTAAATCTCTTTAAGTACATTCCTCTAAATTAAAGTCAAAAAGCAACTCAGAAATCAGAATAAAGAACTGAGTGGGAGCTCTACCGTTAGCTCATCTCCAGTTCAAAATGATTAATACCCTGCACTACCAGACGCTAATACTGTGATGAAACAGAGGTACATTTTTCACATAATGCACAAAATAACCAACGAACATTATGAAGTGTGTTGAGCTAAAGTTGTGTAAACATTTGAATGAATGTAAACCAATTTCTCACAATGCATCAGCAAAAATGAAACGAAGCAGTCAAAAGCTGAGTCACTTATTACAGACTATTGTGATGCATTCACAATCCAGGGAAAACTGAACCTCCTCCGGGGAATCTAACAGGTCCTCTCGAACTGAGGAATGGAACATTAAATGATGGCTCAGTGAAGACAATGAGGTAGTACAAATAAAAACAGGATTAAGATTCAGGGTTCAACATGTGTATTCAGACGTTTGGTTTTAGGGGGGAAATTACAATATTCAGCTGTGATTCACTGTGTTCCAAACTGCTCCGAAACTTCAACCAATCACATCTCAAAAACGGCTGTGAATTTAGCAACACTTCAAGTGTGATTATTTCTCAAGAAAAAAACTAATCTTTGCATCAAAGTTTACAGGATGACATCATTTAGCTCCTTTAACATTAATGGCACTTATTCAAATTAACATTCAATCTTCAGTTCCCTTTAATAGTCATTTACACAACAAATCAATGGCCGACAGAAAAACTATAAAATAAGAAAACATATATCGTCTTCTTTCAAATGAACACATGGGAAACTTGGAAATCCATATTTTTCTTGTGGTTAGAAACCAAATTATTTAGAGCATAAATCATTAATGCATTTGGACTGCAAAAGAATACACAAATATGACAGCTGTACGGCTGTGAGCCAAATTTGACCTGACTAGCAAATTCAAGGCACCATAGGTTTAAACAATGAGATTACAAAGGAACTCAAGGAGCACATGTCAATGAAGTCGCATCGAAATGAAAAAAGAACCTGATCTCTGAAATCAAGGTAACTAGTCGAAGGCAAAGAAGTGTGGAAGCTACACATATTCAGATTCGCCCACAGGCAAAATGGGATGGGTTTTACGAGGACTTTTCAAATGTATACCAAGGTGACTCACTGGAAGACTTTCAGGCAATGCTGTGAATCAATGGATGTCACATCTTTCTAATTCACAGGCTCTTTGCAAGTATTTCACTCACTAGATTAGCCAAAACTCTCAAACAGAGGAATATAAATAATGGCTGTATTTGAGAGATATGTGTATATATATATCTACATATTTATATATATAAATATATATACACACACTCGCACCTAATAACCAACCATGACTCCTATGTAGTGTTCTTCCATGTTAACCAACAGATTTGTGGAATAAACCGCAACAGAAGGGGCGTTACGGTTTTTCTAGTTCTTCCAGACCATGAAGCGGTGGTTTCTCAGAGGTGCAATACAATCCTAAGTGTCAGCAACATCTGGCATGAGACCAGCCTACACTGAAGTGTTGGACACAATAACAGAAACACCCCCACAGGAAGTGACATGTTTCCAGCAGTATTGTGAATCTAATGTCCCGGTGTGTTCATTTAATATGATTAAAATATCCGACACATGGAGATGACCCACGCTGTGAACACCTGCACATAAAGTAATCCGGCACTTAAGCTTACATTTAGAGTCTCCAACTTGTTATCCAACGGGAATCTCCCCACATCTTCATTATTTCCTGCTTCATTATCATTTTTAGGGCAAGACAAACATTCTCTATCAGCATTGGCAGATGATCACACTGTAAACAAGTTCAAAGAAAACACAAATCCCATTTTAGCATCCAAACTTCAGCTTCTCTTCACAGTCTTCAGGTTGAACAGTGAGGCCCTCACTGATGTAGCAGCTCCCGTAGAACGTCTGCGGAGGAAAGAAGAAAGTAAAGTGGATCAACAACAGCAACACATCCCAGAGTTTACAGAGCGTCCATGTGACACACACACACACACACACACACACACACACACACAGAACCATGCCTGTGTCTGGAATATTGTTAAAACCTCTGGAAGGCTGAGAACAAGTATCAAGCACTAAACTCAAAATGTCAACAAGAAATAACCAATCAACTGAGGATTGTCATGACATAACAGAAGACTACAAACTCCTTCTGGTTCTGTACAAAAAGAAACGTTTTGCTCCATTTCAACTGAATCTCAACTGAGTCAGCAGTATGAATTGGGCTCTAAGAAATGATCACTATTCTCAGACCAGATGAATAGTTACCCCACCTAGAAATTGAATGGAAGGTTTACCAATACCAAAACAAATGCCTGCAGCCATAAAGAAATATCCAAGTTCCTCAGAAGATTTCTGTTATTATGCACACATCCAATGAGATCTCACCAAGTCCAATCCACAAGGCTTAGAGTGAAATGACAGGGCTACGAACTATATATTATTATAAAAATACTGTATGAGAGGAGAGTTTTAGATATTGTTCAATCTTATTATAGCATCTTGAGTATTTCTTTCTGTAAGTTGGTGTTTAAGGCTACATTACAGTAAAGTGATTTTAGAAAATGACAGTTCTAGCTATTCCATTATCTGCCTTACCCACTTATTTATTATATGCAGATTCCCAATAATTATTTGTATAACAAAACAACCTACAAAATGTATCAATAGAGGTATTTGATCAAACATATTGAGCCATTGATTCACTCTTCAGCACCCGCCCTTTGATTGATAGAACACACGTCTTCACTGTCTGCAGTACAAAGAATATCCCAACGGTGATCACATCAGTACCTGTTACTGCCCCAGCTACTAAACTGTAATGGAAACGCAGCATAAAGTGAGCCAGTCCTAACAAGGCCTAACTATACCGTACTAAGCCGAGTGAGGCCCTGCAATGGAAATGCGCCATAAGTGTGACAGTGTAAATAGCCCTGTTTTAAGGCTCCTCAGTGAGCGTGCAGCAGAGAGGATGCAGGGGCAGTCTCTGTGTTCCTGCAGCACCATGAGAGGGACTGCTGTGTTAGAGATGTGCAGCCGCTTGGCTTGTCACTCAGATACTGCGTGTGTGCCCAGCTATGCAGTGATAGATTTTCCGCACGCACACTGTTACATAACTGACTTAAAGAGAGCTTGATCCTGCAGCCCATAGAGACAGCCAGCTTTAATGGCCAGAGCTGACATGTCACTTTATGTAGCATCTTGGTCTTAAAACGAAGCCACATAAACGTACCAGAACACAGTCTGTTGTGCTAACAAGGCTGTTGGCTAATAATATGATCTGGAGTGCCTCTGTCCATGTTTTTCACACCATATCAAATAGTTCCAGAATGTAGAAGACACATTCTAATACCTAAGAGCTGAGTTGACCTAAATCACAAATACATTTTCTCCCTGAACCCTAGCACATGAATATCATTTGAATGTTGAGGGTTGGACGAGACCTTTGTCCCCATCCCAGTAAAATGAAAGGTGAGTTAAATGGAGTTTGTGGTAGGCAGAAACAAAAGCTGTTTTCTGATCATACGTGTGTGAATTTGACTTGCAGATATACTGGACTGATCGTGATGACGATCAGCTGACAGATGAACCTAATGTTTGGGCAGCCAAACGATGGGTGCATCTCTGACAAACACTAAACAAGATGTGTCTTTCCAGATGACCTCCTTTTTTGGTATCGTATTGCTTTCACCCTTTGGTAGGAAATAGCACACAATGATATGTCTAGCTAAATGAATGTGGAGGCAGCCAAAGCAACACGCAGGGCGAGGTTAACTCAGGGTTTTCCTAATCAACTATTTTGACTCGCATACTGCATACACATACTGCGCCCACACTACCCAGCTACGTTTCTGCTCAGTTCATACTGCAGACACACACACTCTCTCCCTCACACTCCATCCCTTGACCTATTAAAAACTGCGTCACACAAACACTCTTTTTATATTGCCATCTTTCTCTTTACAGCACACTATATTGTAAAACAGAACTAGCGCACAGTAATTACTAAAGTAATGTAATAAACACCTTTTAAATACAGGCTTGCAGAACACTGAGGGTTGATTCCATGCGTATGGGACACATTGAGAAAACTCCTGCAGCCTCCTAGAATTTGCAAACCAGATTTTAAAAAGATATCTGATCCAAATAGTGAGGGTCTGAGTCAAATTAATGATATTGAATCAAAACAAATGTGTGACCAAATAAATAGTTTGTCTACTACAGACAGAGTGGTGTCACACTCGGCTTCATCTTAGCCCAGCTCGGCACATCTCTGTACTTTGGTGTACATTCATCTTTTACAATTTATTGAAAAAATCATGCATTTCCCAGAATACCTTGGAAAAGCCTTGTTTACAATTTCATGGAAAGGTATACTTTTAGGTTTTGTACTAAGGAATGTGTGTAAAGAGACAAACATCATATTAGAAGTTAAATCTGGCTCTACAGCATATGTGTTCCTGAAAAGCAGTCTGTGATCAAAGACACTGCATACTATTGATATTATTATGAAGTCATGTAAAGAAATCAGATTACCGGACATTATGCTTGCCCTGATTTAGAGTTCTGGGAATCTCTGTTCTGTAGTTTGGGTTGAATCTCATTTTGTAAACCGGATGGACATAACTGGCCGACTTTTCAGGAACGTGGTGCGTTGCATGTGAGGAAAAAGAATGCTGCTGCATGGGCTTTACTTTCCCATCTTAGTGAAGGGCGAGCCTGCAGCTTCTGGCTGGCCCCTGAGAGTGCTGGTTGGTGAACATGCTAAGAGGATTCTTTTCTCGCATTTACACACAACTGGGGTCTGTTCTCAACGTGAGCCAGACCTCCTGATATGGTCCGGTTAATGGGATAGCATTTAAATTGCAATGCTCTCTGTGTGCATCTAAGTAACATGTTGTGTGTGTGTTAGATATCCACACACACACAGAGGGTTAATATGTCAGAGCACGTTTGATCTTTGAGATTGCCAATCAAATCTACTTCGTTTTTAGTAAGTAAGTAATTACAATCACATACACAATATCACTTGTTTAAGAGGGCAGATACAACGTACACTCCCCCTCTGTGGGACAAATACAGGTATTCTGATTCTGAGACACAACACCACCCTGTAGGTACAATCTTAAGTGTTTTACTCAAACAAATATAAACCTTATGTCATGTAACTAAAAGAATAAAGGCCACAAACTGCAGACATTTACTGGTGGCAAAATGTCATTTCAGCTGGTGAGAGTGAGCAGAGGGAGCGTCAGCTGGATGTTTGCAGCTCCTACCGCCTCCATGCTCACATAATCTGCACTACCCATCCCCCACAGGGCAAGGCACATGACGTAAGAACAAACAAAGACAAAAGGTAGGATATAATGTCTTACATAAGAAAGACATTCTGGTAGCTCAGTTGATGGACAACTAACAGCTAACTGTTACATGTAGAACACACCAGGGGCAGCCAGGGCATGTTATTCAACCTCTTAAAAACACAGGCATCTGTGTGCTGAAGGATGTGTGGCCCCCAGGGGGCGGCTGAGGCTTTGGTTGCATAAGACAGTACAAGAGCACATACACTGAGGGTGGTCACTAAAGTTACAAAACGTGTTATGGGCAAGACACTAAACAAACCCCACCCTCACTGTTAACCATTCACTTCATCAACACCTCAAACTGAAACTGACTGCCAGCCATCAAAACAGACCTGAGGACAAAAATAATCTGATATAGATGTGGAGTATTAGGCTCCTGACAAATGCTACCTAAGTCAATATCAAGTTTACATTAGTCCCTGACATCTTGAATCCACAGCAGGTACTTCATAAAATGGAACTTCAGCCAACACCAAAAGCATGCTCAAACTTAGACAAAGTTTCCTGTAAGTAGTTGAGTAAAGACGTTGGTGGGAACATTAGGCTAATGGTTGAGTCTCTACTGTATATGCTAGACACATCTACTTGTGTTGGATACCACGGTAAAAAACACTAAAAGAATGTTTTTACGAGATTGCAGTTGGCATGATGATAATGCTATAATTGACTCGGGGCTAAAAGGCATTTTTACTGAATGGAACTTGAACACACGCTAATAGAACTAAGCTTTCCTCCTGACAAATTCAACACAGATTTGTTGTTTACATTGTAGCATTATCAGGGAAATAATAAGGTGCTGTTTACACGAGAACGCAAACGGTTGTATCCCCTACTTTTCTCTTTCGTATCATACGAGGCCGTAACGGAAATGCGGAAACGGACCCCGCAAACGATAACGGGTCCCAAGGTGGATAGATCTGCAAACGGAACGCTCTGGGGGGCCAAACGGCTCTGTGTGTACGCCCTATACGATCATTTCCTGATAACGATGAAGCCATAGCCCCACCTCTGCTGCTCACTGCTGTAGCATGGTCAGTAGCTACTGCTAGTGCTACTGCTACTGACCATGCTACAGATGTTAGTGCAAAATCTACAGCTCCTCTACCACAACCATCAGCAACAAGTGGACATGGAGAATTACATGAACTACTACATGTTGCTAAATTACAGGCCCGGCATATGTACTACAGCGTCTCCAGCGCTTTCGAGCGGTCAAATATGTTCATCTTGTTGTAGCCCCCTTGCCAGTGATTCTCTCACTAGTTTAGTTCAGCCTGGTTGTTGGCCCGGAAAGAACCTCAAATTTTATGGGGCCAGAAAACTGTGAAATAGTACCCGCTAGCCGGTACTACGCTAAGTGGAAACGCAACCAAAAACGGGCCCCGCACGGCTCGGCACGCTTAAAGCGAGCTCCGAGCTGTAGTGGAAATGCGCCATAAGTTACCCTGGGGGAAGAATGGCTTTAATGTATTCTACATAGTGGTTATAAGAGTTTCAAATTGATAAAAAAAAAATGCTAAAATTCATAACGTAATCATATGAAGAGGCATAAGTACCTGTAAATCTATCAGGTTGAAGGTCACGCAGCACACCTAGGTGACCTGGTCCATTCGGGTCTGCAGCTGGACCGCATCGGGCCGGTCCTGAGGGTTGACGGCGAGCATTTCCTGCAGCAGCTTCCTCACTCCGTCAGACATGCACGACCTGCGTTTCTGTGGGATGTTCAGTACCATCTTTGGATTCTCTAGCAGTGCCTCACCCACCGGCACAATGTCCACTCCCTGCCTCACATAGGTACCCAGCAGCTCCCGCTTAGACTCAGCATCAATGAAGGTAATTCTTTCCAACATGGCCCAGATGATGATGCCTAGGGCAAATATGTCAGCCTTGGCCGTGTAGTGGCCCTCCCACACCTCTGGAGCCATGAAGAAGTCTGAGCCGCACGCAGAGGACAACCAGAACTTGTTCACGTTAATGTTTTTGTTCTTGTCTTCGCCAACGTTTGTGTTTCCTATACCAGCGCAGACTTTACTCAGACCAAAGTCGGCCACCTTGAGAACTGGAGTCCCTGATCTCTCTGAGATGAGGATGTTGTCAGGTTTGAGGTCTCTGTGGACAATGTTGTTTTCATGCAAGAAAGCAACGGCGCTGGTCAGCTGGAGCATAAAGCTGTTGTTGGTTTGCGGGTTGGGCCTCCGGGACAGAATGAACTGGTTGAGGTCGCCGCCTTCACAGAACTCCATGACGAACCAGAGGTAGCACGGCTCCTCTGGAGGACCGAGCACTCTCTCACCTGCAACACATGCGACTCAGTCATTTAATCGTTTCACATTGATGCACACTACTCCAAATAGCGACGTGTGCCAAGTAAAAAAGAGAATAAATGAAAATACAGATAAATGATTTACATTTAGAAAATACATTTGGCCATCAGCTACAGATGTATTAGATATATTTGTGTTTTACATGCACCTGTATTTGCATAATTTGAAAGAGTGAATGGGTATTGTGCACCCGAACTTTCTGAACGTAATGTTTTCATTCACTGTATTCTACTACAGGGTGTTTCTTGAAGAGGTTATTCACGTGTAGTTATATTTATTGGTATCTCTACATCTCCAACATGCTTTGGTGTATTTCGATTTGCAGCAAATGTGCCAGCAAGAGTTAAAAACTAAAACTGTTGAACCACTGTAATATTACTGATGTGGACCCAATATTCATGGACTGTATACTTATGCTAAAACAATACTGGTATTTTGTTATTTGATGTGAACAGATCACATAATTTAAAGGAGGTATATCTTCACACAGCTGCAAACACATGTATCACAGAGGCCACACAACTTGCAATAGACACACAAGGGAACCAGCACACAGCACATGAGAACACAAAATGAAAACTATAGGAGGAAAGTGTAAAACACCTCTGAACAGCCAACACAGCCAACACAGCAGACTCCATTTTAGTGAGAGCTCTCTCAAAACTACCCAACCCCCAACGACTATGTCATGGCGACAACAACAATCTCCTGCAGGGTAAGATTCATAACTGCAATACACACAACTTGCGATTTTAAATATAACCCTTATACCATTACAGCTTAGGTTAGTTTCGGAAGTATTAAGGTAATGTCATTAACTTCAATTCTAAACTGAAGGCAGCACATTCTTCCCACAGCTCACGGTAGCCTCACCTTTCAGAGAAGTCTCCACCAGACGCAGGTACTGTTTGGACCGTTTGTTCCCGTGACTCATCTTCTGGGCCATGCCGTTCCTCTGCAGCACACACTCTTCCAGCTGCACCACGTTTTCATGCCGTTTCTCCAGGCTTGCCAGGGCCCAGAACTCCTGCAAGGCGAGCTCCACGTTTTCCGGCGCGTCGCATCTCAGCTTCTTCACGGCCACTTTGGCCCCGGACCTCCGGGCCACCGCTTCAAACACCACGCCGTAGGTACCCCTGCCCACCTCCCGCAGCAGGCTGTAGCGGGGCGACATGACTCGTCCCTCCAGGCTGTCCTGCTTGAGGCCGATGTCCTCCTCCATGTCATGGCCTTCTTCCGTGTTCCCCACGCTCAGACACCGCAGCACATTGGACTCGTCAGCTCGCGCTCTGGTTGGCTTGGAGCAGGCTCGCGCGCTCCTCGTGCGTCTCCGCCAGTTATCCCCACCAACTGTATCCATACGAAGCCTTTACGATTCAAACATTAAGTATAAAAGAGTCGACATATTGTCAACAGCAGCACTAGCCATGCTGTCCTTCACTTTGAGGAAACAGGAGAGAGCTGCTCAGCTGTGGAGGTTAAAGGAAGAAGAGAGGAAGTGACGGAGAAGTAAGAGGAAAAAAACAGACCTTCCGGTCAAGACCTTCAAAATAAGACCTCAAATATCGAATACGTTGGCATTTAGGCCACACGCTGCAATTTCAGAGTTGTTTTATTAAGCCCCGAAAGTCCCTTTAGATTTGTGTGTTTATAGTGCGCACTATGTATTATACTTTTTATGAATCCTTCATGTATTCCACTTGGAGCCATTACTCCCCCCCCCCCCGTCCATGTTGCACAAATGGTTTCTTCCCTTTCGGCACGTGTCCAGCATGGTAGGCTACACCATTGGCTAAACCGATGGATGTATTGTCACGTGTTGTAGCCATGTATTCAGTTTGAAAGATACGGCGGGAGAAAGTTTCCTTCCAAACCAAATGCTGTGCAGGTGTCTGTAGACAGGGGACAGTATGCTGCTGCCTTGGGTGATATCTGTGATCATTCATCGCAGAAAAAACGGTTGAGTCTAGTATCTTCTAAAGACTTTAAAGATAGTTGCATCGATGCTGTCTTTGAAATTACTCTGAGTTCCAAAAAATGCAAAAAGAATAAGAAATGAAAACAATTTCAATCGTGTTTCTTTCTTTACCCAGTAAAAGGAAAAGTAAATGCAATTTTTTTAGTTTTTGCTTTTTACTTTACTAAATGCGTACAAACAAGTTAAAATGACTGGAGATTAAATGTAGGGTCTGTGGAGACAGGCTGTCATGATCTCAGAGCTTAGACTGGCAAAAAATAAGTTTCATTTGAGGGCACTTCAAAATATTGATTAGGCCTAATGGGTCAGGAAAACTCATATCAAACCCCAACGCTTAGGATTTATCTTTTAGAAGCCTCACATATGAGAAATAAAGAACAACGTTAAAAAGTGTTTCTTACTAACAGACAAACTTTCCCACTCTGACTTTAATACATATCCATAAAAGTGAATGGGGAGTGATGCACTACGGTGTGAAACTCCAGTGAAGTTGAGATGTATCATCAGACTTATCAGCAGAAGTAGAAAGTAACTAAGCAGATTTACTTAGTACAATTTTGAGGTACTTGTACTTTATTTAATTATTTCAACATTTTGCTACTTTGTACTTCTACTCCACTATAATTCAGAGGTAAATGGTGTACTTTTACTTCACTACCTTTATTTAATACCTTTAATTACTTTATACTTTAGATTTGGATGAATGATGTGAAATATATTCAAGTCTTACGGCCCCTACACACGGCGGCGTGCGTTGACGCTTCAACGCTTCTGCCCATTCACTTTGAATGGGGTGACGTCACGATTCGCCAAACTGCATTGTGGGAGCAAAGCGTAGCTTTTCTCGCGGTGCTCGCTGCAAAAGTAGAGCAATGTTCTACTTTTGAAGCTGAGGCGGAGGCGTCAGCCAATCAAATCCTGCGTATGCAAATCTGCCAGTACAAGCGCTAGCCAATCAAACCGCGTGTATGCTGGGAGAGCCAGACCGCAGTTCATTTCCTCATATGCCAAAAAATGGAGGAGAAAATAATCGTAGCGGTAGGGAATCACCCGGTGCTTTCAGTCCCTGTTCACCTACCGGGATAGAGTGGCGAAGTCACGCCCATCTACTTCCGCCCCATGGGACCTTATTTCGGAAAAATAATGTATTGAAGTCAATGGAGAGAGAAAACTTATCTTTCGATCCCGTTTGAATTGTGCCATGAATTACACATATGATGTTTGTCAATCTTAAAAAATCATTTCCATGTCAAAAAAGTCACAGTTTGTCGTAAAACTGTTGAAATATAAGACTATGAAAAATACGCAATTAGAAAGACTACAAATCCCAGAGTCGCGTAAGTGATGTCACAATTGTTTTCCTCCACTAAAATAGAGATAGCTAAGATAAGATAACGCCATATAGATAGAATCTATCTATATGGCGCTGGCTAAGATAAGATAACTTTAATAAGATGCCTGTGTGCTTAGTACCAGGTTGTTATCATACCAGCAATGGGTCTTGCTCGTTCTTTTGCTTCCCGTCTGATGAAAGGACCAGGAGTGGCTTGATCAAGTTAGCTACCTAGCTAGTAGCTAGCACGTTAGTTAGCATTACAGCCTTGTCATTTTTATTAGCCTTAACATGAAGTAACATTAAGTAACCCAAAATGTTAAACAGTAAGAGTAGTAGTCATATTTCGTGAACCCTTTGAAGAGTACTGTCACCGGTGTGGTCATTCTATAATACACAATTTAAGCCCGGGGGAGAAATGCTAACGCTAACGCTAGCGATCTTTTCTACTTCATGCTATCTGCACAAATGGTTGACATTAAACATTAAAACGACCAGGCAGTTCAGAGAGAATCAAAGGAAGGCAGGCAGGCAGCTTTGCATGACATTCTTCAGGACGTGTTTCATTGTGGTGATAGTGAGGGTAGTCAATCGTTTTGTTGACAAGACAGTAGTGACGGCCATCTTGGTGACGTGTGTTGTTGACCAGAGATGTAGTTCATTGAGCGTTTCACACAAACAGATGTGTTACTTCACAGTTTTACGACACATTTTTTTTTTTTTGACTTGCAAAATTATCTTTTAAATTGACAAACATCATATGTGTAATTCGTGGCACAATTCAAACGGGATCGAAAGATAATCTTTCTCTCTCCATTGACTTCAATACATCATTTTTCCGAAATAAGGTCCCATGGAGGTCCACCGGGAAGGGGAGGGACTTCGCCACTCTATACAAACCGGAGATTCATGTGATTGGTTGTTGGTCGCGTTGCTCGCGTAAACTCCCCAAGCTCAAGACACGCCCATCGCCAAGCGGCAACGCACGCCGCCGTGTGTAGGCGGCGTTAGGGTGCATTCACACCTAATAGTCCGCTTCTCTGGAGCGCACCAGACCACAGTTTGTTACATTGTTTTATTTTGCAGAAGGTTCGGTTTGCGTTCACACGGGCAAAACTCAAACGGACTATAAACTTTAAACACAAGTCATATGTTCAACCATGTTCAACCATTGGTCAGACATTAAGGGTAAAAACGCAAATCCCGGCAATTTCTACCGGAGCCTCCGCCATGGAGCATCGGCACTTTCGGCAGGTTATTCTCATGCTGCTGTTAATCTGGAGATCAACAGACTCTAGCGGCCCGCGCATATGATTATATAATCAGACAACGTCCGTTAAAAAACATTATAACACATATAATGAGAGATGTTCTGCAGTAAGGAGGGGCGTTTCACCGACGACAGGTGTTCTTACTTTTATGTAGTTGACGGAGCATTTTTACTTTACACGACACTGTTCAACACTTAATTCTGCTTCACTCTTTAACTAAACAACCGCGGATGTCTTGAAAGACTCTTTCGCTAAAGATTTTGAAGACATCCACGTTCTTGTGACACGTAAATATACGCTTCCTATGTTTTGGTGCGGACTGCGTTCACACCAGCAATGAACCGCTCCAGAGTTCACAAGCAAGCGTTCCGAGACCACCTATTTTACCGGACCAGAGTCCGGTTGTTTAGTTCACTTAAGAGGTCTCGGACTGTGTTCACACCGACCCAACCAGGGTTCGATTCAACCGGACTATAAAAGGCTGGTGTGAATGCGCCCTTAAATCAGACTTTAGTTCCACCTGGAGTAAATTCACAAGCTACCCTGCAGTATACAAAGTCATTCAAACTAGCTGCACCTTTACCAGCTTTGAGAACACTTTAATGATCAATCATTATAATAATAATAATAATAATAATAATAATACATTACATTTATAAAGCGCTTTTCCTGGTGCTCAAAGCGCTTACAAGCAAGTAAAACAAAATAACAACAAAAGTACAAAGTGCTAAGCTAGGTGGAATAAGGACAAGGGGTTAGTTGATTAGGAGTTGAAGGCAAGAGTGAAAAGGTGAGTTTTGAGGGATTGTTTGAATGATGTGAGAGTGTTGGCGGATCTGACGTGGCTGGGGAGGGAGTTCCAGAGTGTGGGGGAGGCTGCTGCGAATGCCCTGTCACCCCAGGTCCAGAGCTTTGTCCTGAAGGGCTGCAGTAGGTTAGCTTCAGCAGACCTGAGGCGACGGGTTGAGGGCTTTGAAAGTGAAAAGTAATTTTTTAAAGTCAATGCGGTGTTTGATGGGGAGCCAGTGTAGGTCATGGAGGATAGGGGTGATGTGGTCGGAGCGTCGGGTGGAGGTGAGCAAGCGGGAAGCTGAGTTTTGGACATATCGTTTTTAGTATGAATGCAGTTGATCCAAAAAGTATGCTGTTGCAGTAATCCAGTCGGGATGTTATATGTTATGTTATATGTTGCATCTTGCTCTTACTGTTATTATGTTATTATGTTGCATTGTTGGAGAAGCCTGTGACATAAGATTTTCAACTACATAATTACTCTGTAACTATGTCAGATTGACAATAAAGAACCTTGAACCTTGAACCTTGAACCTTGATAAAGGCATGGATCAGAGTTTCAGCAGTGGTCGATGAGAGGGAGGGTCTGATGCGGGCAATGTTCTTTAAATGGAAGAAAGTGTTTTTTGTGACCTGGTTGACGTGAGGGAGGAAACTGAGGGTGGGGTCGAGGATGATGCCAAGGTTACGGATGTGAGTGGAGGGGTTGACAATGGAGCCATCGATGGTAAGAGAAAAATCTTGGGTTGAGCGGGTAAGTGAGTTTGGGCCAATGATTACTGTATAAGTTCCGATTTGTCACAGTTAAGTTTTAGAAAATTGTTTTGCATCCAAATTTTCATGTCAGTGAGGCAGGTGCTGAGCTGGGAGTGTGTGGTTGGAGAAATTGTTTTTGTTGAGAGGTAGAGCTGTGTGTCATCAGTATAACAGTGGAACTGGAGTTGGTGTTGACGGAGGATTTGTCCAATTGGGAGGATGTAGATGATGAACAGAAGGGGACCAAGTACAGAACCCTGAGGGACGCCATGATTTACGGGGGCTGTGGGGGATTTGGAGTTGTTAATGGAGATGAATTGATGTCTGTCAGAGAGATAGGATTTAAACCAGGAGAGGGCAGTACCGGTAATGCCAATGGAAGACTGGAGGCGGTTGATGAGGATGGAATGGTTGATCGTGTCAAATGCGGCTGTTAGGTCAAGGAGAATGAGAATTGAGAGGGAACCAGAGTCAGCAGAGAGGAGAATGTCGTTGGTCACCTTGAGTAGGGCAGATTCTGTGCTGTGGCGAGTACGGAAACCAGATTGAAAAGGTTCATGAAGGTTATTGCAGTCCAGATGGGATTTTAGTT
The DNA here is from genome assembly GCF_902827165.1 of Trematomus bernacchii. Classification (NCBI taxonomy): domain Eukaryota; kingdom Metazoa; phylum Chordata; class Actinopteri; order Perciformes; family Nototheniidae; genus Trematomus; species Trematomus bernacchii. The sequence goes on from NW_022987469.1 coordinate 1,711,683, forward strand.
GGGAGGTAACAGTTCGCTCCAGAATGTTTGACAGGAATGGGAGGTTAGAGATGGGCCGGTAGTTATTGAGGGAATCAGGGTTGAGACCAGGGTTGCGGTCGAATAGTCCAAAAATCAGCTCCTAAGTTCTAACCCTATCGTCTATTCCTTTACCTCTGAGTGAAACGTCACGGGGTTAAGGGATAGTGGATAGGAGAATTCAAAAGGATTTAGGAGAAGAGACTGCGGTACTTTAGAGAATCCGACTGCACTTTCACTATCCGACGTGTTTATGATGCACCAGCAGAGGTCATAAATATGCGCCTGCTGCTGTGGGGAAACTATGGAAACTACAGTTTTCTATACAGCGGACTACAACAGGGATGTTTAATAAGAACGAGGGACTACTGTAAACTCTGCACCGTGCTCTGATGCTGTTGTTTTATGCTTTATGAACGGGGACAACAGAGAAACATATTCTTCATGACCAAAGTTGGAATTGAAATAAAAAAGGAAAGTGAAACTTATGCTCGTCACCCTCTCCCTCCGGTCCACATTAATACAAATGATCCCAATACGTATGATTGTATGAACTATGAAAAGATCTTAAAAGCAATACAAATGTATTTATTATAAACGTTAGTCCTTAACATCTATCACTGTGTATATCACCATTCAAACATCTTTTAAAAGTTGAACAAACCCCACACAGCTCAGTAAAGACTGTGAAATGTTGACTTTATTTGATGATTTCAGTAAAAACTAACGTTCATATTTCTCTTTTTGATTATAATACTGATGAACGTTCAAAACAAAGCACTTTGGCAACTTACCACATACGTTTTGAACCGTAACTTTCATGATATCATTTCTCGTTCATAATTGGTTGTTTCCGTGAACGGCCGACTGTTGTGTGACGGCAAATGCCGCGGCCGCAAGGCATTGTGGGGCAGCATTGTCTCCTCTCCTTTCGGTTAGGGAGGTCCAGTGGTTCCTAAGCTAAAGGGGGTTATAAAGGAAGTTTGAAACCTCCTTTCCTTTCATTTAGGCCCCGGCTCCACGAGGACGAAAACGGGTTGAATCCGCATATTTCTCATGCGTATAGCCCTCTAAGCTCGACGACGGCGTAAGGGAAACGTAGAAACAGACCCCGCAAACGACAACGGGTCCAAAGGTGGATAGATCTGGGAACGGAGCGCTCTGGGGGGTCCAACGGGGCCGTGGAGTCGCCTATACGGTCATTCGTTTTCATAGCCCCGCCTCTCCCCACCTCTCCCCCGCAGGGTTGCTATCGTGCTCCAGTCGCTACTGACCATGCTACAGTTCTTTGTGCAACATCTACAGGAGCTCCTCCTTGAATTCAGATTATTTATCTTTATCTCGATATGGACATAAACGCGAGTGAAGTCTAATCTGACAGGACGGAGACACGCAGCTCCTGCCGCTGTGATGCAGCACACACTTCAAGTCAGATCATCACCCTTAGCTATTTTAATTACCTCTCAAACTACCTAAACTAGTTATAAATATGTTCATTTTTACTGTCGGGTCACTCATTACAGGATCAGCTGCTGCATGAGACAGACACTGACGCTGTCAGAAGAGAGGAAAAAGAGACAGGCAGGACTTTTACTTTTAACAGAGTATTCCTACCCTCTGGTACAAATGAAATCAAGGAAACGTCAACTGGAACGCCAACACAAGAAAACCACACTAACAGTCCATCTACAAATCTTCAAAGACTATCTCCAGCAGTACAGTAACGCACTCAAATCAGCCCGGTCTAATTACTACTCACAACTCATTCAGTCTGGCTCCAGCAACCCCAAGCGTCTGTTCTCCACCATCAGCAAACTTCTCAAACCCTGTGACAACGCCACCTCATCCTTCACCACCGAACAGTGCAACTCAGTGGCGTAGCCACCATTGGCACGCGGCACCATAACCAGTGGCACAGTAGGAATAAGTGGAATAAGTGTGCAAAATATTTACATTTTATTTTCGGATCCTGAACGAGACCGCAGCCAGAACGCGTCTCCCCGTTGCAGAAGGAAGCCATGCACGCAACGCAGCCCCGCTCTCTTTAACTCCAGGCGACTTTCTATCCTAAGGGAGCCCATGTACGTAGACACGTTAGTTTTGCTGCTATAGGCTTAGACTGTCGGGGGACACCTTACTTCTTCCTTCTGTCTGTCTGTACCTGTGTACTCTCATGTTCCGAATAACCCAGCTTCACCCAAATGTCTTTTTGGTGTCTATATCTACGCCGGGATCCTGAGTCGTGGCTTATCCTGTTGCTGTGGTCCTGTGTCCTGGATCCTCTATCCTGAGTTCTGGATTTGAGTCCTGGACTTCGAGTCGTGGCTGAACCTATCACTGTGGTCCTGCCTGACTCTCATTGTACTACTTCCCTGATGGCTCCCACATGATTGTTGACATCCTCATGGATTCATCCTCTTATTATAGACACATGCATTTCCTATGCTGTAAAATGTATTAACTCTTCGATTTACACACGGCATCTATTGCACGTGTGTCCGTCCTGGGAGAGGGATCCCTCCTCTGTTGCTCTCCCTGAGGTTTCTCCCATTTTCCCCTTTAAACTGTGGGGTTTTTCTCTGGAAGTTTTTCCTTGTACGATGTGAGGGTCTAAGGACAGAGGGTGTCGTATTGTCATACTGATATTCTGTACAAACTGTGAAGTCCACTGAGACAAATGTAACATTTGTGATATTGGGCTATATAAATAAACATTGAAAGCCCAGTGGCGATCTGCTCATCTCTCAACAAAATAATATGCTACACAGGGGCGGACTGGCCATCTGTGTGTTCTGGAGAATCACAGAACGGACGGTCGTCCTTATTATTATGCCGTTTAAACCAGGGGTGGGCAAACCTTTTGGCTCGGGGGCCACTATGAGTTTTAAAATTTGACAGACGGGCCGGGCCAGTAGCAGATCGGTGAAAAAATATTTAGCTGTCCACTCCTCATTAAACACTCAGCACTCATTGTCGACTTTTCTTTTCTTTGGTCCACTCATTGTTACAGATGCAGGTTCAAAGGTGAATTAGGTTCAAAGGTGAATTATTGCGTCATTGCATCATCGTTTGCATCATGACGTAACCGTTTACGTGTCTTCTTATGACCCACACAGCGTTTTACGTCGCTGATTTTCTCCGAAACACCGCTCACAACAACATCAATAGAGAACTACGTCGGGTAGTTTTTAATCATACAAAGCCAGATTAAATTAAAGAACTACTTCTCCAACTTTATAATTTTCTCCTGAGTGCCGTGGTGCATTGTTTATTAATGTGGTTCAGCGGCATTACCGCCCGCTGCAGCGCTGCTCGTCCACCGGAGTTTATTCTCCTGTTAACTCACGGCAGCGGCCGCTCTAAAGTATTCACTGTCTGACTGTCACACAAGCAGCTGATAAATATCCCCAATTCCCCATAAGTGAATGTGTGTCAGTCGTCTGAATTGACGCTGTTTGGCATCACAACGCTGTTATGAAAGTTTCTCTGGCATTCTACAGGTGATGTTAGCATAGCAACCGAAGCTAATCAGACTATCTTGACTACTTGTTGCTATCATATTGTGGCATAAGCCGTTTTCTAAACGCATATTTTACCGGCGTAGTTTTCGTTATGATTTTACTTGTGATAGCCACATGTAGCCCATGTATTGATTCCATCCGATAGCTGCAATAATACAAAACAAAACGTCTGCCTGCTCTCCACAATGATCAATAACAGCGAACGGATGGTCAAAGTAAGGTACAAATAAACAGAATCACACGAAGCCTGGTTAGTGTTGCCTGACTTTATAAAGTGTGTTTTTTTTACAAGTGTGTGGTTTGCTCAGCGCTACTGCTTGTTACAACTTGTATTTGCCGTACTCGCCATGAACTGTTATGGCTCAGGTTAATCTCGCCCCCCTCCGACGTAAGCGTGACCTATTTGGTTCTTAGATCTTGCCGGGTTGCCGAGTGGGGCCTGCTGAATAGACCAGACTACAGCAAAGGTCAATTGTGTCTAGAGTGCGCCATCTAGTGGGATCGACTGAAATGCCGGGTATTGCAGGAAAAAGTCTAAATGAATGCGCTCTTTACTATAATTTGGAAAATGTTGTACCAATATTCGGCGGGCCGTATATGGCCCGCGGGCCTTAGTTTGCCCATGCCTGGTTTAAACCAATGATTTACATTTGTTTAAATGGCATCATGTAAGTTGTGCTGAAAGAAAGAGGTCCACACACTGCTTCCCCGCCCTCCTGTTCACAGTTCACAAGCGTGGAGCTCTTCCTTGCCTCGTCCTCGACCCCTGCCGCCGCCGCCGCCGCCACGACCACCATCAAAGCAGCCGCCGCCACCACGACCACTTTGACCAGTGGAGCAATGCTTAGCCTTCTGGTTTCTAAACAACATAGTTTTGGCCATAGCACGTATGACCCCGCAGGAGGACGTGACCCCTGGCACCACTGTAGAGCTCTCCTCAAACCCAGACTCAATCAGGCCACCAGTCACTAAGAGCGCAGGGGGAACATCAGTCCAGACTCTGCTACCTGTCAAACCGTTGCCCAGAATGAAATGTATCCCCTCGATTGGCAAAGCTGGACGTACACCGACAGCTACTTCACCCTTAACAAGGTCACAGTCAACATACATCTTATGAACAGGAATAGGAAGAACTTTCAATCCCATCCCCCAACTCAGAACTGTGTCACCTGTGTCACTTTCATCAGACAAAGGCAAAACAGAGTCAACAATATAGGAGACAAAAGCCGCTGTGTCCCGCAAGATTTTGATTGGAACTCTGACATCACTACCTACCAATGACACCAAGCCGCCTCGTATAAATGGAGCATAAGATGCCAAAACCTCAGATCCACATGAGTGGGATGTAAGCACATCGGCAACACAGCAGCTTTTCACAGGAGCAGCCAATGCAACAGGCCCAACAAAATATTTTCCTCCCTCCGATTTTGCTCTAAGGGCAGGACATTCTGCCGTCCAATGGCCTTTTTCACGACAGTAGTGGCAATTATCAATGTTATCCATGTTGTCCACCTCAGATTTGACCAAACCCAATTTCCTTGGATCCATCCCAAACAAACCAACATCAACAGCCTTTCTACTTCCTTCAAAAACAGTTAGGGCCCCAGAGCGCCCTCCGAACCTGCTCTTATGAAGCAACACAAACTCATCAGCTGCCACAGCAGCTTCAGCCGCGGAAATGACCTTTCGTTCAGTGACATATGTTGCAATGCAATCAGGAAGAACATTTCTGAACTGCTCCAAAATCATCAGGTCACATAAATCGTCAAAGGAAGCGATATCAAGAGCAGTTAACCAACGCTTAAAATGAACAGACAAATCCCTCGCCATCTCCACATATGTTTGACCTTGCTTCTGCTCAAAGGACCTAAAACGCTGTCGATAGGCCTCTGGCACGAGTTCATATGCTCTAAGCACCGCCGATTTTATTTTAATATAGCTAGAGCTATCTTCTAGACATAAAGAGGAATATGCGGACTGTGCTCTTCCTGTGAGAACACACTGAAGCATCAGAGCACAGTCTGCATCAGGCCAATCTCTAGCTCTGGCTACACGTTCAAATAACAAAAAAAACGTGTCAGGATCACTTTCATTAAAGTGAGGTAACAAGCGCAAGTTATTAACATCGAAACGATGAGGAGACCTGGGCACCTGTCCACCCTGCCCCTCACCGGACAACGTGCCATCTCTGAGAATAGACAGACGATGTCCCTCCATCTCTAGCTTGGCTTTCTCAGATTCTTGACGCATCCGCTCCACTGCTATTTCCTTTTCAATTCCCAACTCACACTTTATTCTGTCATGTTCCCAGTCATGTTCATACTTTACTCTGTCATGTTCCTACTTTATTTTTTCATGTTCCTGCTGCAACAACAACATTTCTTTCTGCTGCTCAAACGAAAGTGCACTAGCCTGAAAAAGAGGTTTTAACAAAACCCCCTCTTCCTTTGCAGCAAACACTCCTGTCTCTCGTAATGTTGACACTATAGAGTCTTTTATGTTCTCTATCACCCTTTTATCACCGGCAATAGACACAGAGAAATGCTCAGCAATCAAGAGCAGCTGCTCTTTTGAAAAAGTGCCAAGAGACTCCTGAGACGGAGCTTTAATGAATGCCTCTACGTCAGCCATACTATATTGCAACAACCCCTCACTGGAACACAACACCGGACCTTTAAGCCGAGAGAAAAGCAAAAACAAAACTAAACTAAACAGACACCACAGCATTTATTATACGTACCTAGTGGAAAAATACTAACTTCTTGATTGGAGTTTCCCCACTAACTATTTACCATCCCACTGACTAATCTCCTCCCTAGTCTTCATGCAGTTACTTGTGGTGGGTATTTATGCACTGGAGACCGCTGGTCCAGAAAAGTGACTAGCAGGCTAGCAACACTACTGAGACCACGGCCATGCTCCCAACCCGAAGCTTCAACCACTTTCTCCGCAACACTACACACCCCGCTCAACAATCCCAAGGGAACCGCCGCTTAACCTGCCAGGGAAAACTCCGCACTGCTCCACATACAACGCACCAACAAACCCACAACGAGAGAGAAAGGGAAAAAAACAAACAGCTGACCACGGCTAAGAACAACTAGCAACCACTCTCCCGAAATATAATACCAAACAAATCAAAGCCTCACAAAGTAATTTAATCAGTCCCCAAACAACGATCTGAAATATAATGTCCTTCCCACATGCGGTCTAATGAGCCGAAACACAGAAACCGGCCGCACTGCATGCGCTCCCAACACACTTTACACACACGCACCACTCCTAACACAAATCTTACATATCTGTTGCTGTAGTACAGATAAGAGAAGCGGACGAGCCCCCATCTGTCATGGCCTGGCTCTTGGCCATAACAAAAAGCGTGGGAAGGACAAGAATATATATGAAAAAGGTATTTACTTGGCAAAACTCAATGTGGCCAAAGACAAACAAAAGGGCAAGGCAAAAAAGAATACACGATGTGGCTGCTCTCCGAGGTCCGGTCCTCTGCGGGGAGAGAGATCGAGACTCTGGCTCCGGCCTCTTAATCCTCCGGTGCCGGCCGCCAGCTGCCCAGCAGCTGTTCAGAGCGTGCTCCCCTCTCCTGCAGGGGGGCGTGGTCAGCTGCAGCTCACAGAATCAGCCCCCTGCAAAAACAGTGCTGGAGAACAGCACATAGAGCGAAATGAGGCATGGCTAAAATGCATGATCTGTTTGGTATTTTGAAAACAGAAACGTATAAATATACCTTATATAGGTATGGCCCTACAATATATCATTTAAATATAGCATGATAGGTGTCCTTTAAAAAACTCTCCAGAGTACAGTACAATTGTATAACACCTCAAAGTTAAACAATTTAAGGATGCATTGCCCAGGATTAACAATTTGCAATGTGCAAATAACAACTACCATAGTGCAATGCCCATACAGCTGCCAGCTCACACTGGTGTGCCTATGGATGAGTGCTTAACACTCATCCATAGGCTAACTCACCAGTGAGCAGAAAGCAGTGGTCTCTATAGGAACAATAAAGAATACAAATAACCTTTCACAAACAGGTATTTCATAACTGCTTACAATTGTAAGGAAGACATTTAAACTATTATTATTGGTCACAGGCTGTTGTAAACTAAACACCACTCTCTCTGACAGAACACCTCACTGAGTGATTTAACTCATATGTCTAACTTTCAGGTTTCTCTTTTCAGCCGCAGACCCCATCTCGCCTCTTTATGTGCGTCGCTAAGTTCCTCGTACTACTTGTGTACTTTAAAGCGGCACGGCATCGTTTACAATTTGCGAGCGATTTTTCAAGTTGACCGTCTTTCTTGAAAAATCCGAAGTGTTGCCAAACGTTTGATTTGTAGGTATTTTTCGGTATGCCCTGGGTGTTTCTCAATCGCGAGTACGCTTGCTTGGTAGCACATGTCTGCCGAGCATCTTGCTTCAGAAGCGAGGCAAGAATACTTCCTGGCATTCGGAAAACAAAGAGTGGAACAGGCGAGCAAGTGTGCAGGTGTGCGTCATATGAGAGGCCCTGCCTTACATTTTCCGCCACAGATTTGGGGAAATTGGTCCGTGCGCAAAGCATTGTGGGGATTTTAAGACCGCGGAGTCTACACATGTGCAGCCTCTAAATTTCTCCTAACGAAGTACGCCGGGCTCGGTAGATTTCCAAGTATGCTGGAGATTGGAACAGTACTTCGGCGGCACTCGATGACGGAGTATGCTTGAAATAGTGGCTCTGGAGCAGCTTTACTCGTGATTGAGAAACACCCTGAGTTTCTCTTTCTCCTCGACTTCCATGTGTGTTGATAACTGAGACTCTCGGCCTCCGTAGTGCGAAGCAAAGATCAAAGATCGTCTCTGCTGAGTGCTGACAGGATGAGAGGATATTATATGATTTTATTTTTTATTTTTTTTATTTAGCCTTTATTAATACAGGTGTAAAATCTCATTGAGACACAAGGTCTCATTTGCAAGAGAGACCTGTCAGTGGTAACACTACCACACAAAGTTACAGACAGACAGGACACTAAACACAGAGGCAACAAGAAAATACAACATCGTAAAAAAAGTAGTCATTGAAATCCATATAAAGTATTCAGATATAGCAGGTGCAAACACCCACAGATGATTTCTCCAGCTTTTTTAAAATTAGTTTAAAATCCGTGATGGGTATCAAACTGGTCAGCTTAAGTTCCTGCTGAAGTGTGTTCCAGGTCGAGGGGGCAGAGTATGATATGGCTTTTTTCCCAAGCACCGTGCGAACTGAGGGGACGGACAGAGTGATGTAATGTTGAGATTGTAGGCTATAGCTGTACTGTTTGTGTGATATGTAAGTGGATGAATGAATCGTTACCAATGCAAAGACGCTACAATCGATGCATCGCGAGTTCAACCCAAGCTGTAGCCGATGTGCACTCTTTCAACCGGTGCACTCGCATCTTGAACGTTTATGCCGGTGCACCGATGCGAATCGGTGAATCTTAACATCCCTACTGTACAAAGTTTAAACCCTAGTACAACTGTTACACAACATATTGAGCATTTACATTTTACATACAATCATATGTTATCAGCACGCGTATCACTTTCCATGCTTAGCTCTTAGGGGGCTCTCTACTAGCTTTGCCTTGAATGAGCTGTTCATAGAATGATTATATTTATTAATTTACAGTCATTCCATCTGTTCCAACCTATTGTTGCTGTTACCATAGTGCAATAAAAGAGTTACATAACGATGCTTGGCAATGGGCATTATTATATATTATTATTATGGGCCAGGCCTACCTTAAAGTCATTTTTGCTGGCCTACCCTATTTTATACCTATTTATATATACCTTTATATATTTATATATACCTTTATATATATATATTTATATATACCTATTTTATACCTATTTATACCCACCCTATTTTATATTTTTTACTTTATAAAGTACATTTCTGCCTACGCTACCGGTGCAACTCCTTCCTCTCGCTTTTCCAAACCAAAATCAACAACATTTACAGCAATCTGACCCCCATATCAGCACCCCCCACCTCCCCTCCTGGCTCCCCCCCTTCACCTGACAGCCCCTGTCCCACTTCTCCCCTGTGACCCCCGTGCAACTGTCCCACTTCATGACTGGAATTAACTCCACCTGCACACTTGACCCAATGCCCTCCAAATGTGTTAAAGAGAGCCTCGCCAAGGACTCCCTCCATGCACCTTTGAAATGCCGCTGGGGCGTTGGTAAGGCCAAATGGGAGGCGGGTCCACTCGTACAGCCCCCAAGGCGTGCTAAAGGTGGTCAGGTGTCTTGAACTCTCCTCAACAAAGCCCTGGTGGTAAGCACTGCCTTGGTCGAGTATTGAGAACCATGAATAGCCCCCAGGTTATCCAACAGATCTTGGATGCGTGGAAGAGGGTGGCGATCACGGACGGTTTTGCGGTTCAAGCCCCGAAAGTCAACACACAGGCGTAAACTCTTATCTTTTTTTCTGACGCAGACCACAGGAGACGAGATGGACTTTTTGATCCAGCCATGGTCGAGCAGGTTCTGGACATATTCCTTCACCTCTTTGTACAAAGGCTTAGGAACTGAATTGTAGGCTGCTTGGACTGGTGTTTCGTCTTTTAGGTGGATCTTTAGCTGCAAGTTTGGAATGCAACCAATGTCAGAATCGTCCTTAGCAAAGACATCTGACTCTTCATACAACATGTCTCTCACTATCTTTTGTTCATCCTCTTGCAGGTGTGAGACATCAACAGGCGGGTGCTATTTTAGTTTTTCCATTTCCTTTTTCTCCTGTTTGTCACTTGTTTCTCTCGGCTTGTCTGTGCTTAGCTGAGCTGAGTATGTGTTCACAGTGGCATGGGACTTTGGCTCTCCACCATCTGGAAAACAGTTCACTGGTTTCACTTCAAGAACTTCCTCCAATGTGCCTAGAACTGTTCTCTTTGTGAGGTAGATATCATGTTTAGTGGGGTTCTGAATAGGATTTTTTACCATTTTAGTGGACCCACTTGGAACATCTACTAAAGCTGGAAACAGCTCTAAACCCTCAGAACAGTTACTCACTAGGTCGGGTTGAAAGAGCATTGTCCCGCCCCTTGGCCATTCCCTGACTCTACACCTAACCTCACAGATCTGTCCTGCTGGAATAGGGACACCTTTCTTCCCTGTTCTCACACTGCACTCAGGGGCGGTCTCATCGGGGGTCAAAATCTGCAGAGCAGAAACTAGGGCTTCCACTGCACTGTCACTGATACTTAAAGCTTCTTTAAGTAAAGCAGAAATATCAGCCTCACCTTTCTGTTCTTGATTTGTGTTGATTATCTCAGCTATGACATTACTGCCGAAAATAGGACAGTTAAGACGTTTTTGCTGATTAATACTGGCACTTGTATTGCGACATGTCCATAATTCTCACTACGGACGCGGAGTTCAACCTCTGCCGATGTTGAACTCTGATGGATGCATCAGAGGGAACATCTGTGCCATTCGCTGCAGAAATCTCCAAAGGGGGGTATCAAGGGAGGGTTTGGAGTGGCTGGATTTGGAGGTTCGGAAGTGTCTTTTCTATCCATGCTCTCCCCACCATTCAATCAATCAATCAATGTTTATTTATATAGCCCAATATCACAAATTTGTCTCAGTGGGCTTCACAGTTTGTACAGAATATCAGTATGACAATACGACACCCTCTGTCCTTAGACCCTCACATCGTACAAGGAAAAACTTCCAGAGAAACCCCACAGTTTAAAGGGGAACATGGGAGAAACCTCAGGGAGAGCAACAGAGGAGGGATCCCTCTCCCAGGACGGACACACGTGCAATAGATGCCGTGTGTAAATTGAAAAGATAATACATTTACAGCATAGGTAGACCACATGTTTGGAAATGCATGTGTCTATAATAAGAAGATTAATCAACGAGGATATCAACAATCCTGTGGGAGCCATCAGGGAAGTAGTATGATGAGAGTCAGGCAGGACCGCAGAGACTCAGGATCCAGGACACAGGACCGCAGCAACAGGCACAGCCACGACTCAGGATACAGGGCTCGCGATCCAGGACTCAGGACCACAGCAACAGGATCAGCCACGACTCAGGATCCCGGCTTAGATAGACACCAAAAAGAAATTTGGGGAAGCTGGGTTATTCGGAACATGAGAGTACACAGGTACAGACAGAGAGAAGGAAGAAGTAAGGTGTCCCCCGACAGTCTAACCCCTAGATTCCACCGGGTCCATCTGCGCCGCGTTACGGCTGCGCCACGGTTTTGGTCCGGCCTCCTCCGGCGTCATACCCTACCAGGCGCTTTTCAGAAGCATTTCAGAAGCGGAGCGTCTTGCCTGCCGGCTCGCAGTTTTTGTTGATTTGGGCATATTTCCTGGACAGGCTACTTTGTACAGACAAAGTTAATAATAACTGTAATATTCCAGTGATAAACGACATGAATCAAAGATGTGTTGCTGTATTTTAGTGGTAAAGAAATGCATTCATCATCATAATTATTCTATATATATAATTTACACAGTGCCTGTAAACCGGAGGAGAACGCTGGCATTTCTCCTCCTACTTGAAAGACTACGGAGGGATAGGGTCTGCAAAATTAGTTTGTGTGTGTGTATATATATATATATATATATATATATATATATATGCTATATATGCTCTGAACGTTCCACTTCCTGCCTGCCCGACATTACGTTACGGCTGTGTCGCGTCAAAAATAGGATTCATCTTAATTTTAGAGGAGCCCTGCGCCGAGACTCTTCTGGGACGCTTCTGGGACGTAACGCGTCGCGTGTGGTGGAATAGCATCCATTGACTAGAGTGGCCGCAATTGCCGTGAGCGCTGCGGCGCAGCCGTAACGCGGCCGTAACGCGGCCGTAATGCGCCACAGACGGACCCGGTGGAATCTAGGGGTAAGCCTATAGCAGCAAAACTAGGGGCTGACCCCTAGATTCCACCGGGTCCGTCTGCGGCGCGTTACGGACGCGTTACGGACGCGTTACGGACGCGTTACGGACGCGTTACGGACGCGTTACGGACGCGTTACGGACGCGTTACGGACGCGTTACGGCTGCGCCGCGGTGCTCAAGGTGATCGCGGCCACTCTAGTCAATGGGTGCTATTCCACCACACGCGGCGCGTTACGGCTCAGACGCGTCCCAGAAGCGTCCCAGAAGCGGCTCGGCGCAGTGCTTTTCTAAAATTAGGATCGAATCCTATTTTTGTCGCGGCGCAGCCGTAACGTAAGGTCGGGCAGGCAGGAAGTGGAACGTTCAGAGCTATATAGACCTATATATATACACACACACAAACTAATTTTGCAGACCCTATCCCTCCGTAGTCTTTCAAGTAGGAGGAGCAATGCCAGCGTTCTCCTCCGGTTTACAGGCACTGTGTAAATTATATATAAAGAATAATTATGATGATGAATGCATTTTTTTTACCACTAAAATACAGCAACACATCTTTGATTCATGTCGTTTATAACTGGAATATTACAGTTATTATTAACTTTGTCTGTACAAAGTAGCCTGTCCAGGAAATATGCCCAAATCAACAAAAACTGCGAGCCGGCAGGCAAGACTCTCCGCTTCTGAAATGCTTCTGAAACGCGCCTGGTAGGGTATGACGCTGGAGGAGGCCGGACCAAAACCGCGGCGCAGACGGACCCGGTGGAATCTAGGGGTCGAGCAACATTTGAAGAGGGACTTTGTTGATAGCTTTCCAATTAGTTAGCTTTCCAATTAGTTGTGCTATGCACATAACTTTTTTGCCCTGGTTCTCAAAGGAGCACCTGGAGATGTTGCTTGGTGCGCATCCTTAAAATGAAATAAACCGGACCCTCTGGGGGGGGGGGGGGGGGGGGGAGGTGCGGTGCGCTAGTGAGCACGCTCATGAACTGTTTGCCCGTGCCTCGCAGCAGGGTTACTGTGCAGAGCGCATAAAGCAGACCCTTCACGCGATAGCGAGGGGTGGAGCGAGGGATCGCAGATGCCGTCGTGCTCGCGGACGGATTAAAAAAATTAAACCTAAATGGCTCGTGAATTATACTTTGGCGGCCGTTAATATACCTGGGCGGCCCGCCCAAGTAAAGTCTATGTGTGGGAAACCCTGCTATCTTACCAGTTCTTATGCAACTCGCAAATATCCTCTCTGCTCTCGCTCGAGAGAGCAGAAGAGATCTTCTCTCTCTCTCAGCTCTCTTTTAAGAGAGTCTCGGGGGTAGATCTCTCTGAGGAGCGCTTTCTACTTCTCTCTCTTCTCTCATCTCTCTCTCTCCTCTCTCTTCTCTCTCTCTCTCTCTCTCTCTCTCTCTCTCTCTCTCTCTCTCTCTCTCTCTCTCTCTCTCTCTCTCTCTCTCTCTCTCTCTCTCTCTCTCTCTCTCAATGTTGGTGCGCAAATGCGCTTTTTTCAAATGATCCGGTGCTCCTTTTTTGGCGGGGAGTGCGCTCTTTTCAGACAACCGATGGCGCGATGTCCAGCTTGGCCACAAACAAAGCAGTGAGGGCAGTTTGCCCTGCCTGAGGACGGGCTGCTGGTGAGATGTGAAGTAAAAAGATATGATTCTACACTGTATTTTAGTGAACATGTATTGTTTGAACTGTTTTAGGTAATCACAAACGGGTTTTGATAAGTCACTTAGAATAGGAATGTTATTCTTACTTTCAAACTCACTGATCCAGAGATTCTGTGTCTCACACACCAACATCCTTCTTATCATCCCTAAAAGCCAGATGCGGTTGTTAAGTCATTAAAGACATCGTTAAATAGGTGGAGAAGAGTTTAAATGTCTGAAGGAGGATAGTTTAGGTGAAAAGATCCCCTGGGAAAGGAATGTAAAGTAAGATAAGGTAAAGATAAACATTGACTTTTGACCTGGTGTGGCTTGGGATCTCACTCTCTGTTCGGAACTCTGATTGACCTCGGCCAGAAGCGAATCCAGCCAATCAGGGCACTTGGGGGAGGTGGTCAGTTTAAACAGCTCCTCCCCAGGGGCTCTCTAATTCGCTTGGGAGGAAAATGGGAAGGAAGACTCGACAAATCTCCGCCCCAAAAATAGATAGAAATACTGATGTTTGTGTGTGTAAAAATGCTTTTGGGTTTGGTGAGTTGGTTTGATCCCGATATCTGTGTCCGAATCGCATCACAAACCTGAAGTCCAATTTCTTTTTGGTTTGATGAGTTGGTTTGATCCCGATGCATTTATCCGAATCGCATCACAAATCTGAAATCCCGGAGTACCCGGAGTACTCTGTATAACTTGTATACTTGTTCTATTTCCTACCAGTAAACTCAGAAAATTGTTATAACTTTTGATTCCGGTGTTTTCAATTCCTTTCTGATTTAATAGAGGCCAGCCTCATTCAACGAACGGCGCGTAGCAGAAGTGTTCTACTCCAACAGATGGGGTCCCCAGGTGTCGCACTGTCAGTTGGTTTCACCATCTGAGCCATATGTTTGGTCAGTGAGGACACCTGTGCAGTTAGTTCTCTAATAGCAACACGGTTAGCCTGTAACTCAGTGTCAACTTGGTCTTGCTTAGCTGAGTCACTACTGTCAACCTGAGCTGTGCTTACAGTCACTGGTCTGGTTTTAGCCACTGTGCCAAAGCGTCTTAGTCTTTCTGCCTCCTCACAATTAGTGAGGTAGACTTAGTGATTTGATCTAAGAGAAAGTCATCACTAACCTGCAAATCTGTGAGAAGTGGTTTGAGATCATGTCGAACATGGTTGTTTTTCTCATTTAACCCTTGGTAAAGCGTGTGGAGAAAAGTACCCTGAACAAGCCTTTTATCATAGCTAAACTCTGCACCAGGCTGTTGTGACTCAAATAGAACACGCTGCTTTAAACACATTATTTTGCACAAAAACTGCTGTGGGCTCTCTTTGTCTTGGTGTTTAGTGTTACTTAACTCTTGAAAAAGTTCAGTACTGTTTTTGTCCCTGATGAGAAACCGCTTCAGCTCATCAACAGTTAAATCACTTTTGTTAGTGAACATCTCCCTGAATGTACCAGGTTTTATGATCTTAATCACAGTGCGGATTACCTCTGACTCAGTAAAACCTTCTTGCAAACCTTCATCTATTTGCTTACAAAGGCTGCTGTATGACATGTCAGAACCAACATCAGAAATGTGTCCACCATGTAACTTAAACTCTCTGCAGGGGAGCAGAGCTGCCACATCATTTAACCTCAGTACCTGATCTCCCATACTAGAAGATAGACTCACCCTACCACGGGGAGCACTCCCCACACCTGTTGTGGGTGACTTGGCCGATGCAGAAGTGGTGAGGTTACTGGCTGGCATACCAGGATGTCTTCCCATCGGTGCTGGCGGGATGTGAATGTCTCTGTTCATATTCAATGGCTGTGTTGGAATGTCTGTGGTTGACGTAGTTGGATGTCTATCTGGATGGTCGGGGTCAGGATGAGATGGAGTGGATCCTCCCTGATGATGGGTTGTTTCATCTCCCCTCTCAAGGAACGCAGCCTGGCTAGCTCCAACCTCTCTGGTGTCTTTGGCCAGAAGGTCACTCAGCATGTCGTCGAGGAGGAGGAGTTGAACCATGCCTTCATTCTCCAGGACTCTCAATTTCTCACTTCTGATGTGATCAATGATCAGGTCATACAGTTCTGGTTCACTCAGCTCATCAAAGTCTCGCTGCCGTCACTAATTGCACTTGCAACTGCCAATAGCTGACTTGCACTCAAACCAGAAAGTCTCTTTTGGATCTCGAAGACCAGCGTTCGCCGTGGGGTGACAGTGGCCATGATGATGTTACACAGGTGGCCTCCGCTCTCTGGATGACACACTGGATTGCAGTCTTCCCTGAAGCGTTGGACACAGGTTCACGTCGTCTCAGCACCAACTTCACCAGGCAGCAACGCTAGATCATCCCGGACAGCCCCCAATTGGAGTGAGGCACTCCCGCTCTTGGTCTGCTCCACCAGAGCCTCCGAGGAAGCAGAGCCGTTTTTGACGTGCTGGGGGGGGGGTTGTGTGGAAAATAAAAGGAGAGTTCATTTTCCAACTTTTTGTCTGAGTCATCAGTATCAAGTGTTTCTCACCCCCCACTCTGTGTAAGCCAGCTGCCTATAACCTATCGGTTAGTATACTAACCGATAGGTTATAGGCAGCAGGGCTCGTTGCAAAAGCCTGCAGTTTTTAATCTCTCTGTTAATAAACTGCAGAGTTCGCTAATTAAGCCAGCTGCCACCAATCTGTTGATTAGTAGACAGCAGGGCTCGCTGCAGAAGCCTGCTGGTTTTAACCTATCGGTTAAAGGTGGGGTAGGTAAGTTTGAGAAACCGGCTCGAGATACACTTTTTGTTATATTCCATGGAATGCTCTTAACATCCCGATAGCAATGAATATCTTAAGTGCTTTGACAAAAAATCCATAAAAAAATGTCATCTGGAAGCCGTAGTACTGTAAAAAGCACGACCAATCATTTTAGCCGGCCCGGCTAAAATAACTGGATGGCCTACCTGCCTCTCAGCCTTCCATCTGTGCACAAACTTATCTTGTGCCCTCATTGGTCATGTGCGTGTTTGTGTGTGTTGGAGGAGGGGCTCTATAAGGAAGTGGCAGATTTTCTCCGGTTGTGTATTTTCAAATTATAGCGATCTCGAGCCGGTTTCTCAAACTTACCTACCCCACCTTTAATGTAGCTTTTAATTGTATTCTTTTTTGAAAGGGAAACACATGTTTGCTCTTATTTTATTATTTAATTGTTAATTTTGATCAAACATGTTGGAAACTATGTTTTCGCCCAGTCATTTTTGATCAATGAATGGGTGGGCCCAGTGCCAGATTGGGTGGGCCTAGGCCCAGTAGTCCCACCCATAACGCCGCAGCTGGGGTGAAGAGACCCTCGAAACCACATTCTCTAATAAGATCAGATAAGATGGACCTTTATGGCTCCCCGTAGGGAAATTCAGGTGTTCAAGCAGCAACAGAAGAGTTCAGATGAATAATAAGAATAAATATGAGAGATGAAAAATAATAGTAAATATGTCACATTAGAAGGTATAATAATAGTAATATTATAATAGGTATAATAAGATGAAAAAAATAAAGACAAAAGCAGTAGAAACACAGGAGAGCGGCTGAAACACTCACAGCGGCGCAAACGACTAGCTTGAGTGTCTTTTAATAGAAAACATTCAAATCCATATTATTAACAACATACATGATCTTATGCACTTGCAACAACTCACATTTTTTCAAATTCATTACTTCTTCTTGGAAAATCATCTTTTCTGTTGCTGCTCATTCTCTCGCAGGGGACACAGCCCCCTGGTGTTCATTAGCAGCACTACAGAAACTAGAAAGCATATGTACTCAAGTACTGTATTTAAGTACTATTTTGAGGTACTTACTTAATTGTGGTCTCACTTTGAACTTGCACCCACTTCACTTCAGAGGGACATATTGCTCTTTAATCGAAGCATCATTTATCGAACAACTTTAGTTACTCGTTACTTTAAAAATTAAGATTTTTGCACAGAAAACATACAAAGAATTTGCCTATAAGAGCAATTCAAAGTTATATTTGCATTAAAAAAAAACACTTGTCACTTTGAGCACTGGGTTCGTTTTCATTTCTCAATATTTTCACTTTTTTTACAAACCTTAAAAAACTATATTGAAAAAGAATTGCAGTTACATTTCCTCTGAATTGATTACTTTTGATACTTTGAGTACATTTTCCAGATGGAAAAAGGAAACATCACATTTGCTTTTTGTTGTGAAAGCTATTGCAAAGCTAACTTCTGGGTCGACCTCCAAAAAGTAATTATCATTCAAAGGTCATCGCCTGATCTTTATTTATTTTGCTTCATGTGGTCTGTAGTAATTCACTCACCTATCCTCTGACCTAGTTTAAATCTTAGATTTCTCCCACATGAGGATCGTCTGTTTCCTTTATTTATTGCTGTCTTTTTTCATTTTGTTTGTCCACCGCTGATTTGCATATCTGAAAAAAAGCACGATACATTCTGAATAGAAAATGTTTTAATGTTGTTTTTAAATTTGTACACACATATCACTGAAGTAAGTCTTAAAGAGAAACTGATTATTTTACAAAATCTATAATTTCCTAAAAATGAACTTTAAAGTCAACATAGCATTTTATATTTCAAATGTAAAAGTAAAAAAATAGCTCTTTTGCAACATCTTACAAGTCATATCTGAAAATGTTTAGTTCACTTTTGTGTTGCCAAAGCTTACCCCTGAATATACAATATCTGAAGTATCAAAAACAATATCAGAAGGTTTAACGTAAAAAGAACGACAGACTACTCTCCCTGAATGATGAGACAGTGATAGGACTTACCAGCATTAAAACATACATGTCAACTCTCTTGACAGGAACAATGATTTTACCGTGGTTAATAGAGTGGAACACATTTGAAACCTGCAGATTCATTAAAAGATCCATCCACATGACCTGAACTCTCTGCATTCTGCCCAGAGTCAACATTAGCATGTGGTATTGTAGCCTGAAATGTTACTGAGATGCACTTTCTTTCATTGAAGTAACAAAAGGAAAAACAAAAAAAAACAACAGACAGTCTTTGAACTTGGAAAATGAAATTGCCACACCTAAAAATAAAAAAATAGATAAAGTTGATAAAATAAGTTTTACACGTACACGTTGAAGAAAAAACGTTATGTAAATCAGAGCCCAACAAAAACTTGTCAAATATGTTAAAAGTTCAGAATAGGCTATAAAAGTGTAAAAGATTGCATAAAAGTTGCTGCAACATTTAAGAATCTTTTTTTGTTGTGAAGCTGTGCTGTTGCAGCGCTCTGTTGCGCTGCTTGTACAGACAGAGGATAGATGCCTTCAGCTATGTGCAAGCCAACACTGAGATCTTGTCTGCGTCCGTCACTGCATTGTGACGCTTGAAATGGTCCAGGAGCTTTTTCCAAGTCCGCCCGCAGTTCAGCAGCTCCTGGTTCCCTTTGAGAGGACACATGGGAGTTAAGAAGCTTCAGAGGAGCTTTAGGGAGTACAATTCATTCATGAGCAGCAGAAACTTGGACTGTACATTTTACATTTATATTTAATTTAATATGCCATTTTTAGTTCCAGTTTATATTTTATATGTGTTTAATTTCTAGTCTTTTTCATTTCTAATTATGTGCAATGCCTTGTTTTAACATGCTGTTGTAACGAAAACATTTCCCAACTCGGGATTAATAAAGTATATCTTAACTTATTTCTCATCTTATCTTTAACTTACCAATGATGCACAGTCCCTCCTTGGCCCTGGTGATGCCCACATTTATCTGGTTGGGATCGGCCACAAAGCCCAGATGTCTGGACAGCCAACCTCCGTCCTGTTCTACCTCAATCTCCTCGCTTGGCAGAGAGCACACTGTAGATATGATGACGTAGCTCCATTCACTTCCTAGAAGACAAATAAGACATGTCGAGCCATCAGTAAACAACAGAGGTTGTTGTTTGGTTTCTTCTGTCCAGCACTGGAACACCAGATCGAGTTGTGGGATTGTCGTCTGCAAGCCCAAAACAGTCTCTATATATCAGAAAAAAGATCTGAATCTGTCCTTCTCAACTGAAATATATAATATTTGTATACATTTGTCTGTGTTTACTAGCTACCATATAGCATACCATATAGTCGCCAAAACGTTAGTTGGCTAAAAAAGTCTTTAGTCGAGCAACTTTTAGTCTATTTAAGTCTGTAGTCTAATGAGAAATAAAATGCCTGTCCTTTCAGCCAGAATCCCCTCAGACTTCATAAGACCTATAACAGTGGCGAGCCGTCAGGGCCCTCTAGGCCCTCTGTGAGGGCCTAAGATATTCTAAAAAATAATATTTGAAAACATTAAAAAAAAAAAAATTTTTTTTTTAATTTTTTGTTGTTGTTACATTTTTCATTCGTTTTACAAAAATAACTTGATTTAATTGTATTTAAAATAACATTTCCAAAGAAATAAATCCTTCGAATCAGCCTGTTCACTTTCTGTTGGAATGTGAAGGGTTAAATGCCGTCTCTGCGAGTTATGTGAAGAGAGCTTGTTGGTCCCTCTGTACATTCACAGAGGGCCAGCTATAGTAACTCAATGAGAGAGTAATGTCAAATGACAGTACAATTGACCAATCATATCTTGGGTGGGCTTTATTTTCGCGGACTTTATGACAAGTTCCGCCCGCTGTGAGGTTTATACATGTGTGTTATTTTGTTTGTTTATTTATTTAAAGGACAGTGCACATTAATCCACATTGCTGTAAATGAGCAGGCTAATTTTCAACTGTTGTCCTCCACAACAAGACTAGTTATAGTGCTGCAGTGACGCGTCCTAAAACCCGGAAGTAAGCTGCGCATGGGTTCCATCGACAAAAAAGCAATGGGATTTCTCCATAGGATTTTGGAAAATAGCTCGAAATAAGGTCTGTGGAAAACGAACCTGTTAGATGAATGCACGTTTTGTTCAGCCGGATAATATCCACATGTCTACCCTACTTTTATAATTTTCTAATCATAAATCTAATCGATAGATTTATGATCGATAGATTTATGATTAGCATAAGTTCGTTCATGATGGCTCATGTCAGTGATAGTGATGACATCGTTGCGAAATTATTAACCGAGTCATTTTCAAGATTGAGTTACAATGATAAATTGGAGTGGCAAAGGATCAGCTGCATGACCCCGCCATCAAGTGCTTCATCCAAAAGGACTGGAGGATGGACTTTGTGTTTAAGTGATATGATCATCAAAGGTAGGCCTAAGTCATTTTCAACGTGGGCCCCCGTGCCGACTTAATTCATTTGTAATTGTTACTTGGCTGTGGGTGCCCTGTCATGATAGGTGTTTATATAAATGGTGTTGTTTAGTGTGGTAGAGGGTCGCTGTCATTGATGCGTTTTGCACCCCGGGCCGTTGTTTTGATATTCCGCTGAAGTATACGCTGTGACGTAATAACTCTTCTTTTTTTTCGAGGGAAGGGGGGCCTAGGTATAAAAGTCACGGCTCGCCACTGACCTATAATATATAATAATTCTGACCTCAGAAAACGATAAATTAAAGCTTTAATTCCACAATGTGGGCGTAATGTGCGGAGGTATTTTTGCTGAGGCGCATATTTAAGAGTGTTTCGGTTTGCTGTGTAGTGTTAATTTTCTTTGTTATATTTATTTTTAAATATAAAGAACGATATTCATTTTCACCTTTTTTTAAATAACCATTTGTTATTGTTGCCGTTACATCTACACATCCACAGAGTTGTGTGTGTGATGGTGTAAGTCATGTTATACTGTGTTGAGAGAATAAATGAACTAAATGCTGAGTGTGTGTGCTCGCTGCACACACACACACACACACACACACACACACACACACACACACACACACACACACACACACACACACACACACACACACACAATAAGAATCATCACCGCTCTGTCCGTGCGCTGTCACTCACATGCGCTTTTCGCGTGTAATATGTCAATTATTCTCAATTATAAGGCTCATTATTACCATTTTATTTTATCTTTTATATTCATCACAACGTACTGTGATGTTACTAATAATGTTGTTTCTCAGCCCTAAAATAATAATCATAATACACAGTATCATAAACGTAGTCGACTAATCTCCTGAATTGAT
This sequence comes from Trematomus bernacchii, assembly GCF_902827165.1. Lineage (NCBI taxonomy): Eukaryota > Metazoa > Chordata > Actinopteri > Perciformes > Nototheniidae > Trematomus > Trematomus bernacchii. The sequence continues at coordinate 1,733,877 of NW_022987469.1, forward strand.
GACGACTGGTCGACCAGGAAAATCTTTAATATCCTAGGGCAGTCATAGTATTTATATTTTACACATTATGATTTAAATTTCAAATGTCAGATATGGCCATAAATTAAGAGACACTGCTTCAAACAACCCATCAGGACAGGAAGTAGTTAGACCCATCGTTACTGGTTACACTCTACAGTTAGTACCTTCTTCAGAATTGACTCTGGAATATCCTTCATTGGGGTTTAGCTACTAAAGGGACTCTCACCTTGGCTTTTAGTGATTGTGGTAGCGGTGATTCCATCCAATTTCTTCTTCTTCAGCCCATCTCGGATTTCTGACACTTGCGCGTTATAGGGGGACAGAATCACAATATTTTGCTGTTCGATATTGGCTTTAGTCACCAGCTTTTCAGCAATGTCAATCTGCAAAAGAAACCAGTAAAACAAAAATAAATAATGTTAACTATTACTATCAGGTGACTTTTACCCTTATATCTTTATATTGCTGTTTAAAATCAACAGGGAAACATGGGGTGCCCAATACAGTACCACTTTGATTCTCTCTTCCTCGTTGGCTTTGGAGTTCTCGTTGCCCTTAGCTGTGTTGACCACCAGGCTGACGGTCTTTCCTCTGATGTCCCCAAAAACGATCGGCATCGTCTTATTGTCAACACGCAGGACGCTGCTCGGCTGCTCCACTCCGGTTAACAGATTCCCCTCGTAAAATTCTTGCGACGGGAACTCGCATATTTCCTTATGCTATAAAGGCACATAATTGCTAGTTGGTGATTGCCACTTATAACACAAAAACTCAAGTTGGGTAATAAAACAGTAAGTACATATAGTTAGTGTAATTTATGGTGATTTTACAACAGCTAGGGGGCATGGTTATGGATGGGGCTAATACTAACTGTATTAAATAAGTCACCTCATGTGATAAGTGGATGAAGAGATGGATAGGGTAGAGGAGGACGCAAAAGATATAAAGTTATCCTGGGAAAATATATTATCCTCTACAGTAGGTGGCGTATGCACCTTATTAATAATAATGATTGCAACCTGTCATAAAACCCAAAATGGAAGAGACAGAGGAAGCTAAAAAACATCTAGGTTACGGTCGTATTGTCAGTTTAGTTTAGGAAGGTTCCTGACGGAGTGAAATGACCCGGAAGTACCTCAGTGGCAGCCATGATAAGAGCTGTTTGAATTCTCTAGATGAAAGAATAGAATAGGGAGGGATGAAACCCTCTTTAATGGTCACACATGCAGAGCACACAGCACACACAGTGAAATTTGTTCTCTGCTTTTAACCCATCCTAGTACCAGGAGTCTAGTACTAGGAGCAGTGGGCAGCTATTGTACAGCGCCCGGGGAGCAATGGGAGTGAGGGGGGGAAGGGGGATGTCCGGTGCCTTGCTCAAGGGCACCACGGCAGGGCAGGAGGTGAACTGGGACCTCTCCAAGTAGAAGTCCACACTCCATATTTTAGGTCTGGTCGGGGACTTGAACCGGCGACCCTACGGCTCACAGTCCAAGCCCCTACTGACTGAGCCACTGCCGGAAAGGAAAGGAGCTTTGAAACTTGGTGATATACACAGTTATAGATGTGAAGGCCTAAAACGTTTTTATAAATAAAATTGTATTGATTTTAAAATACTTTCAAACAATCATGTGGATGATTACGTGTGGACCGGAGGGTGACAACAAGTTTCACTTGAAGAATATATTTTTCACTGTTGTCCACGTCCATAAAGCCTGCATAAAACAAGACCATACGAACGCACGGTGCAAAATATCTAGGTGCGCTGACAGTAGTCCACTGTACGGCATATTGTGGTTTCCCCATGGCAGACGCACATTAATAACTGCTGGTGGGCATACATATGTTGGTTATAATGTAACTGCAACAAGATTAGAAGTTTTCTTTCTCATAATGTTAGGGTGATTGGAGGTCCTGCATGTTGTTCAGGGTGTGTTGCTTGATGCTAACTATATTTTCTGGTGGAAACATTCTTATTTTCAACCAATGAATGAATGATTGTTGTGGTGCTGTGTGTATTTGTACTTCCCATGTACAGTATTGGTGTTTATAAATGTTCTCACCATCCTGTACTGGGTGTCCAGCATCACGGCGCTCTTCTTATGCATCGTATGGTAACGTTCAAACAGAGACTTGGCCATCCCCAGCCTCCTCACATGCACATTCTTCACAATGGGTCGTAACTGTTTATGGTCCCCGATCAAAACAATCTGAAAGAGAAGATCTGACAGTGAATAACTAGTGTCACGAAATTGAAAGGCTTGGGGCTGAGGGGGGCACGAGTGTGCTCAAATCTGTCCAATTTATTTTGATAAGAGGAATACCTGGTGGGGGAACTAGAGTGTATGTATGTGTATGTATATATACAGTATATAATATATACATATGTGTATTTGTGTATGTATATATAATATAGGTACATGTGTATGTATACATATGTATTGTAAAACCCCATAACCTGAGTCTAAGCTTCAGCCTTATATTATATATATGATATTATTCCGTTTGTTTCAATCTGCCCTGGTAGTTTGTCATTTTGTTTGTGAAGTGAGACACATTGTCTTTTGACATGTAATTTAAGGGCAGTTTCATGAATCAAGGCCACATTCATCATTATCATACATACAGCATTAAGGACAGTGTAAGCGGAGAGCCAGAGCAGAATCATTATTGTTACATGTAAATGAAAACCCACCTTCTCTGGCCGGTTGCAGACTAATGGAATCAAGGCCTGGGGTTCAGTGGCCATTGCACATTCATCAATGAGGATCTGCCGTGCACTGACGGTCTTAGTCAGATTCGGGGTGGAAGACTGTGAGCATGTACACAGTATGATGTCATGCTGTTCAAACTCATATTTCCGAGCCTTTACCAGAAGTTTTTTGTATCTTGGAGGGAAAATAATAGATACAGTTAGTGCATTGCTACTCTGTTTTTAATCATTTTCCTCAGATACAGTACAAGGTATTCATTTTAATGTTTTAATATGTTTACGATTATCAATTTCTTCTGATAGTCATCTTAATGTGCTTTTGAGCTAATGCAACTAAATAACTACCAACCCCTATTTAATATTATAGAAAATTAATATTCTGACTAATATTAACTCATATAAATATTTGTTAGTAATCAGGCTTGTTCATATGAGAAACTAATCTTCATCTGAACTTACTCTTTCACTTCTTCAGCAGGCAGCTTTTTTCCTTTTTCCAGGGCAAGTTTAATGCGTAGATCAAAATCTTTTATTTGACCTGAAGAAGGGTTAGTGTCCTCCCGCATGCGGTGATGCAGAGTGATGCTCCTAGAACCATATAAATATGCCATTGTTAGTCACTAGTAATAGATTATTTTTGTAAAATGTTTTGGTATGATTACAATACCTGAGCTCTGGTTTGGCACGCTCTTGGCGGGTTGACCTCCGGGAAAACTGCAGAGCGCAGTCTGGATAGGGGTAATCAAGCATCTCCACTTGTTGGCTGTAGAACCTGAGGGGCCTTAGTCTGTCCCCAAACCTCAGTAGGTACTCTGTGGAACAGTAGAAAAAACATGGCTCAAGTTAACAGAAAATGTTTGCTGAAAAATCAGCAGAGAAACAAAGGAACTTGCCTGCAACAACATCAACAGACTTGTTGGATGGGCCGCAGTAGAGAATAACTTGTTTCTTTTTCTCATCCCTTGGGTCAACATTAGTCCGTGGGCTCTTAGCGTTCAGCTCAAAGAAACCGAACACTATCTTCACACCAACGACTGTCTTTCCCGTCCCTAAGAGACAAATGAGAAAATGGCTTAACACTTTACAGAAAAGATGAAGCATCAGGGTGAGTATCAGTTCCAGCTCTTACCAGGTGGTCCCTGTATAATTGTGAAGGTATTATTTAGAGCTTTCTCCACAGCAATATGCTGACTCTGGTTAAACTGCGGCAGTCCATACGGTAGCTCTTTCCTCTGGTGGTTCCACATTGGTTTTACTGCAAAGACAACATTATGAGTATGTAAGTCGCTTTGGATAAAAGCGTCTAACAAGTGACATGTAATGTAATGAATTGTTTTTAGCAAGCACGAGTGAAGCTACTGAATTATACTTTTTCGCAAAGTATAATGTGTGTTCAGTTTATTTATTCTAATGGTTGACTTGAGACAAATAGTTAAAGTCTATGCAACTATGTACTGCTGACTCATTGTCCGGCAGTGGCTCAGTCAGTAGGGGCTTGGACTGGGAGCTGTAGGGTCGCCGGTTCAAGTCCCCGACCAGACCTAAAATGTGGAGTGTGGACTTCTACTTGGAGAGGTCCCAGTTCACCTCCTGCCCTGCCGTGGTGCCCTTGAGCAAGGCACCGGACATCCCCCTTCCCCCCTCACTCCCATTGCTCCCCGGGCACTGTACAATAGCTGCCCACTGCTCCTAGTGCTAGACTCCTGGTACTAGGATGGGTTAAAAGCAGAGGCCAAATTTCACTGTGTGTGCTCTGCATGTGTGACCATTAAAGAGGGTTTCATCCCTCCCCAATTCTTCTTCTTCTTCATGGACATACCCTCTTTTGGAATGTGTTTTCCAAGTGCTATAGCCTTGACAAGGTCACATGCATTCGGAATGTTTTCCACAGCCTCTTCTTTCCGGCTACAAAAGGAAAACATAAAAATGTATGTCAGCAGTTTAATCTAAAGCTGAAGAAATTGTCAAACAGCATATAACCGCAATGTCAATGCAAGAAAATAACAGATGAAAAGCCAAACTCTAAGCCATGTTACACAGATAAAGTCAAAATGAAATACACTTACATGTCAGGCAGAGACTTTGGGATTATTTCAACTGTGAAAGAAGTGTTTTTCTGAAAGACACAATCAGGAATGTTCTTCATCGGCAGGTGATGGACATAGAACTCCACTTCACTTCCTTCATTTGGAGGTTTTTTTTTTTTGTTCTGCTTTTACTGTGACACCGTGGGCCACCCATGTGAACACTCTTGGGTCCGCCAGAGCAGAATGTTCCGGGGTTGAAGGTAGCGTCAAACCTCTTTTCCGTATGCACAGTAAGCACTTTGAAAGGTTACATTCAATGGCCCATTCAGTGATGCATGCAATAGGTAAGAAGAAGCTTCCTGTTAGGCGACCTTCCTGCTTTTGACGGAAGTTTACCACCAGGTTCTCAATGACTATGCTGTCACTGTCATCCACTGCAGTGGAAGCAGATTCCATTTTACATAACGGTTTCCAGATCTGTACATACTCATTGGTGTCTCTATACAAGATTTTTGATGGTTCCTCTGCATATTTGGCGAAGCATGCGATAGCGCTGTGCACATGGTCCACACAGATCTCAAACCTTGGTTTAATGCGCACCAGCTGAACAGCAGGCGAGTTGTAACCTCTTCTTACCTCAGTGGTCATTTGGATCTGAAGGGTGTCCCCTCTCTGCAAACGCAAAGCGATGTCGACCTCATGCTCACTTTGTTCCTCCTGCTCCTCAGAGTCACATGACTTTGATTTGGGAGGTGGCATTTCAGACGATTGTGGCAGAATAATTTGTTTTTCCAGCTGCTTAGTATTAGCTTCCATTGTGAGAGACTTTGCATGATCCCAGTTTCCTTGGTCAATTGCTTCAACAGTGGCTTTCCATGTTGTCAGTGGAAGCTCAACGCAAGGACCATAGTCTGTCATTTGCAACTCTTTGTGGATTTGCATGTTGTCAACTGCATAGACCCGCCTTTTCCATGTAAGAGTGACACAGTCATTTTCTTCATCAAAAATGGGTTGGTCACACAATTGTAAATCCTTGTACATAACTGATACACTTTCTCTAAATATGTTCTTGTTAAAAGGAAATGCCACTGGAACACTGTCTCTGCTGGGACTCCCAACAAAGGCTAGCTTTGAAGCACTTTGTTTTTTCATGCTCACTGCATAGGAGATCTGCTCTGCCTTTTGTTCATACTCCTTGGCATTCTTGACGTTGTCCTCAGATTGACTACACAAAGTTGCAATCTCGGGAGTAGTGTATTGCGCTCTCCGGTCATGTATGACGGAGTGCAAAAGTCTCTGCGAGATGAGGTCCATGTACCGCCGTATTGGGGAGGTTGCTTGTGTGTAAGAATCTACGTTCAGAGCATAATGCCTAAACACTTCTCTGGAGTGGGAGCTGGAACATATGACTTTAGCTTTACTAAAACATTTTCTGAACTGATCAACGACTGGTTGGAGAGGAGGATGGATGTCATCTGCCGCAATAAGGTCCACCATCTTGTCAATATCATCTGCTCTGGCAGCTGACTGGATATCTTCCCACACTTCTGTCAGTATGCGAATGTTTTCACAGTTTGAGGGTTGTTCGTCAACTCCTTCAACTTTGTGCCGCACATGAAAGGATAGAGGAATTAGTTCTCCGCATTTCGCCTTGAAATCTTCTATCTTTTCACAATCAGGTTTTAACTGACAGCGAAGGGGTGTGCAATCCAAGGTTTTGTTTGAGTCAATCAAATCCTTTGATGCAAGTGTATTAAATAACACACTCAGCTCTTCAACCATCATATTGGCTTTACGCTTTCCTGGCAATCTCTTATCATCAGGTTGAGAATAAGCCCAATCTGAGCCCAGTCTGTCCTTCCTTCGAGCTTTTGCAAAACGATAAGCCACTGTGACACAGTCTTCTACAGAGTCAAATGCAGGTCCCTCTCTATACCGGTCAGTGATTATGGCCTCTGCCTCGTCATAAGACAACTGCCTGTTAGACTTGATCCCTGACAGCTGGAGTTTGTGCTTTCCAATGATCTCATTTGTTTTCTTGTTTACTTTGAACATTAATGATACCACCCTGCGTTGTTTGCCATCTGACAGAAGACTGAAGGTTCCAGTGCTGAACTCTTTGGGGAACATGTGCACAGGGTCTACACTGCCGCAGTAATATGTAGTACCACGTTGTTCTGCCTCCTTATCCAATTCACAACCTGGGATCACAAAGCTTGCCACATCTGCAATGTGGACTCCCAACTCATACTCATGCTCTCCAATCTCCCTAACACTGATGGCGTCGTCCAAGTCTTTTGCTTCTTTGGGGTCAACCGTGAAAGTGATCATATGGCTTAAGTCCTCTCTGTGTGTCCCGTCTTCATCTTGTGAAAAGAGACCCTCGTCTGGATTACATGTATTGGGTTCAACTTTGAATTCTTCATTCAGGATCCGTAGTCCGTCAACCAAAGAACTTCCAATAGGAAGAATATCTATGACGTTCCCTAATGGAATATAACAATTTTCTTTCCATCCAATTATTTGCACCACAAATACATTGTTCTGTTTGAGCTTTTCATCAAGATGTTCAAATGCTGCAGTCGTCCACTGACCATTCATTTTCTCCCATATTGGAATGCAGTTACGTTTTCTCTTGCTGATCAGTATGCATATTTTAGGGGCAGATTTTGCAATAGGTATCATCGTTCTTTTGATAAATGTTTGTTCAGAATGTTGTCTTGGTTTGCTGTGATCCTCATCCTCAAGCAGACACACAAGAACGCGGGCTGATTCAGATTGCTTGGTGATGCTGATCACCTTCGCTGTTTGTAAGACCACTTCGTCTCCAGTGAAGGTCTTACCCATGTTATCTCTTCCTTTGATGCGTATTCTTGAGGTGGGGTTTGTCAAATGGTACAACATAACCTTTGTTATATGACTCCCTGACCAACTTTCCGTGCTTGTACATCCCTGGATATTTCAAAAGATCTGCATCAACATCACTGATATTGTATGATGATCTTGACCTATGGTTGTTGAAGTCTTTACATTTCCACTTGTCCTCATCCAAATTGTCTTTTTTCAGGAGTTCATAGTCATCTTTCAACTCTTGAAGAATTGCATCACTGAGAGTGCTGCTCTCATCAACATGTTCAGGCTTCTGAAACCTTGTAGTTTCCATGACATCTTTCATGAAGAAATCCTTGGTGAAATGCTTTGGTGTGACACTGTTGTTGCTGATGCAATGATCTATGTAGCTCTTCCAGACCTTTGAGCAGTTCCCAAAGCAACAGAGGGCAGCAGCATCTCCAACCACAACCACCTGGGACTGAGCTCTGGTCATTGCAGTGTTCAACACACGTGCATCATTGAACAGCTCCAGACCAGGTAGGTGAGATGTTTTCAGGCTGTCACGTGTTTGCACAGCTGTCATTATAACTGCCCTGAACTGTTTACCTGTAAACACATGAAGACGATGTGTTTTATGTTAAATGACAATGATATGGAAAGGGTAATATAAATATATACGGTATATAATAACGGTCAAACAGGTGTGCAGGGTTGGCACAATCAATGTCTAACAAAAAAGGATAATCATCCAGGAGTTCTTAAAGCGAAACTAAATTACCTTGGACATTTGCAAGATTCTCAACATGGACTTCATTGAGGCCTCTTTTTGAAAGTGCTTTCCTCATTTGCCAGACCTATGAATCACATGAAAAAAGTCAGATAATTAAATAATTACAACTCAACGAAAAAATACATTGAGATATTACTTGATGCAGAAGTCTTTGATAAATATTTTATGTAAACAATATATTCATCTCAATCTTAAAAGTTACCTGACATCCGTCTGATAGAATGCAGATTGAGCTTGGGTCCTTTGGCCCCCATGTCAATGGCCACTGTTCGAGAACCTCTTTCACTGCTTCAGCCACTTTGACAACTTCTTCTTTGTTACACCAAGACATAGACCCAGTGTCCAAGAGACATTCTCCCCTGACATGGTGAAACTTTAAGGCATTGCCATTTGCAGGAGGCGGAACATTTCCTTTAGCTTTGATAACGTCATTCTTACCGACGTAGAAATTGGTGGACACAAACTCCACAATCTCTTTGGTTGAGCGGTAGTTTTCACTGAAAATGATTCTACTATTCTGGGCAGCATCACACTTTTGGCCTTGATAGTAGTGGAAGAGGCGATTAAGGAGTGTGTGATTTGCACGGTGATGATCATCAACTGAGAAAAGCTTGGGTCCCATTTGCATGTGATCTCCAGCCAAAACAACTCTGGTTTGTGGACCAGCAAGGCCAAGGGCCATCAAGGCTTCACATTCAAGCATCTGAGAGGCTTCATCAATCAGTATGTGGGTAAAATATCCCTCTGGGAGATTTAGGTCATGAAAATGTCTTGCCATTGTTGTGGTTGTTATAACTATTTTGTGGCGATCAAGAGCAGCTTTTGTAGGTGGTAAAAAAGACTGTTTGTCTTCCGAAAGCAAGCAGTATTTCAAAGTGATCTCATCTGTGGCAAACAAAGCTTTCCCTTGTTTGTTCACTTTTATTCGAATTGGTCTCGTTCCATCATCTTTCTTGTTGATGAATGGATGGAAGTGATCTCTGACGTACAGATCTGCAGAACTGAAAGGAAAAAAAAGTTAATGTTGGTGCTATTTTTTGAAAACATACTTTAGGCAGTACAGCTCAGAGCAATGAGCATGACTCGATTAACACTTTGAAAGTAATAAAAGGTCCACAAAAATCTGTTTTAATTTATTAAGGAATCAGTATATTATTCAAACATTTAGAATAATTGTCATTACCTGTTGGTGTGGGTGCAAATAAGCACTTTGTTGTGAGGCAGCTTACACAGCTCTCGGGCTGCTAAAGCAAGGGTGAATGTTTTCCCAGTTCCAAATGGTCCGTAGATGAGGAGTGGTGCTGAATATTTCTGGACATTGGAGCTTCCTGTGATAAAGTCAACTGCTGACTGCTGCTTTGGGTTGAGCTTCTCATGTTTGATGTTATTCACAGGAACTCCACAGTGTTTAAGGTCTGGCAACACTATTTTTGTATCAGGAAGGAGATCTATGGCCTTGTGCATGGTGCAGAAGCTGTGGCGATTGAGCTGGAACTGCACCTCCATTTGATACGACTCATTGCTTCTGAGTGTAAGATCAGAGCAACACTTCTTAGACAGTTGCAAATACATGGTGTTCTCACTTGTTTTGTCTTTCAGTATGCTGGCTTCATAGACCTTGGAGTTTTGACTACTTTCAGATAAAGGGGCTATCAGGGCAGACTGGATGCTGCGTTTCAGTGCCAGTCCCTCAGGGGTGTCTGGAGTGAGCCTACAAGGAATGGAGACAGCACAGAACAGTTCTCCCCGAGGAGCCATCATGCCAAACTTTGTACTGTTCAACGTCTCCGATGTTGTAATTTCTCCACAAACATTTAACCTAAAGAAAATCAGAAAACAAGCTTAGAATTTGTAAATAGTTGCAAAATCCAAACATGATAAAAGGAACTCTCTACGGCAGGGGTGGGGAACCTCCGGCCCCCGGGCCGTATACGGCCCGCGAGACCATTTGGTACGGCCCTCGAGGTAATTTATAAACACACACAAAAAAGAAAAAAATTAAAGAAATCTAGACCGCAAAAAAATTAAACAAGCGAGTGCCTGTTTTTCCTGGCCACGGTCAGGGTTCTTGAACACAACACGAGCCTAACGTGTCATCACGTGATATATGTCTGGTCTGACAGGGGTGCAGTTCTGACGGAGAGCACCAGAACATCGCTCCGGCACTTCCAAAAATTGCAGTACCCATAAGCCATACACATGCCGCAGTTTGTGCGTGGCTGTGTCTTTAGTTGAAAGCCCAGTGGCGATCTGTTCATCTGTCATACTGATCATACAGTCAATAACTTTGTTGTTATTAGCATCTGGTTAGCTAGCTATGCTAACGAATATAAGAAGCTTTTTCTCCAACCAGTGAGGTAAAGGCACATCTATATATGATCATTAGTTATAAAAAAATAAGAGAATAAAGTAAACCGGTATAAAATACTATATGACAGTAAAACAAAGTTGTTATTAATAAACAAGAATACAGTTTGAAAGGGGAGTGATTTGTAAAATATCCATAAAGAAAATCTGCTTACAGTTCTGTTTCATATGGGTGTTGAGAGATGTATCCATAGATCTCCTAATGTTGCTCTCAAAGTGCACCAGATTGATGCTTTTAACTTCAACATTTAAAAAAAATCTTCCCGGGGGAGCACGCCCCCCGGACCCCCCTAGAGGAGGTTAGGTCCCCCCCCCACTTAAATCTTGTCCACATGGATAGGAAACTAAATACATTTGCACACATCTTGTGTCCATATCTTTCTGTTGTGGTGGTCATGCCACACCGTGCACGTGCATGCATGCGCGAGTCATGGTAAGATATCTGGATTAAGAGGTTGCTTTTTCTTTGCACAGCATGAAAGAAAGGTGAAATGAATGGGCTGTGATTTTAGTATTTTTAAGCAGAGGTCAATAATTTGTACGGCCCTCGGAGGATGTTGAAAAAATTGAAATGGCCCTTGAGAGGAAAAAGGTTCCCCACCCCTGCTCTACAGGAAAGCACATTACCTTGAAACAATCTGGTCCTCTGCCCGTTCCTCATCGTACAGGAACTGGTGCATTCTTTCTTTGTAGTTGTCACTGTTCAGAGGTGTTTGGCTGCTGTAGGAGGATTTATACAGAAAGCTAATCTGAGGAGGCTTGTACTTCTTTAACAGTTTCTCCTGTTCTTCTGTCCTGGACGAACATGGGATGATAACCCGGTTTCCTCGATGCCAGCGCTCAGCAGTTTGAAAGGTGTATCCAAACGTCACTGTTGGTTGTTCAACGTCATCCAATGACAGCTTGCCTACTCTAACCCGGAGTTTCTTCAAGAGCACTGGTCTCATGTCAAAATCTAGTACTAACCACTGGTCGTACAGGCCTGGGTTGATGGATGTGAAAGACACGGTGATGTCATAGGTCATGTCGTCAGTGAGAAAGGGTTCACCGGGGGAGTAGATGCAGGGCACTGAGCTGATGTCGCCGAGCGTATAGGAAGCTCCTGGTTCTTGCTTTAGCAGCGCCACGTGCACGAGCTGTCTCTGTACATACAGAAAGTGGCTAGTAAGCAAACTACGAACAACATTTCTCAGACATGAAGGAATACACATTTCTATAGGATAAAGATTATGTGAATACTACAAAGATACTAAGAAGAGTAACTAGGGTAATAGTTTAACACAGCATTCTGATTAAGGGCTTTTTATATATTATATTGTATAGCTATAGCTCACAATGGGCTGTAGTTCCTGATAATTAGTTTTCAACTGGACCACAAGGTTTAAATTTAGAGATATACTATATATCAGTGGCGAACCGTCAGGGCCTTCAAGGTATTCGGAGAATACCCTGGAACACTCAGATAAAACAAACAAAAAATCGATTTAATTATATAAATAAAATGTAATAAAATGAATAAATGAGAATCGTATCTGTGTTGTTGATCTGTAATATCACAGTGTTACGTTGATTTGTTTGTCCTTCTCGGACCATGCATTACGCATTTCAGTGGTTTTGTGTTAGAAAACAAAGCAACCAATCAGATCTTGTTCTGGGTCTCTGGGTAGAATATCCGCGGCGGCGGCGGGGGGTGTGTGTGTCTACAGAAGGTCCAGTTGTGATAGACACAGTTCGCCACTGCTATATATAGAGGTTTCAATGTAAACTGGAACCATCCTGTTCCACTCATACACCTTTTATTCCAAGCCCATTACTGCATTCCAATGATCACTGCTATCTCAGTGTCATTCAGGAATATACACTGTTTTGCATGGCGGTTAGTTCATTATTCATCGTGATAATTCACATATTAATAATACCATGCAACTAATTATTTTGCACAGTGCACACACACGCACACACACTACAGCAAATGTGTAAAGGGCACAAAAACACAGTTTGCTGTGTCTGTATAAAGCAGCAGACATTTCACATAGGAAAACAAACCAACCTCAATGCATTGAAAAACATGGTAAACATCTGACCTCTGTTTCAACTTGGAAGTTCCATCGCAGTGTTTCATTGATCTGCTCACACTCCACAGTTAAATCTCCGTCACAAGAGATGCTGACATCGTTGACTTGCTCTGATAACTGTAACGTTCGAGATGGTGAATTACAAATATGGTATTTAAGGAACTGAGAATATATAGTAATAAATACAAAACATGTATGAAGTGAATTATCTAATTGCATTTCTTATTTCTTACTAAGTCACTCATTTGTACAACTGTTTGTTGTAACTGGATGAAGTCTAGGCATCTCTGTTCCTGAAATGAAAGGGAGCATTCTACAGTGGTGCGAGTCCTGGGGAAGCGCACATCACTATAATTACATGATACCCTTAGATTACTGTCTGTGGCAGGTCTATATATACCCATAATGCACCAGGTTCAAATTCAGTAAAGCACCAGACACCGACTGCGTATGACCTGTGTTATCTCTCCCTTAGCATTTGAAGGAAACGCCTAATCCTGTCCAGTTTATTTCTGTGTTGTGTCTTATGTGCAAAGGTACAACAGTCTGGCAGTCTGTATTAATGCATTAAAGGCTGGATTTAAAGACTTTTAGATGACTGAAAAAATCTGAACAGAATTAGATAATGTGTCAAATACTTATACTCACTATGTGTACTTCATTACTGCTGTTTTTGTATTCCTCCAGCAGCTCCAGGTTATAGTTCATGAGACCCTGGTCTCCGATGCTCTGTCTGATCTCCTCCTCCTCTGCAGCTCGCATCAGCCACTCCTTCAGCTCCTCCTCAGAGTGAGCTTTGGGGCACTTGGTGCCGTACTCACATGTTTGTGGTCTAGGATGAAATTGACTTTTTTTAATCGTACTATAAAAAGAATATGGCTATATTTTGCACATTTTTCTCAGGAGGTTTATACTAATGTGAATTATAGTTACTTATTTGTTACAGGATAAAACAGACAAAAGTAGGAAAGCCCCAAAAAACGATAAATAGTTTTGGTAATGTAAGGCATTTTTGCTAAAACAAATGAGTTCTGATTGTTTAACACAACCTGACATTTCTTAAGACAAAAAAGTGTAATGTGAACAGTTGTATGCCTCAGATGATCATTTACACATGTGCATTACAGCTTACAGATCACAGTGTACAAAAACATTTAGTCCCCGGTATCTGGAACTGAACTATATAGTATTTACTTTATGATCAAAACTCTTGTCAAAATGTTGTCAAGATCTAGAAATGATTTTACACTCATTTCCACATCTGTGTAGTAACCCTGACACACCACAAACTAAAGTTATATGGATAACATGTGTCTCTTTTTTTCCAGCATAGAAGACGTACAGAACAACCAAAAAAAGGAGAAAATAAATAAAACAAACACACCAGACATGACAGGAATACTAACAAATCATATATAATATCAAAATAATAATAATAATAATAAAAAACATAGGTTAAGAAAAAATACAAAACTAATAATCATAAAAAGTTGTGTAAATATATATATAATTAAACTTAAATAAAAACGATTAGAAAATAAATCATATTAAAAAAAACTCAAGGTGCAAATAAACCCAGACTACCCGTACCCTCCCCTCAGTGACACCCCTGATCTACCATGTGTTTGTTTACCTCTCGCAGAGCCAGAACTCAGCCCGGTGGTTGTGTGGGGGCTGCCGGCCCCTCCACCTGGTGGTGGTGTCCTCAGAGAGCAGCCGGGCGTGCTCCAGAGAGGAGCAGTGCTCGAAGAAGCTCTCTGGGGAGGAGAGCACCAGCAGGCACACTCTGCAGTACATGGAGACCGGCCGCTGCTCCGTCAGCTGCTGCTCCGTCAGCTGCTGCTCCGTCAGCTGCTGCTCCGTCAGCTGCTGCTCCGTCAGCTGCTCCATCAGCTGCTGCTCCGTCAGCTGCTGCTCCGTCAGCTGCTGCTCCGTCAGCTGCTCCGTCAGCTGCTGCTCCGTCAGCTGCTGCTCCGTCAGCTGCTGCTCCGTCAGCTGCTCCTTCAGCCGCTCCGCCTGCCGCTGCTCCGCCTGCTGCTGCCGGCTCAGCTGCAGGACATAAGGTCGCACGGAGACCCCGCCGTGCTCCACCCTCCACACGGCCATCTCCACCTCGCTGTGCGCAGCCTGGCAGCGGCCCGCCTGGTGCCAGCAGGGCTTCCCCTCCGTCACATGACTGCAGAACTCAAAGTGACAGTTCTGGGGGAGAGGGCGCACCTGGCTGTAGACGTGCTTCCTCTTATTCTCTGACAGGTGATGAACTAGGACTGGGTCCCAGGGGTGCGCTGCATCTGCTGAGCAAGAGGGAGTCCATCTCTTGGTTGTTAGTTGTTGTGGCTTGTCATTGAAGCAGCGTTTGCAGAGCTCGATGAATTCACCTGGAAACTGCTGGAGAACCCTCTCAGCTGTACTCTCCGGTGAGATTGAAATCGGTTCAGACTCAACTACAAGTCGGATGAACTCCTCTCTACCAATGTGTTTGTCCTTCACATAGTTCCACAGAGTGGCCTCCTCATCGCTTCTGGCATAGGTGCATGTCTGCCCGTGCTTTGTGCACCCAGAGCCCTCCACAAAGAACTGACACACTTGGTAAAAGACATTTCGACCACATGTAGGCCGCTCAGAGACAGGCCTCCAGAGGTCACAGGCTTTGTCTTTGGCTAAAAGAAGATTTCTCCTGCACTTGTGACTCACTGACTGAACTGTGTATGATATTTCCTTCTCTTTGACAGAACACAGATCACACACAGCCTTCAGATCTAGAGCTGGCAGGTCCCTCAGAGACTCAGAGTGATCAGGCGGATCCGCTCCTCCCTCAGACTGAGCTACAAGGTTACAGAGCGACACATGGTTGATCCTGTGACACTTCTCAAATGTCCAAACATCAGCTTCCTCATCACTTCTGGCAAAGGTGCACCGATTCTTGTGGTACGAGCAGCCTTGACCCTCCTTAAAGAAGTAACACACCTCATACCGAACGGGGTTGGGAAACGTGGGCCTCTTTGACACAGGCCTCCATTTGCTGCCACATTTGGCTCTGCAGAGCAGGAGGTTGCGTGCACACTGGTGTTGAACTGGTTTTAACCTGTAGGTAATTTCTTTCTCCTCGACAGAGCATTTAGTGCATACAAGTTTGAGGTCATATTTTGTTGTAAGAGGAGCAAGGTTGGCGGCTGACATGGTGATACACTGAGTCACCAGCTGCAGTCAACATGTGTCATGACCTTGCACATTGTAGAAATATGCCCAGAGTTTAAGCAATTTCTATGTTTTCATGTGTGTTGCATTCAGTCCCAATAGACCTGATTAACAAAGTCACTAACGGGCCTCTGAGAGAATGAGGGAGGATTAACTTCATAAATGTCAAACCGAAGGCCAAAGTGAAGAAATGTGGAGCTGAGCTTGAATATGTCTGAAACATAAAACAGAAGAGAAGACAGCATGATGAGAAGAGCGCTCAATGTCTTCAATTCAATTCAGAAAGCCATTTAGTCACGTATATTTCCGGCAAATATTATAGAACCACTTAGTCTGTTTATCTGCTGAATCATTTAAATAGTCTGGCTTTCAAATTTAAAGTCTAGACACCAATGAACGAAACAAATATTTTCTTTTCTTGGCATTTGCAATGTGGTCTGAATTCTGATTACAATATGGGCCAGACCTTCTCATTGCTCCGATCCAAAGAGTTCTGCTTGAATTTACACCTGCATTACATGGCTGTCCTCCTGATAGGATATCTGTACAGATTACATCTTAAAGCCAGGTGTAAATGGGGTCACACATTACACTTTATATTTGTTTTTATCCATTGAGGAAAATAGATAGAAGGCTTATTGTTTTTTATATAATAATTCAATATTAGGACAGATAAATGATGCAGACAAGGTGGAGGAAAACAATAGGCAACAGGTCAGAATGCAGTTTATAATGCAGAGAGCCTTCCTGTGGGGTACTCTATCATCCTGGTCAAAGACCTCAGATATCACGGCAAAATAACTACAAACTTATGATAAACATGCTCCAACCCAAAACGATAAAAAGATAATTTCAAGTCTTCAGTGTAGGAATCCATCGTCACCCACAGAGGCCGAACATACCAACAATGAAAAGAAAGAAACAATTGTACATATACTGATTTCAATAATATCCACCATAACAACACTTTAAAATAGTGTAAATAAATAATATATTTTTTTATTCTAGGAACACATATTATGTTGTATTATTACTCCTATTTAACAGCACTATATTATTAGCAGCAGTGGTATAATGTTAATAAGTACATTTACTCAATTATTTATTTTATTTTATGCTACTTTATACACTCCACTATATTTTGTGAGCATTTATGTTACATATTTATGTCCTGGTTGCTTTGCAGATTTAGGTTCTTCTTAATACAAAATATAAATCAACTAATACATTATCCTATATTATGAAACGTCCAGCTACCTAGTTGTAGATGGAGTCATTCAAATAAACCCCACTTTTACTGAAGTGATAACACATAAATGCACCAATCATTTTGATAAAGTAATTTAAAACATATAGTGCTTAAATTGGCCATTCTGCATGGTGAGTACTGTTACTTTTGGTACTTGAAGTATATTTTGATGCTGACAATTTTGTACTTTTACTTAAGTACTGTTTAAATTGAGTACTTTCACTTGTAACAGAGTATTTTTATACTTTAGCATTGCTACTTTGACAAGGTGGGAAGTAACTAAATACATTTACTCAAGTACAATTTTGAGGGACTTACCTCAAATATATAGTATTTCCATTTTATGCTACTTCATACTTCTACCCGACTACGATTCAGAGGAAAATGTTGTACTTTTACTCTACTACATTGTATTTAATACCTTTAGTTACTTTGGATGTGGATGAATGATGTGAAATCTAATCAAGTGTTAAATCAGACTTTAGTTCCACCTGGAGTAAATCCACAAGCTACCCTGCAGTATACAAAGTCATTCAAACTAGCTGCACCTTTACCAGCTTTGAGAACACTTTCATGATCAATCATTATAAAAAATATCATATATATTATTCTGAAATGGACCAATCTGCACTTTTACTATTGGAATTTTGAGTATAATTTGATGCGGATATTGTTCTACTTTTCCTTGAGTTACATTTTGAATGCAGGACTTTTATTCTAACCGAGTATTCCTACACTCTGGTACTTCTACTTTTACTGAAGTACAAGGTCTGGCCGGGTACTTCTACTGTTACTCCCTCGTCTGATGAGCAGTATTCTGCCTCTAAATGTCAGGAGGTGCCTCTGCATGGAGCTTCCAGCGTCAGTCCACCAGAGGGCGCAGCTGAGCATGTTCCTGGTGCAGCACACCATTACATGACATGTTACTTGTTAGACGCTTTTATCCAAAGCGACTTACATACTCAATACTGTGGACAATCCCCACAGGAGCAATTTGGGGTGAAGTGTCTCAGGGACACAACGACATGCTGACTGCACTGTGGGGTTTGAACCTGTGCTCCCTTGATCCGAACACCAACGCTCTATCCACTGCGCCACACGCCTCCACACCCTCAGCATGATGTCAGCGACAAGAGAATAAACAATGGTTTGAGGTGTAGGTTTTCTACCGGTAAATATGCCTTTAAATATGCCCCTAAAGACGATTCAGTTATTACTGATTCAAAAAAACATGTCTACAAATGTGTCCTTTACTGTCTGACGAGTTTATTTCAACAGGATTACTGCAACTACTGGGATTTCCACTACTACTACTACTACTACTACTACTATTACTACTACTACTACCACTATTCCTATAAATAAATATGATAATCACAATGATAATCGCAGTGACAACAACAACAACAATAATAATAGTAATGAGCGTAATTAGGCAGCTCCTCATAAGTGTGTATTTGCAGGATCTTCCATGTTATCTCAAATCATTTCTCTCAACGCTTCATTGAAATATGAATAAGTAAATGTTCGCA
Organism: Trematomus bernacchii; assembly: GCF_902827165.1. Taxonomy (NCBI): domain Eukaryota; kingdom Metazoa; phylum Chordata; class Actinopteri; order Perciformes; family Nototheniidae; genus Trematomus; species Trematomus bernacchii. The sequence goes on from NW_022987469.1 coordinate 1,752,681, forward strand.
ATGATCGCATGCACTCACCTCCCGCAGCTCCTCTCGCGGTGACCGGGTTCTGTCTCTCTCGGTGACCGTGTTCTGTCTGCAGACTTAACTTTCGTTTCCCATGCTTTGCGTCACAGCTTCAGATGACAGGCATGCGCTCTGTGCACGCGCATCACTCCTCTTCCTCATGTGAACAACAGTTTGTGAATCTGCATACTGTGTTGCAGGAAATGTGTCTTTGGCACTGGCAAATAAGATTAAATAAGCAGAGGCGGTGTTGTGGAGAAACCTCTGAAGTTGAGCCGGATGTTTTCGAGATCTTCACAACACCAAGTTAACACATATTTTACATTCAAAAAAATCAACAGAGTCAAAAGAGTTCCAATAGAATATAGTTTACTGAAGATTCAACAAAGTACAGCAAACATGAGTCAGTTCATGAAGTGACTCATACACATCTCTTATCAGTTGTTTCGCCTTCTTATATGTCTCTGTGTGTGTGTGTGTGTGTGTGTGTGTGTGTGTGTGTGTGTGTGTGTGTGTGTGTGTGTGTGTGTGTGTGTGTGTGTGTGTGTGTGTGTGTGTGTGTGTGCGTGTGTGTGTGTGTGTAGCATACTTCTCTTTCATCCCAGTAACAGTCTAATTAGTGGAGTATGGGATGGTCTCAGGTCTCAGGCTCTCCTTTTTGATCTTGACTTTCTCCATTACGTAAGACACCATTATTTCTTCCACCATCCTGAATCTCTCTGAATCTTTATCTACACCAGTGTCTGTCTTTGGACTCAAGGATCCCATCAGCAGGACATTTCACAGATAAACAGTTAGAGCTTTCAAAGGATAGGGTTGTTATATAATCTGTCCCATACTCTCAAAAGATATCACACAGTGGGAGAAGTACTCAGATCTTGTACTTTAGTAAAAGTAGAAGTACCAGAGGGTAGGAATACTCTGTTACAGGTAAAAGTTGTGCATTGCAAATGTTACTTAAGTAAAAGTACAAAAGTATGATCATCAAAATATAGTTAAAGTAGCGAGAGTAAAAGTAGTGATTGTGCAGATTGGTCCATTTCAGAATAATATATATGATATGTTTTATAATGATTGATCATGAAAGTGTTCTCAAAGCTGGTAAAGGTGCAGCTAGTTTGAATGACTTTGTATACTGCAGGGTAGCTTGTGGATTTACTCCAGGTGGAACTAAAGTCTGATTTAACACTTGATTATATTTCACATCATTCATCCACATCTGTGAAGTAACTAAAGGTATTAAATGTAGTTGAGTAAAAGTACACCATTTACCTCTGAACTTTAGTGGAGTATAGCATAAAATGGAAATACTCAAGTACTCAAAATTGTACTTAAAAACAGTACTTGAGTAAATGTACTTAGTTACTTCCCTGCTCTGAAATTCAGATTCAGATGACTTTATTGTCTTTACATTTACATACAATGGAAATGTGTCTTTGGCACTGGCTAATAGGCTAACATCACACTCACCACACACAGCACAACATTCAGACACACAAAGAGTGGTTTGTTCTTCCATGGCTTGGGTCCATTCAAATATCAGTTGAATGAAAAATAAATCATTAACTATACATTCAAATGATTAGGTGATGGTGTTGGTGGCAGAGTGTCCTAAGAAGGCACACATCCATGATGCCACGACGAATCCCTCGTCACACTTTAATGTTAAATGTTAGCATGTTAGCATTTGTACTGCCTGCACATCCTTATGCATAATTATAACATAAGGTACAAAAAACCCCGTATTTTCTTAGATTGTTATGTTAGCACCACCAGATACCAAAGCAAGTTCTTTGTTTGTGTAAACGGGCCGGGCATACACCTGATTCTGATTCTGATATGCCAACTGTTGGATGATGCACATCAGCACGTTCAAATCCAATAGTTGTTAGTTGGCATCCAAGCACATTTCTATTAGCATATACAGCATTTATCTACTGCAATGGACTTCATGCGTTACATGGAACTTTGTATTACTGTATAATCATGTGAAATGATGAATCATTGTGTTTTGGTTGAAACAAAGGGGTTCCTCTTTACTTCCATGCTGCACTGTCTCCTTTTGAAGCAGCCCAGAACAGAGAAACCAAACCTCTCTCAGTGACTCTTTGCTGCAGTCTACAAACATACAAGAGATGTACAAACATCAGGCCACTATTATACATATGCATATTTGACAGTTAAGCTGCTTTACTGAAGCAGTTTTAGAATGTTTTGAACAATTAGAGACATATTGCCCAACACATTTTCAAGATACACCAAACCGGCTTTTTATGGCTCAGAGTTGATTCCAGCTGTACCTTTGACATATCAGAACATGTATCTGCCTTTCCAAATGTGTGTGGTTAAACAAAAATGAGATAGATAAGTAATAGTATTTAATGCTGATTTACAACTACGTTGGGTGGTCAAAGGGCACTGCAGGATGTTGGAGAATACAAAACAGGAAACAGGCTAACTTTGACACACTGAAAAGGTTTCCAAACTGTGTGTAGAAATGATCTTCAGCCTGAAGCTGTGTGTTCCTGTGAACCCTCACAGCTTGTTCTTCCTGGAAAAAAAGTGATAAAATGTCACATGCACATGATTCAAAATGAAACTTAATGACTAAAACAGGAGGTGGGACTTCTGAGGAAACTTAAAACTTAAAGGCACAACGTTTTGTTGTTTTTTATCTCTGAAGGCCAGAAACAGGGTGGACCCCTGAGCTCTTCCAGAAACACAATGTTAAGATTTAGAAACTCAGTATCTCAGGCAGTCGTGATGCTCCTGGTAATGTTTCTGTTTCCAGACGTGTGTTTTGTCTCAGCCTGACCTGTCCCCTGCCTGTCTCCTGAGGAGACTGCTCTCTGCCATCAGGGATCCATCAGCTGCTCTTCCAGCCAGTCGGCATTCCTGTTCCAGCCTCAGTCTTCCTCAACATGTTATCAGATGGTCAGTGTTCATGTCTCCAGCCACCTTGTTTCCATGACTTCTTGCACTGTTCATTGCCTGAACCTCTCACTGTTTTTGCTTCTGCCCTGTCCATAGTTTGCTGGACCTTTTGTCCTCAGACACTTAGGAGCAGGTTTGGGAGGGAAACTTTAAAAATGTAATCCCTTCAAATAACTAGTTAAATGTCCAAAAAAAAAATATTTGGTCTAATCGCTAGAGAGTATTCACATTTCATTTATCTTGTGCACATGTCAATTTAGAAATGAAGCCTCTCCTACATAAAAGGACACTTGGGGATTCATAAAAGCCCCAAAACAACAACATGTAGACCCAAGAGGAAGTGAATCTCCTTTAATGATACAACTAATAAGACGTTAACTGCAGGGTAACCCAAAATAACCGTGATACATCTGCAGCGGTTCACATTTCAAAAGTCTCTTAATAGCTCGAGCGGTTTTGAAATAAAAGCACAGAGGTTTCAGCACAGTCCCTCCCCCACGCCCATCCGCTCATCTGCTGCCTAGTCACTGATTCTCTTCAGATCACAGAGAAACAAACAGGCTTCACTTGTTCTGCACAATCTGTTCAGTGTTGCATAACTGTGGTCCTGCACACCCCTTTTGTCAACCCAATGCACACTTCCTAGTGCCAGGTGAAATTGTGTTCCAACCATCTTTTATATTGCTGCTCCAAAATCAAGTCAAAGTATAATAAAAATCAAGGTGTTTTTTGCTTGGAATGAGTAAGAAAATATGCCAATAGAAGTGCACATTAGCTTGGTAAGGTTTCTGGAAGTAAGATGGGATATTTAGATAAATTAGATATTGTAATCAGCAGAGAAAATGTATTCTGAACTATACTTTACCAGAATCAGGAAATGTGTTACAAAATAAGCCAGAAATGCTCCAAAGTTTTCTGTTTCTGATGTTAGTTTGTGATTTTCCAATAAAAATGGGTTAAATAAAGTAAGATGTATTTCTTGAAACAAGATGATCCATCTTTCACAGATACCACAGCAGATTAACATGTTTTAAAGAGTCTTTGATGCATTGTCTAAAAACAGGACCGCATATCTCACTGCATTGTTACTTATGAAGTTATTATGTCTTATCTCAAGTGTAAAGACATGTTCTGACTACAAATTAGACCAATATACTAGGACAGATTTCAAGTTTTTACTCCGATTTTGACATTAAAAAATGATTCTGAGGGGATACTGTTGTAGAAGACTAGGCGACAGCAGATCTGAAAGCCGGATGGAGGACACCGTCTTCCTTTAGAGCCAGATAAGAGCTTTTCATAAACACATCATGAGGTTAACTCTTGCTTTTAGATGAAGAGGCGGTGGTTGGGCTGCCACTCATTTAAAGTCTCAACAGTGTCTGGAATTGTACTTAATGTACAGTAAGCCTGGTAAATACTGTACATTCAGCAAACCTGCTCAGCAGGATGTGAGGCTCATCACCTGGCTTACAGGATTGAGAGAGACTTCTATAGAAGAGATATTTCTTAACACGTCTTTGGGAGGACTCATGTCTTGTCAAATTGTGAAGTTAAGGGATGAACAATGAAAATGTGTTGTCTGCGGCACACAGTGTCAAGGTTACACAGCTGCACCAAGAATCATTGTGGTTGGAAATTCAAATGATGAACTACTGTCAGCCTTTTCCAAGGAAGGGTGTTCTTACCTTACGGACCAAGCAGATACCTTCAGAGACCACCAGGGAGACCAGGAATTGGGTCGAGATGTACAAAGGACAAACCGGTTTATTGATTTTCACAAAAATAGAGGATTAAAAGATCCCAAAAATATACAAGAAAATACAAAAGTTTAAGTCAGGCATAAGGTCAAACCCAAAAAGGCAAAGGCCCCCAAAAGGTCTAAAACAAGCCTGAAGAAGCAAAAAGCCAAGGACCCGAAGAAGGCCCCTATTTTCTTCACAACATCTTTTATAACCTTCCCCCCTCCTCCCTCTATTCAGGTGGTTTGCCCTTTTCTGTCTTTGAGCAAGACGGAGTTTACATAGTTTCAGCTTTGACTAATTAACAATTACAAATATAAATTAAACAAATGAAGATTATAGGAATGATAATCAATTTGAACAAAACATGAATACAACAATAACTGTGAAAACAGTATGCTAAAACAATGTCAGCAGGATGTGAGGCTCATCACCTGGCTTACAGGATTGAGAGAGACTTCTATAGAAGAGATATTTCTTAACACGTCTTTGGGAGGACTCATGTCTTGTCAAGTTATGAAGTTAAGGGATTAACAATGAAAATGTGTTGTCTGCGGCACAGAGTGTCAAGGTTACACAGCTGCACCAAGAATCATTTTGTTTTTGTGCAAATGACTCAAAGGGAGGGGTTCCTCTTTACTTCCATGTTGCAATGTCAGGTTTCTACAGTGGCCCAGAAAGGACAAACCAAACACGCAGTAGATGCGGCATTTCACACATTTTAAGCTAGTGTAAATGAAGTTGTTATATTTCATGTTAAGGTAAGTGTAGCCTGTGAGCATGCAGGCCCTGAAGAAAACTGGACAGCTCCTGACTGCAGTCTTTGAGAGGGTGAGCTGGAGGACTCCTGTCTGCTCCAGTACTGAAGCTCAGGGATTCACAATGAATGTGTTGTCTGTGCCACACAGTGCCAAGGTTACACAGCTGCACAGCAAGGTTACTGCAGGCTCAATACATTCAACTATGGAAGATGCCTTAACTTCCTCAGGGTGTGGACCTGTTTAAGATGATTTGAATAACACAAATATTTCCTCAGACTGTGTTTTCTACCACAGTACAGTATTTTAGCATGTTGGGAATGATGCTTTCCTTCACACTGAGATAAGAAAATGGATATTAGTCTGTTGTCTACCTTTTTTTATTTACCTTTTTATTCACTGAAAAAATTGAAACGTTAACATTAATTAAAGGTAGGGTAGGTAAGTTTGAGAAACCGGCTCGAGATACACTTTTTGTTATATTCCATGGAATGCTCTTAACATCCTGATAGCAATGAATATCTTAAGTGCTTTGAAAAAAACCCATAAAAAATGTCATCTGTGGAAGCCGTAGTACTGTAAAAAGTACGACCAATCATTTTAGCTGGCCCGGCTAAAATAACTGGATGGCCTACCTGCCTGTCAGCCTTCCATCTGTGCACAAACTTATCTCGTGCCCTCATTGGTCATGTGCGCGTTCGTGTGTGTTGGAGGAGGGGCTCTGTAAGGAAGTGGCAGATTTTTTCCGGCTGTGTATTTTCAAATTCTAGCGCACTCGAGCCGGTTTCTCAAAATTACCTACCCCACCTTTAAGTGTATTATGTTGAAAAATATCTAACTTCGATATAACCATATATCTAAGTCGTGTCCGATACCGAGCTCCGATGCTGATCCGGCACCGGAAAACGGCTGTCCTAATTCCTCCGACCTAGAACGAACCCCCCAAACTCTACAAGACCCTGTAATCTGTTTAGGGAGGCCACTCACAGCTGGGCTGGTAGAACTCCAGCAGTATCAAAACGGTGCAGAGACTACCCGGTTTAGGGCAGTTTCAGGACCCACAATCCCTAACCCCCTTTTTGAAATGTAATTATGCCAATTTTAATAATTTAAAACCTGAGCATAAGCCAAAGTCAAACACACAGATATCACAGGTGTGATATCATAATACCAGCAAAGCACAAATCATATTTCAGCATCAATCAAAACCAAATCAGCCACAGTTACCAATATGAAACTACAGCTTATCCTAAGTATGGTTTCTACTTCCCATACAATTGGAAATTCAAGTGATGAACTACTGTCAGCCTGTCAAGACCAAGCAGATACCTTCAGAGACCACCAGGGAGACCAGGAATTGGGTCGAGATGTACAAAGGACAAACCGGTTTATTGGTTTTCACAAAAATAGAGGATTAAAAGATCCAAAAATATACAAGAAAATACAAAAGTTTAAGTCAGGCATAAGGTCAAACCCAAAAAGGCAAAGGCCCCCAAAAGGTCTAAAACAAGCCTGAAGAAGCAAAAAGCCAAGGACCCGAAGAAGGCCCCTATTTTCTTCACAACATCTTTTATAACCTTCCCCCCTCCTCCCTCTATTCAGGTGGTTTGCCCTTTTCTGTCTTTGAGCAAGACGGAGTTTACATAGTTTCAGCTTTGACTAATTAACAATTACAAATATAAAATATAAATTAAACAAATGAAGATTATAGGAATGATAATCAATTTGAACAAAACATGAATACAAGAATAACTGTGAAAACAGTATGCTAAAACAATGTCACATGTGAAAATAAACTTATTTTAAGTCAATTGAAAACAAGAAACGTTATTTTTTTATTTGATTTCTTTTCAGTATTAAACATTTTAAAACTGTCAACTTCTATCACTAAGAACTGATGCCCCGGATGTTAGAACATAAATCATAATGTCTGTACACAGCTCACTCTCTTCCTGTGTGCATCGTTCTCTCGCCATCTGGCTCCGCCGCGACTGTAACCGCCAAGGTGTCAAAAGCACAAAGCCCCCCCATTCTGAACATTTGAAAGGAAACTTAGGCTTTCTCAAAATCGAGACGTCATAAGTTCAGTAGGCATCAAGTCTGGTTTCGGATGTCTGGTGAGACATTTCTGATAAATACTTACTTTGCATTAAACCAAACTAAAGCCAATTACACATTTATTTAGCAATGGTACATTTCATAGAGTTAGGTGAGGACTGTCACGGCCACTTAAATCTGTCAACAATGTCAACAGATGACACATTACTGTAATAGGTTAGTTAAAAGCAATAATATCCAGTTTAAATTAGGTTCAGCTCAACATTGTTTCAACTAACCTAATAGTTATGTGAAATGTGTTGATATAATACATTGAATTAAAGTCAACGCTTCAGTTGTTTCTGTGTGGATCCCTCCACTGCCAGCCCTGCCATATCATGTACATAATCTACCTATGTATTTCAAATGATGTGTTAACTTCTTTAAGAATTGGAGGATGCAACCCTCTTTCATTTTCACACATACATGCACACAGCACACTTTTGACTTCTGCATTTAACCGTTGGCAGCTATTGTACATTGCCGGGGAGCAATGGGGAGTGGGGGCCTTGCTCAAGGGCACCACGGCAGGGCCCAGGAGGTGAACCTCTCCAAGCAGTAGTCCACACTCCATATTTGGGTCTACTCCCAGTCCAAGCCCCTACTAACTGAGCCACTGCCGGACAGTAATATTACTGTTAACTATTTTCAGATGACAAAAACAACTAGTGTATTGCACAGCCAATGCATGCAACTATATGTTAGCAACAGTGGAGAGTGGCTTCACTTTTCAATGTTGCAAACATGACCTCATGTTCTCAGAGACAGAATGACTAATTGGACAAGAAGACACTTTTTCAAGAACTTGGTAAAGTTTATAATCAGTGCTTGCACATTTGTGGGTCATTTTAGAATCAGTTGGCTAAAGGAAAAGTATTTTTAGCTTACAATCCTTTTTTTGGACAACTTGTGCAAAGCTGGAACTATGTGTGCTATTCTATTTGAATGTTTACTTAAAATAAATGTGTCACATGTCCAAATTCCACCACTTTGAATTCACCCAACCAGTGTAAACAGACAAACTGTTCTCGGATCGTACATGTTCTCTTGTGTAAATACATCTTTTCACAAAGTGTGCTCTTTTATAACATTTCTTTGTGCACGCTATTTTTCAGAACTTTTTCCACAAATGATAGGAGGTGGAGACATGTCCCGAGGATCCCCAGTGCAGAGGACACTATTAACTATACTGTTAGTATTTATAAGACTACCTAGTCTATCCGAGCACTTTATCTCACTGCTCTGTTCCAGATGAGAGAAGAGAAGAGCTGGTCAAAATATTGTTAACTCATTTATTTAGCTAAAATGTCATACCTATTTTTATCAAAAGTAAATATTCTCCAAAGATACATCAGAATTAGTTGAAAATCAAGTAAGAATGTGAAGGCCATAATAAAGACGTAAATAGAACAATCATCAGAAAGTGTCTATAGAAGGAAATAATAGGTTTACATAGCATTACTATTTCTTATATCACTATCATTGTGTAAATAACATTTACAAATGTAAATAGTGAATTTTAAGCATAAATGTGTGTAAAGAAAACACATCTTAGCTTTTGCATTATCAGTACAAAACAGCGTACAGATGAATGTCCTCTGAGAAAGAAAGAAGGAAGGTGTATGAGCTTCAGTGGCGATGCTGATGAATCAGACTGAGTACGTTTATCAGCTCCCTCATCAGATGCTGTGATGACTGTATCTGCTCACCTTCCTCCTCTCTTCAGCAGCCTCCAGCCTCTTCTGAGTTCTACACCTCCCTCCTCAGGGGAGGAGGCTGGGATCCTTCAGGATGACCTCAAACAACTTGGTCCATCCTTCACCTCCAGGTCTGCCAGTATCACACAAGTGAGAGAAGTGTATGCATTAGCGTGTTGCTTCCTGCTCTCTCATATATCAGAGGGATGGCTGATCTCTCCACTGTGTGCATGTTGGCTGTATTTGTGGCTCACCTGGGGGCTGATGGGTCTCCGGCATCCATGGTAAACAACAAAGTTCCTGTTCACGCACAAATCCAGATGTTCCCTGTCTCCTTCTCTTCAGTTCCGGTCGCCTCTAACTTTCAACTTTTGAACATATTTTGTACATTACATTACACGTTATTCAGCTGTTATCTAAGCGTGCCGACGGGAGCCATTTAGGGTTCAGTATCTTGCCCATGGACACTTCTACATGTTGACTGCAGCCCCCCTGCAGTCTGCAGGATCACATGTTTGGTAGTAGACAGATGGGACAAAGGGTATGAAAAGTATTCACTCTGCTTGAAAACCAAAGTGAAATGTGCAAGATACAGTATCCAATGAAGCTCAGCGCAAGTTCTTACAGGAAGACTGTTTCCCACGCTCTCATTCACAAATTCTCTCTCACTCACTCGCCCTTTCTTTCAATAAGCAAGGGTCCGGCAAATGTTTGAATCTGCTCTTTTTCTCCCCTGCCAGCATCGTTCAGGAGAATCGATGCAACCCTCCTTCACCCAGTTCATCAGATGCAGGCCAAGCCCAGAAGAACCCACATCACTAAGGATTTTAATTTCTCTTCAGCACTTCACCACCACCAGTGTCTAGACCCGGGGGGGTCCCCCTAAATCCACCACAGTATGATGGGGTCTAATCTCCAAAATGTATATTACCCCTTGTTCATACAGCAATACATATGTTATCAAACTAACAAACTAAGTCTCTCCTGATTGAAATGCAGTAGGGGAGAGTGTGCACAGATGGAAGGCTGACAGGCAGGTAGGCCATCCAGTTATTTTAGCCGGGCCGGCTCAGATGATTGGTCGTGCTTTTTACAGCGCCACGGCTTCCACAGATGATATTTTCTTTATGTATTTATTGTCAAAGCATTTAATATATTCATTGCTATCGGGATGTTAAGAGCATTCCATGGAATTAACAAAAAGTGTTTCTGAAATAACTTACCTACCCCACCTTTAAAGGTAGGGTAGGTAAGTTTGAGAAACCGGCTCGAGATACACTTTTTGTTATATTCCATGGAATGCTCTTAACATCCCGATAGCAATGAATATCTGAAGTGCTTTGACAACAAATCCATAAAAAAATATCATCTGTGGAAGCCGTAGGACTGTAAAAAGTACGACCAATCATTTCAGCCAGCCCGGCTAAAATAACTGGATGGCCAACCTGCCTGTCAGCCTTCCATCTGTGCACAAACTTATCTCGTGCCCTCATTGGTCATGTGCGCGTTCGTGTGTGTTGGAGGAGGGGCTCTGTAAGGAAGTGGCAGATTTTTTCCGGCCGTGTATTTTCAAATTCTAGCGATCTCGAGCCGGTTTCTCAAACTTACCTACCCTACCTTTAAGCTAAATGATTGACATGGCTTTACACCTTGCTAAATAACCAACATGTATGATACATATTTTCAGAGCTGGATACATTTGCATTGACATAACAGTAATTACATGTCACATGTTGAAAGTTTACACCACTTTACCATGTGCTTCTCTCCATCACAGCTAAATAGAAATCATGCGTGCTTCCTGAATTGATGGTCACATGACAACAAATGAGCACAGTTCCCTAGATAAAGGGGGTGGGTCAACTTATCCACTGGCTCATCTTACCCCACTCTCCCCCAGTACACCCTGTACAAAGTGCAGTAAAGCAAAAACATGTTTACTTTTCAATGACAGTACATTTTATTCTGCGATATGTAGCAAAAGCCTGCTGTGACTGAATGCCATGCACAATACTATTCTATTTCTTTTTGACTTTTTGACTTCATTCTGTCAATGCCAACAAAACGTATAAGACTCATGGCCCCTAAAATGTATTTTTTATTTTCAAATGTTGTTGAATGAAACAGAACGTGTGGCTCAGTCAGGGCTGTGCTGTTTGTCTCTGACCTTGGCGTGGCTTATCTGCTGTAGCCCATGCAATGATTGGGATTTATTTAACCCGTCTCCCTCTGCTTCAATTCAGTGTAGTTACTTGATATTTAGTTTTTTAGGCACAGCTCATGGATAAAAGTATTATTAAACAACAAATCTGCTCAGTTTTGCTGGTATTGTGCGGATGAAGTCCCCAAAGTGTAATGACGGCTCTTTATTTCTGAGACATCTTAATTATACTTCAGATATTGTGTCTGATTATTATTTGTCTCTCTTATATCTATTATAAGCAGTAGTTGGTGTGTTTTTTGGATCAATGTATACTACCTTACATTTCACTTGTTAGACGCTTTTATCCAAAGCGACTTACATACATTCAGTACTGTGGACAATCCCCACAGGAGCAACGACATGCTGACTGCAGTGGGACTTGAACTTGCTACCCCCTGTTTCGAAGTCCAGCACTCTATTCACTGAGCCACAGCCGCCCACAGCCACCCACTACCTGAAACAGATGTTCACATTAAAGAAACATGTTTAAGAAACAAGGTGTACTACTTCCAGCTGAGCAAACAAGTACAGGTTCATAATCTTTAGAAAAAGATTCAGTCTGGTAAAAGAGATAACAACCCAAAGTATTTCACCAGGAAGGTACACTCACAGTTTGTCAGATAGACACACTGACAGAGAGAGGAAGGTAGACGGGCAGAAAAAAGACACAGAGACTATTAAACAAAGTAAATTCCCCCACACCAACGAAGCGCTCCGTTTAAAACACAGCAGACCAGTTCTGTCAGTTCTGGGACAAGTGGAAAACTCCAAAGCCACAACAATAGGCAAAACAAGTACGGGTCATTGGGGAAAAGTATTTTAAAGACCTCTACAAAAGTAAGTAAATCAAGTTGATTCAAAAACAAAGTTAGACAATATAATCAGGCATCAGGAATACCAGAATCCTTTGTTTAAACTAACCAAGTACACAACAGAGGTAAGAAACACACTGAAACATTTTAATAAAAAAAAATGCTTGTGACTAAGATTGCATCATAAAGGAAATGCTGCCTTTTTTCAAAGAGCTCTTTCTAAACTGTTCAACATGGTGCTGTCTGCTGTCTGCTCTCCTGATGGCTGGATACAGTAGTTGTTCACCTTAAATTATCAAATGGAAATAATTCACACCCTTATAACCCCGGTGGTCAACTGTAACCTTGATCTCTTTTCTGTAGTATTCCAGATGTCAGGATACTAACCTTTATTTAACAAAAAGACACATTTAGTAAATGTTAAGTTGGCTTTCTTCAGAATAACGGAACATCCCATCATATATACACCTCACACACATTCATTAACATGCATTTCCATCAAAAAGGGAGAGAAAATATTAGCTTGTCTTTTTTATACAAAATAATAATATTTGGCATGATGGATTTCAAAGTGAACAATAGGTCTTTGCACTTCGTGCTCAGGCCCTAATGAAAATGTTTCGTACTCGAACAACAAAGGGTTCCTCTTAAAATTAAACAATTGAAAGAACAGAACCCTTTAAGTGTGACTGACCTCTGTGCTGATGGAGGCTGCTGGAAACCCCAAATCTCATGTGTATGTGGAGAAGACAAGTCCCAGGTCTAGTTTGCATAGATTTCACTTGAATGTTTCTCTACTTTCTCTTACTGTATCTATTATCAAAATGATTAACCCTCCTGATTATAAATTACACCTCTTTTATCCATGCAACAGATGTAATCGATGTATCTGTTTACATAAGCTTTGTGAAATTTGTTGACATAATACATTTCATTAAAGTCAGCATCTCAGCGTTTCCAGTACGTCCACACACACCTCACCATAGGCGCTTTCACACCGCAGTACTTTTCCCACAAAGGTTCATCAGAACTTAGTTCATGAGAACTCTTTAGTTCATAAAAAGTATAGAGAAACACAATGTTGAGCTAATCACACACAAACATTTATAATCTTTCACGTCTTTATTGAACACACCCATTAAACATTCAGAGCACTGGTGGAAAAAGTGAACCCTTGGATTTAATAACTGGTAAAACCTAGTTCTGCAGTAATCACCTCAAACAAACACTTTGGTAGCTCCAGATCAGACCTGGACGATGTTCAGGAGAAATGTTGGACCATTCGTCCACACAGAACTGCTTCAGCTCAGCCATATTCTCAGGATGTCTGGGGTCGACGGCCCTCTTGAGGTCATTCCACTGTTTTTCTAATGGGATAAAGTCTGGGCTCGGACTAAACCACGCTAAAAGGCACAATTTATTTGTACTAAGCCAATCTGTATAACATTAACTTGGATATTTAGGGTCATTGTCCTGCTGCTCTACCTAACTTCTGCTGAGCTCCAGCTGGCGGACATCCAGTCCCTCACTATCCTGCAGGATATCATAATGAACTTGAGCAGGGGCGGCGCCAGGGGGTAGCTTGGAGTTGCTATAGCAACTCCAACAATTGGCCTAGCAACGGCTTAGCAACCCCATTGTTTTGTTATGAAAATGTATCTATATATATTTATACACATTCTCGCGAGATCTATCAGGGGTCATTGTAAGTTAAAGCGCAAACTGTTACTTGGCTAATGTTGTTATAATTCTCAGTATGTGAACACAGATCGAAAATGGAAAGATTTCTCAGCGTAAACGGCCGCGATCTCCAACGGAGCCGGTCAACCCTGTGTGTGTGTGTGTGTGTGTGTGTGTGTGTGTGTGTGTGTGTGTGTGTGTGTGTGTGTGTTTGTGTGTGTGTGTCTGTCTGTTTGCGGTGTGGTGATGAGGTTAAATGCCACAGCATGCCAGTTGAAACAGTGAACGATCGCTATTGTGTACGCTTAGGGTGTAATGGTATTATACACAAATATTGTAGGAGCACAGAAACAGTGTTCAAATTCTGCTTTTACAAACTTATTTTGGTTGTACTTACCTTGCAAAGTAATGTTATAAGTGTCAAAGGAATGTTTTAATGTAAATATTAATGATAATATTGCGTGTCCAAGTTAATAGTTATTTCAGTTATCAGATGTGCACAGTTTAGTACATTTGTAAAGTTATTTAGGCAATGTTGTTGGTGGGAGTTAGGGAGAGACCGCCCCTTCCAGGTGTGTGTGTGCGTTTTCCGGTGTGTGTGTAGGGAGTACGAGACGGTAGGAGTTGTGTTCGAGTGTGGGGAAAAGTCATAATGAGTGTTATACTATTGATTGGCTCTGTAAGGCGTGGCTGTGGCCGTCAATACCATAAAATAAAGAGAACGTTTTCGACATTGAAGGCTTGTGATCTGTGATCTTGAATAGCGGTGAACGCTACAATATGAACAGGCTCGTGCTTGGCCCACTGGTATTGTTTGTTTATTTATTTTGAAAATTAACTAGCAACGCCGTGCTGTCATATAGCAACTGCTAAGCTACTGCAGCAAAAAAATCCTGGCACCGCCCATGAACTTGAGAATTCATTTTCTTTTGATGATGGTAAACTGTCCAGGCCCTGAGTCACCAAAGCAGCCCCAAATCATGACGCTCCATCCACTGACGTACCCCCTGCCAATCTTAAGCTAGGAAGCTCAACAACTGCTACCAAATGTAGCCAGTTAGCTCCTGCTAGCCAGAACAACAGCAATGCTAACATTATTCGGAATCAGCTCTCTACAGTATACAGTATTTAGATTTAGTTGTGCGTGTTCCCAAACCCCGTGGGCCTTTTCAAATGACCAAAACCATCTGATTCTCAGTTAACAAGGGACTTTAGGGGCCTCTCTGAAGGTCTCAGGTCCCAGGGCCCATAGCATAGGGTGACCAGACGTCCCCGTTTTCCGGGGACAGTCCCCGTTTTTATTGGCCTGTCCCCGGTTGAAACTGTCCCTGGAAATGTCCCCGTTTTTTAATATACTTTAAAATCACATAGCAAGGTGAAATAAAACGTTTAATGTCATGAAACACTGGGTAAACAGAGTATACTGCTCATTATTCTTCTTCTTCTTTTGTCTTCCTGTTTCTCTTGATCTGCTCCGTAAACTCTCTCATTTAGTGGGAATGCTGATACAGCATTCCAACTATATGTTATGCTACGGACAAAATTCTTATTATTATTCCGTCCAGTTATTTTGTCCGTCTTCTCCTCCCACATTCAACATCGCAGAAACTCCGTTCAAACATCAAACATCAAAACGTTCAGTCGGGAATCGATGGCTATTACCTTTATCATTCATAACTTTCATAATTCCAGAGATACATCTCATAATTCATCCAATTTTTAACATGGAAGTCAATGGAGACATTCTTCAGACTTCAACAAATCTTCATGCGACTTCAACTGCTAACTGTTCATTCATACTTTCACTCAGAAACCTCATTCCAACTTTAAAATGTTACACATCTTTCTGACATTATTCGTGTAACACAACTTTTAAATCTGATTCTTACTTTTAGAGATATTAAACATTGTTCAGACCTTGTTAAAGAGGTTTTCTTCAGATTTTAACATTAACTAGAGTGCGTGATGTCACAGCTAGAGGGTAGGAAATCTTGAAATGTGCCTTCATATTTTTTTTTAAAACTGCCATAATTCCCAAACCCTACATTCTTGAGACATCATTTTTCATGACAAACGTAGGAAAACATCTCGTAGCTTGAAAAATGACAAATAATTAAGCAAAAAATAATTAAAGAAAATGTCTCTTGAGGGCATGAAGTGACAAAAACGTTCAACATGTCTCCATTAAAGCCCATTGTAATTTCAGGAAGATATTTCCTCACAGCAGCAGCCGCACCCCTTTAGTTAAACTGCCAAAAAGGCCACATTATTAACCCGAAAGTACACAAAAATTACACTTCAGATACTCAACTTCCTTGACATGCTTCACGTTTTGAAATTTCACAGATATCTGTTATCGTTCTTCCACAAAACGTTCACATGTAAGAGGTTCATCTCTCATTCAGAACAATGCAAACCTTTCATCTCTACAGAGCTCGTTAGCTCAACTATAAACACCTGTGTAATGGAACACGATGATGTCATCACTCCAACTGACAGCAGTCAGTTCTAACTGTTCATTCACATGTAAGAGGTTCATCTCTCATTCAGAACAATGGAAACCTTTGATCTCTACACACCTCGTTAGCTCAAATATAAACACCTGTGTCATGGAACACGATGATGTCATAACACACAGGTGTTCGTGTTTGAGCTAACGACGTGGTCACTGGAGTTTAACAGACTGTCTGAGCCTATTATTTTCTGTCTGATGGAGACTTCATACTGACTTCAACATGTTCCACCTATTTTATACATTATTGGTGACACACAGCTGTCGTCGTTAGCTCAAATATAAACACCTGTGTCATGGAACACGATGATGTCACATTGACAGGTTTGGTAACGATGCAGCCATTAACGCATCTAAGCGTATTATGGGATGTCATCAAATGCGGTTGCCATGGCGACAGACCACTCGCCATGAAGCACGATGTCGCTGTAAGTCCAATGGACACGGTCCGATCGTCCCCCAAACTTCGCTTGTATATCACCGGTCCAGCCCTCAACAGCTCTACGTCAATTATGGGGTTTCTTCAAATGCCATTGCCATGGTGACAGACCACTCGCCATGAAGCACGATGTCGCTGTAAGTCCAATGGACACGGTCCGATCGTCCCCCAATCTTCACTTGTATATCACCGGTCCATGCCTCAACAGCTCTACACCAAATCTGAGATCTCACCATATGCCGTTTCCATGGAAACGCATCCCTCGCCATAAAAGACGATGTCGCTATAACTCCTATGAAAATGTTCAAAAAGTGCTCAAACTTCACATGTGTGCTAACAGTCCAGCCGTGAAGACATCTACGGGACATGCCGTTGCCATGGCAATACAATGCCCGCCATGAAACACGGTTTTCTCATAACTTCAGTGAAAATGCTCCAAATGGCCTAAAACTTCACAGGTTTGGTAACGATGCAGCCATCAACGCATCTAAGCTTATTATGGGATGTCATCAAATGCTGTTGGCATGGCGACAGATCATTCACCATCAAGTTAGTTCAAAGGTTTGCAGTTCAAATATTCTGCTGCTTTTCCAAGCCTTTTTACTCTCTTTTCTTCTCTCATCACATCTCACATCTCATGTATCATTTCAATCTAAATTCTTTACTTTCTTCTTACACATTACATTTCAGCATAGCAGTTTAGCATCAGATTTTCAGCATAAAGCATTCCCACTAGCAATTTTTTCAGGAATTGCATTCTCTAGTTCTTAACTGCGCCGCTCGCTCTCTTTTCTTGATCGCCCTAACACAGCCTTCACTGTCCCGCTTAATTGTAGGAATTCTGCATTGTGCTACTTCACTGGGAGACTTCATCTTTGATAAACTATATGTGCCTTTCCATTTCGTGTAGTACTGTAGGCTTGATAGTACTGTATCCAATATTAAAAATGTTTTTTATATGAGTCACTTCCATATAAAATGCCAGTTTTCAGGCCTTGGTTTGATCAGTTCATAAAATAAATAAAATACAGTCAGAAGATTTAGTTTTGCTTATCCTTACAGGTAGCGTGGAGAGTAAGAAGATAGAAACACTTTAGGAAGATATGTGAAAGGATAGAAGTGTAATGGTAATTATATAATTACAGAGCCTGTCAATTTATACATTGACGAAAACAATGTGACTGTTAACCCAAGTGTATCTAATGATGTACTATCTATTTTTAAATATCAGAGAGGAAGAACAGAATGAGAAGGGAAAAACCGGAATAAAGATAAAGAAGCAAAGAGATTGTACAATAGTGAGAAAGACAAGGAAAGGAAGAAAGAAAAGACAAGTTAAGAAAAGGGAGAAAGTTTGGAGGGGAAGAAAAAGTTAACAGATTCCACCTAGACCAGGTGGAATTTGTGTCTCTGTCCATTGATGCATCCAATCATGGACATGTAAAGCTGCTGCCAATATTAGTAAGATATTGTAAGATAAATGATAGCACATCAGTGGAAACAAAACTACTCGATTTTGTTGAACTCAAAGGAGAAACAGCAGAGGAAATTGCAGCTGAGGTCCTGGTGGTTATCCAAAATTCAACAAACAGTTTGATCTCTTTGTCCCAGTGTGTCTGACAGTTGTGTCTCTCTGTTGAAGTGTAATTCTGCTAGTGTTACTTGTCTGTTGTCTCTATATCTTGTACATATGTTAATTATCAAATAAACTTGAGGCTATAACCTATGTAGTTTGAAAATGTTTTGTTATTAACTATGGAACACTCAATAAGTGAGTTAATACTTTACTCTAACTTCACTTACCATGGTATTGAAATCAGATTTTCTGAAAGGTTTCATTAATTAGTTGTTACCATTTATAGTAATTAGTTAGTAAACATCAGTTTATTACAGCAGTTAAAATGTTTGAATTACATTGAACCAGAATTGTCCCCCCTTTTTCTTTAACAGTAAAGAAAATTGGATATGTTAATGATATATTGACCGCAAAACTCAACATTTCAAAATTTAATTTTGAAAATCTGGTCACCTTACCATAGCACCATTATTGATACTGGACTTCTAATATAGAGGCAACATTAAGTCTTAGTGTCACATCTGTTACATTTTCAGTTCTTTGAGACAATTACTCAGACAACAGATCATCACTAAAACACCCTTCTCCCCTCACTGCAATGTGAAAAACAAAAAAGAGCCTTCAGGGAACACTTTTGAGAGGTGCCATATCATTCAGTTTTAATGTTTGTATAATTCAACAACTACTGGAAGGGCTGCCGTGACAATTTGACTCTTTTGACCGCCTGATATTTTGGGTTGACAATTTAGTTTTGACAACTATTGGACGGATGTTGGCCAGTAATTTGGTACAGATACTCAGGGTGCCCAGAGAATACATTTGAATGACTAAGGGGACCCTCTGATTTGTCCTGCAGTGGGAACTGTTGAATTGTGTTCGTTGTTCTCGTGTCCAGGAGAGAAGTTAAAATAAAGAGACTGATGGAATCTCTGAAAAGGTTCAATTTGGTACTTTAATTAAGTAGTGTGGTAATGAAACAAACAGATGAGTAGTAGTGGAGACAGAGCAGCTGTTGTCTCGCAGTGGTTCCGGTGGGAAGAGGCTGAGACACGTCACGTTGGTTCTTCCCGCTTGTATCTCCCCTTCGCTCCTCCTCTCTGGGGGCTGTGATGTGGGGTTCCGCCCTTCTTTCTCCAATGTCCGATATCGCGCATAACAGAGGATGTAGACGTTAAATTAGACTGATTGACCGAGTGCAGAATCGCTGTATAGTTTAAACCTCCTTAGAATGTTGTCCATTTTAGACAAAGGCTTATTATATTTACAGCCCTAATAACATTCATTTTCTGGGCTCAATATGTGTCTTGGCTGTTTTCGTTGTGATCGCTAAATTCACCTTGTTTATAATATTATCAATATAACACTGACCCAGATCGCTGGATCGCTAGAAACACCGCTGTCATCAGACTAGCAAGGGCTGTTCCATGCTCTGCTCAACCTCCCGCCTTCCCAATGGACTCAGTAGCGCCCCCTGCTGCCGTGGAGCATGTGTGAGTGAGCATGTGTGAGTGTGTATGAGCCAGCCACGGCGGAATATTACTGCCAAAAGTCACGTGAGTGAATCACGTGACTTTTGGCAGTAATATTCCGCCGTGAGAAGAATAAGTTTTGTAGTTGTAAAAAAAAGTTTGTACTTGTAAAAAAAAGTTTTGTACTTGTAAAAAAAAGTTTTGTACTTGTAAAAAAAAGTGTTGTAGTTGTAAAAAAAAGTGTTGTACTTGTAAAACCTATGCTGAATTTGTCTCTGAAACATGATTTATTAGAAACATTTTATGTGTTTGTTTGATAGATACGTTTTTTCTTTGCAAAACTAAATGCATTGGTTTGTAGATGGTGTTTTGTATTTGCAAACCACATTGTGTTGTTAGTGAATCATGAGGCATTTGTAAAACCTGTTTAGTTTGTTTGTGGAGTTATGGCAGGAAATTAGCTCCATACTCTAACATCTTACATCATCACACATAACTCTGTACTGAAACACACAAAAATGACAGCAGCTACTTTCACCGGCATGCCATTTGAAGCATGCAGACTAACATACCAAGGACAGAGTTAACCACACACACTTCACTCTACATCAGCCAATTGGTTTTGCTGCTCCCTCACTGACCCAGGTACACCTCTACAAACACACCTGATTGCTATCCTGGCTGAAAAATAGCAGAAAGAGAGTAATGTAATGTAACAGAACCTTACAAATCTGAGATCTATTATTGTGTTGTACTTTTCCACATGGCCCGATGCAAGTCGCTGAACTTCTCCAGAGCTCTGCGATTCAACTTTTGATCATGAAGAGAGATTTAAGTGGTCAAATGTATTTCAAGTCTGCTGGAAAGGGATGAGATTAATGATCTCACATAGACACTGTTTGCATCTGTCAGAGCTTGTTCATGTTCCATCTGAGCCTGGTTATGTCCCCTTGTGGACAGGTGGTCCAACATCAGGGGCCCAGACCCACAGGAGACCCTGAAGGCCAGGGTTTACTGTGTGGCACTGAGAGCTTATTTGATTTATCAATAATGTCATTTTGCCCTGTCTTGAAGGGAGGCCCTTGGTAAAATTCAGTTTAATAATGTTACAGTTTATATATTATCCAATAGCATATATTATATACCATTACAGTTCTTCAGGTGCAGACAGTACAGCCAGCTGACACAGCAACACAAACACGCTCAGGTAGGATTGTGCTCTCCTTAAAGTTCAAAAAAGTCCTGAGGGGTTTAGGGCTGTGGCACTTTAAGTAAATGTCAGCGCATAGCGACAGGATTCATCATTAGAGGGCCAACCTGTTTACTCTTGGCTACAAACCATAAAGAAAGCCTGTAAAATGTATCATACAGCACCTACACAGCACCAACACAACAACAACACAGCACCTACACAGCACCTACACAACAACACACAGCACTACAACAACAACACTACACAACAACACAGCACCAACACAACAACAACACAGCACCTACACAGCACCTACACAACAACACAGCACCAACACAACAACACAGCACCAACACAACACCAACAACACAGCACCTACACAACAACACAGCACCTACACAACAACACAGCACCAACACAACAACAACACAGCACCTACACAGCACCTACACAACAACAACACAGCACCTACACAGCACCAACACAACAACACAGCACCTACACAGCACCAACACAACAAC